>NC_052023.1:19282295-19934170 GCF_015832195.1 Motacilla alba alba | reverse complement strand
TTCTTGTTTTAAAACAGTAATTTTATTTATGTTTTCTTCATATTCCACAAAGTTAGTAGTCAAGCTGATATTATGCCGTAGTACTTTTTGAAATCTTTGCAGTTGTCAGCAACTGTCTTTTTTGTAACATATGGTAATTTCCTTTACAAAGTGAGAAAATATTCAAAAAACAGAGAAAATTTTAAAAAACCTATCGCCATAGATTTTAATGGTTATAATTCTTAGAAATACTTACCTTCTGTATTTTTGCTGCCTCTGCAAATGTAATGTGCCACTCAAACTCTCAGATTTTTAAAATAACTATATCACTTGTAAGGTAAATCAACATAAATAGAGAGAACTTGAATAAAGTACCCATATTGGATAGTGAATGTCAGGTCTTAAGTATGGAAAAAAAGAAAACAGTTTAGATGGGGAAAAGTAGTTCTATCAACATTAGAAGTTACACACATTCCAGTGTATCTGTATCTTGTGATAAAATAGTCTCTATATTCAATTTTTCCCCCAGCTTGTGATTTTTATTAAATATTTTCCATGATGTTTATCTGGTTTGACAGAATGAGAACTCACACATCAAGATTTTTCCACTAGCAGGGTGCTTAGGCCTAGTCACCAGTCTTTTAGGCTACCTGTTTTTCACAACAGTGATAGATACTTGATTCTCTCAAAAGCCTGAGTGATATTCAGCTTTGATAAAAATGTGTTGCCAACCTAGTAAGTGATTTTTTTTTTAATGGAGGTGAAAGGCAGAGAAAGAAGCATGTGTAAACCTAGTGCAGTCATGTGAGATTTGACTTCAGAAAATTGATTAAAATTAAGAGTAAAGTTTTAGCTTTTATGCATCCTGATGTGCTTAAAACCTTAGCTGGATTGTGCTAGTTCTTTGAAACATATTCAGTAAGACCCTGCAGGTCTTTCAAAATGCAACTTGAAGCCAAGTTTACATGCTCTTGAATTTTATTATGAAGATAAAAACCTGCAAACGTAATTTGAAAATCCACACAGGAGTTACAAACTTCACCCACCTTTTTTGCTGGGGAATTTTGTCTATTTGGAGTTCATTTATCTCCTACTCAGCTAAAATTTCCTTCCTCTGCAAGAAAGGAGCTAATGCTTTATCACCTCAGAAGAGGCTGTTGTTTCTGTACTGGCATTTGCCTTTAGGAGGCCCCAGGGCTGGAGCCTCTTTCGGTGATGCCACTGCCTGTCCTCTCCCCAGGGCTGAGCTTCCTTCCAGCTTGTGTTCCGTGGTCAGAGCACACAGATCCTTATTCCTATATTCAGGTGTGCTAGATCCTTCTAATTATGTTAGAAGGACTGAATGTTTTGTTAAAGATCATTTGGCCCTTAGAGGGATTTGGGAATTTTATGAGGTTTGCATAATGTCTACAGCACTTGGCCACTGTCAGAGATGAAATACTGCATAGCAGGGACCTTTCCATTGTGGCTGCTTCAGAGTATGAGTTGGAAGGAAGAAGAGGGATCTCTGTGTGGGTCAGGTGGCCTGGTCCTGCCAATCCTTGTTTTTACTGTCTCTCAGGATGTTGCATGAGGAAAGTCAGAACTGGCTCCTCACTAATATAAAGCTTGGGATTAGTAGATCTGTTTGCTATTTTCTGTAGAAGCTCATCATATTGTCTGGAAGTAGACTCCTTTGATGTGAAAACCACAAGCCCCATCTAACAGCCATTTCTGACAGCCCACAGAAGACAGTACCTGATGAATTTATTTATATTTCTGACATTATAACCCCCAATTTAAAAATGTTTTCAGCTTGGCTGCCTTAGCAATGGGTCAGGAATCAGGCTTGTACTACCTTTCTCATTCATTATCCAGACTTTTATCTTGCTACACAATAGCTACACAATAATAACTAGCTTAATTTCCCTTAGGCTCCTAAAAGTTTTGTTGTTAGGAAAGTGCAATTGCTGTATCTTCAGATCCTTTGTTGGTTGACAGAATGTTTTTCCCTCAAAATGCGAAGAGAAGTACAACCGTTAAAAAATGAGGAAAATGGAAATGTTTCACTTCTTGATGCAACATTTCATATCTTTCATGTTGACTTAGCTCAGCAAAATTCTTTATAGAATTTCTTTTCCAATGGGCAGACCTAAGACTGCACTTTCTAGAAATTATTGTAAACTGCTCTGAAATGTTGCAACCTAAGTTATAGTGAAGAGTTATTTTGGACTGACAAAGCCAAAACATAGAAAGTACAGTGGTGAGTGAGTTTGTCAGAAATGTCTTACTGAGTGCCCAGACTGTTTTTCCATTGGCTTGGAGATTTACCTTCTAAGAAAGGGTTAGCAGAGGCGGATATCCATGACACTGGGCTGCTGACTCTTAGCTAAACCACAGCTGCAAATGGTGAACTATCTTCTAAATAAGTGGCAGCAATTCTGAGCCACTGAATGATCTAATTTGCTCATCTCTTTAGCCTTCATAGGAGAAAACAATACAGAAATCACTGCTGGTTTGAGGAAAAGGGTAGGTGAGATGTACTACTCCTCCTCTGCATGTTTAATCTACTCTTATGACTACTTCCTTGAACTTTGCTCAAAAAGGGATTTGATTAAATATTTATTTTTTATTTGTTGATTTCTGTCGCAGTAGCAGATTGCAAATTACAGGATCAAGGTACTTATCAAAATCTCTGAGTTTCTGTGGGCTTGAAAGCCAAGGACAAACCTGCATGATTTCCATGGGCTACAAACCTCTCTATTGTATGCCACATTTACACTGTCAAGCTATTACCTGAAGTGTCTTGTAGCTATTCCACATTTAAACTTGACTTTGACCTTTTACTGTTTTCATTCCCATGACCTCTTTTCCCCTCTTGTCCAATTTGAAGGACATCATATCTTTCTGGCACCAAATTGTGCCAGTACTCGGGAGCCTGAGTAAATGTTACACAATAAGAGCAGCTAATTAAAAATCTGTAGTGTTGACATCTGTTTAATATATGCAATACTCCCGGAATTTGATAGCAGACCACCTTACAGTGGCAAGGGTCTAAGTCAGACTGTTTAAATAAAGTAATAATGAAGTATAGCGATATGGTTGTAAACTTGGAACAGTTCCAAATGGGGTAATAAAGTGTGCTAATTGGTTCTGAGAATTGGAATGCCATAAAAGTCAAATTTTACCACAGTGACTATTATACAGTGGAATTAACTTGACTACTCTAGAGGTTTAAAATATACCTAGCCATTAAGAGACAAAGTCACAAGATTATAGGGATTTGACACAACTAACAGAGATTGACAAGTCTGTTTTCATTTCTGAAGATTAAGATAACAAGAACATCCTAATTAAGTTATTTAGGTAAAGGAGGGGTATGTACAATGGTATTCGTTTCAAAAAATTAGTAGTACTGACAGGCTTGATTAGGTAACATGCTGGAACACTACCTAAAACTTAAGTAATGATTTGAGTCGCTTGAAGTGTATGTAATTATTTGTTCTACCATTATTCAATCAAGTTGTAGAGCAACTTCAATTCATTAAATTAATTAAGTTAATAAGAAGGACAGAGATTCTGGCTTTGACAGTGTTGAAACATCCAAAATATTTAAGCCTATAAAACACAAGCAAAATAATTTTGTACCAAAGTGGTGATCTCAATGAAATGCATCATAAATGTCATAGCTATTTAATATATTTCTGTAAATTTTAAACCAAAAGGAACTGCTAAGGGGTTTCTACTTCAATGTCTGCTGTTGAGGCACTCCATTTTCTGTGGCAAAAACCTCTTGATCCATTCAAAATATTTTTTCTACTAAAGTTTGGGTTGTTTGTTTTTTTTTTTTTTATATTTCTGGGGTCAATATGATATCTTATTGCAACTTAATGAAAATGTAACCATTTGTGTGATGTTTTCTGGATCTTAAAGGTAATGATTGTTTGCATTTGAAAATGAACCAACAAGTGAGTAAGTCATGGATGTGGTAATCCAGCATAGCAGTCCTTGCAACTCCAATCACTGCCTGCCCCTCTTTTCTGGCAGTGGGGGATACAAACTCAGAAGGAAAATGCAAAATACCTTTTACTGATAATTATACCGAAAGTGGTACACTGGGAGAGGCACAAAGGGAGCATTTGGTTCCTCCCCTGTTATTTTCTGAGTCTACTCTAGTCTGAACTATTTTTTTAACATGAATGCAGTGTTAGTAGTTGAAATAAACCCAACTATGCTCTGTCCAGTCTGTCCTGGTGGGTTGCTCAATGGTATGTGTTGGAGCAGAAATCTGTTGGCCTTCATAGGATCTGTTTCCTAGAGGCATCTGCTACTAATCACCAGCTTCTGGATATGAAGAACCTGTCAGGTACGGAGAAAATACCTACTGGAGAAGGATAGGAAGGAGTAGGTGCAAGTAAGAAGATATTTTTCTTTAAATCTGTGAAGTCTCCATATCTGAAGTAACACAATTTAGAAGAACAGAATTTAAAAGATGAGACATGAAAGTTAAAAGGAGACAGACATTGTATGCAGTTGTCTTCTTCACTTGTACTGAAGCAAATGAAAAGATAACTGCAATAGAAAATTACCATTAATAATTCAATTGGAAACAGGTGCAACAGTATTTAAACTGCACAAAGATTATGTTAGTTTAGCATCAATCAACAGCTGTGGAGTAATTGCCCTTTAAAAATGAAGTTATGAATTGTTGGCAACAATAACAGTAACCGAAATCTATGACAATGTTGCTAATTTGATACTTGGATCAGCATCAGATGCTCAGATGATTAGGTTTTCCATTGATAACTGGATTTGTGGGGAGCTTTGTTGCTAACAAGTTCTTGTAGAAATGATCAGGTAATAAAATATATTGATTTATTCTGTTAAATTTAGAAAATACTTATCTTAATGTACTCAACTGTCATTTGAGACATTTATTTTTAAAAGAAAATATTTACATTTAAACATTACAGAACTAAATATAGGTATTGCAAGATAAATGTTATTCATATGGCGTTTACTACAAAGCTTATATGCTGATTTTACCATCCTTTAGATGTGCCTAAGGAGGGCTCTTCTTGCTTTTTGCATGAATGAAAATTTGCAGAAGGTCTGTTGTGTAAATCTGTTGGTTATTTTCAAACTTTTGGCTAAATAACCCCTCTTTCGACTTATTTTTCAGCAGCGTTATTTCAGATAATTCTCCTGCAAAATAAACTCGGTAGTTTTGAAGCAAAGGTTGGTGGGAATGCATCTCTGTCACAAAGCAGCGACACTTTTTCTCTTCTTTCTGATCTCTTTTTGTTTTCCATCCCCCACTTTTGTTTTCATTTTCCTCTCAGGCTACAGACAGAGTGCAGAATAGCGATGAGGCAAAATTCAGCATAAATCCAGGCAGTCATTTGCTTTGGTCTCTAATCAGCCAAAGTGTGCCTATTTTCAGGAGATGAAATTGACTCTATTCCATACTCCACAGCTTCCATATGAGCCAATATCTGTTCTCTATTTTTTTATTTTTTTGTAAAGCACCTCTTGCTGTTATGTCCTCTTCCATCATGAGAGTATAGCATCTCTCGTTCCTAGCTCTTTTCTGTTTCAGATATTTAAGTTTATGAAAGTTTAAGGATTCAGGGCACCTGCTGCAACTGCAAATACCAAGCCTATACTTGCACTTGCCTTCAACCAATATTTCATGGAGATAAAATAGTTCAGATTATTAAGAGGTATTAGGATGGGGATCTCTGCTCTTATCTGTTATGTACCACAAGCCAGTTTGGAAAAGTTGGTTGTAGCACCAAAGTGCTTGCGTCAAGATTACTGCAGAAAGCATTTTTGATGTTGATGAGATTTTTTGTCTAAATAATCTTGTCAGATCTATTATAAATGCCAGTTATTTTCTGAAACAAATCTTACTTCTGTCCTGCAGAGGCTCCAATGCTGTATGACAGTGGATTACTTACTTCACCTCAGCCTTAAATGAATTTTCCTTCTGATATACTATTTTGATAGCCTTATGGAGAATAGCTGGCACACACTTGAACAGGATCTGACCAGCAGTGCATTAAAAATCCATTTGTAGCCATGTGTGCTGAAATAAGTAAGAAAACCCACTCAGTTGTTTTCACCAGCCCCTCATGAAAAATTTCAAGATCTGCAATGTCATGATGGGTTTCTACCACTATTAGCCCTCATGTGCAATCCATTTGACTGGTCAGATTAAGTTACACAAGTGCACATGGTGTGCGTGTGCTGTGGGAGGTGTTGGTTTTGCTGTACACAGGCAGCAGATCAGATGAGGATGTTGTACTTAGCATTAGACAGTCTAATGTGGACACGTTTATATTTTTTAAATATCATGACCCTCTTGGTCATAAGAACCCAAATCAGATAAAAAATAGTAATAAACAAAAAGGCTGCTGGAATAGGACTTCTGTGGAGAGGGAATACGACTTCCCCTGGGACACTGTAACTGGAAACCACAAGCTTTGTCGCAGTTCCCAAGGTGTGCTCTGGCTGCACAGAATGCAGGATTGGTACCATTCATTTTCCTGCTATTAATATTTTTGATTACAGCATTCTAATAGTTGAAAATGCAGCCTGACTCAATACTGGCCTGACTGATCTCACAGTAAGATAACTTCTTAGGAACTCAGCTGTGCTAATCTGGGAATAAAATTCTTTAAGCTACAAAAATACAGTAGGACTGGACCAAATAGCATCATTCCTCTTTCCAGGCTTACAGCTAATACATAGCAAGTAGGGATCTAGTACATGGGAGCAGCTGGAGAAGTTAAGGGGGAATCAGAAGAAAAAAATAAACCACTTTTTCCCCCCTTAATTTCTCAGACCCTACTGTAGAGAAAATACCCTGCCTAGTCTACTTCTCTACCTGCCTAGAGGCCTCTGCTGCCCCCTGATGTTTCCTTTCCTTTTTTGTATGCATAAATTGAAGGTTGGAGATAATTTTTCCCAATCTACTGGTCTTTTCTATGCATTTCTACAGTGTCAAGGGCAGCAGAACTCCTGTCTCAGCTAAGGTCTGTGTGTGTTAATGTCATCTCTAAGTTTTAGATCAGCCTCTAAATTAATCACTACCTAGAAAAACCTCTCTGTCCTCTAGTGCAGTTAAAAACAGGGATAATATGTTGATACATTTTCATAATATTTATCCACTTCAGGATGTATGTTTTCATGTAAGCACTGTGAGACACAATAAAGTTACACATTTCTGCCTAATTCCTGAATTTCACTCTAAATCCCCAAACAGACCCTCTTTCATAAGATAATTCAGTCTGTCACCACAAAAAAAAAAAAAAACAAACAAACCCAAACAAAAAACAACAAAACAAAAACAAAAGACACCCAGAGTTTGTAGTCTACTGCCCTTAATCTTTCCATGATAAACAGCAGGACAGACATAGTAACTGCAGTTGACAGATGCTCAGCTGTTAAGGTAGTTTGATGAAGTAAATAAAAATAACAGTTTTTGCAGTCAAGATTTCATTCTACAGGCTTTGGGTGCTCTGCAGGTACTTACATCTACCTGTCAGCAAGAGTGTGATGTGACCAAAGGCTTAATTTACAGAAGAGGTTTTGTGAGTTCCTCCAGAAGCTTTCAAGAATGAAGATGCAGGAAGAAAAAGCTGTCTTGCACAAAAATGGACGTTGAGTCGTCTTTCCATTTCTCTTTGGGCAGTTTGCAGACCAGTCTGTAGAGATCACTGCTGCTGTGTAGCTGTTAGCACTGAAATGGGTGCATTTCTGAATGAGAGGTCACAAACAGCTGGAAGTTCATTTTCCTGGGCTTTCTAGTTGTATAGTTGATAAAAACAAACAAACAAAAAAAAAAAAAACCAAAAAAAAAAAACAACACCTGAATAGGATTTGCAAGTACCTTAAAATTTGAAGATGGAAAAATCCTACTTACTTACAGTTCTGATTTTCAAAGACTGGTTTTTGAGCAAATACATGTGATATTCCTACGAAGCATATCTACAAATAGCAATGTTTGTTGTCTCCTATTCTTAGCAAATGCTCAAAGACTAAAACACCAAAAGGATAAAATATTTTAGATTAAATTAATATATTTTATATGAAAACACCTTTTTAGGGTATATCACAATCCAGTTTCAGTAATATATGTTAACTAATATCCATGATCATTAACTTTATTTCCTAGGTTTTTTCTTTGTCTTTAAATTTTAGTTGAATCCTGTGAAATGAAGAAGGAAATGTAATAATTGGGACAAGAAGGAATTTTTTATTTTCCTTCCCTTGTATGAAATTCTTTTTGTCCTCTTACTCTGTGAGCTTGCTTGTGTACTCTCTGAGCACAGAATGAAAAGTGAAATTGAACTTCGAACTACTTACCTTTCTTTTTTGGCTGTATTTTCTTTCCAGAACCTGTCATCTAAAGTGTTTCCTCAGGTCATCTTGATGCCTTCATGCAAGACAGTTGTCTCTGCCCTTTAGTTCCAAAAGTATTTTCTTTCTTTGGACCCAGAAAACCTAGCTCCTTAGCCGTTTTCTCAGATCCATTTTCTACTATCTGATGCCGATTTTTCCATACTATTTGATCAGTGTTCTTAGCAAACATTGTTAACTTTGTAATTACACTGTGAGCATGTAATTGCTGCTTGGTTTTTTTTGTTTTTTTGTTTGTTTGTTTGTTTTTTGTTTTTTTTATCTTTAACCTCAAATTTGTTGGAATTCTGAACAGTCTGGTGTTATGATGTTGTTGTGATATATCATTATACACTATTTCTTTTTTTTACCAAGACATGCCATGCAGTTTTATATCTAGCTCTTAATAGGCAATTAACAGTGGTAACGTATCAGTTGACTGAAATGATTCTTTCAGGAATTAAACATGATTGTGGTGTGTTCAACTTGAAGTCCTCCGCTCTGTTCTCTGCTGCTCCTGTGCAGATGGATGCAGCTTGGACAGCAAGAGGTGAGGTACTGTTAAGCTCAAGTCATCATTCTGGCTTTCTGGGTACTATGGATGCACTTATGGGGTCTCCTGTGATGAGCTGTAAGGATAACTTCAAAATGCGAGTAGGAATCTGTAGAGACACTGTGACAGACATTGAGAAATTATAAGCTGCATTTTAAGCTTTTCTTTTGAGCCAAAAGCTTTAAAGACTTCCAAACTCATATCCCAGACATGCTGAAGCTCTGAACAGAGAATCACAGAATAGCCCAGGTTTGAATGCACCCTGAAAGATCACCTGGTGCAGAATTTTGGGGGAAAGGAGCCTAGGTGGCCTCATCTCATGTCAGTCCAGTTCTATCTCAGAAACTTCCAGTGGTGGGAATTCTACCATGTACCTGGGAAGTTTGCTCCAGCCACTGGTTGCTCTCACTGTAAAAAAATTCTTTCTTATATCAAGGTGAAATGCCTCATGGTGCGTCTTGCACAGATTGTCCCTTGTTCTCTCCATGTGGCTCCCTGTGAAGAGAGACCTTCCTTTCATGTTGTAGCTGCCCTTTAAGCACTGGAAAACTGTAATGTTGCTCCCACTTGAGCCTTCTATTCTCTGGGATGAAATTATCCAAGTCCTCAAAGCGCAGGTTTCTCAGCCCTTTGGGCAACTTTGTGACCACCCTTTGACCCTCTCTCCAGTCTTTTTTAATTGGAGGGAGCATAAAAAGATGAAGTAGTCCAGACAGATAAAGCCTGGCCAGTGCTGAGCAGAGGAGTCAACAGGCTTCAGTCCTGTTGTTGACTTGCTGAGGTAGATTGTGTTGTTGGAGTGTTTCTGTGGTGAGATCTAAGTGATAAATATGCTTATAATTACTTGTTATTGGAAAAAAACTTTATAACCTTTGTTCACAATGTGAGTCTATCTGCCTTGGCTTCCAAAACCAGGGCTATTTTCAGCTGTGAAATACATATTCTGCACTATAACTGGGTCATACATGCGTGTGAGAAGGAAATAATGTGGTAAGAATAAAAATAAATTTATAGCACCTGGATTGTGTAGTGACTCCTGCTCCATAAATATCTTCAACAAAAATTAACATATTCCAGTGGTAAGTGGAAATATAACTAAAAAGGAAGGGAGGTGACCAAAAATAAAGTGGAGGAGCCTGTCTAATAAGAAAATACTGAAGAAGCTAAAAACTCCATGACTTCACAGTCCTGCTTCCCAGCACAGTTAGAAAGGTAAATAAAATTAGAGAGAAGTTATCACAATGGTCAACATTAATCTTTGTTGAAAGACTCATTTCTAGTGCCATGGAATGGTTTTGTATTCCAGCAGCACTTGGGCAGTCAGCAGCATTCTTGATAAATCAGATCAGGCTACAGGGTCAGTCTCCACTGTGATGAAGTCTGTACCTGAAGAAGCAAATGTCCCAAACTTTATTTTTTTACAGTCATACTTTGGTGCTGAATCAAGCATAGACTTTGGAGTTAATATTTGAGTGAGATTTCCTGAATTCTCTCCAGATCTCCCTCAGAAGAATGTGGAGCAACATGAGATGCAAGCAATGGATTTCTGATACATAGGGATGATTTAAGAAGCTTATAAGCAAAAAAATTGCTCTAAAAGTATTTGCCTGGGCTTTTACCAGTTATGACTTTGTTAATGTTTAGCATAAATAGAGAAAAGGTACACAGGTAAAGAGAGAAAATAGGAGCTGTGAGAGAGAGACAAAAATAGGGTTTTTTATTTGAGAAAATAAAATAAAATCATTCTCAGAACTTAGATTTGAAATAAAATTTGGGGATGTGTTGCACTATCATTCTAAGAACCTAAACTTTACCACCATAAAGAATTAGTTAGCAAGATGTGTGATTAACTTTATGTTGCACTATTGGATAGTACTTATATTGTACTTTGGATAGTATCAAGTGTCACATCGTCAGGTTTTCGTTCAACATGCATGCAAAAAGAACCTTTAAGTGAATCCTCTGTGTTTTAGTTTTTTAGCTAATTTTTTCAGAGTAGTGAGTAGTAATTTATAAGTCCAAGATGAAACATACTTCTTAATGAGAGTTGGTGTTTTTTCTTTCGTTGGGATTTTTTCTTTCCCTTTTTCCCCTTAAAGAGGAGAGCTTACACTTGGGGCTGACTCATATGATGTTGATATTATTTAGATTGCTGCTGCATTGTTTTGGACACCACATCAGTGGCCTATTTAATACCTCTGTGTATACACATGTGGGCTGCTTTTCTTGTGGATATTGCTTTTGTATTGGATAGCTAAAAACCTTTTTGTAAAATTTACTTTCCCTTTGTTTTTGTATACACCTAATACACTAAGGAGCACATAGAGCTCATTTGCTGTTTTATAAATTTGCCAGATTGATATATTCAATACTGTTTAGCAAGTCAGTGAGCAGATCTCTTCTTTTCTTTATTCCTTCTCAAAACAAATACTTCACTGACAGAAGCTTAGTAATTGATCTGAAATTGGATGGACAGAATCATCCATACTCAAACACTGGCTCTTTAGTTCCTGTCAGCTTCTGGTCTTTGTTTAATCAATATATTCAGCAGTAATGCAAGATGAAGTGGCCAGGTCTGCAATGGCCAGTCTACAACAGTTCCATATATGGTGTTTGTAAAATTGAGAATTGATTTTGCCCCACTGTGAAATGTTTGGAATAAATTAATTAAAATCTTGATCTACATTGTGGAAAATTCTGATTTAGATACTCTTGCCCAGATTCAGACCAGATTTTAGTGAGAATGTAAAACATAGCAAGGGCAGCTTTGACTCTAGAGAACACTCAAGGTGGTGATGGGGAGGGTTATTTTTGTAATCTTTGATTTTGCAGTCAGTTTCATATGGCTGAAAATATCCTGCCTGGATGCAACAATGATTTTTAATTTTGGACATCAGGAATAGTAATGCCTGTTTGAAAATTGTATTGCTTTGTGGCTGTTGGTCCAGACATACAAGTGAGAAGAGAGTTACAGAATGTCAGGAATCTTCTATCACTGTCCTGTTTGTGAAATCAACTTATTTTTTTTCTAAGTTGCATTTGCATGTAGATAGCTCAAATAACAGAAGTTTTTGCAATATTTTTTTTAAATTACGTTTTCTGTAATAAGCTTCTGTTTGCTGCCTGCTTTTCCATTCTCTGATGCATGTTTTTTCATCAAATACTTGGTAAAATATTTAAGTGTAACTCAGAAGAATAGCTTTCCTCATTAATTTGTATATAATTCTGATTATCACATATGAACTTTCAAATATTTGTTCAGTAAATGTGTCCTTCAAAAAATGGAAAAAACAACTTAAGTTCTCCCAAAGTACCTTGCAGCACAGTGCTCAGGCTGAGACCATTAGAAATATTTATTCAGAGTGCAGAGCTCAGTTAAGCTGTACCATCTCCTAAAGTCAGGAATTAGAATATATAATTTCAATTAACCCATATGAAGGTGTTAACATAACGAAATTGAAAAGCATGACCTGGAAGTTGGGAGTTTGGGTGTTGGGTTTGTGTTTTGCTTTTGGTCTTCAGGTGGTGGTGGTGATTTTTTTCCTGCAGTTTGTGGTATTGTAGTTTTTTCCCTTCTCCTCTCCCCACCTTTCTCCTTTTTCTTTTTCTTTCTTTTTCTTTTTTTCAAGTGAACAACTAAAGGTCACTGTAGCAATAAATTTTGTTTCTATGGAACAATTTAAACAGCTAACTCCTTACTTCTCTCCTTTCATTCTGTGCATTCCAGTTACTCCTACACTACTTCAGCACAGCCAGGAGTCAAACAAAAAGGTCGCTGCCTGGGTTACTTGTGTTTTGGTCCACCATCCAGTCAGTCTGCCTGCTGCATTACCTTGTCAAAGTTAGCCCTTCTATTGACAAGCGTATTGATTTCCTGATTAATGTACCTCTGTTTTATTGGCGTTCACTACAGGAGACATAATTTTAATGTTTGGATGATCAATAGGCCCATCAACACCAAGAATTCCTACTGCTAGCTTGCACAGCTCTAACTATGGGGAGTTGTATATTTCTTGATAAATACTACAGGGAAGCTGTAAACATTAGAAAAGCAAAGAAAATTGATGTTCTCTGTGGATTCCTATTGTATTTCAGCCCTAGGAGAGAATGCAAAAACTTTCAAGTAATTCTCTGTAGGAAAGGCAACCAACAGGTACTTGATCTCTGGGCTGGAATATAAATGTATGGGAAGTAATTACTTTCAGAATTTCCATTGTGTAATCATTTTATCTCAAATGTGTTAATACCCATAAGAAAAATTATGGCTTTTATTCAGTTTTAGATAAAGAAATTACATTTTAAATGCCCTTAGTTAACTTCATTATAGGAAGGGAATTCTGTGGCTGCCATACATGCTTCTAAACTTGTATCTCTCCAAAAATTACACAAGGTACCTTAAGGCATCTACTTAAAATGTAGCAGTTTTTGTCTTGGAATTGTAACAGACTTCACGGTCTTCACTTGTTACCAGTTCCTTTTCTTCCTTTTGCCTTCTCACCTGCCCTGTTTTGGGCTTTTCAAACCTTCACAGAATCAAGAGACTGATTTTTTTTTTTTTTTCCCCACTCAGTTAAAGTAGTAAACTTAAATGGTCACTTTTTTTTAAGCTTTGAAATTAGCTAATGAGAAAATTACAATGAATTGTGCTATTTACCAGAAACTTTACTAAATATCTTTCAGATTAGACTCCTTCATTTCATTAAAGTTTTTATTTCCCAGTGGCTTGCTGGCTTCCTGTGTGATCTAAAGGAGATATTTCAATGGCTTTTCTGAGTATCTGAGAAGTGCTTGTATTTGAGTATTCTCCCAAGGAGCACAATTTAGTGTGAATGCCCTGGTTAAATCAGTGCTGGTTTAGCCTTAGAGACAGGGAGGTGATGGCTATTTACCAGGTAATTTATGCATAATCTTAAAGCTGGTTCTTTCAGTCAAGGATCAGGACAAAGGCTCTGTATCTTGAGAGACAGAGTACCCACCATTAAATATTAATGAAAAAAACAGAAGGATGAAGTGAAAGCTATTGGAAATTTCCCATCTCCTAAAAAGCAGAAACTCTCCCCTTAATTTCTTGCCAATAAGAACTAAAGTAGTACCAAAAAACATCCAGCAGTTTCCAAGCAAACAATTTAAGTGTTTTGATCTTTTGGTACGAATTTCAGATGCTGGATTGTTTATCACTTTCTTCCAGCACTGACATATCCCAGTGGATGAAATTCTAAATCAAAAAGAATCTTCATGTGATGATTAAATCCACTAAAATTAGGGCTATGAAGATCACTGAGGAAGATGCTAGTGACATGCAGCTAAATCCTCTGGTATATGGAACTGAAAAGAAATGAGGTCAGTAATGAAGGCATTAGTTTCCCATATTTTTCCATGGAACTATCTTCAAATATGCCTGTATTCCTAAAATAATTCACCAACCTGATGTCATAGAGATCTAGAGATATCTCTGTCTCTGAAAGTTCAGAGCAGTAGTGAATATTTGACTAAAACAATAATAAAATATTATAAATATGTGCCACTCCTGATATCTATCTCTGTGTTTGATTTTACTAGAATCTTAATTATTGCACTTGCAGCAAGCCAGCTAGTTTGAGTCATAGCTTTCAAGTGATTGTTTTAACTCTTGGAAACTCTTTAAAGCCACAGGGTTCCCTGAGGGGATGCTGATGCTGCCTTTTATGTCAGTGACTTTGGGTCCCAACTTGTGTTTCTATTCCCTCTTTTGTTGAGTAGAGACTTGCTGTTCTGAGATTCTACTGATTTGTTTTGAACACTGTGGGACTCACAATTCTTCCTAAGGGTCTGTCAGAGAAAGGCTCTTGCCTTTCTCCTGGGCTGTGGTGGGGCAAGGGGCTTGGCAGTCAAGGAGTGCTGTGTAGGTGCTGTATATACCCTGACTCCAGTGCAGGTCGGGCTCTTCAGCTTCACTGGAGAGTGTGACAATTTAGGCTTTAAACTAAAGGATTGTAAGTCTTAAATGCTTACTTTGATTAGGTATTTGATTCTAATGTTTTGTGCTCTCTATAAACTGTGTATGAGTGTATAAACGTTCCTCCCCTAAGGAAGTGTGTGAGTCTTTGTACATCCACCTTTTTGTTAAGGACTTTTATATATAAATCTTTACCTGAAACAGTAGAATGATTGAGTTCAAGTTTCAGGAAGTAATGACCCTTTTTTTGCCTTCGGCTTCTTATTTAACCTCCCTGTGATTCATACCATTTTGTGTTACATAAAGATAATTTTAACTCTATTTGATCCTGAAACAAAAATCTTGGGTAAGTACTAAATTAATATACAGATTTTTTTTTCACCACTTCACTTTGCCCCTTTTGTGTGATATCACTTTAACACAGATACCAATCAGAAAGATTTAATAGAAGAAACAAATTTCCTTTATTTCATAAAGGAGAATGTACTCCCTTACAAGTAGTTCCGGCAGAATTCAGGAAAAATGATACTTAAGTTTCATTTTCAGTATTGGTAATTTATCCGTCTTTTAGCCTCAGGGTTCTCCACACTTCAGCTTTCCCTTTTTTCTCTTTTTTAAGCAATCACTATAGCAACCTAGAGTTATCTGATGAGCAGTGCACACCGAGGGCAGATAGCCATACCTGCAGCATAAGATTAAGAACAAAAAAAAGAGAGCCAGGTAGACCAGCGAGGTGCTATATTAGCCTGTCACACAGAAGATCTGAGCTCAAGCTGCACTTTTGAAGTTTGTTAGCAGGGACAAATTTTTTGAGATGTCATTCCCCCTTAGTAGAAATTTGAGCTTGATTGGTGGTTTCTCCTCCAAAGTGGTCTCTGGCTGAAATAGCAATGTAGCTGATGGATTCTATCATTGCATAAGAGCTCTATGAAAAATTGACCAGTTTTAAACATTGTTTATTTACGTTTATTTGTAAGCACTGTAGTGGCACAGGTATTGTAGGGGTAAAACTCTGCATTTCTGTTACATTCCTGATTCCTTTAAGCTGTGTTTAGCCAAGAAAAGATGTGTGGGGACAATATGAGATGAGGAAAGGTAGGCTTTAGAAAAATTTTAGGTAAAGGCCTGGATTTGAACTTAATAAACTCCACAGGATTTGACAGATTGTGTCAACCTTTGAAACCTGCAGTATCACAATATGTGAATTCCAATGAGTCAGTTCTTCAATCTTATTCTTGTTGATTTGTTCTTAACTAATATTAATTGTGGCAAAGGATTGCGTTGGAATGGAGTAGGGGGCAAAGGGGTAAAGCAGTGCTGCGTATCTCAGCACTGGCTCAGAGTTAATGAGCCAGCAACAGGCTGCTCTATAAATAGATCACTTCAGGAAAAGGTGCACCCAAATTCACCTACTGGTACTCCTTTGGTTCTGTCTCTGTTCAGGAGGATTGTAATTTAACTGCAGGCTTTTCTTCCCCTATTTTTCCTCCTGCTGGACTATAGAGGACTTTCTATCCCTGAATATCTCAGGTTTGTTCTTATAACTCTGTGCTCATCTGCCTACTTTTTTTTCTCTATGGCTGTGCCAGTGAGAGCAGCACTAGCAGCAGGGAGAAGTCAGTGCTCAGCTACTCTACACTTTTCCTTCAATGCATAGTTTTTCATAGTCAAGCATTCTGGTTGCATCTATATTAGTTGCAAAAGAAATACCTTCTATAAAGAAAAAAACTTCTACATAATGTGTGAAAAGAAAGAGGAATTTTAATGTGCTTCATGTGCTGTTCTAGACCAACAAGGACCCGTGTCTCCATGGTGCTAATTCTTTGTGCCACTGGAAAAGTGAAAAGAGCACATTTTCATTTGTTGCTGTGAAAGAGGGGATATGTTTTAAATAGTGCTTTTCAAGAAATGCCTTTGGCTTGCTTTGATCATGGTGCCAGAGCTTTGCCTGTACACATGCCTCCATTGCAAAGCGAGGTTAATTGCACCACATTCTGCACCTTCTGAATAGACATTTTGCATCAATTGATATGCTGGTATTTTTACCAAGGGAGGTCACTGTATTCTTCAGCTCAGCAGTTGTCCATTTGCTCTTTACAGCCTCGCTCCAGGCTCTACATGAAGAAGGGAACTCAGTGAAATTGTCTCACAATTTTCTGGAGGGGCGAGGCTTACACTGCCTGTATTGGATCCCATTGGCAGGGCCAGCTCCAGTTTGGATGTTTACTTTATGGTCCATGAGGTGGGTGTGTGAGTCCGAGTTAGGTCTTCCAGAGGATCTGGAGAAGCTCTGCTGTTCTGAGTGTGTGAGCTCTGCCAGGTGCTCTCCTCAGCATACAAAAGTTGTGGCTCCCAATCCAGGGGTCCAGCATTGGGTGGTTGGCATGTGGATCAGGAAGAGAAGACAGCAGGCATCTCACTGGGAATGTTTTAGCTGGTAGCAGTGTGGAAGAGGAGACTGACAGGCAGTATGACAGGGAGACAGAGAAGAGAGAGTTGAAAGGTCTGTTATTGACAAGTTAACCACAGATTTTCTTCTTACCTTGGGCCTTAGCTCTGTGCTCTGCTGCTATGGATCTGAGCTCACAGGACTCATGACTTGCTCAAACCCTGAGCTTTGATAGTTCTTTACCCAAAAAAAGACAACTTTTTCCTTGTACTTGAGAGAAGGAGGCAAATGTCATGGTGGAGAGAATAAAATTCATGTAAGGGGTATGACTGTATCTGCTCATGTTTTGCAGGGAGGTAGATACTCCATTGACCAAAGTCATCAGTTTGCAGTTATATGAAGAAGCTTTGTTCAGAACTCTTAGCTGTTAGTCTTTTATACTATACAGAGCTGAAGAGGAAATTCTCAAACTAGGTGTGTAGCAAGTGGTAAATTTAGCTAAAAATTTGGCAATTGAATTGCAGGTAAGATTGTTATCTTTAAAACCTTTATAACCTAAGGTAGAAAAGAATGGGTTATCAAAATATGCCCAAGCATAACGAGTTTACAGCCCTCCACCCTTCACCCTGCAGCAAAATCTGTACACTGCAAAGCCCATCTTACCAGTAAAATGAAATTTTATTTTCAAGCCTAGGCAACTGAGTAAGACTTAATGTTTTTCTGACACTTCTTGATCCTAAGTAAAGGGGGAATTTGAACTGCTGAGAGTGGCCTGATGTATATGAAAGGAGCTTTATTCTCCTCTGTTTAAAAACAGCAAAACAAGCTTCTCAGTCTCTGCTTTCAGCACAGTTACCTTATGCTTTTAATTGATCAAAAATCAATATCAATTTAGCAGAGATTTAAGAATCTATGATTTGAGCAGTAGGTATCTGATGTGAACAGTAGGCATTTTATGAACAGCCTTTTCAGGCTAGATATTCAAAGATCAGATGTTTTAAAGCAGAATGCAACAAGCTATAAATGAATTTTTGAAAGGTGGAAAGAGAAAGGGGTTCAGTGGTGGGACCAGTTTAGATTGCTTTTTCTGCGAACTTTGGTCCTCAATCTTTTACCATTTCAACTGAAATTGCTGTGGAAACCTATAAGGATAAACAATATTGAAACTTTCAAGCATGATTTAGTGTTACTAAGGTAACCAATTGTAATTAATTTTAAGCACCAGCTGGCTTGTGATGAGCATGAAACCTGACAAAGGCTCTCAGAAGGACTGCTTCTCATTTTCTTAGCCACAGTAATAGGACTATGAGAATTTGATTTAAATAAAGCATCTGCAGTAACAAGTCAAGGCACGGCTTTGATATTGGTTGGTTAAAAGAAACCAACCCCCACCTGGCTACACCCTCCTCCCAGGTGGTTGTGGAAAGTGATGAGGTCTACCCTGAGCCTCCTTTTCTTGGCTAAACACCCCCAACTCCCTCAGCTGCTCCTGGTCAGCTGTGCTCCAAACCCTTCCCCAGCTCTGCTGCCCTTCTCTGGACTCATTCCAGCCCCTCAGTGCCTCTCCTGTAGTGAGTAGCCCAGAGCTGAACACAGCACTCGCTGTAGCCTCACCAGTGCTAATGGGCCAGGGAGGATGGTTAACAAAATATGATCCTTTAGGATCACATTTTCAATTGTTTCTTTCCATCCCATAATACTAGAATTGCTTACTTTGACAGCTAGTTTTTTATTGAATCAACGTATAATTCCTGGACTCCATGATTTAATTAACATTTTGGACAATCATAATTAGAAATATGAAAATGTTCTCTTTGAAATGATAAAGCAGAAAAAGAATGAGGACAAGTTTCATAGTCTTTGTGTCCAATTAAAAAACCAGAAGAAAGCAGAATACCCAAATATTTAGAAACTGAGCTAAGTTACTGATGTGGCTTGATCATTTGGCTTTCTAAATGTCAGCATGGGTCTGGAGTGCTTGAGTTATTCTATGTGATGGGGTAATATAACATCAAAGCAATCACAAGTGGAGTGCTTTTTCCTTCATTTTTAAAAGGGAAGGTATTCTAAGCCAGAAAATTGCCCATACTTTGTGTGAAAATAAATATCCTATCTTAAATTAAGAAGTTATTAAACTCAAGGAAGTAAAATTGCTCAATTTTTCATTTAGTTTTGATGCTGATGTCCTTAATCACAACTGAAAGCTTAAGATAAGTGAAAGCTAAAACATTACTTCTGCTCAAAAGGAATGTCTTTGGAAAAGAATTTAATTTCCCAATCCTACAAATGCAAGCAGTACTCTATTGGGTGTACATATATCCAAGTCAAAATGTAGAGTTTCAAGTAACTGAGAGGGAATCAGCATGGTTATCACCACAGCCCTGTGCAAGACTTATACTCTGTTTGGATGACCCTGAATCTAACCTTGGTTATGCTGGAGTACAACCACAGGAAACTAATGAATGATTCTAAGATTGTGGAAGACAGTGAAATTACAGCTGAATCATTCCATAAGAACTGAGATAAAAATCTGCTCTGGTTATTGTTTCACTTGGCACAGTATGTCCCTAATGAGCCATATTTAATTTTGCTGGTAGGACTTTGGTTGTGAAGGTTACTTTGCACAAAATGGTGACTTTTTTAGAGTTGAGGCAATTGGAAATTCTCCTTCCATAGGCAAGCTGACAGCCAGAGCTATATACAAGACTAGAGGCAGAGCTTTTGTTTGTCTATCAGCTGCTGCAGAGCATCCCCTTAGGTGAGTGCTGTGCCCATGCAGTGGCTCTGCTCCAGGCCAGAACAGGATGTCTCAGGCAGAGTGGGGATGGTAGCAGTTCTGCACAGGCCCTCCTTTATCTGCTGTCTGTGGCCACTTTCATGTCTGGCTGCATTCAAACTTCAAGGGAGGCATTTTACTGAGATAGTTTCTTCCTTCTTTTGTGTATTTCTTCTCACTATTGTGAGAAGAGGATGCACCCTATTTAAAATATTTTATCCTCATTGCCTTGAAGTGAGGGGCAAGCATAATATTTTTATCTATATCTCGGTTATCCTTTGTTGTTGGTAGCCTTTCAGAGTAGCAGCCTGGAACTCATACAATTCTTAAGGGTTTTACTGCTCTCAGAGTTCTGAATGGCAATAATAAAACAGACCCATGTTACTAGATTCATTCTGCTCTTATATTGAAATGTCGAAGCACCATCAGAAGCACTAGTTATTAATCTGCGCTATTAGAGATGCTTCTCCAAACCTGTATTGTGAATGGTATTGAGGGTTTTAAATCCTTGAAGTTGGGCAAGTTTCTGTCGGTGCAGGTCAGCAGAATGAGTCCACCCTGTGTCACGACAACCCATAATTCAGAAATAGAGTGTGCAGTAGAAAGAAAATGTGCAGGTTATTTGTTTACTTGCTTAATTTTACATGTAAGGTTTTTGGTTAGGTGTTTGCAGTAGCTTTTTTTGTTGTCCAGGTACAAACCAAGCTTGCTTTCAACGCATGTTTCTAAATCTGAGTCTTTAATGTCTGTTAGCTAGTTATGCTTTTAAAACATGAAAACTTTGAAAATCATATATTTATTTTGAAAATTATTGTTCTCATCAATAGTTGATTTGTCTTATAACTAATTCCTTCTGCAACTCTCATGCTATATTTTTGCTCTGAATTCAGAGAAATAACTGTTCTATGCAAATAAATTGTGTCTGTATAGGCAGAGAGCTGTTTCTGGCATGCTGGTGGACTCTGATTTGCCCTTAATATCAAGTAGCTCTTATGTCAAAAGTATCTGTTTCCTGACTTTTGTGAAACTTGTGTTAATTTTCCTTACTTTTTCTTGAAATATTTGAGGAGAATGCAGAAATGTACTGAAGTGGAACCCTACTATGAGCTTTTAATTGGTTTGTCCACAATTATAACCTGACGTGGGATAAATCAGTGTTGAATATCTTTTTTTGAACTCAAATGATTATGCACTCATTGTAAAACTGGC
Organism: Motacilla alba alba; assembly: GCF_015832195.1. NCBI lineage: Eukaryota > Metazoa > Chordata > Aves > Passeriformes > Motacillidae > Motacilla > Motacilla alba. The sequence continues at coordinate 19,912,947 of NC_052023.1, read as the reverse complement.
TTTTGATCCCCATGAGAAAAATGCACACCTCTGGTTTGACAATGAAATGAAGTCAGTATATATGTTGTGTTTTCTGTATTGAATTATTTATAAAGGCAGAGGGATTTTTAATTATTTTCAGTGTTAGCTTGTGTGAAACTTGTGTTTGAGACTCCATGTGATAGCTAAACAAAGAATTGAGAAACTTCTAAAAACTTTGAAGGATAACATTTGAGGGCTGGGAGCATCTGTAGCCTCGGGCTATGCCATGAAACAGCCACTGCATTAGTCTGCCTCAAAATCCACAGCAGAGTTTTAAAGAATTGTTATGGGAGTATTCAGGGGAGTAGGGGGGAAGGCTTAGAAGTGTTTGACTTCTGGTATTTCTGCATACATATAGGATAAAAGGCATTCGATCATTACCATATCTAAACCGGTTTCATTTTTCTTTTACAAAATCTCTTTGGATTTTTATAAAAGAAATAGGGATGAAAAGATAGAGACTGGGACGGTGGGTGAAAAGAACACTTCCATTTTAATACTAGAACATTTTAAGAATAGGACTTAACTACAGTTTAGGAATGATTTTAAAGTTCAGGGATGTGTCCATATGTCATAAGAGTCACTAATAGGTTACCCACAAGTTTCACGACACATACTTTTTAAAATCACACACACAGGTAAATCAAAATATTGAATTTTGTTATCTAGATTTTATTTTGGGCTCATCCATCTATTCCACTGAGTTGCATTTTCTCCATATTTGTGTCTGTTCAGTTTTAAACTGAATCTTGGAAACACAGGCTCTGTCACCCATGAGGCTTACTCAGAATGATTATTTCTTAATAGCCCTCACATTGAAGTTGTTTACTGCCAGCAGTTGAAATTAAGGGTAGTGCATCAGCCCAAGAGGAACAAAATTTCCAAATTAGAGGCTCAGCACTTTTCATTTCTCAGGCAGCCTTTGCATCAAATGGTCTCAGAAAGCCAATAGAAGGCATTTTAGCAGTTTAGATCTTGGTAAATGATTTTAAGTTATTTGTTTACTAAATTAGTTTAGTTGTAAGATGCTGCTTAAAATCAGCTAAGATTGTGATGTGGATCTGGAATAAGAGCATGAATGTGAACACATGTTGTGCAAAGCTGCCTCAGTGGTTTTTTTTGCTTCACTTGGCTCTGCCCTACAGTGTCACTGCAGCATCTGAAACAGGGGCTGTGTGCTTTTGTACCAGAACATTCCATATTTCAGAGCAAGGTATACACTTAATAAATGATTTCTTAGCTTGTACATAATGCTGGATGTTTTTTCCAGTGAAGCTCCAAATTAGGCAGTATTTTATTTTTTTGGGGTTTTTTTTGAGTGGAGAACAATGCTGTTTGCAAGGTTTGCTTGCGTAGGCTAAGATAGAGAACACGGGGACAGAGTTTTTCACTTTGCAGACCAGTGAATAGCCTGTTCCTGTGCATGACTGCTTTCCAAAATGTTCCCAGTGAAAGCCTGGGCCTAGGTTTCTATACTAAGTGCTAGTATGGAAACAACCCTCAGAGGGCCAGGCTGATTCCAGGCCTCGGGTGTGATAAAGGAATATTTTCTACAGCAGAGCCCTCCTGAAAGTGTTCATATTGCATTTGGGGCAGAGCTGTCAGCTTCACATGCAGTGTTATTCCTGCTTGTATGGGCTTCCTAGGAAAGGCTCTTGTTGGCTTGGAAATCTTTGTGGTTGCCTTATTTCACTGTGGCTTGGAGTTTGTTGGTAGTGACAGAAGTCGGTCTGCCTGTATGCCTGTAATAATTTTATAAATTCTGATGGAAACTTTTTTTATTGTGGAAAGCTCCAAGGTCTGTATTTGTCACAGAATCAAGGGAGGGCAATTTAACAGTGACATATGCATGTATGTATGGACCCTGTTAAGGGGGATGAGCTTCAGGGTGCGTGGGTGCAGTGTGTGTGTGGCATTTAAAATATTGTTTAATAGTACATGCATAAATGCAGAGTGGAATGGGCTGGGAGAAGGAGATCTATGAGCACTGAGGACAGAGGAACTGTAAATAGCAGTTGAAGAGGAGGCTAAGAGTTAAATAAAGAAATAGTGGCAGGAAACAGGGATGGGAGAACAGAAAATTTCTTGTGCGCATCTATTTTTCCCTGAAATAATCAGGTGATGTATCCATTAAAAACACATTCAGTTGTACTCCTGGGATTATTGCTGAGTGCTAATATCTATGCGTGATGTTGCTAATCTCTCTGCAACATCTTCCTTTTTGTAGAGGAAGAACTGTAATTCGTTCAGTAAGTCATTGTTTTCCTGGATTTACTTGACACTCTGGAATATACTCTAGATAATGGATTGTGACTAAGGAAGGCTCAGTGTGTTAAAGACTGTGAAATTTTAGGTTAGCTACTCTCATCAGGAAAAGTTTTATTTTGTATTTCCCATGACTTTTTCTTGCCGTAGATGGATTCTAAAAGATGTCTACAAGTAGTCTCAAAATAATGAGGAACTGATAATGCTGAAAATATGCAGCCAATTCAAAGGGTTTTTGTCTGAACAATGTGTTTTCCTTATGTATCATGACAAGCTTTTTCCCTGAGGTCACTGTTATGGACAAAAATATTGACCTCTACTGCAGAAGGCAGGTTTTAAATGTAAATCAGCTACATCTGCTGCTTTCTGATTTCTAGGTGTAAAAAAAAGGTTACTCATCTTTCATAAAATGATGTAAGTTGATAGAGGTAAGGCTCCTTCCACATTGGAGAGAACTTTTAATGTCACGTTTTGCTCCCTAATACTGCAAATTCCACGTCCTATAATTGCTTTCATTAATTTAGTGAGCTTTATGTTTAAAGTAGTCAGGAAAAGTGTGAAAGACACCACTGATCTAACGGTTTGGATTTTTCTTATTTTTAGTCTACATTTACTCACAGCAAGGCATTGCCTGCTTTTTTGAGTTGGTTTTGTTCTGGTTTTTTGGTTTTTTGACCTTATCCTGAAGCATCAAAGTAGCTCTTCAGACCTTTGGCTCTACTTGTTGCAATTATATTGTTCAGATATTTAGATTTAACTCCAACCAACCAACCCAAAACCCCTTTGCTTTCAGCTCACTGTTTTCCTGTTCAATCTGAGGATCTCATTCTGTACCAATTCTCGTTTAAATAGCTTTCTTGAAGACAGTTGAGGAGTGTATTATGCATTGATCCAGAGAATGTCTTGTAGAAATCTATTCTTTTTCTTACTTGGTGTGTCCTAAGGTCATAATATAATCTCTTGGGTCTGTATCACAGCTTTATGATCATCTTTCCTTTCCATCAGGTACTTTCTTCAGGTGCTTTCTGCGCCTCAATTCCAAGTTAGCTAAGAAAATTACTTTCTTTTTATGCAATTGAATTTTGATGCTTCTCCTTTGCAGTCCTCAAGATTTCCATTTCTCTGATAACTTCATCTTTATCTTTATTAAAGATAATGTTACTTTCTCACTCCTATTTGTGTCCATGCCATTGATAAGAGTACCAAATGAAATACTTAATGAGAGTAACCCTGGGGAAATGTGAAATTACCTGTTTCTGACCAGATGTGTTCCCTTTCACTGCTGTCCTTTTCCTTCCTTTCAACTCCTTAATTCTTTGTATGTTTTAAATTCAGCTGCTAATCCTGGCTTTCTGACTTTAATGCAAGCTCTAATGTGACACCATCTGTAATGCATTCCTGGAATCCTGTTAGATAAGATTTTTTTTGTACCTCACTTGTGTTGTATTGAAAATCTATTCAAGAAAAGCTGTCAGGTTAGTCTAGTGTGATCCATAGCTGGCAAAATCACATTGAGCTACATCTTGTTTTCCAGGTTCATCTGAGTCTTTAATTAGAGTGTTGCATGCTCTTGAAGACAATCTGTTACACAGTGAATGTTTGGGGGTTTTGTTGTTTGTTTGGGGTTTTTTTTGGAGGATAGTGGTCATGTTTATGTTTGAGTGTCTACTTTCAAAGGGGCAGTAGAATTAGTGAAAATTAGTTCCAGGGATAAAGGCATTGCCAACTGCAAGGCTCCTGAGTGTCAAAATTAATTTGTGTTGGAAATTAGATTTTTCTAATAACAATGCTAAGCCACTTAAGTATATCCAAATAAACCTGAGATTTACTCATATTAAACCCTGCTGGACAAGGATTTTTTTTCCCTGTGTGTAGTACTAGTGACTCAAATTAAATTCAACAGATATAACTGAAAAGGCAGAATTTCATCTATTTAAGTTTCATGTGAGCCTTAGGATACTACAGGGAGAGCACTTCTGGAGAATTTAAAATTTTGCCAAAGGTCAAGGAGCTTTTTTGCATCCCTAGAACACTTTCACTCGATGTACAGAAAGTTGTCATAGTAACAATAAGAAAACCTAGAAGTCACACTTTTTTTTAAATCCTTGCAATTGAAAATAATGTTCGAATTATTGTTGTGAGTTTGCTTCTTCCCTGCCAGCCCCCCCATCCCATCCAATCCCATCCCAGTTTTCTTTACATGGTGTGCCATTGCATTTGTTGTTCAATGCAAATATTTCTATCTTGAGTAAGAGGGTATTTAATTGCAGAGATTTTGATTCTATGTAAGCATTAATTTAGTAATTCAAGGCAGCTGTGTATGATATTAAGTAAAATGCTGAGTAGGAATAATTGATGGAAAATGGATTTTAATCATATTGTCTAACTTTCTGGAAAAGTACTACCACTTATGCAATGAACCATTGTGAACCCTGTGGTCGTGGGATGCTCATGAAATGTTTGCTGAGTACTCCGTGATACATTATATATCTATGAGGTGGAATTTAGGAAGGCAAACAACTGTGACCACATATATGCATCTCTCAGTATTTGAACAAACAATTGTCATTGACCAGACACTCACTTCCACAGGGAATAGGCACATACAATGAAAGAACAATGCAATTTACTGAAGGTCAAAAAATCAACAGGCCTCATTATGGCCCACTCTACTTAGTATTCTATTTAGCATCCCTCTCATGGATTTGTGAACAATTTTACAGACTTTTGAATTCTATGAGGTTTTTATTCATTTAAAGAGGCTTGAACTGAAACCAATTATTTTGTAATTTTTCCCCGAGTTAGAAGAAAGCAGTGACATCTTTAAAGCTGCACTTGTAATGACTGTTGTATAAGCATTTTTTACAGCTTCTATATAGGTGACTTGCTTTTGGTTTGGTGTTCTAATAGGTAGATTAGCCAATAGAATTTCAATTTGTACTTGTTATGCTGTCCCTGTTGTTATTGCATTTTGCTCTGCCACCCAATATACTGTGAACTGATCCCATTGAAAAGGTGGGATACCTGCAAAATTAATTGGTATCACTCTAAGATGCTGTTAACTCAAACAGCTATTTCCTGACCTAAATCCACGTGTTCAGATTTAATTAAAATGATGCAATCTACTGTTTTTTCTTATTATCTTGAACCTAATTGAAGTTCAATGGGCTTTCTGGAGGAGAAACAGGCACAGTGTTCAAACAAAACCAAACCAAAGCCAGCAAAAAAACAGTGCAATGTGATGTTATAAATATAGGCTGTTTTTTATATGAGGACATGCATTTCTGGCATGATGAATGAATGTCACTGTTTGTCACATGAATAATAGTAACAACATTTATACATAAAGGTTAAAAGGAGTAAGTTTCCAATTCATTGCTTATAAAAAAGAATTTTAAATCCCTAGTCCTCAAATTTGTTAAAATTGAAAGTTTGGGATTTGGTGTCATGTTGTTTTGTTTTTTAATAACTTAAAAACTTAATTCAGACACTTTAATGTAGTTTACTGAAGTATAGAAAAAAATATTGACTTCTTTTAAAGAAGCATGGCAATTGGTTTTGCATTGGTATTTAGTTGCCTCAATCTGCTTCTTGTTTTGAGATTCTATATTTCTTCCTTTCACTATTCATGAAAAATATATACGAGGCTTTACAATAAATGGAAAATTGGCGTGATTTACAGTCTTAATCCTGTTGATCTCTGTTTTAAAATCTATGTCATTTTGGTCCTAGTAGGTGATGATCTGAATACTGCCACTCCACACTAAATAAACCACCTATCAAGAAAAACCCTGAAAATTAATGCGGAAGGCGTCCAAGAAACTTGGGAGATGCTGCAGCTGAAGTTTAAATGTGCCAGGCACAACTCCCTGGGAACCATGGCACAATGTTTGAGCCCTGCTGAGCTCTACAGGAAACAGGGACCCATCTAGCACAAGTGCAAAGTATTGCAGACACTATTAGAACAATAGTAGGGGTAAAGATTATGTCAACAAGTCACTCTGGCAAGCTGACTTCTCCATATGTTACCCTGAGCACCACCCTGCTCTGAGGAGCACTTCTCCAGGACAGACTTGCTCAGTAGCCCCCTGGGCCCGTTTCAGAAACTTGCTGAGAACACAGAGATTCTCAGACTAGTATCATCCTTCTACTGTTTGGTTTTTCCAAGCCCTTTTAGATGCATTCCTGCAAAATTTTTGTACCTCAGTAACTGGCAGAAAAAAGTCAATGTTCAACCTAGACATGTTTCTAGTTCCCTAACTGTAGCCATGTTTGAGCTTAGTTACAGAAAAAAGAAACTAATGCTATTTCAGTTATTCAGATATGAGCTAGAATTGGAATGTCAAATCATGTGACTTTGGGAAGGTATAGCTAAAAGAAGTGTAGGGGAAAAACAGGGAGAGTTTTTGTTCTTAAATTCCTAAATAAAAAGCTCAGGTCCGAGCTGCTTCCCTGCAGACTCTCTGCAGACAGAGGCCTCCAACTTCATGCAGCTCTAGATATTACTTTTTTACTCATTACTACCTACCCTTGAATCTTATATACATATCTATAAATGCAAGTCTACATCAGAAAATGAGATGTCTTGCATGTAAAAGGCATATCAAGAAGTAATGACATTTTTCTGTAGAAGAGTGTAACTGCTGGTTATTCCATTAGAACAGACTCTTTGAAGTCAAGTCCAGAATGTGATTGCAGTACAGGATTTTCTAGTTAATATGTCTTCTCTTTTTCTCCTTATTTCTCCTTTAAGGTGTTAGTACCTGCTGACTTTTAGCCAGAACGTGAATGCCCCAAGGGAGAGAGAGTTTTCAAACTTTCCACCTCTTCATTAGTATATAGGCAGTTATCTAGCTCAAATGGGCAAGAAAGTTTTAATGGGAAATTGTAGGGGTTTGAGAGGATGGTCAGCAGGCACCGTTTTCAGCCTGTCTGCAAAGTAAGAAATCTATACAGAATCTACTTTCAAAGTTAAAGGAGGAACATAAATGGCCATGTCTGGACATTCTGCTGTTACAAACTATCCAGCTTATCTGTAGTATGTAGTTCACAACATTCGCTTACTTATAAAGAAATAGATATATTGTCACACTTTAGAAGATTTTATTAGTTTAGATTTCTGATTTCTTTAGATTTTTTTTAAGAGGTCGTATTGCAGGGTGGGGATGCAATTCAAACACTGGAACTGGTGAAATGTCACATTCAGTACAGTTTGCTTTTGATTATTCTGTGTTTACTGAACAATAGCTTGATCTTTCCATTTGACCCTTTCTTGTAGAATTCCTCTCTCTGTGTGCTATGTGACCTGTTCTGTCACTTAACTTCTCACTTAACTTCTCTACATGCTTTACCTTGGAGATACTAAGTGTTTGCTGAGTATTTTCGACACCCCACTCCAATCCTAGTTTACATTTTTATGTAAAAGCCCCCTTTTACATCTGGGGGCTGCAGTTGTATCCTGAGCTTTGATGTTAAAATTTGGTTAATATTGTATTTTGCACCACTATTGATGCTGCAGAGATCTCGGTGTGGGTGAGGGTTATTCTAATCAGTGTCTACCTATTTTGATTATGTAATAGTAGTCCTGAGTTTGATATTTTAGTTGCAGTAGATGAGATGTAGGTTACTAAATACTTGATCCAAAGCTGAGAGGAGTCAGGGAAACGCTGTTGACTGAAGAAATCTAGAAAAAACCTGCTAGGCATAAACTTTTTTTAAAAACATCTCAAGACAAAACAAAAATATTTCTTTTGCTCAAATTTATCTGAGTGACTGAAGTAGATTTCACATTACAAAAAAATAGCATGCTTTGAGGTGCTCTTAGACTATATTGCAGAGTTAGCAGACAGTAAGGGTGAAATTCAGATTTGATGATAATAGTTTTGATTGTGACATGACCAGGGCTAGGATTGATCTTTGGAAATTTAATTATGTTCACTTTTCAGGTTATTTTGCTCTAAATTCTTTGCTGTCATTAGGATTTTATCCTAGTGATTCCCAAGGTAATAACAATGAATTAAAAGCAAAGGCTCTGGGGAGACCTTACCTCAGCCTTCCAATGCTTAGTGCAGCCCTACAGGAATGATGGAGACAGACTTTAGCCGCACCTGTTGTAATAAGACAAAGGGTAATAGTTTTAAACTAGGAAAGGATGGATTTAGACTAGGTTCCAATTTTGTTGTGATGAGGGTGGTGAATTACTGGCACAGGTTGCCCAGGGAGATGGTGGATGCCTCATCCCTGGAAACATTCAAGGCCAGGCTGGACAGGGCTCTGAGCACCCCAGTCTAGCTGAAGATGTCTTGGCTCATTGCAGAGGTGTGTGTGTGTGATTAATGATCTTTAGAAGTCCCTTCCAACCCAAAATATTCTATATTCTAATGAAAAATTTCTGAGATTCCACCTGATCAGTACTTCTTTTACAAAAGCAAGAAACTTACAGGACTGATTGTTGTACATGCCAGGCTCTGAGAGGAGAAATGTTATGAAAGATGATAAATACACTACTCTATATCTGGGTAACATCTTGACCTGGAAGATTTTTTTAAATTTAACCATGCATAGCCTTGATTTCTTATTCCTAGAAAACACATATATTTCACAGGTATTTAATTGCTTAGTAAAGTAATTGGTGGCACAATTGTACTGCAGTGTCAATGCCATATTGGGTTGAAACATTGATTCAAAACTTAACATATCTGGTATTTCTAAACATTCAAGTACTTATCTTTATTGCTCCAGAAATAAATATGGACATTATCTGAGGCAGTACAATTTTGAAATTTTCTCTTTAATGATTAGGTGTACTGGAATTATTTTCATATACTTGGCAGTTGAAACAGTATGTTTTTCATTCATTTCAGATGTTGAATAGGAAATCTAAATGGATCAATAACTGATTAACCAGAATCCTGAGAATGCAGTTAGAGGAAACAAAAGTCTTTCTGTCAATAACTTATAATGGCATCTCACAAATTGCAATTAAGGTACTCTGAAACTCTTTAAGAACTCAGTAGAGAAAAAAAAAAAAAACCAACCCCAAAAGCTCCATTTTATTTTGCTGCATGTGGAAGGTCACAAGATTCAACTGGAAAAGATCACAGTGATGGAAATGCTTGGGTTTATTTTTTCTTGGCTACAGCATGCTTGAGGAAAATCCTAGGTTGCATTTACCAGGTTTGGTTTTTTGCTGTAAACTTTGCTCAGTAGAAATTGCATGGCTTTGCTGAGCTTAGAACTTCTCAGTGTGGAAAGGAAGGAATTCCTGTAACTTCATGAAATTTTAATAACATTTGAGGTAGGACTGGCCATTCAGCTTCTTTTGTTTAGTTTTCTTTCTCTGCTACATGGGTCAGATAAATTATCAGTCTAACCCAGCCTGTGCCTGCAGCAAGAGGTGATGATACTTTGGGAGAGCACAACAGCTGGGCCACTTTCTGCTGTCCCATCCTCCACCACCTCCAACTATAATGATCATGTCAGAGGTGTTGTGGGGCATGCAGTGGAGATGAAACAGAACAAATAACAGATGAAGGTGTCTGGAGTTTGTTTGAAACTTTTCCTGCTTTGTAGTACAAAAAAATGTTAGTTTTTTAAAACAAGGTGATGCAAAGCAATCTTTCAGTTGACCCTCACAACCTCTATTACCTCTCCCTTATCCACTTTTCTTTTTAGCTAAAGGTGTTGCTCTTTCGTGGAAAAAAAATGAAAAAAATTAAATAAGCTAGCCCTTTTATTAATACTTGCAGAAAACATTCCTCTAAAACAGCTTGAGAAAAGTAATTAAAAAAAAAAAAAAAAAAAAGCATGTGCCAGACTTTGAAGGTTGCCATATTTGTGCCAGGCCAGGAAAGTTTTGACAGCCTAGATTTTTGCCTTTGGCCATGACCCCAGTCTTCCTTGACAGGCTGAGCAGTCAGGCTTCTGAAGTGTCCTGGGACCCGTTCCAGAGTCACTGGTAGTGATGCAAAGGCTTCCCTTGGGGTGGGCTCTGGGGGCACAGCCAGGGAAGCTGTCTGCCTCCTGTCTGAAGCCTGTCTGCTCAGAGTGCAGTACCAGGACAGCCTGGCCAAGAAGGAGAGAGCAGGGCCCTTGGCCACATCGTTAGAGCACTGCATCTGCTTTGGCTTCAAAAGATGCTTGGAGAACATGTCCCTACTGGAAATCAGTGGCAGGTTCCCAGGACTTCACAAACTTGTGCCCTAACTAGTGCCAACCAAAGAAAAAAGACTAACACAGACTAGCCCCAAACAGGAAAGCACAGTAGAATATTCTACTTTTTTCAATTTATTAATTTTATATAAACTGTTATCTGCTATTTCTAATGCTTATGTAAGATTAAATAAGCATATCTTCATTGAGATGTGACTGAAGGGTATCCCAATCCCATTACTGAGGGGTTACTGAACTTAGGAGGTGGAACTATCTCCTGATCAGCAAGCAAAGAGAATTTCTCCAGGGAGTGCTTTCAGAGAACACATGTGCATCCTTAAGCAGAAGCAGGTATCAGCTAAGGCCTAAACTGAGCATTACATTTGCTCTTGGTGAAGTGATAATGAGTCTTTGCTAAGAGTGTTTAATCCTTAGTTAACTGGCTTAAATTACACTTTCTTTTCTGAAGCAGATTATGTACTAAACAGGATTTGTCCTCTCACTGTCTCAGTGGTCAGTAGAAATCAACTGTATTCCTCTCTAAAGACATGTGAGGGGTTGATAAAAAAGCTGGCATTAGAGTGACACCTCTCCATGTGGTGCTTGTATTTCTATATTTTTATAAAAATTGTTTTATCAAGTGTACAAAAAAATTAAGGCCATATTTCAAGTCTTGTTCCTTTGGCCCTAAGTATGTTTGTTTAGTCTGACTAAGGTGGATGTTGACTCCCCACTGCTTATCTTGAACATGCTCAGTAATCTCATACTCACTTGATATGTGAAACTCATGGGTGGTATTTGCTTATCTCATTTGATAAAAGTTTAGCAAATTCTGCCGTCTGACAGATGCTCTGTCACAGTGTTTTAAGGGGAAAAAATGCAGCAGATAAATTTCAACTTCTGGCCCTCCTCTAGCATCTTCGACAGGTCTGTAAAAACAAACTGATGGATGATGTCACAGGAGCCCTGGAGGAGTTGCACAGTAATGACCACGATCATCAGGCAGAATACTTTCTCATCAATCTCAGCCAGGAGAGAAAGGACTGTTATTTTAATGCAGTAGAAACATTTTAATGGGGTGCTTAATGGGATTCTACACACATCTTATTTACTGGTAATATATTGAGACATATCAGGGTGATGATTTCCCTTAATAATATTTTAAAAGACTCCAGTCTAGAGCTTGTTTGTTGGCATGTGCATTTTTTCAATTATTTTGAGCTTTTCCATCCTTCAGGTTTTGTCCTAAACAGGACCTGTAACTAATAGCTAATTTTCTTCTCTCACAAAGTTTACACTGGGCTAGTTCTAAATAAACATTTTTGTGCCTTTGAAATTTGTTAGCAAATTTCCTGAGAGGTGATGTGTTACCTGATTTGCAAGCATGGCAAAAATGCTGTGGAAATTTTAGACAGTGATCATTATATAGGATAAAGAAACAAACAATTTTAGAAGTTTGAGCCCTTTTCTATTGCTATTGTCTGTGTTGCTTTTACGTAGGTTAAAAATATTTTACTTTTTAAATTACTTCAACTAGTTCTTTATGTACTGCATGGAAATAATAGGAAACATTTTTTGTTATGGAAATCATCTGCTTGGCTTTTCAAGCAGTGCTGTTTATCTGTGTCATGTTGCACATGCCCAGCAGAGGGTTGGATGCTGAAATGCTGATTTAGCTCTGTACCCCTTATACAGGGCAGTTGGACCTGCAGTTACCTGTGTGTCCACTGTGCCCTCGCGGTGTCCCTAGCTTACTTGGCATATATTGTTGAACCTTTTCTGGAAGGCTGTGTAATTTCTGAATGCTCAAGTAGAAAGAAACAACAATTTTTCTCCTAAGATAAATGTTCATGTTTAGTCGGTGAGCATTCCTGTCTTCCAAAACTGCCTTCCAAACCAAAGGGGAAAAGTACCTCTGCTGTCAGCTGCTCCAAACCTGCATCTAATCACACAATTTCCAGATCCAGCACTCCCTGTGTACCAGGAACGTGGACGTACAGGGAACCTTTTATTGTCCCCTTAGGCTGCACCAGGATCAGCTGTGCTGAAGCTCTCTGCCATCAGAGTCAGCTCTGTCTCCAGAAAACATTACACTCCAGAAGAGGCAAAGGGGCATAACTCTTCTCTTTTGGAATGAAAACACTGATGTGCCTCTTTCAGTGTCATTGCTTTGGAATCTCTCATCTTACATAGGCATGGCTGGCTTTTTGCTTTTTTTTTTTTTTTTTTTTAACTCAATGAATTTAAAGTAGCCTACCTTGGTTTTTGCAGGACTTTATATTACTTATAAGTAATCTTGCTTCTTGAAGGGTGGACTTGCAGGAGGGAATACGCTGTATCTTGGAATTTCAAGCTTCTGTGTGATGTCTGGCAGCTGCAAAGTTTAATCTTTGCTATGAATGAAGTTTTTTAGGTGAAGTGGAGCTTTGTGTCCTGACTGAGACTGTAGTCAGTGGCTGGAGGTTTGCAAAAAGGGTTTATTAATTTCTCAGTTATCTAGAATTTGCCTGTTTGTGCAATTGAACAAATGAGTAAAATAGAGATGCGGAGAATATAGATCATGAATGGTTATTTTGTTCTGACCAGTAATATAATGGCAGACTGTCATTTGTCTCCTTTGACTCTATTTACAACTGCCTGCAATTGAGACAGAAAATATTGCTCAATTAGATAAAAAATTAATTTTTAGTTAATTATTCAGTGCTGTCTTGCAGAACTGGAATGTGTCCAATGGAACCTGGAAGTGCCCCCCCATATCATATGATACTATGAGGTGAATGAATTCAGCAGTTGCATCCAAGGAGGATGTGGTATATATCCATTTGCCTCCAAAAAGTATATTGTTGACAGCCTGCTGTTCTCTGTATTCTTCCTGTGCACTGGACTGAGATTTTTTCATTTCATGCATCATCATTCACAGCTTGCTGGAGTAACTCCATGAAGTCAGTACATATCCTTCATACACACAAACAGAAGAGGGAACAATATATTTTTGCTGTTGTTTTTGAAAGCTGTGCACATTTGCATAGATTTAATTTTCCTTTTCGCCTGCAAGTGAAGTCTATTGGGTAGGAAGGAGGAACAACCTGTAGTTATTTTAAGCTCTTTGTAAGCTTGAAGTCCATTACTAATTTGTTACAGAGTTTGGTTTTCTTTATGTTTTTTATCACTTCAGTTAATATGAAAAACAACCTTGATTCAAAAGAAGAGGTATTGCATAGTCTAGCTGAAATCACCTTGAGTTAAGACATTAAAGCTGAAATCACCTAAGAGTTAAGACATTAAATTAAAACTTGTGAGGTAAGTGTCCTCTTGGCTTTGATCTAGGTGTGCATATGGACTTAAAGATCCGTATTCTGCTATGTAGCCTTTTCTACTGATTCATGAGGATGAGCAAGGAACTGGTTCATTGCTTTAAGAGTTTCCTAGTGTGGGGAGTCCTCAGCTGGTGGGGAGGGAGTATCAGGGATGTGAGGCAGGAAACTGCTGTGGGTTTGAGCTTAGCATGCCTTTTGCTCCCTGGCATAGTTTAGAACATCAAAATTACCTAAAACTGAATGAGCTGCTATGAAGTTGGCTTTTTGTATCTCCGTGGTGGGAAGTACAATGTCTTTTTCCTTTAGTCAAGGTATGCAGCATGATGCTCATGCTCCAGGCTGTAGCTGGGAACCTTTGGCAGCAGTGTCAAACTGAGGATCTCCCACTGCTGCTTCTCCTCTCTGTCCCTTCCCTGATCTCTGACTGCTGGCTCGTGTCTGTGCGATATCCCGTCAGTTGTGGAGTCACTGAGAGCAGGGCATGAATGAAGAAATAGCATCCCCTGGTAGGGATGGCAGATGGAAAAAGTGACTCCTTGAACTGCCTGTATCTCTGCATGCTTCTGAAACCTCAGCAGCAGTGGCTGGAAAGATGTGGGAATAGAATGACCAGAGTACCATCAGCAGAGAAGGGGGATGGATTTGTGCATTGCTGCCATGTGCTCTGTGAGCACAGGGATACCCATCCATTTCTGTAAAAGGCAACTGAAAACTCTCGTGAATCTTGTCCAGAACACCAAGTTTGAGGGTTGAACTGAGGCTGAACTGCAGGGTCTGGAGACTGATAAAATAAACATGTGATTTAGGTGCTGATTAAAGATGTATGCGTTTATGAGGGAAAACAGCGGGGAGTTCTGAGAGGCAGATAGAGTAATGGAGAATTAACAGCATCAGTGCCATGTTTCAAAGCAAGATGGAAAAAAAGAGGGCTCTTTTGAGGCTTATTGCTGACTCTCAGAGACACAGTATTAGGAAAAATCTTGCTGGTTTGAGTTTTTCTTTGTTTAAGAAAAATTACCTCATATATTCTTTATCATTAAAGACAACTGCATCAAATTTATGTGAGATTGGTCTTTCTGGGTCAAGTAGGAAAGAAAAGTCATGTTTGGATTTTGATTTTGGTTTTTTCATCAGTTTTCAAAAGTTGGATGTTATTTTTTCTAGACGCTGTTTTTTAAAAAAAATTACCTTTTCAGGGTAAACTTGATTCAGCACTGAACATTGCTCATTTAAGATAGGCCTGATTACCCATGGCAACTGAGCCCTGGTTTCTAGAAATCATATTTTTCCTGTAGAATTGTTTTTAGTTGGTTGATTGGTTGGTTTTCAAATTACTGATCTGTGGCTTTGAAACTGTATCCTACAGCATAATATATGGAATAAAGTAAGCGATATTATTTCACATTTATCTCTCCATAGATTTTGAGTGAATGATTAATAAGCGTAACACTATCTTGGTATCATCTAATAATATATAATTAGCATCCTAATATGTTATCTTTAATAAAATCTCCTAGGCTGGGGCAAACATTTGCTGCATGTGCATCCAGCTCGTGCTCTGAGGATGTCTAAATCTTTGGATGGTAAGGTTGTTTAAAGGCCACATGGCAGCTCACAGTGGCACAAACTTCTGACAGAGCTTCTAAGCCAAGATTGAGCTCTGCTTTGCACTGTGTGAAAGGAGCAGGCGCTGCTAGAAATTGCTCTTTGTGAATCGGCCTCAGTACTTGTGTGCTGTGCGGTGGCCAGGGCCATGTACAGTCACAGCGGTACCTGTGCAGGTGTGACCTTTGCATGACCTTTGCCTTCCACATCACATTTTAAAAGCTTGATCTTGCATTTGACAAGTTCAAACTAGCATGCCAAATTAGTGTATAATACTAAATCTTATTTTGTTTTATAAGTTTCAGTTCATTTAAAAGTCATGACACGACTTGATTTTTTATTTTCAATGGGAAAAAAAGAGTGAAATATTTGTGGAACATTTTTAAACATTGAAAAGATGCCATTAGTTCTACGTTCAAGGATGCTCAGTTTGTGTTAATAGGGATAGGACTGAGCTCAAGGAAATGAAACCAAGTACCTTACAGTAAGAAATTACCCCTCTCTAAGTGTTCCTTCTCTTTTTTTAGACAGTTTTTCCTAAGTGTGAGCACGAATAAAATATTCAATCATTGTTTAATACTTTCAGAGGAATGCAGCGCAGTAAAATCTGTACCTAAACTGCAAGCATTTTAACCAGTGCTGTATAATAGAAATAACTTAGTACAGTTTATTCTCAGTTGTAATGAGACATGCACACAAACCAAGGTAGATTAAATCTCAAAGTCCAAATTCTGATCTTAATTAATACTAGTGTAGATCTGCAGTAAATTCACTGAACACAATATTACAGCAGGATCACTGAAAATGTATTGGGGTGTCAATGTACCACAAAATACTGGGCTCTTCTCGCTCATTTAACACCACTCCATTTGTATAATAATGTAAAGCTAATTGTCCAACCCTAAGTTAGCACATCATATTGGTCTGTAGCTCTTAATTTACAGAACAGTCTTTGAGTAATTGGAAGTACACTATATTTTAAGTTTACAAGGAATTTAAAAGGTATTAAAATAACATCTCACATAAGTCATTAGAGTGACAACTTAATTCCACATCCTAAATACTTGATTTAGCAGCACAGTTCATCGTTGCCAACTACATAAGCAACTCTCATGCATGAAGAGACAGCTACAACACTTCTTGCCCCTGGCTGCAAGGGCAGCTACTTCAGGAAGGCCTGGAGGCTGCTGGGCCATTGCCAGCTGAGCCACCCTGGATTAAAATATTGAAACTTATCTCCTCTGTCCTACCTCTCCAAAGGCAGCTTGTGCTCTCAGATTAAAATCTGACAAATCATTGAAGTGTCAGAAGAAGTGGCAGGAATGTAGAATAATTATGTCACATTTGTAAAATTCAGTCAGCATATTTTATGTTTAAGAGCATCTCGCAATTAACTGTCTCTGCAGAGTCATAGCAGTGTAGCTTTCAAAATCTTAGTAAGACAGTTTAATTTGGATGAAAATTCCTTGTTTAAAGCTTTTCTACAATGTTACCAGAGTTTTTCAACGATAATTATTCAGCGGTAATAAGGCACCTCGTTATCAAAATGACAGAAATGCCATCGTGCTCAGAGTAGGTGATAAATATGATTGTCACATCTTACGAAAAAGAAGACTTTTGTATCATTTTACCCTACCATTTGTATACAAGACACACCATAATTCTTACTTTTATTATGGTAACCTAACAATCCTCTAGAGACCCAGAAATTGCTATGTCAGATATACCTTAGCACCTGATGCAGTGATGAGAAGACAGCAGCTCTGCATGGCACTCCTTGCGCTCAAAGGGTGAGCTCCTGCCCCAAAGTCAAAGCAACACCAGTTCTGACCAGCTTTTTGTCAATTTGAACAGCATCTCTTTCAAGTCACTATAGTGTTTTACTACAGAAACTTTTTTAAAAGACCTACTTAGAAATTCGAAGTTGCTCTAGTATGTCATGAAGGGCGATGGCCCATTTCAACAATAATGTCGGCAAAAGGGAATTGGAAGTTTTCCTCTCCAGTAAGTTTCAATGGAAACCAAGTTGATGCAAAGGCATTTTGTAGATCTTCCCCTCACTTCTTGTAGTTCGCGTTCTTGAACAGAAAACAGAATCTGAACACAGATCTGGCATTTAAACAAGCTCACCTCTTTTCCTCCTTTCTGTTCCCAGGAGACATGGGAAAATGAAAACAAAAATTCCTTAACTCACTTTTACTGGTTTCCCAATACAAAAATGTACATTTTCAAGAGGATTATTCTGTTAAAAATGCATCATGTACCTCAGGAACAGTGGAGATCTCTTTCATTCATGGCTATGTGTTTTTCCATGTTTTTATCACTATCTGCCTTCCCAGTGGATCCCAGGCTGAGCTGACAGTGGGCTGTGGGTTGTCACTTGGTGCCCACAGCTGCCTCCCAGCTCAGGCACTTGCAGAGCCAAAGCTACAGCCAGGGAGGCCATGGGCACAGGGCTACCAGAGATGAGACCAGTCCCAGTCAGCTCTGCCCAGCACAAGCCCAGAGAGCTCCGGGGGCTCTGCTCTCCAGGCCAGTGCAAACCTCCCACTGGCAATGGCAGAAGTCATATGAACAAGACCACTCAAGTCATCTTTATACTGGCTATGGGAGAACTATTGGCATCAGCAAGGACACATTGAAAATTAAACCAACTGTCCTGTGTGGCAGCCTAAGTGTGAGAGCCTGGGTGCTTCCTTCAACCACTCTTACCTCAGATCCAGTATTAAGGAACTAAATATAACATACTCTGTTTGCATGAGTTCCTTTAGGACCACTCAGCTTCAGAGAAGATTTGATATGTTTTTTGGCTAAAGCAGGAGATTTTCAGTGGGTATTTTTTTATGCTTGCTGTGGCAGAGGCTCTGTGGAAAAGGGCATTCTTTAGTCCTTTTCCTACTTTTCTATAATTACCCAGGCAATACTAAAAGAGCACACCAACCCTGCATATGAGAATGAATGCATTTCAAGATATGAAAATAATTTTACATTTACTTGTCATCTGCTTTTCAGTTTAGCAGAAAAGCTGAATGTTCCTTGCCCAAGCTATGCTAGATGACAGGAAGATATTTGCTACTGTATTTTCTTAGAAAAACAGAGGAAATGAGTCCTCATGCTCCTATTTCTTGCATGGGTGTTCTAGCCATTAGATTTGGTACTGTCAGCTGGAAAGAGACAAAAGGCAGACTGAACTTCCTTCAGTTTTTTAAAAGACAAGAAGCAAGTAGGCACCCTATGTTAGAGGAAATGTGGACATGAAGAACTAAGAACTGTTCTTCCTCAGGGGCAGGACACTTGGCATCACTCTGTCCCTATTTGCTGCTTGTTGAAGAAAATATAGTGTTTAGGCAGCTCAGCATCTGCAGGGCAATCCAAAGTGAATTTTACCATATTCTTACATTGCTCTCTGCTGAGAGCCTCAGCACCATGTTCAAGGCTCCAGATTTTGTTTACATATCTTTATTTAATTATTTGTTTTATAGAAGCATATTACACCTAATGCTTAACTTCTCTGTCCCTTCCTGAAATCAGGGGACAAAAGACAGTGCATTTATACTACAGAGGATATATGCATCTGATGTAAAGCACTCATATAGTTTGATAAAAATACAGTTGTGGAGGAAGATGAATGTTTCTTAGAAATATTAATCTGAGCCCGATCTTGTGGAACAGCTAGAACTAAAAATATTGGTTTTGAAAAGGTGTGTTGAAGAGGTTTTCAGAAGTCCAGTTTGGACCAAGAAAGATAAGAAAATTGTTCTGGCAAACATGATGAATACAGAAAGGTGTGGTGTTTTCTGGCTGAGATAATCCTGAAGGAACTTAATCCTGCAGTGCTGGTAGCACAGGCGTTTGGTATGCTACAGCTGCAGCACCATGCCCAGAAAATTTAAATTCAGTGTGACAGTTGTTAAGGTGGCTTTAAATAGAAATTAGCAATTTGTAAAAGTGTTTTCTAGAGTTTTATCAAAGGAGTAGAAGATACATAGGACAATAAGTCAGGTTTCCGGATTTGTGTTCCAATTAGACTTTTGGAAATATGATTGTTTTGATTCATGTGGGAATTGCAAATAAGAACTACTGGAGCAAGAGGCTCACTAAATCTGAAACCAAGGTATTGTTTTTCTCTCTAACTATTCAGCACAGTAAATGTACTCTTCTAGTAGTATAATATTGTAACTTTTAAAAAAGTCGAATGAGGTACTAATTTTTCAGTTTATTCAGTCCATGCTTCTCTTTATTACTTCTAGTGTGCTAATGCTTGTGTTCTCTTTTGTGAATTTTTTAACCTTTATTTACACCCAATCATTTTTAGATGAGTTCAATGAAGATTAACAGCATTTGACACCTACCTGTAGAACAAAGAGGGGGAAAGGTGGGTATTTTTGTTTTGTTTTAGTTTTTTTTAAAAGAAAAGATAAATTTCTGGAAATACTTTTTTTCCCCCTTGTAGTTAAGTATTATAGCAAATGGTGTCATCTCAGGTATTTATTATGTTCTAGCCTTACATAAAGAGAAGCATTGACCAAAGTACATTTTTTGGCCATTGTTCCTTAGGAAATATGTGGCCAATAACTAAATATTTTTTACCCTGCAAACCCCTTATAGCCCTTGCTTAGAGCTATATTGTGTTTCCTAGCAAGCAACAATATTGAAAGAACTGGTAAGGTATTTTGGAGGACACTGAAAGCTTTAAGTATCACCTCAATGAAAAGGTTTTCTTCTATTTTTCTTTGCTGCAATCACACAAATATGGAAATTACTCAATTTACCCTTCTGGATCATGTTAGACACTCAGGGGCAGAGAGATTATTTAAAGAAACCCCTAATTTGTTGGGCTTTTTTGCATAAGGCACCATAATGAGTACATATCAGAGGTCCCTCCAGCAGCAGTTACATATCCTGTGCCCTGGAGATGGCAGGAACTTTACTCTTGTGTCCAGCTGGTCTATTCCCACCTGTGTAGGTGACTACTGGGGAGTTTCTGGACCATCCAGGGAACTGAGTAGGCATCCAGGCACTGCTCTGTCATCCCGTTATGCAACTATAACAAAAGGACCTACAAATTCCATAATACTTGCCCCAGTGGGAAAATTATTCTCATTTATCAACGTTAAATACCAAGACCAGGTGCAAAATCAGTTGCTTGCTTAAGTCCATGAATATACTTTTGCAGTAACAGAGGATGGATAAATGAGAAGAGATTGTTTTCCCATTATTCCAAGGTGAGGTTTTAGCTGAAGTTTTGAAGGTTCTTCAGAATCAAAGTTTCTATGGGCTCATTGTGATTTGCTTGTACTTTAAAAAGATGCACACTGGTAGTTGATGTGCTAGTCAAGTACTTGCAGTTCTTAACTTCTGCCATCTGTGATCAGGATGACCTTGGTTCTTACCCTTTCCAAATAAAATGTATGGCTCTTTTACTGAGATTTCTCCCGGTAAAATGTGTGACCATAAAGCAGCTCGGCATTTTTGCTGAATGATAATCTGCTTGGGAACAGAGGAGGGCTGAGGGAAATTGAGTCCTCAAGCGTTACCCTTGTGTGCAAGAGGCGAGATCCAAGGCTGAATTTCTGCTTTCAGTGTCCTGACTTACAATTGCAGGCACCCTCACATGAACTGCTGCTTGTTCTATAAGTGAGAGTAATTATTGCACTTATAAGTAAACTTGGGATATGTCACTCTTTACTTAAGTGCTAACATTTTTAATTACATTAATTTAATTAGATTAAATTACATGCAAATTGATTACATTATTTAATGTAACTTTCTGACTTAGGGTGTTCTCAGGTAATTGCAAAGACGACTAATTAATTTTCATTAATTTTTTAATGTTTTTGTAGCCATTTTCCATTTAGAATTTAAATGTAAAGGGACTATAAATTTAAATTGAGGGAAAAAACCCTTAAAATACTTCAGAGATAAGTTAGAAAAATCTCAAATCTTGCTCTTCCAGATCTATGAAGTCCTATCTCAAGAAAGATATCACCAAAAAATCACTAAAAAAACTTGGAGGTGACAATAAAATTATCTTATTTATTGCTTTAGGCAGTTAGTGAAACTTTTTGAAAAGTCTTCAAAAGTAAATCAATAAGATCGTAATAATAATAATTTTTCAAGTCCCTTGTATCTCTTAATATTAAAGCATTTCTTATAAGAACAAGCATCTAAATGATAGGAAGAGCCCCTAATCCAGAAGAAAATAATCCTGTGTCTGAATTCAGTTTATTTTATTGCAGAGTTTAAAAAGTTGCAATCTCTTTATGTGCTGGCGTTTGTGAAAATGAGCTAATTCTATTAAGGGCATTGTCTCCCTAATGACTGCATAATAGCTGTGTTAATGCTAAATGCTGTAATGACATCTTGGTTTCTTCTGAGGTAACTGATTCATCCATGCCGGTAACCAACTTTCTCTACATGTCAGGAAATTAAGAGATGCATCAAACTGTACCAAAGGGAGAAAGAGTGACAATCATTTTTTGGTAAAAGCTGGCTTTGCAATATTTGCTAGAATGCTTACCTAGAAAGTCCTAAATTGTTTAGGCTCAAAAGTAAAAAAAAAAATTCAAAAGAAATTTTCTCTAATGGTAAATTTTAAAAGAGAGACTCAAAGGCATGTAGGCTCTTTGAACTGAGTTTTTAGAATGCTGTCTTGGATATTTGAGAACTGCCATGGTATTGCAGGTGGAAAGGCTCTCTTCAGATGAACTGCAATGATCTCTTCCAGAGTCCTAACACACACCAATGGTTTAAATCACGGGAAATAAATTAGGGAACTAAAGCTGATAAAAGTTTTATTAGTTGTAATAAAACTGCCAATGCAGTTTAGGCATAGTCTGGTCCCAGCAGCAGCGCTTTTTACAGCTGGGTTGCCACACCCTGCCTTGATTGATCCTCCGTGCTGGGCTCTGAGTGTAGCTCAGAGAGAGCTCATTGCAGGGTCACTGGGGCATTCACAGTGACACTGGTCACTGTCTCTGTGCTGAAACCTGCCAGCATTGCCAATCCAGGCCTCTCTGCATGGCAGGGGTAAGAGAGATGTTCAGGAGACGATTTCCAGTTTCGTCTAAAAATGTATTTGGAGTTGCATGAAGTGCAGCTGACTGAAAGCTTAACTAGTTAGTTTATGGCTCCTAGACATAGGAACTGTAGGACACAGGACATCCTTTTTTCAACATGTTAGTAATTGTTAAGATAAATCATATCTTCAGCACTAACTGCAGTTTTTGAAAGAATAACAACAAACATGCTCTGAACACAAGTAAAAAAATCTTTGTCTTTATATAGACCTAGAATAAGCTCTTTGTGATTAGTTTTGAATAGTTTGCCATATACAAATGAATTGGTCAAAAATGTTTCTGAAAAAGAGTACATTTTGCTTTCTTTTTCCTATATCTCAATCATTGCAGCTCAGTAGCTTCATCTCCGAGTCAGGTTGCCACCTCAGCTGTATCCTTTAAGAAGTACTGGATTCTTCCACTAGGAGAAAATGATCAATGAAATGATGTTGAGGTGTTGTGGCAGTGTTTCTGAGTTGATATCTTTTGGGGTTTTGGCTGTAATGTTTTGGCATATACACTTTGGTTGAAAATCTGGTGCCTGATTAAAAAAACAACAGCAGAAAACAGTTGAATCCAGATTTTGAAATGTTGTCACACCTTCATAGAAGCAACTAGGAATATTTTAAATCCATTTATACATTTTAACTGAACTATTTGAAAATATGCATGAACGTAACTGTGCCTGCTGTTTCCTGCATAGTTCTCTTCCAACACTTGTTGAATGCTTTTTCCTCTTTTTTATAATTCCTAGTGGAGGAAAAAGGCTACTGGAACCTCTAAAAATGTGCAAAAGCTTCTCATTGAGAAAACAGACCTTTGGCTGCCCTTGGCAACAGCATGGGATGATGGCTTAGGAATGGCAGTAACTGTAAAGTGTAAAATACACGTTGGTTTGGTGAGTACATGTGTATACAAAATGGCTAAGAAACAGCTACACAGTGCCCCTGATAGGGGCAGGACTATACTGAATATTTCTTTCATACGAGAGGTAGAGCAATTGAATTAATTTGCAAAAGCTTGTTTCAGTTCTGAAATCTACTCCATGAGAAATGTAAAGGCAAAAACTTCATCAATTATTTCAAAGGGAAGGTGTTTTAAATTATTGTGTTTTTTTAACTGTATTTTATTTAGTCAATGTCCTTCAGGATCTTTATGTATTTAAATTTAAAAAAACAGTGTTTTTTAGTCCTTTATACCTTTATAAAAAAAGGATAACCATGAGCCCGTTCTGTTCCAACCAAGTTCCATTTACAGGGGAGAAGCAGCAAGTGTCCCTGCTGAGCCATGATTTACAAGGTAAATAGCAAATGCCAAAGATTAAGTGGTGGTTTTCCCTTGTTTGGTGCTTAAGGGAAGAAATAGGGTTACTTCTCTGTTTAACTTGGGTGAAGTAATGCCACTCTTACAGTGTATCATTCTGTGCAAGTGCTTCAGTTGCTCAAGATGGGCATCTTGGGAGCTGAACATGTCAGGAATTAGTGTTTTAAGCATGATGCCCTTTCTAGTTGAGGGCAATAACTTTTTCCTGTCCTTTTCTTACTTCAGACTGCAGATTTTAAAATTCTTCAACAAAAATATTACTTGACAGGTGAGGGAATGTTCCCACTGAAAGTCTTTTCAGCCTGGCTGTGATCAGCCTGGCTAACCATATAAAATATAAATTCATGCTAGATGTTGATTGCCGCAATATCTAAAGTGTATTTTAACATGAAGATAATAATACTGAATTTTATCTGTGAGTGAATTATTAAGACACCAAAAATAGCAGACTTCCTGAAGAAAAATTCCTTAAACATGGTGAATTGTCAGGTTTGCTCTGTAAAGAAAGCTGCTGACATGGAACTCAGAAAACCAGAATAATTCTGGGCGCATTCCATGTGCAGAAAAAAGCCCTATATGCTGAGACAGGCTGCACGTTTTTGTTGCTGTCCTTTGGATAACAGCAAGCACTGCTTCACCAGCTCGGAGCAATATACGTACAGGATTATTGCTGTAGGAACACTTCACTTTGATATGCTAAAGGGATAAGAACCTACTGTGAATTTGCAGCAGCAGCAAGAGACAGAAATTGAGGACTGAGAACTTTGGTCTGGGGGGATGGAGACCCAGCCCACGGATTAGGTGGAGTTTAAAAGGAAAGCAGGCACAAGGTGTGGTTAGGCCTATGACATCTCTGGAATTACAAAACCAGAACAGATACCATGAACCTGAGCATTCTGTTGGACAACTTCGGGGCACTTAAGAAAGGCAGAAATGGTACACTAGTGAAAAAGAATAATTTAAACCATGAATTTCTGCAGCATTTGGTCATTGCTGCTATTTATAAGGCTTAATCTCTTATTGATAAATATGCTTTACTTAATGTTTTTTGTTCTGAATTACTTCTTTACCATCTGAGTGGGATCACATACTAGGTTAACCTTGAATTTTTTGATCATGTCTGTTTTGCTAATAATAATTAAAAGATTGTCCAATTTAAACCAGAGTGAAAATCTCAAGGTTTATTTTATACAGAAGAGATAAACGAAGAACCAGACCACATGATGAACATATGTTTCACGATGTGTTATGTTTATTGAAATGTGATTTTGGCCTTGGCCTTCTTGGCTCATTTGCAAATTAAACTGCTTAGAACTCCAAAGGACCCAAAATACAGCTGGGCAAACAAGTTTCTGACAATTGTTAAAATATCTTTCTAATTGTGTCCAATGCCACCTTCAGATTATTAATTGTACAAAATGTGTTCTGTTCCTACAGTTGTTTTTATTCATTGCCACCAAGAACAGGGAAAGTTAATTTTCTTTTTATAGACATAATGTGTGGATCTTATTAAAGACAAAAAACAATCTAGTGAATACTGAACTGATAAATGCATTTTTACAAGACAGTTAAAGGTCTATCTAAATTTAAAAAACTGATGAGTAGAATGAAGCAATGTCTCAATGTGAACACCTAAATGTTTTCTTTCTGGAACTGTAGCCTTTATTTCTACTTTGCTAGATTTATACTACACAAGAGCACTGGAACTATTAAAGCCAGCCGTGATTGGTTTCCACCTAGCTTTTTCTACCTAGAGGTATGATATGTTTTATTTTCTTTAATTATGGCACAGTTATTTGCTACTCACACTCTTTGTGAGTAGCTGCTTGGCTTTTTCTCTACTAGTCTGCCTTTTGCCTCCCAAAGTGTGCTTTCCAAAGTCTGAAATACCTAGAATTTATCCAGACTATTATTTTTTGTAAACCTTCAAAGAGAAATATGGCATGGAAACACCATTAGCAATACAGACATTTAGCTAAACACTTTTAACCAGTACAAGCTTATGATAAAGTGTCAGCTGCCCTGCTTCATTAAATAGCACAAATTGAACAGATCAATTCAGTAAGCCATTAACAGCATTATGCAGAGGTATCTTTAGACACTGCAGCTATGCTTCATCAAAATGAGTCTACCATCTTCTTCCTCTTGCTCTTTGAATCCCTTCACTGAACTAAGCATTGTGGTGATACCATGAACTTTCAAACCTAAAACTAGCTGGGAGTTTTTATTGTAAACATAAATGCAGCTCTAAGAATTTGGCTTAGCAGGCAGGACCACTTGAAGTTTCACCTTTCAAAGTACTTTTGTCCTTTTTTTAAATTTATTCCCATTGCAGGCAGAAGTTTAATGGACCAATTAATAATTCATAAAATACTTGGCACAATAAAAGGATTTACTTCTGTGTCAGGTAACATCAGGAATCCTGGTACTGATTTTTGAGACCGTGCAAAAGCTACAGTATCAGATAATTTTTACATTTTCTTGGAGGGACTGTGAAAGGGTACACTGCACCAAAAAGGCTTCCAATGAGATGTGTCCCTGAAGGGGACAAGTAGATAAGCAAGATGAGTTCATTTTTTTTTTGTTGCAGAATGCAGTGATTTGAGCACAACATTAAGAAAAAAAACCCAAACATTTGAATCAAAGGAAAGGATGGTTGAACACCCTTTTGGTTAAATGGTGTATATATGCCCAAGGTTTTATTTTCCCACTAGTCTGTGAAGTGATGTGCAAAGAGAGGAAAATAAAAGGATGTGATCTAATAGCCAAGGTGTAAGCATCCTGTTTATTCATGGTTAGTGGTAGTTCTCCAAGACCATTAGTAACAACCTTTCCAAAGTCCTGATTACAGAGAGAGATGCTGTGCATATTAACAGCTGGTCTTTGCCCGAGAGAATCTACAACCAGACTGACAAAAGCAAAAAAAAAAAAAAAAAAAGCAGCAAGTCAAGGGAAAAAACCAAGGCAACTGCATTTGAGTAGAATGATAAAGATGCACTTGAACTAAACCAAGTTAAGTAGATGACATCACAGTGGAAGAAGAGAGTTGTTTAGAGTGCCTCTCACTTAACAGATGACTTTGATAAATGTGAAAAAGGGAAAAGTGGGAAGCTAGTAGGTTATGTTTTATAGGAATCTGCTCAGTCAAAGATATCTGAATTTCATCTCCTTGTTTTAGGGAACATGTACAAGATTTGTTCTGTGGTTGCTTTATTCCAGACTCTAGATCCTCACCAATCTAGCTTGCTTCAATAAGAAGCAGAACTACTTTTCAGAAATTATTGCAGAAATTTATATAGCTCTGATTCAAACTTTTTTTTCTAATTAAAAGGTAACCAGTAAAGTGTTTTTTTAAAGACTTATAATTTTTTCACTTTATTTAAGGAAACAACATTGCATTACAGAGCCTGATCTGCTTTGGCGTGAAATAAGATCTAGGCTTTCCTAATAAAAACCTTTTATCATTACTCACAACAAATAATACTAAGAGGTGTTGAAATTGAACTGTGTTTCAAAACTGTGGCACTAAATTGCAGTGCAGGAAATATTTAAATTGAGCATTTAGTTATCCATACTTTTATTTTATTAATTGTGTCTGCTGCGAGAAGATTTTGGATATTAATCAGTATGAACAGAGTTATGCAAAAAGAAATCTAAAAATATTATAGGGATGTTTAAAATCCTTGAAAGAATATAATTTCATTTAATTAGGGGGTTTTCCTTGTTTTGTTGCAGTATTAGCTTGGGTCTCACATCTAATGAAACATTTGTGACCCAGCTCCCTTCAGTTCCCAGCATTCCAGAGCTGTTAAATCCATATTGTTTTGGTGGTGTCAGCTGTGTATTGCCTTCATTTCTCTGGATGCTGAAACTGATCCAGGGTAACCAACCTGATGTTCCCAGTCCTGGGACGAGACCCGCAGGAGCTGATAACCTTTCACTGTGTAAGGGAGCAGCAGTGTCCTCCTCTGCATGGCCAAGGCAGGGCAGGTAGCTGGAGGAGGAGGACTGTGTCCTCACAGAGGGCTCTCGTGTCCTGTCTGCACTCTCATCTGTGTCTATAAAGGGTGTAATACGTGAGGATGCAATACTTGTGCTGCACACAGCTCTCATTTGGGTTTGCATATGTAAGTGGCCATCACATGCCTTCAAGGATATCTTCAAGAACCCTTTATCTTTTCTCTTCCTGTGATTGAACCTGACATTCCCATAAGGGCATAGGAAAGGTGACCAGGACCATGGGAATGGTATCTCTAAATTCTTCCAGCCAGATCTTGCATCAGCCCTATGTGTGCAGAAAGGACAAGTGTACCCCATATTTCACGGTGTGGTGTACTTGTTATTTAGAGAAGAAATCAAAAATAGAGCAAAAAATATTCCTGCACCTCTCCAGTGCACTGGGAAGAGGATGAATAGGATGCTATGGATATTTCTCACTCTTTTGCTTTTCAATTTCATTCATCTTTTAACCTCAAAGCAAATTTTATTTTCATACCTGGGAGAACACACCAGCAGTGGCTTTCCATGGGGTGGAAGTCCTTTCTGTTTATTTCAGTACAGGGAATTACAGCCAAAAGCCTTTCCTTCAGCACAGTTCTGCTTGTTTCTGTTGCACATCTTGACATTGCTGTATTAAATAATTATTAACTAGGGGAAAATAGACAAAGCAGTAGTTTAAATTTTTGAATTATAAGTTGCAGGTCATATTAATTATTCTGAAAACCATTCAACAGCTTAATAAGACAAGGGTTTGACCGTAAGTGTTATTTTCATTTGTTTGTGTTATTTGAGACTGCTGTAACTGGCTGCTTAATGGTCTGTGTCATGTAGGTGTATTATTATCTCTCATTGGCACATTTTACTCAGTTATCATTAATGGCACAGAATGTCTTTCCCATCATTTTCTCTTGGAATCCCAGATAGAGAGCAAGATCAGTGACAGTTTTATCAGTGAGTTACATTAAGCTGCTCTCTGCCACTTCATCTCAGACTGGTCCCTGCTCTACATAATGTCAGTGCCACTCCACTCTCTCATTTGCCAAATGAATAGCAGGGCTCTCATTAAATTAATGCTATGATTTTTTTGCACTGGATTACTGGCAATATGTTCAGTTTGCTCTTTTGATTTTACTGAAAAATGACTCTCAAGTACCAAAGAATAAATAACCACAGTTATATAAGAACTAAAGAAAATAAAATGGTATTTGAGTTATAAAATCAGTCATGGTTCTTGACTGAAAATTCAGCAGTAATTGGGGAGATTAGAGGCAGTGAAGCACATTAGTTCAGCTTGCAGACCTACTGTGTGGTCACTTGTCTTTTTATTTGTGCTAAGTAATACAGCAGGTAGAAGAGAATAAAGAACAGCTTCTTAGTCACTCCTGTCTGGGTAAGTCTGCACCTGACAGGTTTATACTCAGAAAATCTTGCATATCCATGAGCTTTAAAGGAATGAAGTTTTCATTTTCTGACTAAAGCAATCCAAAGTACTTAATCCCCAGAGAAACAACAGTCCTGCTATAATCAGGAGAAAATGATGTGTGCTCCTCTTATCTTAGATATGGAGGAAAGTAAGCAGGAGGAAAAGCAACCAGTTTGCAATATTCTAGTCATGGATATTGGCTGGAAAACCAGGAAATCCAACCACATAGCCATTCCTTCAGCCTAGTAAGCCCGTTCTGGTTTGAAAGCAGTTCTGTGTCAATTTTTTGTTGACTGTTTGCCAAATGTGAGCTTTACTGCCAAGGGAATGAGCTAAGAGCTCTTGAAAAATCAGTGTAAAATAAAGTAATAATATGAAGCTCTTAAAGAAGAGACAGGGGAAAAGAGTGAGAATGTTGGCTTTGGCCAAAAAGAGTGAGCATGTTTATATAGGCTTTGGCAGTCAGTTTGCATTACCAATAGCACAGAAGCAGTTAAAAGATCACAGAATTCACAGAATCACTAGGTGGGAAGAGACCTTCAAGATCCTCGAGTGCAACCCATGCCCCAACACCTCAACTAAACCAGGGCATCAAGTGCCACATCCAATCTTTTTTTAAGCACATCCAGGGTTGGTGACTCCACCACCTCCCTGGGCAGGCCCATTCCAGTATTTTATCACTCTTAAGATAAGTAAAGAAAGGTGAGCTTGTAAAAAGCATATGATATGACATGAAGGTGAGAGAGTTAGAAGGCCGTGAGAGATGACTCTGAGAACAGCAAAGAATTATGAGATCAAGTGATGTCCTGAGTCACAAATTCATGGCTAATTTAATTTAGATTAAAAGGAGAATAGGAGCTAAAAAAATGCAGGACCAGGTTGTTATCGTGGAGTTCTCGTGGGTTTGTTTAAATCAGGCATATTACCATGTTCATTGGTCATGATGCCATATCTGAAGGCTCGTGACCTGAGCACCCCTTCAGGTTTGAACTGTCATGTTGTCTCATTCTGACCCCACACCAAAACAGTTCTGTGCGTGCGGGGATGCCATGGCTGGCACTGCTAAGCAGGGAAGTGTGAGTGCTGGAAAACTGAAAAAACACATATTAATAGCACAAGCATGTTCACTGTACAGGATATTTCTTGTCTGGGGGAGCTGCTGTCTTGCAGTATTTCATAGAATCATAGAATGGTTAGGGCTGGAGGGGCTGGAAGAGACCTGAATGGTCATATAAATCAACATCGGATGGTTTTAAGAATTATCATCTGGAATTGCTAAAAGAAGTAGGAAACAGGAGTATATGCTCTCTCTGGGAAAACTGAGCATTTGTTATGACTTATTCAGAAGTATTTGTGACTAGCTAGTAGGGTAGATGCTCTGCTATTCTAATCAAGATTGGAATTTCTTTAGCTTGTACACTTTGCAGTTCACCAAAGAACCCACCATTTCAAAAATAAAAGTAAGCTGAAGGCAAAAAGGCAAATTCTAAACAAAATTTGGCAAGCAGCGATTAGTTTTGGACAATTCAAAAGAAATAAGAATTTTAAATATATTCTCACTTTCAGAAAATGAACCACCATACATCAAATGCCTTCCTTTAATTTTAAGGGCTACCAATCTCCTTATGGCAGAGTCTCCTAAGGAGATGAGGCCATTTTCTTACCCTTCTCTGTAGCAACTAGGAAAAATGTACATCTGCTTCCTCTCCAAGATGCTTTACTCTGCAGGGGATGAGACACCCACTACTCTGCCCAAGTTGGTTGGTGTCATTGCCAGCTTCCAGCTTTTTGCACTGCCCATTTCTAGGGATCTGCAACATTTTCCCACCTCTTTAGTGTCCTTATGTTTTTTGAATTGAGCAGGACAATTCACAGAGAGAGAGAGAGTTCTAAGAGAACTCAGAGTATAAAAACTGGTTTGGCATCTGGGTGTGTGGTTACTGAAGGAACATTTCAAGCTGTGTGCTGACCACATTATTGGGAGTAATATCTCACAGCAGACTTGTATGTGTTACTAGGTCACTGTCAGAGAAATTGTTTGTATTACCCTCCTAAACTTTGGTCATCAGAGAAACTTTCAATCAGACAAAGATGGGAGGCTTTTTTAGTCTTTGCAAATAGTCAGCTGTCTGTTTGCAGAGTCTTTTTCCAGTGTCTGTCAGCCCAAATAAACCAAATTCCTTGCAGTGTAATATCTGACATTTGAAGCAAGTAAAAGGCATGGTAAAGATCAGTGTAGGCCACTGATATAATAGCATGTTGAAATGAAATTAATAAACATGGCTGTCCTGATGTGTATTTATACTTAAGCTTTTCACACTTATCTATGGTGTCATGATAGCTTTTATTGCCACCTTTTTCATTTTCTTTTCCAGTAGTGCTAGGAAATTGTAAAATGCATAGGTAGAAATAAAGGAAAATCATTGGAAATCAGAATTTTTTAAACTGTAAGGTAAGATGCCAATTAGGTCATGCTCTGGAGCAGGTTGTCCAGAGAGAATGTGGAAACTCCAACCCTGCAGTTGTAAAAATCTTGCCTGAGCAAGGCCTTGAGTAACCTGATCACACTTTGAAGCTGGTCTTTGCAGGCCTTCAGATCTGCCTTCCGACTCAAACTCTTCCATTCATTTGAAACATCAAATCTGGCTTAAATATTTTGAGCAATGTTTCCTTTCTGAGTTTCTCATTTGCTGAGGACTTTGTAGAAGCATCTGAGAAACGGGGCTGTGTTTGAGCTGTTGTTGCACAGTGGCAGTTAAACAGATGGCTGACAAGTACCGTGATCAAAGGATGCTTATTTCTGTCTGTCTTGATAGGCATCTAGAAAACATTGTGGAAAATCTTTATGATAAGCCTGTGTATTCCATGTAAAATAATACTTTCTTTTCTTTTTTTTTCTTCCCTGCCTGGCATATATTAGCATGATTTAGATATGTAAGGAAGGAATGTAAACTTTTATTTTATTTCAATTATGAAGTATTTTTTTAGGAGACATCTTGTAGTCCACAGTTTGTTGCAGAATGCTCTGAATGGCACTTTTTAATTCAAAAATCATTAACCTTCCTAGAAAGGACTGTAGAAAAGTAATCAGTTTATTTTATCAGGAAGATGGCATTTTGTTTCTCATTTTATTCATTGCTAATTGGCTTCAAGTGGTCAATAATAATGTAAACCATAAAAAATTCATTTTAAACATGTTAGCATATAAAATGCTTGCTCTTCAATTTTCTCTGGCATGTCAAGAACACTGATAGTTGGGTCACTTCTTTAAACATCTTTTTGGAGACTTCCTATCATTCATTTTGTAATTCTGTAACTGTATTTTGTCACATCAGCCTTCTTGTTGAAAATAATATTCTCTTGCTTAATAGAACAAGAAATTACCCTTGAGATATTTATTTTGCTATAAATTTTCCTGGTCAGTAATAATATGCTGACATTTCTGCTGAGAGAACTTGATGAAATCTTGTGGGTTTGACCTATCCTTGAGAATCACTCCTGGGAAAAGTGCACACTACAGCAGAAAATGTTGGAGTTCTGGTGTGATGATGTCATGTTAAATTCATTAGGAGTACACAGAAACTGGAATTTTGTTAGCCTCAGAAGATGATGAAGTATGAACCTGTGTAGCAGAGGGGAAAGAGATGAGTAGAAGAGAAAGAGGAAAAGGTTTGTTCTTGCCTGTTTTCTGACCTTCTTGACCTTATGCTGTTGATACAGATGGAGAAGACCAGTGAGCCTTCTTTCTTTCCTTCTGTCATCCATTTTGGATTGATCTGCATCTTCTTGCATTTCAGTTTCTAGCTAGTGTTTTATTGTGGTTTAACTTTGGATATTTACCATCAGTTTGTCTCTTGATTTTCAATTTTAGTAATCTCAATAATTATAATGAGAGTTACAGAGTTACAGCAAACAAAACAAAACTTCTTTATTCAAATTGTATCTTAGGTGACCTTCTGTACCTTGGTGCTCTATTCCCAAAATCTCAGGTTTATTTGGGTGAGCAAGGTAGGACCCATCAGTCTAAGCAAAGGCATCTGTACAAATCAAGTTTGGGTTCTAGTCTCCCATGCAGTTATCAATTTTATTCAAAATTAAAGTCTGACACAGATCAGCTGCCTAGTCTCTCCATGAGCTGCCAGGGAATGATCACCACGGGGGGCAGTGCTCAGAAGTCAGGTGAGGTAGATCCTTCTCCTGCCCTTTACAGATAGGGAACTAAGAGAACACTCATACGAATAACTCATCTGGATAAGCAAAAACCTGACTCTAAATTAAGCTAAAATGTTTAAAAAATATTGACTTGGGGTGAAAACAGGATCCCAAGACATGACAAATTGTTTTACATGCTCAGACTCCATTTGGGAGCCCTGAGCCCTGTAGGTCTTGTTTCTGTCTGTCTTAGCTGAGCAGTGCTGTGATACAAACTCTGCTCCAGTGTCCCAGACAAGCTGGTTTTTCATTACAGAATGTTCTAGCATTATTCCCATCAATTTCTAAGGTACTGATGGTATTTCAGCTGGTCTTTATAAAGAGAAAATACCTTCTGAAGGCAGAATGAAAGATGAAGGACTCTCTCTCAGTGGCAAGGCTTCATCCAGCGCCGTTGTTGAGACTGGTTACATGAACCCTTGAGCGCTGAGGAAGGCGAGACCTCAGCACCTTTCCAGGGCTCCTGGCAGATGAGTTCTAAACTGCCCAGAATATGCTCTCACTTCTAACTCCTGTATGAGAAACTTATCTGTTGGTTTTTTGGGTTTTTTTGAAGAATTTTTATTAGCAACAAAAAAGTTGGTAGTACCATTTCTGGTACTATGGAAAAACATTAATGTTTTCAACAAGATTAAAAACCATGTTAATTACTGCTTATTAAATTGCTTGACATGGTTTTGTTTCATTCTTCAAGGTTTCCAGGGTTTATTTATTCTTTTTTAATGCAGTCAGCACAACTCGTGAGGAAGGGTAGATACCATGTATCAGTTTGTTATTCTTTAGCAAATAGTTCACTTAAGCTTCTTGGAATGCTGCTGTTGAGGAGGAATTAATTGAGTGTTGCTGACATAGAGTGATTATCCTTTCCTTTAAACTTGTGATTGGAAATAGATTTTACTTTTGCTTGAGGCAGTGTCACTGCATTTTATATGAAACAATAATATTGGTTTTTGAAATGCTGTATTCTGTGATTCAAAATTTTTTCTTTATTAAGATTATATTTAATTAGGACTGAGTGGGAGAGAGACGCGTACTAATATCTGTATTTGGGGCTTTTTTCTTCTTTGTGCAGTGTGAGGCTGCACATTTTATTTGTGGCAGCTAGGCTTTGTTTCATCGTGAGCACTGGCTTTGCAACAAGTGTGATTTTGGTTAGATCCTGAGTAGGTCTCATGGTTTAAGCCCATCTGGCAGCTAAACTCCCCAAAGCTGCTCACTTCCTCCCCTGCCAGTGGGATGGGGAGGAGAATCAGAAGGGCAAAAGTGAGAAAACCTATGTATTGCAATAAAGATGGTTTAATGGGGAAAGCAAAGCAAGTATAAGTAAAATTTCCCATGTTAAATAATTTGCTTTTCTTGAGCCCTGTGTGTTTTCCTTCACTTCCCCCCCTACTTTTTTTGTTTTACTTTCTTGCCAATATTTAATTATATTTTCTATCAGTCCCTTTTAAATGAAAGAGAGACAAGAGGAAATGGGAAAGAGAACCACAGTTCAAACAGTATTTCTTTGCAGTGAAGTAAAAACACCTTAAGAATTAAGACCAAGTCATTCCTCGCAACTGTGATTATCAGTCCCTGTAAAAAATCAGTGTGGTAATCTTCAGATTACATTTACCCAATGCTGCCCCTTTGGAGGAGTCAGAAGTTTCATGAGCATTTACCCAAACTAAACTAAATATAAGAAAATAGAGGATCTGGCTGAACTGTGTTTTCTTCTGTGCAGCTACTTGGGTTCAAGTAGTATATAAACAAAATACTTCATTATGGCATGTCAGAGGCATAGGCTCAGATATTAGAATGCTTCCAGTAACCTTGTTAGAGAAGCTGTGAACTGAAATGAAAGAAAAGGTTAAACATATTTCTTCATTGGTTTTTGTTTTTTTTTACTGGGCACACAGCAAAATCAGAAATTTTCAGTAGAAGCTCCAAATGCCATTAGGGAAAAGATAGAGTTTAATTGTTCTTCATTCTTGATGAAAAACCTAAGATAAGGTTTGAAATTATTAATTAAAAAAGTCATTGTTGAGTTTTGAAGCTTGCAATAATGTGATAGTTGCCCTTTCTGAGACCTAGTCCATTGTGCTTTGGCTATCTCCAAGGAGATGTAGGCATGGTTGTGTGTGTCTTCTTTTTCCTCTATCCACTGTTGTATTTAATAGTTCTCAAGTGTAAATGGGTAAAAATTGCCTTTTCTAAGATTTGGAATACTTAACTTTCTCAGCTACAAGACAGAAAAAGTGTCTGGGGAGAAACCCAGGATTGCTGAAATCTTTTAAGATTTGCAACAGTTCTGCCATTGTGACTAGTGCTTTTAAAATACAACTATGAAACTGCTACAATACATTTCTCACTGTGTTACTTGTAATTTTATTTATTAGGTAAGAAATAATCAGTGTCTGAATTTCATTTCATGACTACTCTTTGCCCTCCATCTTTTAATTCCCTGTTATTGCTTGTAGAGTATTTTAATTTATATGTTATTAAAACTTGCTTTTGACTTTAAAGTACTTGAGATTCTTGGTTTTCTTCAGTGTAGTAGATAGTACTTCTCAGAGTCTTTATTCCAATTCCAAAACACTCCCAATTCTAGTCTGAGATGCACTTAAAGATAAAAGGGGGAAAGTATCTTGTGTAGAAAAAAAAGCCCCAAACAGCTTTTTTATACTGAACAAATATCTCAGTGAGTTTCCTGCTATGACAGGCAGCACAGCATTTTGGTGATGAGAGATTGAGTACCTCTGTTGTGCCAAAACACTACAGTCAGTCTTTCTTCAAACAATAAGCAGGGAACTATTGCAATAAAAAATTATGGTCTTGCAACCAAATTTTACGCCTTGCAGCACGATCCTTAACTGAAAGGGCCTGTGTTCCAGGTTAGAGAATTAATTGTTTGATTTGGCCTTATTGCAATTAGGTTTGTTTCTATTTCTTCATTTTATTGTGCTTACTTACATGCTATTTTGAAATATCAGCACAGCTTTTATCATATATTTCCTTGGCATCCCACCAGCAAGAAAAGGTATTCTGAAGAAATATCTTCGTGTATGTGTAAGTATTCCTAATTGTTCACCATCTCCTTGTGAACTGCTGACTGCTGCTGTTTGCTAGCTGTGGCCTGATAAATTAAGCTACATAGGTGTGTTTATGTGTAAAATCAAATGTTAGTCCCATTCATATCAATCTGTATGTGAAAAGCTACAGGCAGGTAGTATTTTTGTGCCATGAAAGACTCTTGGAAACAGTAGTTTAGTTCCATGGTTGCAGGACATATTCGTGAACATGATCGAATATGTGATCGAATATATATGATCGAATATGGAGCTGAAAAATTCCCCAAGTCAGGCAGGGATCACTGCCTCCATTGCTTAGAATCAGATATTCAGCAGCACTTCTGACAGTTTGTTGTACACAAAGCTTTTAGTTATGCAGCTCCTCTCTCCTTTTAAGCTGTCTAGAACATTGCCAAACAATAATTTCTTCCTTGAAGTTTTATTTTTTGGGTATGGAAAACCTTTTGACATTGGGGACAAGTAGAACTTTGCTTTGATGGTGAACTTGCTTCTTCTTGCCTGAGAACATCCACAGAGCAACTTGCCAAGAAGTTTATTGGGATTAGGAAGTTCAGGAAAAAGAGAGGCGTGAATTTTACCTTTAGGAAATATTTCTTCAAAGACACTGCCTTTCATCTCATCTCTGTGTTTTCCTGTCCTTCATGGTGTGACACTTAGTGCCAGGGGGACGTGAGTCTTTTTCAGGTAGGTATTTTTGAGAACTGAATTTGACAACAGAGTTTTGTTTAGAGAAGGAGCTGTGCAGACAGCATTTGACATAGTTATACATGTAGGTATACTGTTAATGAGGAAATGAAAATACTTGTTAGCTGGACAGATAGTATGCTCAAACCTGGAATGCTGTTCTTATCCTGTCACAGCACAGGCATGCTGTGATGATTTAAAGGTTTGGAATTGGGTACCAAGATGCTGTGATGGGATGTGAGTTTACACTCTTATTGTGCATGTTATCCATAATTCCTCAGGACTTTAGCCCTACAGATTTCTTTGCTTTGTCTTATTCAGAGCTATTTTTACTTTTGAGAGTTTGATAAAATTATTTTATCATTTCTAATTATGCTGGAAAGTAAGACTTTCCTGATTTAATGAAGTTACTTGTTTTAGATTGCAACAAAAAAAAATCAAGTAGAACCAATCTCAGGGTGAAAATCTTATTTGGAATAAAAATGCTGAAGTTTTAAGCAAGGCAAAATGATTGTTAGAATTACATATGGCTAAGCAGAGGCTAAGAGCAGTGGCTCAGAAACACATTGGGTGGATTTTAAGATTATTACAATCTCTACTGCAGTGCCCCATTAATGGCATTAAAAATTACATTTCTACATAGAGAAATAGCAGTCTTCACTTCATCTTCTTTGCCTTGGAAAGTTTTCAGAGACCAAGCTTTTTGGTTTTTTGGAGGGGTTTTTTGGTTAAGGGTATTTTTTTGTTTGGTTTGGCTTGGTTTTTTTTTGTTTTGGTTTGGTTTTTGGTTTTTTTTGTCTGTTAGTGGCATAACATTATACGTAAGGAATAGAGTGGAAAAGGGACTGGTGCCCATTGCACTTCACAAAGTAAAGGTTTTGATTCTCTTTTCTTTAGGTGTTTTCTGACATGCTGACACTTGCTGTGAATACCCCAGCTGACCTAGGCAGGGCTGAGGGACAGAGGCAGTGTTACACACCTGCTCCCTGTCTCAAGGTGCAAGGACAGCTGTGGGACCAGCCAGCGAGGAAAAGAGGCACACACAGGGATTCCCAAGAGAAGGCTGTTGTGTGCTGCAGTGTGCAGCTGCCTTTTTTCTGTGTTATTTTCTGTTCCTGGCTGCAATCAAGAGCTCAGGCTGAGGGAGCAGCCCAGAAGCCCTGCCAGAGGGGTGCAACACTGTGCTTCCAGGTACCCTCCTTGCCCTGCCTAGTCAGCAGGATGGGGTGGGGTTTAGTCATCTAATTTTAATGCAGGGAAGTAGGTGTGGTTCAGGGAGATATTTAGAGGAAGTTTAGGTGAAAGAAGAGTAATCATAGCCATGATATTCCATATTGTTGTGAGAAAAACTGAGAAAAAGGATTAAGTTAAATACTGCCTTACCAAGGACCCCCTCCAGCGAGCATCATTAGTACAGAACTGCATCCTATTCCACTATCATCAAAATGGGTTCAAATGCACTCTAGCTCCATCCTCTCTCCTGTAGTTCCTACTGGAGAAATAATAGCACCAAACAAGTCTTGTTTCCTTAATGGTTGGTGTCATTATATCTGATAACTATCACAAAGAGAAGAAATGATTTGTTTTGCATATTGCAGGCTGTTAACATCCTCTACTTGTCAAATTCTATGATACTACAGACAGGGCTGTCACTCTGTATTAATTTGCCCCTCAGCAAAACAAAGGTACATGCTGTACTCAGTGTAAAGCTGAAGTGACAGAGTCCTTTATGCAAGTAAAATAAATACATCCCTGTCACTTTGAAATCAGCAGCATTCCCTGGCATAATTTTACAGGTGCTAGGGGAGGTTAAAAGAGGAATTGAGAAAGAGCAAACTTATTGACTTTCCTTGCATATATATGTATCTATACTGATTTTAACCTTGCCCATAAAAGGTCAAGCATAAAGGTATTTCCTCAGAGCAGCTGTCTTCAGGGAGTTGAGTTAACATAGATGGAGAGCGCCATAGAAAAAAAAGTTCATTTTACCCTAATTGGATTAAGATCAGTCTCACGCATACTGCAAGGGTGAGGTTTCACTCAAGTACAAACTGCTGGGTTGACAGAAAAGGATTAATTTATGTGCCTCTTCTCAGGTTGTTGACTAATAACATATTGATTGTATCTGTAAGATATGCAGAGTGTCTGTCAGAAAGGAAGACACTCTGGAATTGAAAATTGCCAGCATATCTGACATGATCAAAGCTAGATTAATACCATTAAGCAGCATTAAGTAGGCTGCAGCATGTATCAGATGCAGTTTTATGTCACGTGTCAGAGCAGGACACCATAACCAGGCATAATTCCCAACTTCAGCAATGAGTGACTGATTTGTGTAGTTCCTGACATTTTTTTTCTGCTTTTCTTTTATGTGTTCCTGCAGACATATTGAACTACCACAGTTTAATCCCAGAAGAGCCTGCAGGTGGTATTGTCCTTGCATTGCAGAGTTATTAAATTCTTAAGGTCACCATAAAAAAGGTTCCATTAAATTGAGTTAATAAAAACATTGGGCAAAGGTTTGCTAAGAGTGCAGGTATCAAAGCCCTGGGAATTGGACTGTCTATTATAACATCAAGCTAAAAGAATATTTTAAACATAGCAATATGAAGATGCCAGAAATGCTGCTTCTGTGAAGTTTTGGTGTGGGTGGGGTGAAACACTTGTTCCTTGCTGAAGGAAATGTCCTGTTTAATATTCAGGTGTTTTTCAGAAGGAATGGGCTCTAGCAATTTTCACTGAAGAAAAATTTAAACTTCTACAAAGGAATACTCTTCTGCTGTTGGCTTCACATATTTCTGCATAAAGAGACACAAAGATAAATAGGTATACATAAAAATGCAGATTAGAGATATAGATCCATGGGTGATCTGTTGTTAACCCCTGTTTTGTATTTATCAAGGGCGACTCTGCCTGGTGTTTTTCCAGTAATGCTAAGGTATTCTGAATGTTTTTAGTACGGGTAGCTCCTGAAGAAGAGCAGGATTTAAAACCATTTAAAGCCAATTTCCTCAACCAACTCTAGTATGAAGCCTCTGATGAGAAAAATGTTGATAAATTTGACTTATCTTTTTAAAATGTCTTTTTAATGACTGATGGCTTATTTTCTTTGAATGTTAGTATGAGATTTCAGCTCCACTGAGGAAAATAGTGAATTCTTCATTTGCTTCAATACAACCTAGATTTCAGCACTAGAAAAACCACGCAGTTTTGCTGAAATATATTATCATGGCTTTAAAATGAATAGCTAGTGCCATTTTCAACTCCAAAATATCAAGAGGTGATGAATTAAAAACTTTGTTTGCTGCATTTATTGGCAATGAAGTAAAAGGAAATTGCTATATTAGCAATTAATTTAGGACCAGTCTCTCTAAGGTTTTAGTTTTGGATGACAGGACTTGCAGTAAATTACATATTTAATTATACAGAACAGTAAAGCTCTTTCATGTGGTGAATGAGAGTTGCATAGAGTAGGTTTAAATAATCAACTTCTTCCTTCGTAAGGGTGCTAGAGTTCCTTTATTTGCAATATGACTCCTTTTCTTATTATTTTTTCTTTAACAGAAGAATTTTAGCATATACAAAATGTAGGGATCTTTTTTTGTAAAGGTCTGTTTTGTAAGCTATATTAATTTTTTATGTTTGCTGGTTAGAGTTTGAGATGTTTTAAACATCAGGTATCAAATTGATAGAAATTCCGCTCACAAATAGTATCAATTTCCATGTATTTGTGTACTGCTTGTTACAACAAGCAAATGTCAAGCATTGCTAACACTTTATTGTTTAATGAGTGAATACTGGGGGACTTCATGCACGGCATGTTAACAATAAAATAGATATAAATAAAATAGTAATAAACAAAACACAACTGAGAAATGCATTACAGGTGGAGTGCAACCCAATCAGACAGACTTGATCTGAAATCCTCATGATTGCTAAACTCAGAAGAGTTTCCCAAATTTTTCATATACTTTCAAAAGGATAATTTTTCATTGGCCATTTGCTTTGCCATGGAAATATATCAGTGAAGCCTTAGTCCTTAGGTCTAACCTCATATTAAATCAGACTACATAAGAATGAACTAACATTTTGGCATTCTTTCCCCATTTCCAGTCACAAGTGTATATATCTCAGAAGCTTCATAAGTTAATAAATTCCCTTTCTGTATTCAGAAAGCAAAAGCAGCAATTATTAGGAGAACATATGGCAGGTGCTTCTAAACTCCAGGGTGACAGTAAAGCATATGACTTCAACTCATTAGAAGTATTCTCTATGTTGTTAATTGCTCTAGTAATTAATATTCACCAGAAACTGTGCACAATCCAAACAAATAATACATTCCCAATGCATGTATTGCATTCAATAAAATGCATGTATTTTTTAAATTTTCAATTCAGCTACTTAGTCATCTGTGTTGTTACAGGGATTTATTTTTTTTCATTCTACTGTATCAGCTTTTTACCCCTTTTTTAATTAAGAAATTATATGTTTGAACATTCAGGTACAATGTAAATAAAAATAATTTAGCTGAGGCTGTCACTGGAAGCAAGAGTAGCACGTGCAGTAAATGACAGATTATATCCATGGAAGCAATGTGATTAGTTATCAGTAATGAGAATTTCACCTGTGGTCAATGAACAGTATTAAAAAGTTTTGATAAAAGGTTTAGAAATGGTCTTTAATAGACTTAGGAGGTCTTATGCAATCTAATATTTCATCAAAGCCCCTGATGTTAAAAAATAACTTCACAGAGAGTGAGGAATATATGTTAGAGGCAGAGTTTGAGCAGGTTTGACTGAGATGGGGAGACTGGGTTTGTGGTAAACAGGGTTATTTTTGGATATGAAATTGGATTCTTAAATGCAAACCTTTAAATGTTTAGTTGTATTAGAGGTTAGGTAATACCCTTGAGGAAACAGTTATTTTAAAAATATAATCTAAAATGCACGGCAGCAGGGCCCTTGCAAATTGCCTTTCAAGAGAAGGTTTAGTTATTATGTGTTTAATCAATCCTAGCTGTAAGCAAATTAAGGGAATAGTGTAAACAGAAGAAAATCAGCTCTTTCTTAAAGGCAAAAAGAGAGATTTACAAATAACTGAGCTTTTAGGAGGTTTGAAGAAAGTTCTTTTTCTGGAGTTGAGAAGGAAGCAGGAAGTGATTTATGGGCAATATTTTTTACGGACAAAAAGACCTCCAGCCCTTTAATTGAATAGAGAAATTGAAAATTACATTATGAGGCTAAGCACTCCATCTACAATGACTGTCCATTCAGCCCAGGTGGTGTTTGCTGGGCATCCAGAATATGAAGAGACTGTAATTTTTAATTAGGAGAGGAAAAATGGTGTAAGTGTCACCTCTGCTTTGTAAAATTCTGTAACTTTATTTTTTTGGGTACTATTTAGGGTACTGCAGGCATAAAACTGTAATTTCAGTTTCTCATTTAGTGCATAATTTGTAAAGTTGTGAATGAATTTTTCCCCTGCACCTTTTCTTTACAGTACATTCAGCATTATTAAGCCTCAACAGAGCAAAAAAAGGCTCCTTGGGAAGGAACTTCTGATTAGGGTCAAACCCAGCTTTCCAGACACCTCTGCAGAGCAGTGGATGTTCTCCTGTGTGCTCCTTTAATGTCTTCTGAATTTATTACTCATGTGGCATTCCTCCCATCCCTGTATATGCTGTTGTCTCTCTGCAGTCATTTGGACTCTGATTTTATGCTTCTTCCTTTAAACCTGTCGTAGCAGACTTTTAACTGCTCTGCCACCATGTTCTGTAAGAGAGAGAGGCAAAATTATCCTCCTGTAAGAAATGACCTGAGTCCCTGTGAAGTACCCACCCTGCCTGCTGAAGGGAGGGAATGGAGCTGAGGATTTTAGGGACTGGCTTGGAAAACCTGTGTGATCAGAGGCCAGGGAAGGCAGCAGGGCTGGCCGTTGCTGGGATGTTTCCCAAAGAGACTTTGCCCAGTTTTGTCAGCCTAGGGCTCCATCAGCCAGGGGCACCCTGGAGCAGCTGCAGCTCTCAGGCCTGAGGATCCACAGCTCAGAGCTGTGCTGTGCAGCTGGGGGTAAAAGGGTGGTACAAAGAATGTAGTAAAACCATGGGAACTGCTCATGGTTTTTCCTGGTTTGCTGGTGGTATTACTGAAGTTATACCTTTCATAAACTTGTGAGGTGGGGTTTATTTCAGATTTTTGGTTTTTTTTAAGAAATGGTGATTATTTAGAGACTTTTTTACTTGATCATTCAGTCAGACTTGCAATGAAACACCTGTTTTATATTTAGTTTGGCAGCTGGACTAAATCTATCATGCATACAGCTGCTTATGGGTGGGGAATTCCTATTGAGTGACTCTAGAGCTGTTTGTTCACAGCTGTTGAAAGAAAAAAAAAAAAGGAAGAAAGGTTGTCCACTTTCAAGGATGCATCTACCTGCTTGCTGTGTTCATCACATGCCAGAATCTAAGCCAAGCTGCTCATTTCCTCCAGTAGCATCCTGTCTGCTCACACTGCTTGGAATGGCCTCTGCTGTTGCTACCAATTCAAGCAGGAATACCCTGTCTGCCTGTAGGTGGGTGCTACTAAAATGGCATTTCCAGATGGATGTTTGAAAGATTGCTATGGATCTGTGTAGGGTGCAGGCACAAACAGAATTCCGAGGTCAGAGGTGTTTTGTGCTTGATTTACATCAGTGTGGCACTGATGAGAAAGTTTGACAGAACAGAACTTGTTGAATAATTTAATTTCAGTGTCATTTCCATTAGTTTTCTTTGAAGGTAGTTCACCAAAAGGGAGAATATCACTTGATGAAATGTTTTTGCTTCACACAGAATCAGATAACATTCAACAATTGTGCTCCAACTCAGTGAGCCAAGTGCAGCAGTTTTGCAATGACACCTTGGTTTACATACGAATTTGGGTTTGGCCACTCTTCTTCACTACCTCAGATCTACTTCAGGATTAGAAGAATGCATTGATTTGCTGTCGGGAAAGAATGTGGGTCTGACTTTGAGTGGTGACTGGCACTGTTAGGTTACCTAAAAAGTATGTTGTCCCTTGCAGGATCTTGCTTAATGAGTATGAGCTTAAAGTACCTGGGGATTTGCAAAGATATTAAACAACAGCAATAATGGTGGAGAAGTAGAGAGATATGATTTAGGGTCTTGGGGAGAGTACTGCTTTATCTAAGTCTGAGTAGACATTTTAGTTGCTGGTTTTGTTGTAGTTTTTAATAGTTAAGATTATATGAAAGTTTCTGTATCCTGCTAGAGTTGATATTTCTGTCAGCCACTGTTTACAAGAAAACCCTTATTGTTATTCTTATCTATATAAATGCTTGGTAATGGGGCAGCTAGTGGTTGAACGTTCAGGTAAGCTACTTTACATATATATATATATATATATTTTTTTTTTTTCCAAGATTTGGTCTATTATGAGCCAGTGCTGAATTCAGGTCTAATTCCACTTTTTTTTTTCCTGAAGTTGCTAGTTTGCATTATTAGAATTTTTATTACAAGGCTCTGTGGGCTTCAGGGCTTTACCACTGCTTTTGGCAGTTTCATCCATAGGACTTACATTCAGCACCTAGCAATTTATTTGTGTAT
Source organism: Motacilla alba alba (assembly GCF_015832195.1). Taxonomy (NCBI): domain Eukaryota; kingdom Metazoa; phylum Chordata; class Aves; order Passeriformes; family Motacillidae; genus Motacilla; species Motacilla alba. The sequence continues at coordinate 19,868,215 of NC_052023.1, read as the reverse complement.
ATGTAAGTAATATATAAAGGTACACTGAAAGCGTAAGACATTTCAATCCTTTATCTTGTAATTAAGTAGTCAATTAAATAGTCTTCGAAAAAATTCTTCTGACATCAAACTTTTTATTGTATGGCTAACTTTGACCATTAATATTTGAATCATTTGTCCTAAGGAGTTGGTCATACTAAGATGAAATTTGGGGTTTCTGACTGGATCCTTCTACCTGTGAGAAGTTGTTGTGTTGTTTTTTGTTCTAATTCAAATAAATTCAAATAGAATGGCTTAGTTTCAGCAAGTATTAATGTCTATGAACTTTATTTTGCTTTGAGGTATTGTGCAGAATGCTGCAGTTTTCAATTAATATAGATTGCTATGGTAGCTTGAGGATCTTTGGAGAATACTGATTTTCTTTCCCCCTCAAAAATAATAATAAAAAATCTTCTACCTCTGTGATTCTTGATTTACTTTTGTGGAAAGGGAAATGGTAATCCGATAGCCAATAATATTGGCTTTTTAGGGCAGGTGATTAATTAATGCAGGTTTTTATTTCAGATTTAGTAATAATTTTTATTTTGTTTCTCAACAGCATTTTAAAATCCCACAAGAGTTTTGCTGCAACAGGAACGTAAAAAGTTAGCAGGTGTTATTAACAGAACATGTCTGTTGCTTTTGCAAAATGCCAGAAATTGATTGCAGACCAACTAGGGAAGACCTATGAGATCCTTCCAGTGTACACAAAAGGAATGAACCTATAATTAAATTACAGTTAAACACAGATGGTTATTTTACAGCAGGTGCTCAACTTTGAAAGTGTATCTCTGGACTATTTTTTTTCCAACATGGTGTTTGGTCCCTGTTGGGTTTCTGGCATCATTTTATGGTTAGATAAAAATATTCCTTTGTATACACTTTTTTCTTTCCCCAGGATAGAAAGCTGCAGTGTTTTAAAGGAAAAAGAGCAGAAAAACAGGAAACAGAGATTAAACATAGCACAGGTAAAAAAATATTAGAATAAAAAAAATGTCTTCATACTATTTATGAGATCTAGAGGACTAACATGTGCAATTAAATTAGGAGCTCAGATTTTGCAGTTATCCAAGGTGAAATAATTGCAATACAAATATTGTGACTAAATGTATTTTAATTTTAATGCCAAAACATATAAAACTAGAAGGTGAAATCGCTGTGAGGTATAGTTATATGATTTATGTAACCTAGGACATAGGTTGATACTGAATGAAGTCTTAGTGAAATTTGTGACTCTCTTATTACTAAAACATTGTATATTGAACTACATTTTAGAAGTTTGGTTTGTCAAGATAACTGAGGATAATAGTTCAGCTTGAGAATATTGATGAATGTCCAGAGGACATTTTACTTGCTGTAACCAATCAGGTCAGCCCCTATAAATAAACCATGAATAGAGGTGTGGGAGTTACAGAACAGTTTTAAGAGCAGGTCAGGTGAGCTTTCCAGGTCTCTTATTGTTCAACTTGCGTTTTTAATGTGCACCTCCACCTTCAAGCACAGAGCTAGTTTCTGCAGCCCTGAGGCTGGAGAAATCTCATGAGATGTCCAAAGAGTGAGAGGAATTTTGATGCTTTACCAGCACTGAACAAAAGGACTCTACATTTACTTGGGCAGTAAAATGGCTCCTTCTGTAGCCGATGAGCTTACTATTTCTGGATGTCTAAATATCTTTTGGTTTCTTTAGGAAGAGGAGTCTGTCTAAATATCTTATTTTGTAACCTATAGAAGTTCACAGAAGGATGTCTTCTGGTAATATCCCCTTTGAATTATTTGCTTAACTATGGAGTTGCAAGTAAAGAAAAGGCAATTTCATACAGTGGACAGGTCACAACTTACAAATGGCCAGCCTGTTTGTTCTTTCAAGAAATAAGCCAGGACTGCTGTGCATACATGGTGAGAAGCAATTCCCCTCTTGAAGAGTCTGAAATGCCTGATTAACAAATCTAACAAAGCCTGTCCTCTGCTGCCCTGCTTTTCCCCTCTTATTCTCTTATATATGCATGACATGTTTAGAAACATCTTATTTTCCAAATAGAGTACATCCCAAAAGCATTTTAGTGTTTGTCATTTAATTTTTTTCCCTTGAACCAGTTTCTGGGATGACTAGTGCTGTAATCATAGTTACAACTTGGACTATTTCTCTCATCATACCATTACAAGATGACATTTCTAATAAAACCCAGTACGTTTACAATTTAAATTGGTAACTTTCAAAGATATTCCTTACTGAGCTTTAATGTGTAGAATGGGTGTTTTAGAATTTAAAAAAAATATATATATTAAGGCAGGGATGCATTATATGATAAGGGATGATTTTGTTTAAGATTTTTTACTATATCAACATTATCTGTTCACTTCTTTTCAGGACACATTCTTTATTTTTTTTAGCTGATCTGTAATATTGCAACACTGAGATTGAAGATTTTGTTGTTACACGTGAAATATGACAATTTGCTTGAACATTAGTCACATGAAATTCAGTGCTTATTTTTGAGGTTTAAGATGGATTGCAGCATTTATTCTGTGAGAGCAATGTGAAAAGACTACCATGTTCTGAATGAGTATTATACAATGTTGGCTAGCTTTGCATTGTTTCTAGTTGAGATTCACCTTTACAGATTTTAAATTAAAATGCTTAACCTTATTGAGGCAAACATTATAGTTTTATCATAGGTCAACACAATAAAATGGAGAATATAATGGTAGCATGGAAGAAAAAATATTTACAGCATAATAGATACAAAGCTCTTTTTTCTTCTTTTTAAAGATCAATTCACATTCTTTTCTAATATTTAATCAGTCATACTGACACAGTGATTTACTTGGCATTACCTCTGATGCATTCCACTGAGACTTTGATTCTTAAATTATTTGTCTTTGAACTCACCATGACCTATATTCAGTCTTCTGTGGCTGATGAAAATTACTCCTTTACCTTTCACTGCTGATGACTAAACCACCAAGACAAGAAATATGCTTTGACATTGTTAATACCCACATTAAGTTAGTCTTAAAGTATTAATATATGAGAACTTTTTCACCTTGTGTATGTCTTGTTGCTGTTGTGAAGAGGAGTAGTCCAGGTCACAAAGGTCTGCAGGACTTTTGGGTGCTGGAAGCCCAGCCTGCCACATGCATTTCAGCACTGTTAGCAGGGAGAATAGAGATGCTGGAGTTTGCAAAAGTGATCTCATCTAACAGCAGTCTCTGTGGGAAACTGTGGGAACAAAGAGAGCAAACCAAGTGTGTCACAACAGCAGTATGATAGACACAATCCAATTACTGTAATATTATGCAAGATAAATTGAACTGTTAACACTAATTTGGATTCTTGAACTTTCTAGTCTGTTATTTCCCCTTTGTCATCTTGGGCCTTTTTCTATTTAGCTAATGGACATTCTTTCTATTACACAGGAGGATTTTTTCCCTCTCTCTACTTGCTTTTGCTGCCAACTGCTACATCTCATATCTGGGAAACAACAGGTGTGTGAAAATACTGGATTTGGCAAATAATCATTTCAATCACACATATTTGTATAATCTCTAATTGATTGCCATATTTCCTGGGATCTCAGGCAGATATTATCCACCGATTAAAAAAAAAAAACCCTAAACAAACAGAATTAAGACACCATTTATATCCTGGAGATGCTTTCCTCCTACTGTTATTGCCATGATCAATGCCATAGTGGCAGTGGTGGAGGTCATGTTGGATGAGCTTTTTGATGTGGTCACACACAGAAGGTGTACATGCCTGTAGTGAGAGATAAAAGGCATCATAAGGCATTATAAAAGGAATTATGGACACTCTGTTTACCTTCTTACTATTTACAGTGTAAAACTTCACCCTTGTAGAAATTCTAGTTCTTGAAAGAGATCTCCTCTCTCTAAATCTTGGCTCTGCCACTATGAGTGTCTCCAAGCCCACAGTCAGGCTGTGTGGGTTTCACTGCTCCTACATGTGCCAATCTCTATGTTCCCCACCCAAAGTGCACTGTGAAATCCTCTGTCCTGCTGACACAGGGTCACAGATGATGCTGGACACCCACTCTGAGTCCTTGCTCACCTAGCAAGGCAGAGCTAAAAAGACTCTGTTCGGTGAGGTAATCTGTCTTGGAAAAAGACACTAAATTGCCTCTTCCCTATGAAGAGAAAAAGTAGGGAGTCCTCTTTCTGACTCCAAGACCAATAGAGGGGGAGATTTGTGCCAAGTGATCAGGAGGAAAATAATAGAAAATTCAGTAAAGGTAAATTAGTCTATTGTGATAGATTATTTCAGTGTCTTGACAGTGCTATCTGAAGGCTCTGCATGGAGTGCCCACATGGAGAGAGAGGTAGGAAAGGCAACTGCATGGCAGGAAAATGCACTGCCTGCCTACTTGTGAGAAAGCCCATGGTACAATCACCTTCTCTAACCTGTCCTTGTTAGTTTTATTTAAAATCACTGTACTGTTGATGGCTGCATCTCAGAACTAGGCCTCCTTCTCCTGTGGAATGCCCTAGCCTAAGTTGTCTGCCGTCCTTCAAACCTGTCTTGTTACTCTTTTTTGCACATTTTACTTTTCCAAGCCTTCCACTTTGCCAAGCCTCCCTCTCAGAACTAGACCTATGGCAGGGAAATGCCTCCTGAGTAATTTTTAAAGGAACAATATACACAGCCCAGTGTCTCTCAGCAGTAGTTAAACCAGGAATGTAGATATTACCATATATTACATACTTTCTTTAACTACAACAAAGCTGTAAAGTTAGAGTATATACATTAAAGACCAAGCACGTTTCCTTAAAATCTTGTTGTCTGGCTAGCCTTGCAGTCAAACTTCAGAAACTCTCAGCAGATAGATGTTATTGGGAAATTTCTCGTATAGATAGACTCTGTCTTATCTCTAATACTTATCTACAAATAGGATGCATCTTATGCTCTTTTTAGCTGTAAAAGCATTGGTTTTATCTCCTTTTCCTCTCTCTCTAAATACAGTTTGAGACTGTAAAGGCACCCTACAAGCTGGGTCCTTCAGCATTTCAACATGAACTCCTGGGACTGCTACTCTCATTTGTTAAATGTAAAATGGTTTCAGTGCTTTATCAATGAGATGCTCAACAATCTCTTCCTTTGTATCTGACTCTCATGAAATGATATTCTCACTTTATTATTATATTTTTCCATTGTTGCCTTTAATTAAATTGTAAAGCTGTCGTCTTTGTGTACTTGGTTCCCAAAGGGAGAATTATAGCTAGACAAAGTATTACTGACAATATTGTCTGAAGAGAGATGTGGAGATATTATGTTCATGGTAATAACTGAAAAGGAATTCCCAAAGCTGATTTCTAACGTGTATTCCCATTCAGAAAGCAGGAATCAAAGCTCAATTCTTCTTTTGGGTAAAGGGAATGACAGTAGGTGTTAATTTCATCTGATATCTTAGTGGCACCAAACCTTCTCTAAAGCAGCTCTGTGGAAAGCACAGGTGCAACCTTCAGTCTGAGGCCATGGGGGCCAATATTATATGCTGAGTAGGTACATCAACACTGCTTGTTACCAGAAACAGCCCACATTTTTCTAAAAGGAAGAGAGAAAAAAATTATATTTAAAGAAGTGAGCTTTTCCACTGAAAGCAAAACAAATATTTAGAAATCTAATTCCTTAATTGTATTCCTAGATTTAGGAAAATTAGACCTAACTTTGCCATAGTTTAGCTGGTCTACTGGAAATAGGAATGGTATTTTGGGAGGCATCAGGGAGCTGAATAACCACTGCCTGATTAGGATGCTTGTAGGAAGCAGTCTGTCTGGGTATAATGAGCACTCTGAGGAAGCAATGATTTCCAAACGGATTCTGGGAACATATGGACTTATTTATATGCAGCATAGTGAAATTTAGTACATGGAAATGGGACAGGACAAGTATCCTTTCCACATCTATATATTCCTATGTTTAAAAACTGGTTTTGTGCAAGAAGGGGAATGCATCAGGTATACGAAGCCCAGAATTTATTGTCAGTTTAATTAAGAGTAGGATCAAAATACAGTGGTGATTAATGGTTCAGTTACAATGGTACTCCTATTTACAGCATTGTAGTTAGACAGTTCAGCTACATTTAAAAATTAAAAGAGCTCTTGAATGTTGAACCTTTCTGCTTTTTGTTGTTATGCTCAAGCTGCTGCTGCCCTTCCAGGTGCAGAGGTCATCTTGGGATTGCAGTGCATTGCCAGCAGCTTGCAGGGGTCCTGCAAGGAATTCCATGTTGCTGATGGAGGTTTCTTTGTCCCCTTTGCTTGGACAATTGTGCTGATGTTTATGCTCCTCTCCAAAGGCTTGGTCATTTTATGAAGCTTTCTACACCTTGCTCTTCATGGGGCTGCAGCTTCACTTTTGAGCTGCTTTGGGATACATTTTGTGTGTGCTCGGTAGCTGTTCCATGTCCTTTCTCTTGCCCCTATAACTGATCTGAGTCATTTTCATCTATCACTGTTGATAGTCCTGGGCCTGTAGATGAGATTCAAGGGAATGGTCCTGCCTGGGGGAAGCTGTGATGTGAACATGTGGGATTCTCTTCCCTAGCACACTGCACACAGCAGTCTGCAGAGCTGCATGGCAGCAACTGGAAAATACCTAGAAGTTTTTAAAACAAAAATAAAATAAAGATTGAACATGAGCCAATTTTTAATATACTTCGTGTCATATTAAATTATCAAATAAGAAATTTTTGAATTCATGTTGCTTTTCAGGAGAAAGAAGTGTGAGTTAAAACCTTATTTTTTGAGCCAAATTTCCAGTTGTTTGTTTGAGTCTCAAGAGAGTATTAATATTTTCATCGACGTTGAAATAGTAATTCCTAGCAAAATTGAGGATAGTGCTGTAAACATAATTAGAAATTAATTCCAGAAGAATGCTCAGGCATAATAATAGAAAGCTCAGATTGTGTTAGCATAAGTAGGTGTCCTAGTGCTTTTAACCAGAGTATATTTATGTACTTGAGTGTTTTGATGAAAAGAAACAAAACATACTGCTCTCTTTCTTCTTTTGAAATATATCCTGAAAGACACTCACCAGCAGCTGGTGTGTTTTCAAATTAATGTCTTCAGATAATTCAAGTTAAATTTTGGGGGTATAAAAATAGAATTGCACTTAATTGATAATTTTCATATGTAAAGAAAAGTAATTCACAGATAAGAGCTGGCATGCTGTATTTCCAAACAATTCCTTCTAAATTTAAATGAAGCACCTCAATTAATGCACGAATGATTATCTAGAAGCCAGACCTGTATTTCATCATTTTATTGACTGTGTAAAAAGCAGAGGTTATGGAAGGTGTGATTTTGTGTAATATAGTACATCAAATTCAATCTGCTTTAATCCAGTGTAGTAAACACTCCTTTTCTTAGTAAGTCACAAGCTTAAATTAATATTAGACACATTTTAAATACATTTACATCAGTGGTAGTATTTTAGCAATAATATAACTTGCAGCAGCTTTTAATTACTGTGCTTGGGGATGTGTTTCTCTGAATAAAATAAGTCCCTATAATATCCATAGTAAGTTGTTTGATACTTGGACTGTTGGTTGAATCACTGATGAGGGGTATAACATGTTCTCTAAGGTAATTGGTTGATGAATCTGCAGTCTAAATTTATACAATTTGATTAGTTCCACTGGCAGATAATTGGTAATTAGATGGTACACAAAATGTCATTTTCTTCCATGCTTCATCTTTCAATCTTAGCTCCCAAATAACATTTGTTGGAATATAAAATTATGGGCTAACATGAAAACAGTTTTATATCCTAGATAATGCAATGGAATAAAGAATTTGGATTGATTCATTGATATGATTTTCTATAGTGATGGTAACAATTAATTTATTCTTTTTAAAGAAAATGTGATTTAGGTTTATTTTTCACCCTAACATTTTAAAGACAAATCACCTAAAATTCAAACCCTCTAGCTTGCAGGAATAAAGCATGAAATAACACCAGCCATGTTGTTTGTCATGTTAATTTTTTTTTTTAATTAAAATCTGTTCTCTCTCTATGGTTTTCACAATGGATTTTGACATACATGAAAATCTTACTGAAAGTTTTAGATATCTATTATTAGTTATTTATAAGACAAATAACTGTAAAATTTGACTAGTAGCTTAGCAGAGCAGTGGTGCATGTTCCATTATTTCAGCAGGATAAGGCAGCAGTTTTATTAATTTAGAGACCAACAGGAGCTGGACAAGACAAAAGTTATCTTCTGACTGGCTTCTTGATTCCTCACTGAATGCTCTTCTGAGATGAGGTTTGCAGTGAAGGCTGAAAACCAAAGAAGGGCAGCATTTTTTGCTAAGGGAGACAAAACCCCTCAGATTCTGAGCCTGTCTTCAGAAATGTGTTAGCAAGAAATTCATCCTGCAGGGGACTGGGGAAGTAGAACTGCAAAATAAATAGAGAATAATGTGACAGAGAAAAGAGCAAAGTGAAATGACCATGGGGAAAGTTGCATGATTTGGGCTGTACCCAAATTTAAAAGCAATAAAGTCTAAACACATGGACAGTTATACTAAGTTGTTGAATCCCCTGGTGTTTCTTTGGCAGTGTACACTTGACTGGCTTTATTTAAACTCTTTGCTTCCCCCTTCACTCATAATTAAATAACAACAAAGGGAAACAAAGGGTTTGAATCTGCAAGTTCTTGCACTACACACATTCACCTGTGTGCTAACACTTCATAAATCATTACCCCATGAGGATGGTAGTATTCTGAACCCATTTGGAGCAGACATAAATTATTTTCGATGTTAAAGCCAGTAGAGAAGCAGGTCATATGAAGCTTTTGTCATTTTTTTTTGATTTAATTGATGTTTTTAAAGTTCAAACCTGGTCTAGCTGAGGAAAAACTCCAGCGAGGATTTGCAAACCTTAATATTGATTGAGTACAAACTTCTTTATGCAGTGTAGATATTGTCATGAAAATCACAGGGAAGCCTGATCTTCTTCCACGGCTTTTGCTGGGACAGATTAGAAGTAGGTCTGAGATAACTGCGAGGAAGATCCTTTCCTTGTTGGAATGGAGAAGGGCAGAGCCAAGCCTTGCTGCCTGGTGCTGGTTAACGTCTGAATAAAGGAAAGCTTGACTCCATAGGTCCCTTTGCAAAGCCTGAAAGGGCAGTTTGCTCCCTTTTCCTGCTGGCGCATCCTCTGCTCTGTGTCTGGAAGTCCCAGGTGCCACCAGAGGCTCCTCCCGCTTGGTTCCCTGCTTTGCACCACCTCCAGCCCCTGGAGCTGCAGTGCTGTGGTGTCAACAAACTCGGGGGGGGAGCACATTGCTGCTTTGTGAAACCTTTGTGCATGGGGAAGCAAAGGCCCAGCTGCACCAAATCTGAAAATGCTGGCAGTGTAAATCATCCCAAATGTTTTTACTAGTGGTTGGATTAGTTTTTTTGGTTTTAGTTTGTTTAATTTTGTTTTATTTTTGTTTTCTGTTTGCAGACTTATTTTGTTTGGGTGTTTGGCTTGGTTTTGGTTTGTTTTGTGTTTTGTTGTTGTTTCTTTGTTTTGTAGAATTGTAAGAACAATGTCTTCAGTTCTAGTGGAAACATTCACCAGTCGTGCATCCAGTCATTCACCATGAATCCATTCTTGCAGCCTTCTGAGTCTTCTTGGTCTAATAGAAGACAATTAATACAGTGCTTTTTTAGTTCATAGAGCTTAAAAAAAAGAATGACTATTGCTCAATTGTACAAGAGACTATAAATCTCTGTTGTATGCTTAATTACTTTCTAGATAATGCATTGAATCTTTAGGTTGGCATTGTCTTGCCTTTGGTACTGAAAGTTTAAGTATTATGTCACAACATTCACATATCTGTTTCTCCTCATATACAGAAGTATTTAGTAATCTTTGAATGTTCAGTTGTCTACTAATTGTCCCTTAAAAGCAGTAAGTATGTGTTAAACTGTGGAATATTTTAAATCATCAGATCTAGTCATGCATTACAGCAGTGATGTGGAATTTGATTTTTAAAATTCACTTGACTTTTTTTTCATGGTAGCTTGCTTTATTTTTCCCTTCTCTGGAGTAATTTTAGGTTCTCATTGGTTAGAACTTCCCAATACATAAATTTTCAGTAGATATTTGCAGAAAACAGAAGTGGCTTTTTTTCTTCCCAGGAGGATGCAATACTTTGACTTTCATATTTTAAAGCAATTTTGCCTTTATATATGTTTTAATTTCCTGCTGTTTGCTGTTCGTGGAAATCATCCTTAATTACCCTTTTATTGGTATTTGAATGAAAATGAAGATGAAATTATAGAATTATTTTGTGCTTTGTTTTATCAGTTAAACAAGTCTAGATGTATATATAAAGTTAAGTTTGATAAAACTTAGAAGTTTATGCTAAAACTGATTTGTTTTGCAGGAGTTTTATAGCAGAGCTACACTGAGCTGCTCAGATCAGAGCTATAGAATGGTAGATTTCATCCCCTGTACATCTCCTTTTAAATTATGTAATTAGAGATGAGAAAATAATGTTGGTTTTTGTTCATTCCTTCTTTTTTTCTCAACGTTGGATAAGCTAAGTAGTAATGGAATCAACTGAACCTTCTTTACCTTCAGGAGGGACAGTGTTTTTAATCAAAACTTGCAAACTTGGAAGTGTTTGAAAATTCCCAGTTCTCACTATTGGTGAAGTTACTTGGTTTTGAATGACAGGACATGATTGTAAAAAAGACATCAGGTTTCTGGTGCCATGTGAAAACATTTGTACATAAAAACATTGTCTAGAAAAAACCAAGAATTCTCCTTATACTCAGAAATCAGAGGTTTCTCTTCATGCTTAGGAAAAAAAGAAGCCTAGATGGTGGTGTTTGTGAAAAGTCACTGGTTTATATATTCTTACAGTTTTAGGGAGCCTGGTTTTTGTTTGTTTTTATCGTGCTTCAAGTTGGCAGAAAATGCTGCACCAAGTCTGGAAAGAGGGACTTGCAATATATGCAGGGGTTTGGCAGCAGCCAAACATTTCTGTACTGACCAAAAAACAGAGTGAAGAGGGAAAGCGGATCTGTTCTGGATCTGACAAACAAGTTTAGTTCCTGTCCCTGCCTTCCACTTTTCTGTCATGCCTCCTGTTAACAAAACTGGTACAAGTGAACAGCTCCAGAAGTATTTTGACTCTATAAAATGCAGTGGAGTTTTCACAAGAGAAAAGCAGAATCAGTATGGATAGATGGAATATGGTTGTTCACTTTACAGTGGGTTATGTATTTTCTCCTTTTGAGAGCTAAATGGAATTTAGAAATTGTGTTTATGTATGTTCTAACTCTGCTGTGGTGTATGTTGTTTATAGCAAGTTCATTTTAGAAAGACTCAGCTTATGTTTGCAAAACAGATATTCTTGCTTAATATTTCTTTACTAGAAGATGGTGTTGCTTGAATAGTCTAAGGGTTGTACATTCTTATAAGCTTATCATGAGCTTCTAATTTGTTCAGCTTTTGACGTTCTTACTGTAAGTTTTTTGAGGAGGGGTCTTGTTTGTTTAAGTATCAGCAGTTAAGAGGGGTTTTTTTGCTTCAGAAGGCAGGTTTTCTATACATGCAGGAATCATGATATTGTGTTTGTAAATATATTTATCCAGTTCTTCTATCAACAAGCAATTTTCAGTGCCACAGCCAAGCCCCTGGACAGTAATTTTAAAAATAGCTACATTGCTCATTTCATTCCCAGCAATTAACATCTCTCATTCCCAAGATTACACAAGGAAGTAGTTATATAACATAAAGTTAAAACTTAAGTATCTAAACAAATGTTGCAGAGAATGTGGTTTTAGCAAAAGTTTACAGAAGCTTCTTAAATGCCTTGTGTGATGTAGTATCTGCAAGAAACTGGGGCAGAAGTGACTCAGGAGATCTCAGTTTGATGTTCAAATATGTATCAGATTTTCATTCTTAGTATACGGATGTGTACCTCTAATACAAAAAGTAGATTATTTCCTTTCCTTCCTCTTAGTCAGCTACCTGGTTTCTTTCATTTTTTCTTCCTTTTGGTCCTACTAAGGGAGGAGTAGCAAGGCTTGCCAGTTTTTTGCTCATGGATTAAACCGGCCCTGCATATTGGCCAAGTTCTTGCATTTATGGTGCTGACAGTTTTCCAATGTAAAAGATTCATAGATAAAAGTATCTTAGTAAATATAAAACCATCAGGAACACACTTGTATTGCTCTCTGTGGATTAATGGGTTAATGCATGGGCTTTGCAACAGAAAACAGTGGGCAGTCCTTTTTTAGAATATCATCCCAGTCCTGATCTGCTTCATTGTGATTGTAAGGCATTGAAAACATCTTTTCTTCTGAATTTGTGTGAGAGGATAAGTGTGTTTGTCCTGTTTGCCAGTTAGGTTTATTGTCAAGCTTTTCTCCCTTGAGCATCATAATATCATCCTTATCTTCAGAAATTTGTTTGTTTCCTGAGCAATAGATTTTCTTGTAATCTGTATCAAGATGTTTCTCTTCACTGCAATTTTTGCTGCTTAATAAATGCATGTCTCTGAGTTGCTTCTCTACCTTTCTTGGCTTAACCCACTCCGGGGGATAAAATCCCAAACGAAACCATGCATTATGAATGCACTCTGGGAATAAGCTCTATTTTGAAAAGCAACCCTTTCTAGGTGCTTTAATGTGTCTTAAAATGAACCACAGCTAAGCAGGTTACTAAACAAACTACTATCTTCACAAGCCCAGATCCCTTTTTTGGTTTTTTGTTGTTTTGGTTTTTTTTTCCTTCAATGGGGCCACTCAAGCATAAATTGTTTGATTATGCAAAATGGATAATGTCATATTGTCAGGGCCATAAATAGAATAGAGAGAAGCAGCAATGTCTGTGACTTTTGCTATTCTTCCTACAGAAAACTGGGGTTTGATTCATCAGACAGATCCACCCTTTCAGAGGCAGCACAGAACCAGTGGCCTTACCCAGTTCTGTGTTTCAAACGGCAAAGGTGTTGTGGCATGGACCACATGGAGCAACTGCAGATCACAGTTCATTGTGTTTTCTTGGGGTACAAGGGAAGGTGAATGGGAGGGATGGAAGGAGGCAGTTCAAAATTCCATCTGACGTCTCAAACCAGGCCAACTTCTCCAGGCTGAGCCCTGTTGATGCTCCGTGACTTTCTGTGGGAATCATGACTGGCTCGATTTCATTACTCTTTGGGGCCTTACAGAAAGGTTCTCTCAGGCAGTGTCCTATACCATGGTGATGGCCTGTGAAGAGGAGGCTGAAGAAGGGCATACTTTTTTGTTGTTGTTGTTGTCTACCATTGATAAGTTCTATCCCAGGTAGAGGACATTTTATAAAAACCTGAGGTTGGAGTACCTCTGAAAGACAGACTAAGGGTAGCAACCAGTTGATCATTACAAAGGTTACAAACAACATATTCCTGTCCTGAATCAGATTCATGTTGAGGAAACTGTTAGCCAGAATACTGAAGGAAAATGTTTTTGAAAAAGCCACTTTTATCATTACTGTAGTTTTGTAATAGATAATTAGAGACAATCTCTTTTTTTAATAGTTTTTTTCTCTCATCTCTTTGGTCTTTTATATTTTTGTGCATGCAAAAGTTTGTGTGCCCTTCAGTAAAACTGTAATGACTTTTGTTGGAGGTGAATCCTTGATCCTGTAGATTTTACACAAATTGGGAACTCTAAATTCCTTTTGCTTGGCCTGTCTTGTCAGGGGTCACACCAAAAACACGTGAGTTGCTATTTGAGTCCACAACACATGTTCTCAGTGTTCTTCTGTTCCAAAACTATGAATTTGTTTCTATTAAGCCAAAGGAAATTAGTTCTCAGTAGAATTTCTCTTTCCAACAGTTTGAAAAGTTTAGTTTCAGAAAGCCTCTCAGAAATTATCTATCCTGATCTAGAAAGTGAAGGTTTTAATTAATTTCATGATAAATCTAAGATATAGATTTTCTTTCCCCATGTTTTCTTTCCCTCTCCTTACAGCAATAAAATAAGGAGTGTGGCTACAGCCCTGAATGAATCCCCAAGTTGTAACAGGGAAATCTCAGTCCCACAATGAAGTTATCCTTTGTTATGGATCTTGCCTCACTTCCCTGTTGAGCTCACTCATACATCACATTCTTCACCTACCAGTTCACTTTGAGTCATACACTTCTTGCATGAGCCTCTCCCTTCTTTTTTGAAAGGAAATTGAGAAGACTTTCTGGAACAAAGCTACATCCATGCATTACAAGCCCTACCTTGTAGCTGAAGGTACAGTTTGTGCCATTCTTTTTTAAAATTAGTTTTCAGTTTAAAGTGAAAGCATCTTGCTTGATTTCAAGTGCAGAAAATTTAGGCGAGCAAGCTCCTTTCAAACCATGTAGGGTAGTGAGCTGAGGCAGGGCAGACACCATTTATGTAGAGGTGTTGCAGCACTGTCTCCTTGTGAAAGCATTATTTTAGACAGTAGCTTTAAAATTTTAGCAGTGGGTGTTGACTGCATTTCTTGCATTTTTAAAACAGGCTGCCAGCCAGCAAATGACATGACAGAGAAAAGGCAGCTGCTCAAGGCCTCATGCTGTTTCAGCAGTCCAGGCTACTGGGACTGATTTTCTAGGACAAGTTTCAGACAGACACCCCAGGACATTGTCTCAGGACATTGTCTCTGTAACAATTTCCCTTCTTATTAATTTAATGCTTCAGAAAATGAGAAAATGATAGGGTTTCTTCCCCCACTCCACAGTAAATATCATGAACAAATCTTCCCAGCTGAGGGGTGTCTGGGGTACAGCACAGTCACTGTCATTTCTGACAGTGACTCTTGTCTTGATGCAGGCTGTGGTAGAGCAGTGGCATAGTGGGCAGTGAGGGCCATCAGTACAGAAACATGAAACTGGAATTCTGCAAAACAAGAAAACCTTGGTTCTGTTAGATTAGGGCATGTTCTGTCACAGTGGGTATTTCAGTTCTGTTATCAGATAGGCAGATATAGATATAGATGGAAAGGGATTGTTATCCCACGGATATTCTAAGTGCTTTTTATAGATGGCTTTCAAGGCACAGAGGATCACTTGTTAAATTTCCAGATGGTACCAAGCTGGGAGGGGATCCATGCGCTCTGTAGGACAGAATTGCAATTCAAAACATTTTTAAGGATTGAAAAAGTTGGTCTAATGTGAAAATCTATAGTTGATTAAGGAAAGTTCAAAGTACTACTCTTAAAGGAAGGAAATTTATGTGTAAAAGTTAGAGACCAGCCCATTAGATAGCAGTGTCTTGGTCACAAGCCTAGTGATTTAAAAATGTCCCTTTGCAAATCATAAACTGAACATGAATCACTGTTGTTTTTGTATTGTGGAAACAGGCAGGCAGCCCTTATTCTGGGATGTGAAAGTGTGAGTGTATTCAAAAATAGGAAATAATCATTCTGCTCCACTCAGTGTGAATAAAGCCTCTGTTGGAGTCTTTTTTCTATTTTTTTGACATAAACTTCAAGAAATGTGAAGACAAATTGGGAAGGATTGAGTGACGCAGAGAAGGAAGGATCCAAAGTGAAGCAAATGTAACTTCTAAAAAAGAAATAGGTTATTGTTGGTATTAAGAATGGAGAAGACGGGACTTGAGGCATGGCAGGTCTTCAAATGATTTAAAGAAAACTGAAGAAAATCCAAGAAGCTCTCCCAGCCTCCAAGGAAGTTGAGCTTCTGTTGCAGAAAGTGAGATTTATATATAGCCTTAATAAAACCTTCCCAAAGTAAGGACAGTGGGAGATATTCTCTCACACGTTTCATAGCATACAATGAAATCTCCATCACTGAGGGATTTTATGAACAGGATGTACAACCATCTGCCAAATATAGGTTAGATATTTTTAATCCTTTGTTGGGGTAGGAGTCTGAGAGTAGAGGACTGCTTGACGTCTCCTCAAACTATTTTTTTCTATTATTTTCCACACGAATTATCCATATATTCAAAGAACAATCAGGACTAAGCATTTTTTTTCTCTGAAAGGTTATGGATTTCTTTTTTATAAACTGTTTTGCCAGAATAAAAATACATGGGTTCTACTTTTGACATACAGTTTGCAAAAAGTACATGTACCTTGCTGAAGAATGATTCAATCCAGACTTCTACCATAAGCATGCTTTTTTAAATTTTCCCTTTAGTGATATAAATATATATTAAAAAGTATGCAAAGTAAATAACTTCAAACCCTATTCATAGAACATTTTTCCAAGGGAAAGCACACTGTTATGTGTTCCCAAGCTATGAGTGCTATCCTTGAGCTAAGAAGAGGAGCAATAAATAGGTTGAAATGTTTTGTAATGCAGAGTGGAAAAAACACCTGAGTGTCTGAACTGATTTAAATACTCCTGAAAGTAGCAATGCTGATGCTTTAAAAATACATTCCTTTATAAATATGCAGCTCCTGTTAGGACAGCAAATTCTTGAGCATCTGTGTTAGCTGCAGGATTTACATCTTCCCATCTAAGCTGGGAGGAGGGCTGAAAACAGTGCCCAGGGGCTGAAATTCAGTGCAAGTGTAGACTTCAACAATGCTGCAACACGTACTTAACAAGGACTGGGGGTGGCATTAAAGCCTGGGTTACAGCTGTTAGCATTCATGGCATGGCAGATCACTCTGGCTGACATTCCTCCAAATTACATGCACTGGGCACCAATACAAGATGCTACAATGCTGCTTCTCCACTGCAAACCATTTAAAAGTTTGATGAAAGCAGAAGAAAGGCCAAATGGACAGTATTACCAAATATTCTCTCCATCCCCTCCAGCTGTTTACTGGGGTCCAAAGGAAGCTCTCCAGCTGGAAAATATGCCCTCCAAATTACCAAATATGAGATTTTCTGTTCAATCATTGTTTTAATGTTTATCACAAAGTCTGTGGAAAAACATGGTCTCTCTTTTTGATGGCCTGCTGTTATTTCTGTGGGTTTCTGTCATAAAATTTGAAATATAATTTCAGACTAGCCTGCATGTATGTGTGTCAATTTGCATATACAGAGGGATAAGAGCCTGTGGGCACAATGATTGCTACAGAGCATTTACCTGAATCCTCAACAGTTACAGCATTTTGTTCATTGAGCTGTTTCCAGTTGGCAGAGGTTATTCTTGAGGGAAAAATCTGAGCAGCAGCAAAAGGTTTCTGGTTAGATAATAAAACCTTGGTGGAGTTGATCAGCTGGCAGTCTTCCAAACCAGAACCTGACATGCACCTGCTTCATTTATTTGTTTTATGCAGCTTCTCATTTAACAAACTGTAAATGAGAAAGGGAAAGCAGTTAGGTTCTACTGAGCAAATTGGTGAGGTTTTCTTTATTTAGCTCAAGAAAATGCATGCTGTAATGTCAGGCTGCATTTACAATACAAGGATTCTCTCCAGAGGACTGGAAAATAATTAGAAATATACTAGTTATTTACAGCAAAAATTCTCTAAACCAGAAGTCTGCAGGCATTGATGCTTTTGGTGACTAAATTGTTCTAGGGATAGATGTGTTAAAATACAGCAGATTTGAGATATTAAAGACAAACAAAGACAGTTAAAGACAGTTGTGTCTCTACCACAACTTCAGTTTGATCTTTCATGTTATTTATATGGATAGATATTAAAAACCTAAGCACAAAAATATACAGAGAATGTAGGCCTAAATAAGTTGTTCAGACCAGCTTAAGAGACATAACCTCTTTATCTGACGTTTCTCCTAAAACCTTTTATCAGATAATCATGTTCTGCCTACAGACAATCCAGAAGTCATTCAAGTTATTGTATATTTGAACCTATTAGTGTGTGTGTTGCTGTTTGGAGTTACTTGAATCAACAGAATGCTATTAAATAAAAGAAACACATACTCAGAGAAACAATCTAATATATATCATTAAAGAAAATAATTAAGCAACAGAATTTTGTAGGATGGCTAATGAATTTATTTCTACTCTTTGACTCTACTCACACTTCTAAAATTAGTCTGTTAGTAAAGGGAGTAGAAATCATGGTTCAATTCCAGTTCACTTACTAATGGGGGTTTTAGATAGCAACTTTTATGTATGTAGGCAGGTAGGTGTAGCAGTCTACATAAAAGTACCTACCCGTCTATCGTGTCCCTAATTATTATGATAATCTGGATATACTGCTGAAGATATAATTTCCTTATATTTGTGGTTTTACAAGTTTGATTTAATTATCTCTGAAAAAGTTTTCTGTCCTGTTTCAAATTCTGGTTGATTTTCCTTTCTAATTAACCTTTGCTCCCTGCTTCATACACATACTTTTTAATTGTTTAATTGCTTGTAAAGCAGGGACACTTTTGACTTCGCGTTCAACCATGTCCCAGAGTACATTGTTGAGCTTGGAGCTCAGGAGGGGAATTCAGGAGTGCTTTTGTGTGCAGCATTATGTGAACTGCAGCTGCCTGCCTGCTGACAGGTAGGGAAGTCACTGTCAACAAGATTTAAAGTTGCTGTCATGTTTACACAGCCACATAGAAAAGGTTGAGAGAGTATCAGGATTTTGTTGAAATTAAGCACCAGCAGTTTCTGGGCCATAGCAGTGTGCATTGGTTATGATTAATGTTTGACATCTGCATCTTTTTGAGATATTTTAGCCACTTTTCTTGTCAGATGAGAAGTGCACTGCAATATGTTTCCAGTCATGAGGGGAAGGTTCCGTGTGCTGAGGTTTCCAGGGCTTAAACTGAACTATTTAAAGTCATGTAAGTTCTTAGTTCTAAACCCTTGTAAGGATTTTCAATAAATCTGAGCAGTTGGGAATTCTGTACTTCAGTGTCAAAATCCCGCTAGACTAAACAAATTTTAAAGCTATTAAACACTCTCCCTTGGTGCTCTCTGTGTTTTCCACTCAGATCTCCTGGTAACTGGTGATGAGCAATACTCATATGGATCTGGTAAAGGAATTGTTTCCCTTTACATATGAAAATTTCTACCAAAATTGTGAAATGGTTCAGAGACACAAAGGTTTCATTATGGATATTTTCAATTCAGACTGATATTGAGATATTAGGAACAAAGATTCAACAGTTAAATACAATTTTTGACAGAGTTTGCATATATTTTATTAAAAGTTTGGGGCAGCCCAGCAGTGCTCTTCTGCTCTCCAAAGCCCTGTGTAGACACAGATATTGAAGGAACCAGCTTACACCAGGCTTCTTGACTTCTGTCTCAAATGAACAAGCATTGCAGTAATATTTTTGAGTGGTTCTGATGGATGCTGTGGAGCCTGTCCATGTGGTAATGTGTTGCAGAAAAAAAAAAATTTAGGTACGTGCATGTAATTAGATCATAGAATGGTCTGAGACCTTAAAATGGAGTGGGTGCAATCCCTATGCCAGGGACAGGGACACTTCCCCTAGGTCAGGCTCCTCAGAGCCTCATCCAACCTGGCCTTGAACACTGCCAGGGGTGGGACATGCACAACCTCTCCAGGCCATCTCCATTTCAGCATTCATTGAGCTGACTCTACATCGAAATACATATATCTCAATCCCTCTGATGTTTGAACTGGTTTGAAATCCAGGCCCATATTTTGGAATTATGGGATTTTGATCCTGAACATGTATTTTTTCAAAATGTATATTTTGATACATACCTGATATGTAGAATTTGGATATAATAGAAACTTGCCACTCTGGCAGGACTGTCCTGTTACTTCCATGTGGGTTTTCTCCTATGGGAAAAACCCAGGACAAAATTGATAGTAAGCCAGAACATGCTCTCAATATACATTTCATTGTGTTCTCATTTTAATAAAGCATCCTAATGTGAGCAGTTTTCTGCTGGATTTCTGATGAGCTCCCATAAATATTCTATTTTAGTCACCTAGAAAATTTGAAACCTTTCTCTGTGCCTTACTAGGTGTCATAATCAGTTACCAGGCTAATCTGTAGTGACATCACTGCCAATGAGTAATACTTCCAGGTTTTGTATCTGGAGTTGATGACCTTGCAGCCAAAGCAAACTCAGGAGATGCATTCTGAAAGGGTGAAAATTTGTCTCCTTTACTGTTTTTGTGATTTGGTGCTGCTGTGTCTACTTTGCATTAATACTGATTTATATGTCACTCCTCTGTATGTGATATGATGCTGATGCTGGCTTTCACTCTAGGCCATAAAGCAATCTCTTTTAAATTATTATAAAAATAGAAATTATTTATAATGATTAGTTTTACAGTGAAGTAATTATAACCCATCCCTCATTCATGTGTCAATGAAAACAATACCCATTAGTTACAATAGGATTAACACTGCATTGTTTACATGTTTGGTTTTTTCCTCCACTGTGATTTCTGTATGTGTGATACTGAGGGAGATGTAATCTGTAGCTGTGTGGTTTGCATATTAATTTTATGCAAAGCATGAAAAGTTAAATTAATAATATGTTTCAGCATTATTGCTCATAAGCTTGTGACAAAGACAAAAAAGTCTTAGCAGGCAAAAGAATTAGAAGGGCCAGAGGATGCACAAACAGGTAAAATGTGACAACTGATAAAATAGTTGGGAAGCAGCCATGTGTCTTGTGATACAGACATCAGGGAGAAATGTTAAGCACTTCGTCATTCCTGCCCTCCAGTGTCTGATGCTTCTGATTTCTTCTTTATTGATTTCAACTAAAGAAAATATAGAGGAGTATAGAGGTGACCCATTTTGTTGACAGATACACATGTTAGTCTTGTACTCCCAGCAAATAGTTTAGACATCAGGAGTAATGGCTTATAGGTAAGAGATAAACACAATTTCCCGTGGTTTCTAAACCAAGTGAATCATCAGACACAGCCTGCTTTCAGAGTCTCACTTGTTTAGCTTTTATTCAACAGATTGAAGATTTAACAGGACACTGGAAATTCTTAAAAAAACCCCAATAAACCCCCTAAAAAAACCTTGACTTACTGACTAACTAAAACCCCATTAACAAAGCTTAACTGCAATTATTGAACTTTCATTACTTCTGGAACAGAAGTTATCCAGTGTTAACAAAACCAGTGACAGACCACCCATCTTCAATCTTGTGTGATTTCATAAGCCTGATCATTCCATATGTTGCAAGTAACTGATGTCCTGCAGTACATGTGATTATACTATAAAAAGGAAAATTGTTACTATTGAGGTATGAATTCCAGCCAAGGGTGCCAGGAAAGGATTTTCCAGTCATATTCCATATAGAGTCAGTATCAATCCTTTCCACACTGTGGCTATGAAATGTCACTGGCAGCTGTTTGGAGTCTTTGAACAGTATGGACCATCAGGGAAACAATTCTTACATTTGTCTCACATGGTAAAAGAGTATGCCAAAGCAATGAAGTAAAAATACAGCATCTGAAACAGTGACAAACTGTTGCACAGTGATACCATTATCATTCATTTTGATGCATAAACCAGTCATGTCCTACTTTCACATGTCTTCCTTTGTTTATTTAGAAAAATGCTCTTTTCAGTTTAAGTTATAGCTTTAGAAACATGTGAAAACTCTTTCCTTTATGTTCAGCTAGTCTGTTTTCCAAACTATTTACTAAGGAGATATGAATTGTGGAGCAAAAAGGAATATCCATCTTTTTTCAGGAAAAAAAATCCTGTACTCTCCTCCCCAGGAGAGAGCGTGTCCTAGATGCTCAATGTATTTCAGTGTGACATCGTTCCAGGGCACAAAAGATGTCCTACTGGATTTCATTGCACATTAGAAGGGATTGTGAATGAGAGATCCAGGTGTTTACAGCAGGTGTTTATGCAGCAGTGCTGGAATTAGAACATCTTTGAAAGGGAGCCTGTGCCTGGTCCATAACAAACCCAGCACCTCCTGCACACCAGCCTGAGCAGTTCCCATTCTGATCCTTGGAGATCAGATGCTGTTGATACAGGAACATGTGCAGGAGTTGAGCGAAGCAGAGCTCCTGGCATTTTTAAAAAAAAGCTGTCAATATGGTGCAGTTCCTAAACGATATGAATGAACTGTTTTTTCATGTCTCTACTTTCAGTGCCTGTCCCACCCTTGTGTTTTTGGGTGGTTTTCCTTGCTGTTTGTAGTGTCTACCAGAGGATATTTTGTGCATCAATGAAACTTAGAGTGCTGCCTTCCACAACCCTTTTTTGATTCCCTTAGCAGAATACTTAACAAAAACATTTGGTATAATTTTTCCCTGATGCAGATTGTTTACAACACAAAGTAATTTTTACTGATGTAGCACTGTTAATTGTTTCCATATAAATGTCTCTTGTCCTTTGGTTTGCCTATGTCAAAGTAAACCAAAAATTGGAAATTGATTCATTATCTGTAAGAGTCTGCATATTCTAATCCTGAGGAATTTCTATTACTCATTGTTATTGAGACTGGAATGAAAAATTATTACATGCAGAGATCTAAATCTAGAACTATAATTATCCATGTAGTAATTAAAGGAGCAAAGACCATTGGAAAATTTTGTAGTTTTTCCTATGGTTACAAGCACAGTGTTAGACTGGGTATTCTAATTCAATATTACAAAATTAAAACAAAAAAAGGGAAAGGAAAAAGTAATATTAAAAATTCAAAAATAGTGGAAAAGTGAGTTAACAAAATAAACTTAATGGGGATCCTACTCCCCTTTGATTCTTTGACTGGAATTTTTCTTGTGAGACAAAGATTTTTAGATATTCAGAAATGCAGACTTGATTTTTTTTTTTAAATGAAGACCAAAAATTTTTCATGTTATTGTTTTCAAAATGAAAACAAGAAAAAAATCAGATTTGTAAATCTGACTAAATCATCTAAATAAGTCTGGTAATAATCTTTATTTTACGTGGATGAGCTATTTAATTGCAATACATTCTAAAAAAATGGCTGTAAGCCCACATTAAAATAGTGAATAAAGACGTAGGTTAAAATTATGTCTATTTCTAAAAGTCTTTAAATAACACTGCAGGAAGCCAGACACCTTCTGTTGCTCCTTAGCTGAAATATGTGGGTGCAGGGTAATGACAGAATAGTTTTAAATTAGACATTAGTCTTTAGTTAACCTTAGTGAACCAGTTAATGAGTGAACACATGTTAACAAACCAATTAAAATCCCAGGAAAATCTACATTGAGCTAAAGAAAAAAAAAAAACTTACAGGACCTGTAAAAATAGTTTCTTTAAGCTTTCTAAGCAGGGGTGAAAGGTTCCTGCTCAGGAACCACATAACTCAGGAATAGTTTATGTTTTCCCCTTAGTTTCTCAATTTCTGGTGACAAATTCTTATTTATAAACCTAACCATGGTGTAGTTCATAAGGTAACTAGAAAAATAATTTGAAGACATACTAATCATTTGTGGACTGTGGATAACCTAAAAACCTTGACAATTAACAACAAGAATGGCGTTCCCAAACCTTTATATGACAATCCTACCATCAAACCTGATTTTTTCTCAGTGTATGACTCTTTCTCCTGAACCAAAACACCTTTCATGAGAGATTTCAATTGCTTTAGAAATTATCTTTAGAAAAAAGCCAGAGATACCTTAGTTTAGACATCTACACTTAATGTGATCTTGAGACTGTGCACAGCAAAGCTGGATTAAATTATTAACAATTATACTAGCCCTAAATATCCATAATGGCATTTGTATAATTATAATTACAATTATAATTATTATTATTATTACTTATGTTATTTAGTTCAATTAGATCTGAGAGCACAAACATAAATACATGACCCATTTGACTCAATAAAGTGGGATAGAATATTCACAGTAAATAGCTATACTTGCAATGGAACCACATTGAGAAGTGATTTGCAGTTATATTACCATGAGAGAACCAGTTAGGGACCAGCTCTTCCTTAAAACCAGTAGCTCCCCAGGAAATGGATATAATTGACAGAGGAGCAAAAGTGAGCTTTTGTGTTTAACTGGGCTTTCAAATAACCTTAGAAAACATAAGGTGTATGACTAAATTACTTCAGTAAAGCTGAGAATTAGCTTTTTTGTTCTTAATCTCTTGTGTGTCCCTTGCCTGAGTTATTTTTCATTTTTCCAGGTTTGGTTCTGTTTTCTTACATGCATTACTTGACTCAATACACTGATTCTGTGTTTTATCCTTTCTCACAGGTAACCTTTCATTCTCATCCTTTTTCTCATGTATAGAGTAGCTGCTCTGAAAATATTTCTTCAGACTGCCAAGATAAGCCCACAAGGTCTGTACATAGGGTTTTGCACTTAGGTCAATGACAAGAAACTAAAAACTGTAGGAAGGAAAAGTATGAAATAACATATATCACAGAATAGTTCATAATTCATGGACTATTCACCAGTTTTTTATAGAGTGAAATATAGTAGGTGTTTTCATATACGCATATATGCAACAGGAGTTTTACACTATCATCTCTTTATTACAGAAGTTTCATATCTTTTCAGTGTTTTCTGGTGAGCAGCTCCTCCGAGCACACCCTTCCTCTCTCACCAGGTAACCAACTGACTCCAGTTCCCTTCCTACTTCAGGGTGTGTTCTCTTAACAACTAACCCACTCTTTTATAGCTCCCATTGTTCTTATTAGTTACAGCTGTGGCCTGTTGAGTTAGACCTTCTCCTCATTTTTGATAATTGGCCCAGCTGCAACTCCTTAGGGGAAAGATTACTTTCTAGACCATCTCTATTCTATCCCCCCACAGTGGGTTTTGAAGAGTTAAGGACAGAGCTCTACTGAAAACTTTTGCTTTTCCTGTTGACTGTAGATCAGTTCTATTGCCTAAAATCAGGTGAATAATGTTAAATATTTTACAACTTCAATAACATGAGGAAACAGTTGACAACTTTTTTCTTTCAACACTTTTTTCTCTGGTGGCCCCTCTTTTTCAAACTATGTTTCATATGCAGGACACAAATTGCTTTTTGTAGCCTTGTTCAGGGGACATGAGCACTTACCCTGCTAAGTGGTGGTCATGATCAAAAAGTGCACTCACTGAAATCTTCATGGGATGGATCACACGTGGCTGGGAAAGGAGGTCCCTTGTGGCTGCACATTTGCTCTTGTAGTTGCGTACTGAAACAAATATGTTGGCAGTGTTGGCATGAACAAAATCCATGGCTCCACCTTTCAACCCCTTCTAGTCTTGGAGTTGAATTTGATCTGACTGTGCTTTGTTAATGATAAATTGATGGAGGTTGCAAAAATAAGAACTATAGGAGTACTGAAGTCACAGTACTCTCAAGAACTCCACGTGGGCCAGTCCAGTTACATGCTATACTTTAAGCAGTTCTGCAAAAAAGGTAAAATTTCAAGACTTTAGAGAATAAAGTGGATTACTTTCTTGTGATCATTTGCATTAAACAGTTTGTTTCTAAATATCTCTGATGAAGGTGTTTCTCATAATTGATGCATGCAAGGTGTAACACACCACTTAGCCAGCAGGGTCACAGGGGTAATATCCTTGCCACAGCTGGTGCAAGTTCTGCACAGTGAATACAGTATTCTGATTCTTTGAATGCCTCTTTTCTCTTTGCTTTTTTCTTTAGTGGTTATTTCTGGAATGAATATGATTGCTGTCCTTTGAGTGCTGTCAGCATTCTGCTGGAAAATATACACATGTTCCCTCAATAAGTGGTAGTTAGTAACGCATCTCTGTGTTCAGATACTTTTTTTTCTGTATTTTATATACATTTGTAATTTTATCCTTGAAGTCTGATGACTGTTTCTCACTACAGTTTGGGTGCCACTGGAGATCAAAGTAACTCCTATATGAACAGGCTTTTAATTTGGCAGTGAAAGACTGTTGACAATGAACAGAAGAATAACTTAATTATTTTTTTTAATGAGAGAGTTGTGAATAATTTAATCCAGAAGCTATCAAATTACCACTTATGAAAATATTAAAGGGCTTTTTCCTTAATTTTTTTCTTTACATGCAGTGCTCCTTACCCATCTACGAGATTTCAGCATATGTCCATCTATCATGTCTTGAAAGTAAGATAAATTTTGGAAGTCAGTGCTCACCTTTACCAATGCTTATTTCTCCTTACAGACTCTCTGAGAACTTCTGTGCAGTGTTGGGGTTTTTTTTGTTTAGCTGATGCTCCTATTTGAGTATCAAATTTTACTTATCCTAATTTTTTACTTCAATTTATTCAAACCCTTAGATTAAAAAGGTAATTTGGAATTCTACCATATCCTTGCAGTCCTCAGCCTCATGCCCTCCACAACGCTGTAAAACACATACTCAATTAGCTAAGTCATTAACAGCCTTAATGAAAATTCTGGGTGGATCCAAACCCAGGAATGTTTCTGCCTGGGAAGTCTCCTTTGCTTTTGGTGAAAAATTATGAAAAACTAGGTTTGGGCTATAGTTTTTCAGCCAGGTGTTGCACCTGTTGTTTTGCTTTTTACTAGGCCAGTAGGCTTGTCAAGTGCTGATGAGAATGTCAGGTGAGATGCTATCTTAATTTTCCTAAAGTCAGGATGCAAGAGAGTTTATTTCCCATCTCTTCCACACAGAGGGTCCTCTAGCCTGTTGAAAAAGAAAATTTGGTGCTGACACATCTATACGGTCTGCAGTGTTTCCTGTACTGCCTTCCAGATGGTTACAAGGAGGTGGAGAAAATATTGCAGAAATCTGAGGGAACCGAGGTAAATGTGTGGCCTGTAATTTTTACTTTTTCTTTATTTTTTAAACACGGATACTTTGTTGTCCCACCTCTCTGACAGCCTTGTGAGACAACCATAAAGAACTCAGAAATCACTTTGGCCAGTGCTTTAAGTATCCTATAAAACTGAGAACATCCCAATAACCTCGAAACAAGCTGCCTTGTAGACAGCTTTCTATACCATGCTTCAGATTTCACTTCAGGTGACTTTTTAGTAAATAATGTCCAAAAAACCAACATTTGTTAATATTGTGAAAGTCTGCAATATTTCTTAGTGAATTTAGTGCTACAGCTACATTTTTATGAACATTAAAACAACCCATTAGAAGGAAGCAATAAGAAGGAAGACGTAAAGAATTTTCACTCAAGAACTTAAGAGAAAAAGAAACTAATAAGTCAGCACTGCATTTTATATGGCTGAAGGGAGTTATGTAAAATAGGCAAATTTGTACTCTGCCTCTAGTTTCCTTATTGATTATTGGTTTTATTTAGTATTTAAATGGCATCCTGCTCTTTATAAGGTTTATCTGGTTATTAATGCTTACCTCTTTACATCTGCAGGACACTTTAATGGAAAATATCAGTGATGCAACTGTTTCCTCAAGGTGTAAAATCTAGACAAGAGAGAAAATGATTAGTCACAGTGACAGAGTGAACGTTTGGGAATCACTTTATTCTGTGCATATCATTTAAAAAATCAATAAGATGAATATATGGAAGTCAATAGTATTTACTATAGAAGAACAAGGGAAAACAGAGAAGCCATACTTTGCATTACTGAGATTTTGCTTTGTGATCAGGTCCTCTTGTGGGATGAAAATTTGAGGGGCTGTAATAAAGGTCACCTTTTCTGTGCAGTGTTTGTTCTCTTCATAGTGCTTCATGGAGAATGACAGTCAGATGCCTTAGCTCTAAAATCCCAAATTTACCCTCTCAAACTGTATTCAGAAAATGAACCCCATGACTTCTTTTCTAGCCTGGCTTTTGCATCTCCAAACTGTGTTTATTGTACTTTGGATGATTTTGAGAATATCATTTTCCTGTGCAACATTGTACATGACTTATTGATAAATATGAAAAAAATATATCTCTAAAATCTATTAACTCTTTATCCTGTGCTGTTTATGGACGATTATAATTCTGTATTTCCTCCCCAAAGGAGAGGCTGCCAGGTAATGGGATATACTGGTGGCTAGTGATGTGCTTAAGTAAAACAGGCATATTGCAAAGCTGAGGAGTTTAAATACACCCACTTAAATCTCTGTATTTCTGCTTTGTGACCAGTGCTTCCATGGCACCCAGCTGGCCTCTTGCTCAGGGGAACACCAGGGCCTGCATGTGAAACGTGCCTGGGTGGGAATGTGCTCAGGATCTCCAGCCTGCACACACACGTGCACACAGTTGGGGCTGAGATCTTGTTTTAGTAGCCCTGGATGTAAGAACCCTACTACTAACACTGGCTAGTCCTGTCAAACAACTGTGCTAACATTTTAGGCCAATGTGTTATTAATAATGCTTTTTTGGGGAAAGTCCTTTGTTTGGCACCAGAATACAGACACTGGTATTGCACTGTCACAGGTAATGGAACTGCATTGAATGGTCATGTGAGGAAACAGCTGATGCACGTGGTCAGAGTAGAACACAGCAAAAGAGAACCAGCGAAGCTGGGGTTTAAATCCTGCTTAAGTGGTGAAGATTATTTCTGACCAAGAGTAATCAAGGGTTTTCACAAGAGGGATCTGTAAAATTTCTCAGGATTTTTGGACAATATATTTTACCCTGTGGCAGAATAAAGTGGATACATGCCATGGTACAATGTGCTGAGATCTATTGATATTCTCCTTAGTACACTACGACTTCAAAGCCATATCCATAACTGCTACAGATGCTGTAGGAATAGACTCAAGTTAATTAACAAGTCTTATTTTTCTGTCAGATTTAATATGTACATTAATTTCTTACTCTGTCAATCCCATTTTCATCTCTCTTCAGAATGTTAATGTAATGGTTTTGGGTTGTTGGTTTTTCCTCCATCCTGCAGTATTCTTTGCTACAGCGATATGGGAGGAAAGATCTTTCAAGCTCTTCTCTGTCCCAAGTGAGGAGATGAACAAATGCATTCTAAAGGCATGAAGTGTTGGGCACTGCTGTGAGTACTGATCTATCTGATGACTTCTGCTTCTGTGTACGTTAAGAGCTGAAATATGATATTTTAAAAAGGTAGGTTGGGAACAGGATGAGCTTAGTGTTGAGTACTGGAGCTCACCTCAATACGAGCCTCTTTAGCAGTAGCAACTTCTCCGTGTCTGCAGCAGAGATTGACAGACTCTCTTGGCAGGTCCGAGCACTGGCTGTGGCCCTGGCACTGCTGCTAGGTTTTAATATCTGAAATGGCAGCTTCTAGCTCTGTGAGGGATCATGCAGCATTTTTCAGTGTCCTGCAAAACAGTGTCTGTGACAGGATGCTCTCCTGTCCTACAGGATCAGTGCCATCAAGATTATGGATTAATTTCCAGCCCTCTCACAACCTCAGAGCACTGACAAGGTAAAAGGAAGGTGCCTATTGGAGATTTGCAGCTCCCAGCAATGAATGCCCTCCTGAAAAAGGTTTCAGGCATGGAGTTGAGGGCTCTGGCTTCCCTTTTCCTCACCATTTTCTTTAAAAAATACTAACTTTCCTGTGTGGTTCTGGATCAGCAATAGAACAGCAGCTGAGAAACTATTTATGGTCCAAATATATAGAAATAAATATCTACACGATCTTTAGGAAATAAAATTATATTTGTGAAGCCATTACAAATATTATTTTATATTTAATTATATTTATTTTTAATTTTATATTTATAAGCAGAAACCAATAAGGAACGACTGTTTTACAAATTTACACAGCCAGCAAACCTCCGTGAAATCACAAAAAAGCCTTGTAAAAGTGTCACAGATTCAGACCAAATTCTGATACCATCATAAATGAAATGTAAAACTTTGAAAGTCTAGATTTCTTTTTTGTCTCTAATGAGAGTTCTTCTCATTAAAAATTAACACCTTTCTATTATACCTAATTTACTTATAAATCTTATTGCAAACCATTATCAACTCTCACAGACATCTCAATCAACCTTATGATTAAACCTGTTTTATTCAAGCTATTCTTTTAACACTGATTTTAATTCTATCTTAATGACTTTCCTTTTCTTCTTTGAAAATTCATTCAACTTTGGAGACTTTCTCATTGTTTCATGTGTCACTATTTTCATATCTTGGAACTTGACTATTTTTGTAGCTCCCAGCTACAAAAGACTTTATTGCAGGTATGCTTGGTTTGTTGAGAAAAAAAAAAAAGTCTTCTAGCTGTATAAACACCTCAACATCTATGAATGTGTTTTTGTAAAAGGCTTTTTACTTACCTCTTCAAGAACTGAAACACTAATAATTAAAATTGTGTTTTACACTTCACATCCATGTATTTGCTAAGCATATGGGGGGTTTAGTTGTGACTGAGTATCCAGTGAGTGCCAGCCCTGTCCTGTGACAAGGTGTTGAACGTGATAATCCTGACCAGGTGAAATGGCCAGAGGCAAGCAGGAGAATCAATCTATTTCCTTGTGCTTTGGTGTGTCAGTGCATGCTAGAATGTCTTCTGTGGAAAGTGAAGTTATTTTTCCTGATTATCTCCTGCTCTCTGACACATCATATCCACTATGAACTTACAATAAAATATATAAGAAATAAGAAGACAGAGGTTTTTAATAAATGTTAAGACATTTTGGAAGTAGAATTCATTCTTAGTCTACAAGGGTCCATATGGCATACTCTGTGTCTGGAATTCCTAGGGCAAGTTCCTTCCTATTGCCAGACACATGAATGGTGGCTGCTTCCTCTGCCCTGTTTACATGTTCCTACTCTGTCATCTCCTTCAAAGGGTGAATTTCATTCTAATTACAGTGAGTTAGGCATTCTTTGTTCCAAAAGAAAATACTGTGCTATTTCTCTTTATTGCAGTGGTATAAAACCAGGGTGTCTCAGTATATTTGAGTGCATTTCTTTCTGTTGAATCTGCAGTTCTTCCAGTTCAACATGGAATTAGTCCCACTGAGTGTACTCACAGGAATGTGGAGCACTCTTGCAGCTGGAAAGGCAAAATCTCAGTAAAGGTAAATATCTTCAGTGTTTTCATAGATGTGTGTTCTAAGAACTGAATGTCTGTTGGTCCACTAAGAGCTATAACAAAAATAAAGCATAGTGAGGATGGTATTTTTGAAAGGGTTAAGGAAACAAGAGCAAAATGTGTTGCTCTTAAATCACTTCAACAAGTGTATGCTTAAGACTTTTTGTCTAAATTTGCCGTAGGTAGATTTAATCTTAGAATCACTTTAGGTAAGTATTTTAAGAATAAGCAGGCATTTAACACATTTGTTTAAGCATTCTCCAGTACACCTGAAATTTGAAACACCCTTAATCCTATCATTCATGACAAATGGTAGTTACTTGTCTGCCTAATTTTGCCCTGTTTTTGTTTGTACAGCAGAGAACAGACTACAGAGATCTATTTTAAGGGGAAATGCTATAATATTCTGTCATTCACTCACTGCTCACATGGCATGATATTGCTGTTTGTGCTCTGTTGTTGTTAGTCTGCCAGCTTGGATGGGATAATAATCATAACACAAGATTTCAGCAAAAAGCCTACAAACCTTGAAGTCCCCATTGTGTGTTATTTGGAGAAGCAGTTTTGATATTTGTGTCTCAGCTTGCATGAGCAATATCACATTACTGGAAATTGTGTTTTCCTACAATGACTCCCACAGGTAAGGACTTTCTGCAGCGTCAAGATTATTTTGTTCAATTTGGCACAGGTAGGTTTTGCTGCAGGAGCTTGTTAAATGTGAAATAACGCAAAGTTTCGGGTCTTGAATCCAAATTTTTCCTCAATTCTGACTCTCCAGATCCTGATATACTGCTTCTGACCTTTTTAGGCAGAGGATGGCTGAGCCCTGAGCATATGGATCCTCTGTTTGAATAAAAGTAAGATATCTTTGCTACTTATGTGACATGAAAGGATACACATCTATTACCGTTTTTACTTAGAAGTGAATTAAAATTCAAATGCTTTGAATTTAACAAACATCCCTGCTTAAAATACTTATCATTTCTTGACCTGTGGGTCATTATGTCTAGACTGCTTCAGGTTGTTGCTGCTATTTAATTTATAGAGCTTTTGAAAAGTTTCCTCTCTCTTTTTTTACAAATAAAGGAATTTTGTTATTCATTGATAGGAAGTGGAGATGTTAGTTTTACCCCTCTGCTTTTAGAAAAATTATTACTACTTAATCATTCCATTTCTTTTTGTCTGAGTCCTTCATTCAAATATGGCTCTGGGAAAACATCCTGACAGATTTATTGAGAAACATTTTCCAGTAATGAAAATAAAATAATAATTTAGAAAAAGAAGTAAGTAGAACTTCCACCTTTTGGTTTTCTAGGGGAGTAGTCTCTCTTGCAGTGCATTTTGGGGTTCTGCAAGAAAAGACTTCTGCAGGAAAACTCCAAAACCTGCTCATTCAGGAATATTATGGGTTACACCTGTGGTATCTTCCTGTAGTCAGGAATATCAGTGATCTCTGCCAATAAAACAAAAGAAACCCTTCAGCCTCTGTGCTGGGATGCATTGAGCAAGTGGAGACAACTCCACAAGTTCAAAAGTCACACGAGCTCAGTTTCAAGAAAATGAAGCATTTCAGAAATGGTTTCTACTTTACTAACAATAACAGACAATGCTATATTTGCACACCATGTTCTACTGAGATTGCATATTAAAATATGTTTAAAATACTGCTCAAATAGGGAGACATTTTTGAAGCAAAATGAATAGTTATAATTTAAGCATCTTATCCGGAGGCAATTGTGTGATTTTTTATTTCCTAATGGCATATTGTATATACAGTATGTCTAGCAGTTGCAAAAAAGAAAAAATAAAACTTACTTTTGTTCAGAATAAAGTGATGACAGCGATAAGTAACTTCTAATCATATAATTGGCATTTATTCAGAAACATAATTCTCTTGAGATGGCTTGATTGCATTCATTATCACCAGTTAGAGACGACTTAATGTTTTTATCAGACTGATTCAAAAATTGGAGTACAGATGTCAAAATTTGCTCCTAAATCAGCCTGCTGGGTTTTGTTTCTTCTTGGTTTGGTTGTTTTGTTTTGTTTTTTGTTTTTTTTTGTTTGGTTGGTTTTTTTGTTGTTGTTTGCGGTTGTGTGTGTGTGTTTTAAACATTTTTGAACTTAATTTCTGTCTTGAAATTTGTTTTGAAAACCTGTGTGCCAGCAAAACTGTACAAGCTTATTTATAGAATTAAAATAAACCAATCTGAAACTAGTTTTTTTAATTCACTGCTATTCTCAAATCATTTGATTTTGGTTTGACTGTGAATTGCTTTATTGCTGTGCGTGACCTGGGATAGTGCCTATCTCTGGATTTAGCACTTCAGGAATTGGCTAATGACTTCTCAGGCCTTTGTAACAACCTCACTGGAAGAACTGTAAATTAAAGGTTAGTAGGGAACAGAAAAGTGGCAGTAAATACCTCTCAGTGGCCATACAGTGGGCAGTGAAAATTAACCCTTTACTGTAGACTGGGAAAAGCTGCCTGATACATTTGCTGGTGTTCTTCCAGCCAGAGCATCTCTATAATGCCCGCTAAATTTCTGTTTACCCTTTGAATTTTGAAATAAATGATCATTTACCATTTGAGATATCCTTGACAAACACCAGCTCCTCTATAACACTGCAGATTGACTTTTATCAAGCAGTTATAGATTATTAGCTGTGCTTCTTTTGACTGGAAAAGGAATACAATGGTATAGTTCCTCTCTGGTCGTGCTAAGGTTTTGAAACTTTCCAGAATTGTTTTAGAGACATCACTAATACATTCATAAAAAACATACTCAGTGACCTCAGATAAACCATGAGTTGATCTTGGTGAACCCAAGCTTAATCCAATCAGCAGAAAGTTAAGGAAATCCTTTATTCCTTACTGAATATGAGTTGCCAGTATAGCTAAAAAACATCAAAATACATACAAGGTTCTTTTAAGGTTCAGTTCTTCACCAGAAGATATCCCCAGCATTATCTCATTCCTCTGCTGACTATTTCCTTCCCTGCTTATAACAGAAAAATCTAGAAGTGCTTAAATTCATTCTGATGCATATTTTTGGTGAACTGAGGTAGAATTAAGCATAAAAGGTGGAGAATCTTTTGAAGAGGGTGCTTTTGCTGCATCCCATTGCGTGTTTGCATGAGTTTCTCTGTGGCAAAGATTACTCTCTGTTACTGTCTTCTGTTAGTGACTTTCTGTTACTCTGTGCTGCTAATATTGCATACTGGCAAGCTTTTCCCTGAGGTTCTGTGGCAATGGAAAACAGAGATCACAAATCATATCATTTAAGAAGAACGCTCAGTAAGTTCAATGTTAGTGCCATTAGATCTCCTGTTTGTTGTAGGGTCTGAGCTCCAAATCTGTGAACAGGGGGATTTGTTTTCCTCAGTGTCACTGCATTAGGGGGGTGGAGAGACAGAACAGGACTAGGAATGAGGAGGGGAAGAAGAAAGGAAGACTGGGAGTCAGCACTTAAGGGGAAACTGGGACTGCATTTGCCTCATTTCTGATAGTTTAACACTGTAACCTTAATAATCATCTTTTAATTGCAGATCAATGTGATGTGGGCCAATACATATATTGAGGTAATTTCTGGAAGTAATATTGCAAAACAAATGAACTGGTAAACAACGTTGTTCTCTTGAAAGATAATTTATGTATCTAGTGATTCTCTTATAGAATCTCTGTCTGGAGATAAACCCCAAGGGTTTAACATATTAATTAATTTTAAGTATTTGATTCCATCTTTAATTAGAGAGTAACCTGGTACATGTCTCCTATTCATGCCTGAGCTCGGGTATTATTCTTGATTAAGGTCTGTCATTTAGAAATCATTCCTGTGTGTAAAGTTGCTATGTTAGAGCAGTGGGTGTTTTGAGACTTGGTGTATTCAGAGCTATCCAGGTGTGTCTCAATATGCACCACCTAATTGTACCTTCTTTTCAGGAGTGCTTCTGAGAAAAACAGCAGAGTTTTGAGCGCTGACATCCAAGGAGCTGCAGTATCAGTGTAAGGTTATTTTCCAGGCTTGCTTGTGGAGATGTTGTGGTGAAGTCACTGGGTGAAATCATGGCTGTATTGGGGTCAACAAGAATTTTAGCAGAAATTGGATTTCACTTTGTAGGTAAACTCTCAGGGCCAGGACCTGAGAGCTTTTCTGCAGAGGACATAAATAAGCAAGTGGGTTTTGCCTTTTGAGGAGCTGGGAAAAAGACAAACATACAGAGGATGAGCCCAGTCATCTGTTATCATCTGCCATAAGCCTGCACACTGCTGTGTTATGAAATACATTTTGAATCCATGGATTTTAATATCCCATGAAACACTTTGAGTACAGAGATTTTGGAGCTGGATTCTTGTATCATAGACTTGTTTTTGCTAGAACTTCCCATATGAAGCTTGATAATGTTTGTGCTACAGATTAATTCCTGTACAACAGGTTTAAAACAATGGTAATCTGTCAGAGGTGTTACAGACTTAAGATAATGGAGATAAAATGCAGTGCATGAAAGAAGCCAGGAGATACACAGGAGATATTTTCCGTCTCCTCTCTAGTCAAGAACTTAATTGTGGACTTAAATGCAACTACCTTGCATTAGTGCATCCAAAATGTCAGGGAGTTTTTAAATTCCTTTGCTAATTCTTTTGCCTTAAAATGTGTACACTAGGAAATTAAAGTAGGATTTTTTTAGATTAAATACCCAAATAAATAACCAGTAATCTGGTAGACGTGAGTACCCAATGTACATAATTTTTATGCTGCCATTGACACAGATTGAGAAAGTTCCCATGAAAGTATTTGAAAAGAAATAGAATATATCAGATATAAATGTTGTATAATTCTATCCAAAATACATGCCACCATCTCAATAGAGCATGGGAAAGGAATTCCCAATTCCTGCAGGTTAAAAGCAAAAATTTTGCTCAATTCATCTACATGTGGAATTAATTTGGACCAGTACCTGTGTGGTGAAGCCATGGCCACACTGCACCAACTGCATGGGAGGTACTTCAGACTCCAGCCACTGCTGTCTGTTCAGAGAGAATTGTTTCCTGGATCACATCTGGCTAAGCTTCAAGTGGAAGGAGAATATATTTCATTTCTGTCTCCTCCAGACTCACTCTGTGACGCAAAAGCGACTCTATGATGTGAGGATAACTGAGCAATCCTTTCCAAAAGTGCAGTCTTGCTCTGTGCTAAAATACTTCTATAATCTTCTCTGCTTTTAAGTAGAGTCTGTCTGTGGAAGGATTATGCACCTTATTGATGTAGCCAGTTAGAGTGCCTTTTTCTGTCTTTATTTTTCAAAATAGAAGGAAATGTGAGACTACAAAATATTAGAAGAGCGGCTGTTATTTTTCTGTTCAGAAAAAATGTTGCTATTTTCTGTACATTATGTGTTTCTTTTGGGGTT
This sequence comes from Motacilla alba alba, assembly GCF_015832195.1. Lineage (NCBI taxonomy): Eukaryota > Metazoa > Chordata > Aves > Passeriformes > Motacillidae > Motacilla > Motacilla alba. The sequence continues at coordinate 19,832,020 of NC_052023.1, read as the reverse complement.
TGGGGGGGTTGTGGGTTTTTTGTTTGTTTGTTTTTCTTTTGCATGTATTGTTTGCTTGGCTTTTTTAATTCCTCAAATTGTTTCAGGAGCATCTTTAAATCAAAAATATTTAGTTTGATTCCTCATCCCTCTCTTTTCAGGTGAGAAGGTCTTAGATATTTGTCTCAGACAAATGACTGGTCACTGAACTGCAGCTGCTGATATACTACAAAATATCAGAAGCAACCATTTTTTCATTTTTTCTTTCTTTCCATTCTCTTGTTTCAAATTCTCATGATTACAGATTTTCAAGACTCTGAACATTGATTCACATCTGATTGCTAGAGTACATTTTATAAAAATCAAAGACAAAAGCCTACAATGGTTTCCATGAAATCCTAATACTTATTGCAAAGCCTGACTTTACAAGCCATAGCTACATGGTAGGGGCTGTAATTTGGATTTTATGTTATTCAGGAACATTCTGCTCCAGATTTAAAAAAGAAACAAATTATATGCCTTGCTAGTAAAATATGGTATAAGAGACCATTCAGTTAAAAGGAATACAAATATCCAAAATAAGCATAAGAATTCACCCTCTTATTTTTGAAATTCTGATTATGTCCTCACTGGGAGCATATTAATCAAAATAGTAATAGCCATTATTTACTCTCTTTCCACACTGAGAGCAAAGTGACCAAGCAAAAACAGAACCACCAAAGTGATAATCCAGCTGTTGCTGCTTTTACCTTGAGCTTTATGAAATTCATAGCTGCATTAAGCAGTAGGAAAATATTTATAAAGATAGCGTTCAGTTGGGGAATAGAGAGAAGCAGGGTAAAACCATCTATTAATTACTTTGTAGGGGCAGGGGAAATGAAAGAGTCCTGTTAAAGAAGAGTGTCTTTTGAGAAGATTTTAGCATAGTTAAAATGGCAAAAAACACCATGATCTTTTTTTGCCGCTGCTGGTGCATTTCTCTGTCGGCCCTGGGCTGTTTGGGCTGGTGTTGATCTGGGTTCCTGGGGCTCCTTTTCCTGGGTTTCCTGTGTCCTCCTGACCCTGGCCTCCCCAGCTGGGAAAGAACTGGCAGCACCAGGGGTCAGTGCATCACATGTAAATGGAAACCAGCTCAGAGAGAATTAATCCAAGACTGCCATGGGCAGATTTGGAGCTAGAATGAAAGGGATTGAACAGTTAAGGCAGAGGATTGATAGTAGAAAGGATAATGGATTAAATGGGAGACAAGCAACATTACTACACGAAGTGACACTCAGATTTTCCCACAAAATAGCTAACTGGTGACTTAAACTCAGTTCAGAAATTTGAGGAACTATTGCCTTTTCAGGAAATTGAAGTCCTTCCTCAGAGAGTGAGGAGGTTAGGTAGCGGTGTGGAACCTGAAGTTCCAGAAAGTCAGAGGGACTGAACTGCCTGGTTCTGGAACATTCTGGTGCCCGAGCTGGGGCGGGACTGTAGCTGAGAATTTGCTGTATGGGGGTACAGCTAAGAGGAAAATGGAGCAGATCATTGACCTGACAGAACACTTCCTGGTTCCAAGAAATTTTCATTTTCACAGACAAGAAATGTAGCCTATTAATATAAAAATTTATTACCGCGGAGGGAAGAACCCTCCATAGGATCTGTATTGTGGAAAATTAGTTTCTTTTAGTTTATATTATTTGCATTGCTTCAATCTATCCCCCAGGGAGCCTGTAGGAGCACCTCTGATTCTTGAGTTAACATTTCTGCTCGTAAGCAGCAGTGGCTGGGCAATGTGCAGAGTACCCTGTGATTTCTGGGCTTTTTCAAAACCAGCTTCCTGGTTAATCTTTATATACTGTGTGCTGTGTGTAAAAAAAAAAAAAAAAAAAAAAAAAAAAAAGTTGATCTTTTTAAATTTAAGCTGTTATTTTTCTAACTATCTGACAACCCACATAAATTCAAAACTGCTTTTATGGTGCTTTTCCATTATTTTTTGTTGCTTGCTAATTACTTTTCTTGCCCGATTTCATTTGCAGTTTGAATAAATAAACTGTTTGGTTCTGCCTTCGGGTTATTGTAGGAATAGTCAATATGCAGCTATAATAAAATCATAAATTTCTTTGAACAGGCAATTTCTAACATATACTTCCACAGAGTTTTAAAGTTCTATTATTGTAGAAGCAACTTGCTTAGGAGCTGCAAAGTTGCAATGCTAATTTCTGAAGTTGGGAAGACATTTAAATCATACATAGCTGTATGCATTGTATAGGTAGTTTAAATATTTGGATGGCAACTTTGGTAAAAATGAGTCTGTTGTGTACTGGAATGTTAGGGCTCACCCCTGGATTGGGGTGACCCCGAAAGATGGAAAAGTCTCTGCTCCAACCCGTGCCTTCAAAGAAAGACTCAGTAGTCTTCAGTCGTCCGGTCTCAAGGTTGTTTATTGAATGTTATCTAAAAGATTTTCTCCCTGAGCTGCTGCGGTCTGCTCAGCAGGTCAGCCAGAGGCACCCTGACCTCCCAGGGGGCTGGTACCATCTTTATATCATACATTACATATCAAATGTTTATGGATTTTCCCCAATGCCTATTACCTATATTGAATGGTGACTCTCTATTCTAAGCTAATCTGTGAGTGCCAGCATCACCATGAACATGGAGGCTAGGAAGGAGAAAGAAGGAGGACAGGGCACGCCCAAATCCCTCCATCTTAGAACTCCTGACCCCCATGTACCAAATCCAAACCCCCTTGTACAGAGGTCAAAACCCCCCTGTACTGCACTCAAAAATTTTTCCCTTCACCTGTGATTATCTCTACTATGCTGCCTAAACTTGTGAGGCTTGTAATTCTTCATACAGAGCTGGTGATTTGCTCCATGGGCTAAGATCCAAACCCCACGTGTCTTTGGCTGCATGCCAGGGTCTCAGAGCCCCCTGCCAGGGGCTCGGGCCATCCAGGGCACCCAGAGGGGTGTCCTGGGTTCTGACACTGGAATGCAGAACCCTGAATAATTTTATTCCCTTTTTATCTAAATGTAGGAAAGTTTTGGGCCTTGATCTAGGCTTGCTGGGAGGAATCAGGCTATGTAACTACTGCATAATGGATCATTTGTACCCCAGGTAAAATTTTACAAGCTAACTACTTCCTTTTCCATGATACTTCTTTTTTTAAATGCTACTCTAGTTGATCATATGAAACATCATTATTCCTATTTCCCTCAATCTCCTTCAAACCACCTGAGATTATCTTTATTACTCTGATGGAATTGTCTCCAGGCATGCTTAAAAATCTGTGCAGAACAGGAGAATCACTAACTTGGAGTAAAAAATCTCAGAAATTGCCTGTTACCATGAAGGACAGGTGGTTTCTTTATAAATAGGACTCATCTTCTCCCTTCTGTCAGCGTGGCAGCAAAGTTAGCTCCTCCTGGACCTGGGTGCAGCCCAGGGAGCACAGTCTTGGCCTACAAACTTTGCTTTCTCGCTTATTCTGTTAACAATGCATAAAATAGCTGTTTCCTACACAGGTTCAGTCACATGGCAGTCACACTGCTCTCCTGGGATGCTTTTTTTCATTTGTACTTAGATATTTGTTATCGTTCCTACACATTCTGCTGACTGTTAACCTGTTTTAAGCTTGGTGGGCTCGTGACTACCCTTGGAGCATGTATATCCCATTTCCTCAAATACTTGGTTTCCTCTCTGTATCCCTCTAGGCTTTGTAATTAGATCACAGAAAAGAAAATGACAGCTCCAAGTAGCTTTGCATGTATAAGCTTGAAAATAATAAGGCATTAATTTAATTTTGTCTAGTATTTATATCAATGCAAACACATTTGCATTTCTAACACAAAGCAGTGGGCATAGATTAGCCATGATTTGGGATATCAAAGCACCAAGAGGGATCATTACCAACGCTGTAAATGCTAAAAATTACTTAGGTATATCTAAATAGTCACAGAGATAATTGGTTTTTAGCTGCCACACAGCTATTTAATATTCTTTAGAGGTCAGTTTCCTCAGCCTTATGTATTACTGCATTGTGCAAGGGCAGTTCGTAGGAGCTGTAAATGACAGAAATACATGAAAGATTTTATAATATATAATAGCTAATAGGCCACTAGTGGCTACTGCCTCAAGAATAAGAATTAGGACGTCTCATGAAGAGCAATACACATCTGGTTGATCTTCTGTGGGTGTAACATGACCTTGATCTCTAGGCTAGAAAAAAGATCATGGTGGCAAAGAAATTAATTCTGCTTGGTAAGCTCATATTAGTGGCAATGGATGAGGCAATTTTTCAGGCCGCAGGTGAGTTCACTGACTAAGATTTCCTTTCTTCCTCCTCTTTTCTCAAAATAACAGAGGGCCAGTAAGCTGTTACATCTAGAGGAGATTTATAATCATAGTTGTGTGCTGTTGATCTAAGGTCTAAATGTTGGGACTAGTCTAGGTCTTTCATAACTGCACTTTCACAACTAAGTGAAATATTTTGTCTAACACTGAATTAATGGATATTTAATCAGCTTGGGAGGGGTTTTTGAGGTCAAGAGCACAGGTACACTTGGTATTCAGTGAGAAAATTTGGTTTTTATCTCTTTGTTTTAAGGCAAACACTTAAGTGTGTGTTTCTGTTACTCAAGCATAAACAACAAAATAACCAGCCTTGTACAGTACAATGAGCCAAATCTCTTTAAAGGCTGGAAACTTGAACTTGTTGTGAACCCAGGGAATGGTGCTGGGGTCTGCAGGGTCATACAAGTCCTAGACCTGAGAATACTGAGGTTTTCTATGCTCTTACCTCATGTGTGATGAAAGGATATAAAATGTATATCAGCCTTTTAAACCTCGTAGGGTTAGAGAGGGAAGCAGGGAGATGAATAGGCTACAGCACGCTTGTAAATTTTATACATAAATGACTTCTCTGTTGCTATTACATCCCACATCTGAGGCTGGAAATCCTTGTGGTTGTCCATGTGCTCACAAAACACAGCATTTATCCATTTATGGTGTGTGTCAGTGTGTACCATGGCTGGTTTTCCACAGAGGGAATGCCCGGGCATTGGGGGATGCGGCGAGATTTCTGCCTTCATTTTCTCTGTTACAATGTGCAGTTGTGATTGACTGCAAAAGCTGCAGTACTGTGCTGGAGAGTCATGACCTAGAGCATATTCCAGGTCCCCAAATAGCATTTTTCTTCCCTTCTCTCCAGACAGCAATTTTAAAAGAAAATAACAAGAACAAACTGAAATAACAGGCAAAGTGGCCATACTTTGTTCTGCGCTAAGGTGCATCATGCAGCTGGTCCAATCATGTTAGAAAGGGTCCAAAGTGCAGGCAAAAGATGCAAAATGGAAAGAATGTGACAGAAGGGCAAGATTTTCAGAATGACAGTTAAGACAGGGGGGTCACTCTGGTGCCCAAAAGCTCTAAGCAAACAAGCTCTGGTAGATCTGGCTGGGGCAGATAAAGTTACAGCAATTACCAGATTTTTTTACCCCCTTAGATCCTATACATACCTAAATATACTGGTAGAAGTGGAAAAAAAAAAGACTGAAGCCTTTGGCTGGATGCAGAATTGTTTTTATAGGTCACGACATGGGGAACAATCTTCATTCAGTGAAATGTTCAAACACAGGCACAGATGTAAGTTTTTACTAGGTCACCAAGTTCTTGCTGAGATGTAAGCAGCCTCATAGATTTTATGGTTATGTAACATCTTAGATTTATGTTTATTTTTATGTATGCAGTACTTTTTTTATGCTTGCAGTACTTTTAGACCCAAGTCTTCAGGGGTACATACAGTAAATATAAACAGATACAACCCCCTGCACACACTGAGCAGCAGAATACAGCTCATTTGATCATCTAGAAGCTTGGGATGGTGGTAGGAGCCTGATACTGAGCAAAGGCAGGAAACAGCAATCCTCCCCTGGCTCTCACAGCAGGGAGGCACATATACAAGGGTGCTCCAGAGGCTGGCTGACTTTCACAGTTTGCATCCACATCTCAAATACAGCTTGTGTGACTCTTCCTTACTGACGTTGCCTCTTGGCACAGCCACAGCAAACTGGCGTGAACTCATTGAGAGTCATCTTGCTAACTAGCACCAGGTAGAGTTTAATAATAGTAGTCAGTATTTGGTCAAATTTTCATTTAGTAACATCAGTTAAGATATTTCCCTGTATTACATTGCTATGTGAAATATGATGCTCCACTATGTATTAGAGACACTATTTTACATTAATAAATATTTCTTAATACATATGAACTATCTAAACTTTTAAATGCAATAATGTTTATTAAATGTAGTGTGTTATTTAAATGTATTAAATGTAAGTACAATGAAACACTGTAGCCAATCTAGACCATTAGAATGTAATTATATAATAATGAAGTCAGACAGTAATTTACATTCCAAAATTTACTGCAGATTCTGTAGTGAAACTACCCATTATAAATATAAAATTACTTAATTCTGTGATTAGAGTCACATCTCTGGTTCAGTTTGTGAAGAAATGGAGAACAATAGATTTTGGGATGAAAATAGGTGAAAAAATTGTCATCACCTCTAGGAAAAAAAAAGGTTCACTGCAGTGACACTGTACTGCTTAAGTTAAATCATTTTCCATCAGAATCTCTCTTCATATGTTCATACATCCTTGAGAGACCCTGAGTGACTCTTTTAAAATATTAAATTATTTTAAACCCCCCAGTATGAGCCATAAGAATAATATGCTTTATTTAAAATAAATCCTCATTTCACCTCAGATGAATATACTTATTCAGTTTATTAATTATTTGTTAATTAACACCAGTCTACTTTGTAAAAATTGTTGCTTGCTTCTAATTGCCTCTCAAAAGCATTTATTCCTGCTCTTATCTTTGCTTGTGTGATCAGTCCCATCATGTTGATTATGGCTGACAAACAAAAACTGCATTTATTTTATCAATAGACCTAGATTTAGTTTTTTCTGAACATGAAGGTTTTATTCGTGTCATGGTTTCCTTAATGCATGAGCTGATTCACCTTTCCAGAGGAACATTTTCATTCCTGATAGACTTTGACATTTAAAGTTTAAATCCTCAAGCCACAGCATAGGACAAAAACTCTAGAAGACAAGGTTTTTTAAAAAAATATTAAAAGGAGATGTCACTGAAAGTATAAAATGGTAAAATTGCTCCTGCTTGTGAACTGTGACTAACCCAAGTGGAGGCAGTTTTTCCAGTAGTTGGACTTGAAAATTATTTTGTAATTTAACACTCTAAGGTGTCACTGTTAGATAAAGAATCCTATTCAGCATGCTATAGCATGTCCCTGGCCAGTGTGAAAACCTGAGCCTGATGTAATTCTGATAGGTTAAAGTTCCAGCACAGAAGTCCAATTCTAATATTTTTTTTTCCTTTTGGCTACAAGGTTTAGTAATTATTTTAGATTTTACATCTTCTACCTTAGAGGCACATACATTTAAAAATACAGAAGTCAGGTATGAAGTCATTCATAAGTAAAAGTTAAAACCCTCTTGGTTCTCAGAGAAGTTATTTTCTCCAAAGCAATGTAGCAGTCAATACAAAAATTTGGGATATGTTTTAGAGATTTCTGAAATTACTGTCTACTTTCAAAGTGAGGATAAGAAGCCTGATTGTATGCTTTTGCTTCCTGGAGAAGCCTATTATATCCAGGCTGACTGACAGAAGACCTTGGAAACTTTTGGCAGATAGAAGCTGCCTTCACACTACCCTGGCAGGAGCTGGCATGTGTCCTGGGGGACATGCAGGACTTGAGCTGATCAAGAATCAGTGCATCTGCACCCTCCTCTTTTGCTGAGGTATCGCCAGAAACCCCTCTTCACTCACACTGTAAGGAGGGGTAAAAGGCAGAAGAGCTGAGAAAGCTGCAGAAATCCAAGGCAGCCCAGCAATGTCCCCAGGGACACTGTCCTGTCCCAGTTCCAAGCACGGAGCCTCCCGGGTGATGCTGGTACCCAGAGAGGAGCTGTGCTCACACAGCTCAGCATCTTCTCTTCTGAGGGCCTGAGGCAGCAGTGCCACTGCTGCATCTGCTCAAGGGCCAGCACAACAGGCTCATGTTTTATTGAAAGTGGCTAAATCCACCATGACAATGAGAGATGGCAAAATGTGGACTAAAGCTAACCCTCCATAAAACAAAAGAGCTATAATGGCTTACTGTGTCTATAAGGTTTTTTCTTTTCATCTGCTTTCCTTTCTATTCCTTTTAGTCAATCTTTTATACTAGGCATGTTTTCTTTCAGACTGTTCTTTCTGTAATTTGCAATCTTCCTTAATTGTTTCCAGTTTTTCCCCTCTAAAACAGTCTTAATCTTTCAAGGCATTTTCAAATTCCTAATTCAGCTTTTCTTTATCAATTAATCAATTTAGTATCTTGCAGGCGTGCCCTTTCCTTGGGCATTCAAGTACCATTCTTCAGGATTGAGCATAAAATCCTCTCCTGACAAGAAAGTTTTTTAAATTATTTAACTTTATTATAACTATTATTTAGGCAAATATATAAGAAGAGGCTAGTGCTGTGGTCATAATGATTATTTCAGGAAACCTAAATTAGTCTTGAATTTTGAATTAGCTTCCTAATGCTTTACTTAACCTTTTATATTTAACAAGTAGACAAACCTCTGTGTTTCTGTAGGATTCCATGGAAAGAAAATATTTCCCTCTAGATCAGGGACTTCTCAGAATGGCAGATGAAAAGGTAATTCTATCCTTTATTTCCATCTTCAGTGTGTATTTGTTCATTCCCTTCTGTGTGTTTTTGTTTTATTTGTCCTCTTTTCATTTTATGACATGGACTCTGGAATTTTACTCTTCACATTGCTGATACATCACTGGGTAGGAAAATTAAAATAAAAAACAATTCTAGTTTTATACTGTCACACCTAAAATGGGCTTAGTCATCTGTGTCTTTCTAGATGGAAAAAGAATTCTAGGAAACTAGAGTAAATGGTAAAAGATAAAGTTTTCTGTGATTGTTTATGTTGATTGTCATTACTAACTAAATAGGAGGGAAAATGTAAAAAATACTTTTCACATGGAAAGCTCTCATCTGCTTAGGCTATGGAAAAGTAAACCAAAACTCTGCAAAAAATACAGGTAACATAAATTGCTCCTGGAAGCCAAACACGGCACATAGCTGATATATAAATGTATTATAAATCCTAGATTTCCAATGATTTGGAAATTATTTGGAAATCAATGATTTGGAAATCCTGGATTTCCAAATCATGGATTTGCAAGCTAAAATGGGATGAGACAGATGACAGGATTGGGAAGATAAATCACTGTTGGAAAAGGAATGTGTTCAATCTTTGGCCATCCAGCAGCACCAGTCACACTTCCCTCCTTGGTGAATCGGATTCCTGTTTGCAGTATGGAAGAGATGGGAACAACGTGAGAGAGGATAAATTGGATTTTGTAAATCTAAAACCATGAGGTAGGGAAGGGTTTTGAAGGTATTCCTCAGAGCAGTAGAAAATCCAAGATCATGCATGTTCAGCATCACTGCATTGAGAGTTGCTCTGGAATCAATGCAAGATCAGCCTTGAGAGGCCCTGAGACAGGGACCAGAAACCCTTTTCTTATGCAGTGGAAAACAAAGACTGGGAGTACATAAACTGTGTCATCTGGTCCAAGAAGCAAGGAAGATCTTTTGTGATCCTTAATGTCTGCAGCAGTCTTTAAGGATGAGGTTTCAGATGTGACGACCACGGACAAGGAGATAGCAATGATTCCAGTTTAAGGAGAAGAGGTGAATATATTAGTTAATAGTCTGGGGAGGGCAGAAAGGTTAATTCCAGAGGGATTTACAGGAAGAAGCCTCATGACTTCTCTTCAGCCTGTGCAGATGAGCAAAAAGCAACAAAAGGTTAAAGTTGAAAATAAAATTAGAACTAAAAGCAGCAGAAAACCTGATGGTGACGTTGACTATAATAATTCACCAGGAGAGCTGAAGGGACGTAGAGAAATATTTGACAGAAAAAAAAATCAGTGAACATAAGGCAAGAGTATTCTAAATGCTAAGCAACAGCTATGTTTATGTATATAACTGTAATTGAACCATACTCTGATGACAGAGTAACATTCAAACAAAATTAGCCAGCAGTTGTAGTGATAGACTAGACTAGAACTTGCAATGTTGATATGTCCCTTACCATAATATTTATTCAGAAAACATAGAGGTAATGCAGATATACTAATATAAATATTTCATTTGTATCTAAATTTTAAGTTCAGTTTTATATTTATGCTTCTAAAAATCTCTTTCTGCTGTGGTCAAATTTAACTTCTTTCATTTCTCCCTTTTCCATAACATATGGAAGTAATATTAAGGAATCTGTGCATGATAAAGTTTTGAGTATGGAATGCTAATGGCTCTCTGTGCATAAGCTCAGATTTTCCTCATTTTGCCTTCTTTTTCTCTTTGCTGCTTGTCAGCTTTTTCTAGATTAATTTTAATGTGAACAGATAGAAGTTCTAAACTAATATCAAACCACTGCTCCAGGGGAATTACTACAAAACTGAGTCCCAGCTCCTGGCAGTGTAAGCTTCTACCTTTGCTCATCTTCACAGGCCTCCCATCACTCACAGGGCCTTTCATCAAACCCTGCAGTCTAACCATGAAAGTATCAAATCATAAAGTTTTATGAAATACATTTAAAAATACTGTGAACATAGTTGAGCATGCCGCACATTATTTTTCATCATAAACCCAAACAGATTTATTCTGCTTGAAGAAGCATCACAGTGCCACATTACAGCAGGAATGTATTCCCTGGGTGCAGCAGCTCTTGTGCAATGAAGGCCTAGAGGATAGTGTGTGACATGATGCAGTTCATCACTAAACACAGAGATATCTGGGATCAAACTATCAGAACTCCATGGGAGAAAAAGGATGGAAAGAGCTGATAAAAGCCAAGAGACACCAGCCTGTCCGCTTGCCCCATCCAAGTGGGATTTCTGTGTTCCCCAGGGCAGCTGGTTTGGGTGTCATTTACCTGCTCCTCTTTGGACAGTGTTCACAGAATGGAATTATTTCTCCTCCAGTGTCACTTTGTCCAGGAGTACAGGTTAAATTTGTAAATCTGTAAGTTAATTCAAAAAGGACTTGCCAGCTGTGTAAACTTGTATAGAGGTATGTAGTACTTGCATGAGTTGTTGGACAGAAGCATGAATGAGTGGAAAATTCCTTCCTGAAAGTCTACCATATGAATGCAAAAAGGAATGAGGAGGAGCCTATGCACAATGAAATTTGCTTCTTATTTTCAGTTAAAATTCCACAAAATCACCACTTTTAAAAAGTCCCTGGTGTTTTGTGGTAAGCAGCCACTTAGCCAGGAAAAGATTAGTATTGCTGGCAGTTACTGTTGCTTTATGTTCCTGTGCCTCCTCTTTCTCCTTCCATCACTTTTATGGACTCAGGTGTTTTCTACCCTGACATAGCTCAGCTTTACCACGTGTGAATCTCATGATACTCAGAAAAGTAAATAGTGCTGGTTTGTCCCAAACATCTGTAACCAATGACATTTCTGATAAGACGAGTTCTTCACCAATTTTGCTTCAGTTTTCTGTCCCTGATATAGTGAAAGAGATACCATATGTCAAGAAACAAGCAGGAGATGAGAAAAGAGAAGGAAAGGGAAAATTGGTGGAGAGGAATAGCAGAAGTTTTACACACTTGTGCAGTTGTAAAAGAGAAAAAGAAATATTGCCAAGCAGCAAGAATGACACAGGATGAGTTTTTCATGGGGATGTTGCATGGCAGAATGCATAATACTTTACCTCATCAAGGCTCATTTCTTAATTTAGTGAGAACTTGCATTTGTTTCTTGAGCAGAAGAAGAAAATAGAGGCAAATGTGTGCCGAGGTCCCCAGGCACGATTCTATTCCACCATTTATATACGGGGTCACAGGAAGCAGTGTACATTCTTTAAATTAGCAATCTGGGAACAAGGCCTCATAATGAGGCTGACTGTCAACAGTCTGCTGTATCCTATAGCCTACATCAGGCATGTTGCCAGCAGAGCGGACCCACTCACTGGGAAAGCAAATTTCTTTCAGTCCAAAGGTTTTCACTCTTTTCATTAATTGACATATCCTGCTCAGGTTGTCTTCCGTCAAAACACGCATTGGAAATGTTCCGTGACCCCTTTATCACCATTCCCAGACCCTTTGGAGCTCTCAGCAGCTCATGTAAATGAATGAGTAAAAATCCAACAGGTCACAGCATCTGCAGTGGTTGTTAGGGTTATTTGAGTGAGTTTTGATTTTGCTGGGCAGGAAGGAGACAAAGTGTATGATTTTTTTCTGAAGAGATTTTCCATCTAGAGGTGAGTAAGAAGTCATGGACAAGTGTTAGGAAAGTTTATGCTGAAATTTGCTGGTTTATATGAACATTCTTCTTCTGTCTTCTGTTGTAGGCACCTGTGTTTTTCAGGATTACAGAAGACGGGGCTGGCTGGACTAAAGCAGTGTTCCAAAATGTCACCTGGCCAGGAGTTGCACTGTCTCCTGACTTTCCATGTTACTCTGCACCTTTGCAAATGAGGACTATAACATTCCCACTGTCTTCTAACTTCTCAGGTATGGCCTTCCTCTGCATGTGCAAACTGCAGCTATCTGTGAAATATAGGAACACCCTTGACACACGCAAGCCCCTGTCTCAGTCTCCCACTGCATAAAAATCATTGAAATCAGATGTATTTATTTAGAATATACACCCATGCACACTCAGATACAGAATACGTTTATGCTAGCAGAAATGAAATGAACTACAAATGTTTCCAAAGCACAAAAATTTTAAGTGATAAAATGCAATGTGACTGTAATTTGGTAATAAATAACTCTAATATTGCTGTAAAATATAAGAAGTAAAACTATCAAATAGCCTGTAGACTTTATCTATAAAACAGAAAGCTGAGTATATTGTCTTATTTATTCTCATCTTCTAACCTGTCAGGAGAGCATGATGGCCTTTCAAAAATGTAGTTCTTGAATAAGAGTCAATATAAACCAAACTGTGTGGGATTATGTATTTTTAGCTAAATGGATGCAATATGATACAGATCATTAACTCTAAACACCTCATCCATTAATCTTTACAACATACATATTGAGGTTGCTGGATGAGAAATGCTATTGAAGGCACAGACTATTTTTAACAGTGGTAGAAGAGTCAAATAAGTAAAAAATATCGTCCTTATCAATTTGCATGATTTTTTAGTTTAAATAACATTTGCTACATATACCCCTTCCCACAAATGTTTACTATAAATCACCCTGAAATATAAAATGGGGGTTCATTCACTTTGAAGTAATGAAAAAAACAGAGTGGAGTGTTGTTTTATTTTCCCGGTGTGTTGTACATTACATTGTTCTTTTCTATCCTCCCACAAAGATGACTCCTGTAATACAAGGAAACAGTTCTCTAGATGTAGCCATCTTCACCTAATCACAGCGTGATTAAGTAAGTTACAGCGTGTCATTGCTGTTACCTACAATTCATATTTAGATAAATCTCACAACCTTCCAAGGCAAGGAAAGCCCATATTTATAGGCTTCTGAGGCCATATTTCTGCTTCACAGATAAAAATTTATTTGGTTGCAGAAAACATCCCAGCACTTTAAAATATAGATTTGCAACGTGGTGTATTGTTAAAATTTAGTGCAGCTTTTACATATAAGTACTTCATGGCTGTATTTTATAATGAAAAGCAGAACCTACGTTTACACATTACCCTGTGGACTCACTGTACCAATTTATTCAGATTTCTTGTCTGGACTGTAAAAACATTTTTTCCTCTCTGACTAAGGTTAAATAAATGAAAGGTTAGATTCTGTTATTAAGGTCAAGGAAATAATACAAAATTTGTCTAAATGAAAACCAGGAGAAAAGCTGTAAGTTGTGTTCTTTTTACTAATAACCCACTAGGATGCAGTCACACAAAGAGATCACAGTCAAAATATGATTCATGGAGAAAAAAATAGCAGCTGTTATGTCTGGAGTTTATTGGAAAACTAACAGCTGGATTTGAAATCAATGTTATTATTATATCTTTTGATTGAGGTTACATTATAAGGATCATTTCCAGCAATGGAACTGACAGTTCCTCAGCACTACTGCAGAGAACAACAATTGATCCCAAAAATGTACAATTATTGGCTTTTCAATTGTTCCCAATAAAATACTACTTATAACCAGGTGGATATTTCCTTTGAAACCCTTTGAATACTAGCAGTTATTGACTACAGTTGTTTTTGGATGCATGTTTTGTAGTACGAACATTGGTATAACTATTTGAAATATCAATGATATTTCAGCTACATGTATAGCTGTGAATGGTAGTTGAATTTAACGATTCATAATAAATTAAATTTGTTACTGTAGTATATTTGTGCTAATATTTTCTTTTGTCAAGGTAAAGATTGAAAACCCAGCAATTCTTGGTATGGAATTTAGGCATAGAATCTGTCTCTATTTACCCAATACCATTGACACTTGACAAATCTTGACCTATTAGTATCAGATTTAGCTGCTTGGCCTTTGTTCCCCTTCTCTTCCCTCAGCATGACACTAGCATTTTATGTATTTAGTGAGAAGCTTTTCAGCTCTTTATTTTTCTATGATTTGTGCTAAAAACTTGTGGGAGCATATTTCCTGTATTTCTTCCCTTTATGCTTCCTCACAGGTAACATTGAACTATGTGACTGATAGGAGAGGGATTGGTTGATAAACCTAGCAGACTTGGCCCATCTTCTATCTGTAGGTATTGTCAACAATGTGTTAAAGGGTGGGAAGAATGTCAGGAGTAAGAGACGGAAGATGGTATGAGGAAAAGAATTAGGAGAGCAGGAAGATCTTTGTTTTTAATCCATAAAATTTCAGTGTCTCACAGCCAGATCAGTTTATCCAAAAGGACAGTAAGGACTGACAGATTAGTAGGAGCAAGTTTTCCTATATGTAGTAATTTAGGCCAAGTGTCACCCAATGCACCTTGAACATCTAGCCCATGGTGCCATACAGAACAAGATTCCATGAAATTCAGAGTTGTGTGTGAAGAAGGCATGATGCATAGAAACTGAAGTTAGAACCTGTCATAAAATTATGGATCCCTGTATAAACCTGCTTGATTTCTCTTCAAGCTGCAACTTGTAGCTGCAGTTATCTTTTACACTATTAGTCATAAAGCATTCTTTAAAAGAACAAGCAATACATATGTGTTTAACTCCAATTGAACTGTTCAAAGATCCAAAATGGCAGAGTTAGGCTTCCTGGATTTTATTCAGGTGCTTGGATGCTCTTTTATCCACCATTTGTTGTTCATATCAGACAATGTTAAGTCTTATCAGAGCAGGCTTTGCTATGCTTTGCATAATCACTGCATGGATGCTTTTAAGTTTGTATCCCTGAAACAGAAGAACCACAAGTACATCTCATTTGTACAAAACCTCTAAAAGCTAATTGCAATTTAAATCTGGGACAGCAATAATTAAAATAATTGCATGAGGCTTTTTCAGAGTTGGTTTGTATTTTTTGTATTACCTTTTGTCTCTCACGTTTACAGGCTGTCTATTTGCGAGTGAAATTCCTCTTTAATATGGTCTTTGCTTTTCAAAGAACCTATTGGATTTCCCTTATGTAAGGTTTTAATAATAACAGTAAGAGTGATGGTTAGGATTACAAAAATGGCTTTTCTACCCTCAAAGCATCTCTTCCCAGTGGCACATGAGGAAATAATAATTGCACCTAATGGCAGAGAACAGGTAAATCTTCAAACTTTGTGGCTCTATTGTATTCCTTCATATCATCCCCTACTAATATTTAATCCTTTCAGAAATCCTTTGGGTGGCTCTTTCTTCTCCTCTGAGCTTCATTTTCCTAAATCTTCCCATGCCTTTTGATACAGTTAAGAAGATTAGACAGACTTAGGAGGAAAATTTCTTTCTTTCTTTCTTTATCTTTTTTCTTAACACATGAAGACTTCAGGGTGTCTCTTAAGAACAAGCTATTTTGTGAAATTACAGTGATTGTGTCAGCAATATGTACAGCCATGTGGCACTTAAACCCTAATGCAGTGTCCATTTATCTGAAGGAGTCATTCCCTTGAGCTCGTTGGGGTTGGGACCAGACCCTTTCCATCCATCACCCCCCACATTTCATCATTTCTTAATTAAATGAAAGAGAAATGGTCCAAGCACCAGTGCCATGAAATGCTGACTTTCCACCAAAGATACATAAAAAGAACATCTGTTCACTTCTCCATCCCATCTGAGGCGAACACCACCAATGGTGGCGTTTGTAGCACATCAAGAAATGTGCTGCCTTTTGCACAGAGGGTGACCATGAGGCTCTGGGGCTGGTCTAAGCTTGTGACACACCAAGATCTTCTCCCAAGAGAGCTGCTGGCTACCTCTTCATCAAATGCAGAAAACTGTCTGGGCAACAGCTACAAGAAATAAGAGGAGCTTAAAAAGCTTAATTCCCTTGATTTTGCCTCCGGGCTACAACAGCTTGGGCAATGATCGCAGCCATCCTCGATGGCTGCAGTTGACACAGAGCTGTGCTGGGAGGAGCTGCAGCAGCCTCTCTCTAGGAGCCTTTGAATTACAGCTTCTGAAAACTGCTGTTCCCCACATGTGCTGCATGTTTTGCTGAATTTTCCCATGCCCTGTGTATTTCTGTAACACAAGAAATCAAGGCAATAATAACTTCAGAAAAAAAATCTATCTTACAGCGCAGAATGGTAGAAGAAAACTGGTAGGAGGCAAAAGCCATGCCATTTGAAGATTGCAGTTTGCAGTTCAGCCCAGATTTCTGTCTGACCTTGGTCAAACCCATTTACTTTACTTTTTGTTTTCAAAGAATAGGAAGTCCCAAAGGTAATTTGCAGATGAAATCTGTTAAGGACTATGAGACATTCTTATGCAAATAAAAGCCCTAAAAGTGTTTAGCTCGACAATATGGTTCCAGTAAATATTAATGGAAAAGGTTTCCCTAGTTTTTTATTATGGTTTACCCATAATCAGACTCCGAAGTTTAGAGAAGGCAGATGTTTGCCGGTTCATTAATTTTTTGTTCTTGTGGTTTCAAATATCCCACAGAAAGTCTGAGTTAAAGTTTATTTGTAAGTGATTCTATAGGATAGTAATGCTTAGCAAATTTTCTTGTTCTTGTTTTCTATGTTAATTCATATTAATCCTGATAATGTAACTGCAAGCTTGACATTTCTAAGTGGTGCGAGGGGCCTAGCTCCCTGAAATTAGGTGATTTAAACCTGTCAAAAAATGTTGGATTTTCAGTATGTTTAGCACCCACAGCACCTACTAAATTAAACTTCATTAACTTATCAAAAGACACAGTGGGAATATCAGCACCAGCAGTAGAGCTAGGTGACTCCTGCCAGCCAATACAGCATTCACACTGTCCGGCTCTATTATAGAGAAGCCTGTTAGCAGGAAAAGTTCAGCATACAGTGAAGATCTTCAGTATAAATAATGAAGAGAAAATGGGATTTTGGGCTGACTAAAGTCAGTAGCTACATTCACTATTCAGTATCCCAATTCAGCTAGGCCTTCATTTAACCCTTTAGGATTGGTTCCCATGTGCAATAAGCATTTACCTGCCCTTAGCAGCAAATAGTCTGTACAGAGTATGAAAATACTCTTTAAACTGCTACAATGACATGAAATAACCTTAGAATAGAATCAGACCCTTTAACGAAGATTTGAGAGAATAAAGCCAAGATAGTGTTGTTCCCTATGGAAAGTTATTGGTTAAAGTATTTATAAACTTACTACAGGAGAGCATTCTTGCAGTTTCCAGAAGCAAAGATGTATTAGCAGTAAACTTAAAAAAGGAGGGATACTAAGCAATAATGTACAGAAGTAACAGGAAAAGAGATCTGCAACATGCCACAGGATGATGGCAATCAAAGACAGTTAAAAAAATTAAGTTGAAGCATTTTTAGTTTTTCAGTGTGTAAAGAGTGAGAAGTTAATTTAGGATGACCTGAACATATTTTGCAAAAGGCAGTGCTGTTGGAGTGGAATACAGGTGATTCAAGAATGTTACTCATATTTGTAATATTCAAGCTCATGAGAAGTCGTCTGTGGTGTACACACTATTGGAATATCATTAATGAGGGTACAATATTCTAACATTAAATTTATAGAAGGTTCAGACATTGTGATTTTGTTTTAACAATGCTAATCATAGATCTTTTGAACAAATGTGATTAGTTAGACTATATGTTACATATTTAAATCACCACAACTCCTTTATTTCACAGTAACTAAGAGCTCTGGGCAATAATAAAATGTGAGTAATGACTCTTTCCATATCAACCCTGTAAGCAAGAGGTAGAAATGCTCAGTGTTTATGAGAAAATTGTGATTGGGGAAGTGAAAAAGCAGTAATTGTTCTGCATTAAGTAAACAAAGGAAACTATCATATACTAATGCACTCTGCATTTTATTACATTTTAGTCAGACATTCTAATCAGCTGTGACAGGAACTGAATGAATTGGCAGCACCCAAAGGTGCTGCTCATTAATTTATCATAACAAATAATGATGGTGTGTCAAAGTAAATTATGTCAATTCATGTGTTTTATGTCTTTGTTTTAAAGTACCAGCAGAGAAAAAGTGTTGTTCATGTTCCCTTTTCAAAGTCAGAAGTGTTAAGCTCTCCATGCATTATCTGGTTTTATGTTTCCCTCCCTTTTCACTATAATTTGGATTAATCAGAGGGCAACCATGTAGGCAGACAAAAATAGACACCCAGAAACACTGGGAAATTTTATTTCCATACCCTTTCCTTCTGTACTGAGATATTTAAATTCTGGTTTATATAACATTAGTGCTTGGAATCCACACCAGAGTTTGCTTTTCAAGGGGAGATTACATATAAATGTGTAGATGATCATTTAATATGTATTATATGTACACATACGTAGGATAAGAAATTGTTCTTAAAGCTAAGGGAACACCACCTATAGGGGTAGAAAAAAAAGGAAACCTTTGTCTTCATCCCTGAGGACCAAAACATGAAATCTTAAGTGAGTTGTCCAGAGCCTGAAAGTAATGTATTGTCCCCAAAAGGAATGTAACCTGGGTCTCATTCATTCCAAGCCTCAACTTTTTCAGCCTATTTTTCCTCTCCAGTAATATTTCTAATCTGTACCTCCAGCCTCGTGTGCCAGTGGTACCTTAACTTTTATTAAAAGTCCTTTTGAAGTCAAATATCCAAATTCAGAGTTGATAGAAGGAAAAGCAATTTTACTAGGTTTGACTGTATTGAACTGATACTGGTTCTCTGATTAAAAGTTACACAACTGAATGACCACTTTAGTGTCTATTTTTGACACTTTTCAAGTGTAAACTTTGAATCACTGCATTTTTATTAAATGGGAATGAAATTTCATCCTGAATAGATGAGATCTTTCTGACAAAGATGAAATACAGGGAAAAAATATGCACATGTGTATAATGTGAACATTATTGCCTTAAATTTCCCAAACAAAATCCAATTTGCTGCCATATACAAAGATTAGTTTGTAATACTGTCCCCATAACAAGCCAGAGAAAGCATTGTATTAGCTGGATTGCCATTTTCAGAGATTGTCACAGGACATTTCTGCAATGGACACGATTCAAAAAGTAGTTGGGAAAGACATGTCTGACTATCCAGTTTTTTTCATTATATAAGCTCATTGATGTTATTATATGGTGTCCAATGTTCATTCTAACAGCAGGTAAGGATTTGAAAATAACCAGAATACTCAACAATGTATACAAGCATGCACAATCTACTAATTTGCAAAAGCAAGTTCCAGGAGATTGCATCTGTGAGCCTGCAGAATGTTCGCATTGGCACCACATTCCTTCCACAAACCCTGAATTCAGAGCCAGGACCTCTCTGTTTTCCTAAACTGAGCTTCTGCTTTCTGCTCTATCAACAATGGGAAGCAGTGGTATCCCTGGCAGGTGATACTTCATCAGATATCTTCTTTTCAGGTCAATCTTCTATAAATTCAGTTGAAAGTAAGTAAGGATTTTCCCACCCAAACCAAAGCAACTGTCTACTGACAGGTCATATCAAGAATCACAGAATATGTTGAGTTGGAAGAGACCCACAAGAATCACTGAGACCATCTCCTGGCCCTGGATAGGACCATCCTCAAGAATCACATCATTTTCCTGAGAGTGTTTTCCAAATGCTTCTTGAGCTCTGTCAGGCTGGTGCTGTGACCACTGCCCTGAGGAGCCTGTCCCAGTGCCCAGCCACCCTCTGGGGGAACAACCCATTCCTGATATCCAACCTAAACCTCTCCTGACACAGCTCCAGGCCATTCCCTCGGGTCCTGCCACTGTCACCCCAGAGAAGATGTCAGTGCCTGCCCCTCCTGTTCCCCTCACAGGGAAGCTGTGACTGCAGTGAGGTCTCCCCTCTGCCTTTTCTCCTTCAGGCTGAACAGACCAAGTGCCCTCAGCCACTCCTCATGGCTTCCCCTCAAGGCCCTTCACCATGCTCGCGGCCTCCTTTGGACGCTCTCTAATGGCTCAGTGTCTGTTTCACGTTGTGTCATCCAAACTGCCCCCAGCACTCGAGGTGAGGCTGTCTTAGTGAGGAGCAGAGCGGGACAATCCCCTCCCTTGCCCGGCTGGCTGTGCTGTCCCTGGTGTCCCCAGGACAGGGATGTCCCTCCTGGCTGCCCGGGCACTGCTGACTCGTGTCCAACTTGTCATTGACCAGGACCCCCAGGGCCCTTTCCGTGGTGCTGCTCTCCAGCCTCTCGTTCCCCAGTCTGTCTCTACCTCCAGGGTTGTCCCATTTTAGGTGCAGAGTTTGGCACTTGCCCTTGTTGAATTTCATGCACTTGGTTATTGTCCACCTCTGTAATTTGTTGAGGTCTCTGTGCAGCGGCTCCCTGAGTATCAGTGTCCCACTGTACAAAGGCACTATCAGGAAAATTACCCAGTGAATGACAAGGAAATATTTGTACCCAGAAAACCTGGGTACTTGTGAAAATTCTATGCTTAATATTCAAATGGCTCCATATAGATTATTTTAAAATTTGTTGATGCACCCTCAGAGCAAAATCCTATAACTAGCATAAATGAGCTTATTTTATAGTTACTTTGCATTTGTACTTGATTTATGCGTTCCTTTATTAGAATTTCTATGTTGTCAGTAAAAGAGAACATGAGTGCTTCAAAATAAAATGGAACACGCATTCAGTTACCTTAGCCTTGTTTTGCAGAATGATTTGAATATTTTTTAAAGCCACAATAGCACAGGCAAAACTGTTAACTCAGTCTTTACTGACTCACCTAAAAGGACAGTAGCTCCAAGTAACTCTGCATGTCCACAGCTACCTAGCTTGAAAGTTCCCATTAATTTCTTTACATTTTAGGATTAAGAATATGAACACAATCTGTCTGAGATAAATTAATCTGCTGTGATGAAAGAGAACATTCTTTAATTGCAATTTAATTAATTGCATTTATGCTTTTAGACATGGAAATTATTGATGCTTAAGATGAAATCTGAGAATTAATAAGACCTGAAGTATTTTGCTGTATTTATTATTTCTGACAATCCATCATTTTTTCAACTATGAAAACTCAAATTTGCTTCCATGAATCTTCATCTATCTAAATAGATCATAAATCTTTCAAGGTGGATGTACTTGAGCTGTAGATCTTGGTCACCCTGAAACTATATTTTATTTTTGCAGATTGTTTATATTCATAGAAACTCACAAAATTCATACTTTATATGATCTTACAAAGATTTTGCATCCACAAAATAGTGGTTTTTGTTGGGGTTTTTATCCTGCTTAGTGTGACAATAGTAGCTCATGTTGAAGGCCAGTTTCCCTGTGGTAGGTTGACTGTACAGCTGTTATTAATGTGGGGTGGGTTAAAACTGGATATCCTACTAATTTAAGGTTTAAGATTCAATTAAACCTTAAATTAAATTCTTCTTTCACCTGAAAATTGTCAGCATGTAAACGTGAGTATAAATAAGCTTCAAACAAATTGGCATCATTAATATCTCTTATTTATATTAAAATAGATATGCATGGATGTGTTCAGAGCTTTTTTGGTATTGTTTCAATCCTCAGCTCTTGTACCTTCAGATCCATTTTTAGGTCAAAAAACTGCACAGTTTTTGCAAGAAAACTTGATCAGGTTTCTCAAGTTTTACAGGAAAGATTGGGATAAACAAAAGAGGGGCAAAAACTTTTAGCAAAACTACCTATGGCTACTGGCATCTGTGCCTCTTAATGGCACGTTTTGAAGCAGCTGCTTGTTTGTTTTTTATATGCTCACATACCCACATAGAGGTTTGTAGCAAAAGTAAGATTGTTAGTACAGCAGGTGTTCAGAGTTGCAGCAAAAATGGGTAACTGAATTGGGAATTAGGCAAAAGGGAAAGCAAGGTTTGAGAAGGAGGTGAATGCAGTGTCAGCAACTGATGTGAGAGCCGCTCTGTTTTACTGTCATGAGACAGCATGACTGTAGTAGGAATTAGATGACTGATTTTGTATTTCAATTTTAATTGAGTTTTCAATATATTAATTCTGTGGACATGTGTCTGAGTGTAATAACCTTCAAATACATGTTCAGATTGAATGACCAAGTCAATTATTCCTCAGAAATGCTTATTAGGATCATGTTGGAGGCATACAAATAGCAAAGGAAACATACTCATGAATATGCCACTTGTTTCCAAATTAATTTCTCTCAACCTTGGCAGCATGTTTTTTGTAAAATAATTATTCCTATATTTGAGGCATTCTTGTACTACTACAGTAAATGAAAGTTGCAGCATTCCATGCATTTGCTGAATAAATGAGCTTACAATTGCAATGCCATTTGAGTCAGTGCTGCATTCTCAAATGTGGCAAATGTAGCTTAGTTGGACAGTGAACAGTGGAACCTTCCTGGTGTTCAGTGGCTCAGTATGCTTTGCTCTCTCCCAGGCAGTATATATCAGAATTAGCTAGGTAGTTCTGGTATATAGAAGAGACCATCTCTGTATTATTGGACAACCACTGTCAAAAGACCAAGCTTTTTTTTCCAGAGCAACTTGCAGATGTAAATAACAGATATATCCTTTTTTTGAGTATTGAGCAGACATGGTTCCTTTTGCACTGGACCATGAAATGCACTGCTTCTTAAATAGTTTACTTTGTTATCCTTCACCTCTTTAACAGGCAACAAGGTAAGACATTTTGTGGAAAGAAAAGAAGGCAAAAGCAAGTTTTCCTTTCTTGTGCATGTGCCTTTGTCAGCCACATGACAGCAAACTGTGCTACATTCAGAAGTGCAATTTCTTGCAATGGGTAATTTAGCAAATGCTGTCATTGAGAAAGAAATATTTTGATCATAATGTGTTTCTTTATTCCACTTAATCTGCATGTCATGAGAACACTTTGGCCTTCACCCCTTCCCTCTACCCTATTAATCTTCTAGCCTTTTTATCTCATCCCTCACACTGAACAATGCCATCAACTAGAAAACCAAAGGATGACACCAAAGAGAAACAAAGAACCATTATTGAATAAGATAAATGTAGTGCCACTTCTGCTAATTCTAATTTACTTAGAATTTAGTGAGGATTATTCTGTCACATCATCCATCACAGACAGACATTAGGGTGGGAGTGAAGTAAGCAATTAAAAACATGTTCTCCATTTCAGGTGTTTTGTGATTTCTTATTCAGTTAGGTTCCATTGACTGTTTCTCTTTTTCTGCTAAGTATAAAACCATTTGTCAAATTTTGAGGTTAAAATTGGTGTCCCTGAAAGGGCTTGCATTGACAGCCACTGAGGATGGAGTAGAAATATATTTTACTTCTAGGACAAGTGCTGCATTACAATGACTCTTGAAGTTTCCCCAGGCTGCCCCATCATCACGTGCTTCCACCTTGGCCCGTGGTGTAAACTCTTACAGATAAAATAGAACATTTTGACATTTGGGTTGGTGGCCTCTTACATAGCCCAGTCCACCTGCAGCACTCCTGCCTGAGGAAGCTATCAAGGGCTGTGCAGGATCTCTAACAGGACTGAAATATTTTATATGCAGTAAGGACAGTCAGAGTTATGCAAGCTAAGATAATAAGTGTAATCAAATTTCATACTCCAAGGAATACACTGATTGCTTCGGGGACCAGGAAAAATTTAGCTCCATATCCTCAGCTTTTGTGCTGCTTCATGCAAGCAGAGCAGCTGGCACAGGGCAGAAAGTCCTCTAAGGCATCAGTTATTGTCCACTTTTTCAGGCAGGGTACCAAATTGTCTAGGACAGTAGTTCAACAAACTAAAACCTACAGAAGAGAATCTTTGATACTACTCAAAAAATTACTTTTCAGGGTGGGAGATTTTCCATATTGGAGAGGTTTAAATTTGAGAATTGATTACTTCAGATTCTAATTTTTCTTTGATTTGTATCATGTCATAATCCTAAACACTTCAATTCCAATCTCCTAGTTAATATTTCTGCATGGAAATATGTGTGGTAACTTGTTGGCATCAATCAGATATTCTCTGTGCCAAGTCCTGGGTCATGCAAACCCTTCAGCACACCACCTAAATTGGGGAGCTAAAGTGCTTTACACCAGCTTAACATCTTTTTAATTATTGAATTCCTTTGTTTCTCAATTTTTGAGAAAGAAGAATTCTGTGGGTACTTTTACGGCGGCTGTAGACTCATTTTTGAGCCACAAATATATATTTGTAAG
This sequence comes from Motacilla alba alba, assembly GCF_015832195.1. Taxonomy (NCBI): domain Eukaryota; kingdom Metazoa; phylum Chordata; class Aves; order Passeriformes; family Motacillidae; genus Motacilla; species Motacilla alba. The sequence continues at coordinate 19,807,277 of NC_052023.1, read as the reverse complement.
GCCACCTATACATTTTTCTGTCACTATAGAGGTGGTGAGGAATGCTGCTTACCTTGCCCCATGAAAACTGTTTCAGCCCTCCTGGTGCAGAAGGTGGCGTGTGTGTCACTGGTGCCTTTGGCATGCACTTGGCATGAAAATTAGGGTTTAGGTTAGGTGTCACTGGTTTCTGACATTTCTTTCAACCATAAACAAACACCAAGTTGTACAATAACAGCAAGCTCCTTGGTAAAGAGAACCAGGGAAAATTTAATGCTTTGAAATGAGATTGTTGAAGTCAGCCTGCTCGTTTGTCACAACTACAACTCCATTTGGGGAAATAACTGCATTTTGTGATGGTGCTGAGGGCCCAGAAGGTGTTACTGCCCTGACTGTCCTCACCTGGGCAGGGGCTGTTAGTGTCCTGACTGTCCTCACCTGGGCAGGGGCTGTTCGTGCCCTCATTGTCCTCACCTGGGCAGGGGCTGTTAGTGCCCTGACTGTCCTCACCTGGGCAGGGGGTGGTGCTGACCATAACTGCTCCACCTGTTTATAATTAAGGAGCCTCTCTCTGAGTTTCTGGTACTTTCCTCTGAATTTCTGAGTTGTCTTCAGACCTCTTCTGGCTCAGTGACTCCTGCCTTTGGAGGGTGCTTGTGCTCCCTGCCAGCTCCTGGTAGTCTATGTTGGTCCCTCTTTTCCCCAGCTTCATGTGAGTACCTCTGGCTGCAGCCCTGCTCCTGGACCCCTCATGTGGTGATCTGAAGTTGGAGGGACCCTCAAATGAGCAGGTATCTCCCTGTTTTCTTTACCTAGTTTTGAAATCTGTCCTTTTTTACATTAGTTTCTGCCTTCATTGTTTCATCAAAGTGTGGTCTGAGGCCTCTTCAAATGATGAGGGGCAGTCATTTCCCTGGGGGAAGGTGGGGGGTTAGGTCTGCATCTGCCTGATTGGGTTTTGAGGCTTTGTTGGTCTGTTTTATGTTGATGTCCTGAAACATGAAATTTTCTGAAAGGCTTTGCAGATCCTTCCTAATTTGCTTTTTCTCTTAAAAAAAAGCCTAGCCTAGCTTCATTTGTTTGTCTGTGAAAGCATGTGGGTTTAGGTGGTGAGCTCTGGAGTTGAGATGAAGCCTTAACTGGAGTTTTTGTCTTCCAAATAACTTGGTTAGGTCAGCGGCATTGTGCCAGCATAAAGGTAGTTATTGATCACATCTTGTGCAACAATTGTGTTATGCAGTTTTTACTTCATTTAAATCTGGTCTTTGCTTTGTTAATTCTAAAAGAAGCTACTTAAGAGCATTTGTAGAGGTGCAGGTGAAGTCCTTGGAAGCTGGGCAGGTGGAAAGCTCAGTCTAGGAGATGATATTCAGGGCTCAGGGAAACTGGGGCAGCCTGAGGACAGATGAGGGAGGAGAGGGCTGATGCTAAGAGGATTGTCATTGCTGCCTGGTGGCTGTTGGCAGAAGTGAGGATGGAAGTGGAAGTGTTGCTACTGTGTCCTTGGTGTGACTGTCACAGCAGCTTCAGTCAGGAGAGGTGTCCTGGTAATGGGAATAAATTGCGTGCTGTGGATTTGCAGAGGAAAACGGCGGTAGAAGGACAGAGAAGAAGATGTTAACTGGACTTGGAAGTGTAACTTAGATATTGAGCTGAAGTGAAAAAGGCAGAAGTAAAATTAGCTGACTTACAAAAGGAAATGTGGAGTACTGAGAGTGAAAAACAAGGAGACTGCCTGTCCATAGAATTTGGTAACTTAATGGAAATGCAGCTTTCCTGGCTGTGGCCCTGTAGCAACCCATCTGAATATCTGAAGAGCAATACATCAGGAGAAAAAAGGCAGCTCTTCCCTGTTCTTTTCTAGGAGAGCTGTATCCTGCAGGTCTGAAAGCACTCTCCAAAAGATAAATAAGACTGGACCAATTTTAAGTATTAATATTAATAATGCTGTCTTGGACTTCAAGGGTAGCTTTGTCACTGATTTTTATTATCACAGTACAAAATGGCAGCATGCAGAAGGATTGCTTCCAGTGCTTTTTGTCAGAGCTCCCTGTGCCTTTCATGAGTCACTTGATAGGTCTGGGATGCTAGCTGCCACAATTATGTTTGTTGTTTAGACTATTCAGGTGTGACTGGGGAAACAGAAGAGTTTGCTGGCACAGCTTCTTTCATGGTGGTTGCACCTTGTGCTGGTTGGACTGCCTTAGATCTGCTATTAAAATCAGCATCTTCTACTTTGTACTTCATGGCTTCTGTGCTGAGAATCAAATCACCTGGGTGGCTGCTGCTGGTTTAAGAGCATAATTGAGTAGTCTAAGCAGCATCTTAGCAGCTGCTCCAAGAGGCTTTAACCTCCATGTATACACATTTCCTGGGATTTTGTTTTACAAAGAGAGGGATTATTGTCATATTCATTGTAATCACTCTTAAGTACTGTAGGCCTGATTCCTGACTGCCTTGTACCTTCTGCAGTCATTTACAACTGTGTAAAAGGAACTATACTATGTGATGCCACTAGAATGGCTGTGATATTATTACATTCACAGAGAGATTGATTGTACATTGCATGTAGCAATGAAGAACCAGGGCATGTGCAGAATGAGTAGAAAGTCTGTGTAGTAAGGTATTTCTGAGGTGCGAGTGAATGCATGATAGAAAAAGGCTGTAGAAAGAGAAAAGACAGTGGAGACTTTATTTTGTAATTCTAAATGAGGTTTCTATTCAAATCTATCTTTGTGTGCTTGGACTTGCCAGGAGTTGTCTTGATCTTCAAGGCAACCCTTCCTCTAAACAGTGCTCTGTGCTGGGGTGTTTATTTTTAGCTGGGTTATTTTCCTGATTTTCTTCATCTCTCTGCAGTCTGCCATGCCAGGGGTGGGCCAGGTGTTTGGAACTCCTTGTAGGCAGTAATGATAATGTAGGCAGATAAACATAAAGGTAAATCTGATGCTGATGTGTGCCACCAAAATGCATTGTTAGTTCACTTAAAAAAAAAAAACCCAAACAAAACCAAGAAAATATAGCAAATAGACTTCTGCTTGCTGTACTAAAGCTTGGATTAAGCTTGCAGAACCCCGAAGTGTGAGGTAGTGATGGCTGTACTGTTTCAGAGGTAAAGTTTGACTGCCAGGCTTTCTTGCCCTGAGAGGCAGCTCGCTTCAGACAGAGCAGAGGCCAAAGAGCTCAGACACCTGGAGGTTCAGGCTGGCACCTGAACCTGGGCTGACAAGAGAGCCCTTGGCTTGTGATGGCGATAAATCTCCTTTTGCTTATGTATATCTGGCTCAGTCTGACTGTTCTAGTTGGATTTCCACTTGAGCTGTAAATAGATAATTTTACAAGTGCCAGGGGAAAAAAAATGTTGCTTCATCTCTTAGGGGCAGCTTATATGTCACTGTCTGTGATTCTGATAGCACAAAATGTCTCAGTCATGAAATGTCAAATCTTAAGTATGACAAATAATCCTAAATTATATTAATATTTATTAAAGGGAAGGTGGAGAATGTATTTCAGAGCTTTAGTAGGAGTTCTACTAAATTTCCATATGAAGAAATCACTGCACTATCATTGTTGTTTGGAAGTGCCATGTTTTGAAGGTTATGTTGTTGTCAAGGCAAAAGGTTCTGTATTGCATTTTCAACCAAGCCTGACTGATTAAGGGTGTTGGGAAGAATGAGTTTTCCTTCCAGAATCTTAATTAGATTGACTTTAGCTCACGACAGGAGATTCTGCCAGCTGTCAGCTACTGCTTGGATGTCCTACTAATTAAAACTCTGAGGAAGCCTATTAAAGGTGTTCAAAAAGCCAAATCTCCCTTTAAAATATCTCTGGCACAGCAAAAAAAAAAAAAAAAAGTGTATGACAGTGATATTGCAGCATAGATAACTTGTCTTTTGCTTTTCATGTTGACAAGATGCAGCTTATATTACGTGGCTGAATAGGCTCTTCATTCCAAGCCCTTATCTGTCACCTTCCCGTGCATGGACTGAAAGGAATTTAAGGTGAAGTTTTGTTGGTTTTCAGTTTAGGCATGTCTGACATTCAGATTTTCTCATAAGATGAGGATGGCTGATACTGAAACACTTCTCTTGAGGTTTAATTTCTGAGGCAGCAGCATCCTGTAGTTGGTAAATGTTTTCAGTATTGAAACAGATTATGATATAATTTCTAATTACCATCACTTTTGTGCTGCAGTTCATGTTCTTGATTAGATGCTGCAACTGAGGTATATCTGTATTTTAAAGCTATTCTAGTGTACCTGTTTCAGGCATGTTTAAAAAAAAATCCTCCTTATACACTTTGTCAGTTTTCTAGACAAATGAATATCCTCAACTAGTGCCAAAAAATTTTTTTTGGCAGCATCTCATACTCCACTGGGGACCTGGCAAAATATCTCTGAACTTCTTTAGACTGTTTGCAAAGGCAAAATTTTGTTATCATAACTGTATTTATTTTAGGTAGATAGATAAAAATCCAGGAAAATTTTGCAGAAAGAAAGGAATTACTACAACAGCAAGAGATTTCAGATAGCAGAGACATTAAATGGAGGGGAAAAAATATTGTTTTCCAGAAAGTCATTGAACTTCTCCCAGATTGTTGTCATTTTGTCCAGGTATGGATTTCTAAGCTGGTAAGGAATTTAAGGGCTAAGAGAAAAATTTATGACAGATGAGAATAACTTCACTGAGAAGCTTTTTCAGTAGATACCTGGTAGGAAAATTACCCAGCCATAATAAGTTCTGGAAGGTGGTGTGTAGGGTTTCTGATTTGTGGAATAAAAAGCTTAGAGCTGCTGTCAAGATTTAAGGTAATTTGGGATTACTCAGAAGTGTGAAATTTGGGATTTGTCCAGAAGATAAGGTAGAGTTCCTTCGAGCTCCAGTATGACCTTTCTCTGCTCCTCAGTCATGTGTGATGGCAGGAGCTGCTGCTCCTGTTATCCTGGCTCCTCACAAAAGTTTAAGAGCTCCCTATTTTTCCTCTGGGCATTTAGCCCCGTGCCAGGTGTGATTTGATTGATGCTCAGGCTCTGATTATGGACCTTGCTGTGCTCCTTTTTCCCAGCAGGGTGTGTCTGGCAGCCCCTGCCCCGGGGGATGGATGTAGGATGGGTGCATCTGGCTCAACAGGGCAGTAGCTGAAGCCATAGTCATACACTGCTTTCTTCTTGGGGGCTATCAATTCCTGCTCCTATACCTGCCTTAAAATAGATGGTTTTTCTGCAAATAATTGCCAAATGTACATGCTGTGACCCTCTGTAGACATAGGTACTTATTTGGGAAAAAATTCTTACCTGCAAGGCTGCATTTGTTCATTTACTTATTCCATGGCAGACTTTGAGTCAGTATTGCATTGACCATATTTTTCCCACTGTTTGTTCAATTAATCATGATGTCATGCCAATGGTACTTATTATCTATTACATAGCTGTAGCTTTTATAAGGTGCTAAAGCAATTCTTCAAGCATTTAACAACTTAATAGGTTAATTAAAGGGTAGGTTTTATTAATTGAATTTCAGACAGCAAGTTCCATCATGTACTTTGGGAAAAGATAACATGATTATTGAAACCCTAGTACCTAATATGCTTGAATGTTCCCATTACTGGAAAGATGAAGGAAAGTTTTGGAGGAAAGAAATGATAAAACCTTCAACAAACTTATTTGAGCGCTCCCAAAGGGATAGGTATATGTCAGACCTTTCTAGGCAATACTTCAGGTTTATGCAATTCTGTTCCTTGATTTAATAATAGAAGCACATTCAAGAATGTGATTGTAGTTATTTTTGTTTGGTTTAGAACAAAACCTTCTTGGCGTGTGCTTCTGTATGTTTACACAACTAATTTTTTTTACTTTGAACCTCTTCCCCTCCTCTAAAAGAAATATAGCTTCTCTTGCTGCGACTATGATGAACTACCTAGGTTTTTTCTGGATTAAATATGCACATTTATTTAATAGGCAGCTGGTTCATCTAGGCACATTTGTGCCTCAGTTGTTAAAGATGATTAGAAAGCCATTTCTTTCTTAATCAAACTGCACAGAAAGGAAGAGTGAAACCAAAACTTTGCTCAAGAGGCACTAGATCCTTACTCATGAATTAATTGATTCTTGTCATCTGGGGATACTAAACTATTCTAACACTGTAATAGGGCTCTCTGAGTCTTAGTGGTGTAGAGTTATTTTGAGGTATTGCCGTATGGGCATCTGGTAGCATTTCATTGTCTAAGAAGCAAAATTGATCATAAAATTATCAGTGCATCCATACAAAGTTCACATGGCAAGTGAACACCTTTGGAGTACTGAGCGGGACAGTTGGAAACTCTATCCATATGCTTAATAGGCAGCGTTTTAATCAAATTAAAACTTTGTGATTAGAAACTCAAAATAATGGTTTGTTATCATTGGGTGCTGCGTCATTCCTTACATTTGCAATTTTGCAGCCCTGTTTATATATTTTATATATGTACAGTGTGCTCACACAAAATTTGTGGGTTTACATGGGTTGGTGTGAAATCTGAAGCAGTCAGATTTTTTTTCCCACATTCTGGTAGAGCTGGGTGCCACTCCAGTCCCTTTTAGCAGCATATTTCCAAGTTTTCACATCAACATAGCTACCAGTTTATCTCATCAGATGAGTTGCAGCAAGGAAACTTTACCTTTTGACCTGTGACAGTAATAAAAGGTGCTATTTTAAAAAAAGGCAAGTTGTAAAATTCACCTAGGTGCTCAGATAAGATAGAAACTACTTTTTTTTTCCCCCCAAGTAATGTGAAGACAAACAAAATCAAAATACAGAAGGTATTGATCTCTTTTATAGGTAAACTGTTTTAAGTGTTTTAAGCTCTAGACTTTAATCTCTGTGTTTTACATACGTTTGATCTGAGGGGTTGCCACTTTGAACTAACAGCAGGCTCAGAATGTTACTAGGGTGTCAGCTCAAAGCTCTACTCTAAAATACATAATCTGCATTTTAAATTGGGAGTTTGCTGTGCAGCAGAAGGGTAGCTCTGCTTTTCCTGCCTGTGTGAAAGGCTGGTGCCTGCCCCTGGGAAGGGGCCAGCAGTGTGTGGGTCAGCAACTGCAGCAGCGCAGAGACTCTCCTTGTCCCAAGCCTGACTCTCCTGGGACTCCTGGTTGCTCCTGGCCTGTCCCATGGCACTTTTGTCTTGGCCCCACACGATCTCTTCTGTGATGCCCTTTGCCCACTGCCAGCTGAGGATACCTGCTGACTTCCAGCAAGAAAACCCTTGTGAAAATAACACTTGGCTCGTCGGGAACAAGCAGCAGCATCCTTATGTTGAATTATATCCACTTGAACTTACAGTTCCTTTTTGTGTTTTAGGATCTCTTATGAGAAATGATTATCCCTCCTATTTTGCACAGTTTGGCAGATGAGTGTTTGTTTATAGATTCTGTGCAAGACTGATTTTCTGGCTGCCAAGCTCGTTTGCCTTATTGTAGTGTAAGGCACAATGCCATGCCAGTGAAGGGGACCGTGGTAGCATTAAGACAGTGATTAATTTCTTAAACAATTAAGTGCTCTAAATATAGAAATATTAAGGGTATAATTCATCTTGATTCAACTCTTCAGATATAACGAGTCTTTCACTTTGTTGCATCAGAAAATTAAACCTGGTACTAGTCATGTTGCTTTCTTGGAAAAAAAAAAAAAAAAAGGAAATCTTTATAGGTGATATATGACTAATAAAAGCCAGAAAGTATCACACAGCATTTTTATACTGGATACTCTGGTATTCTAACAACCTGTGCCCATAAGAACATTATGTGCCAGTTTTATAGAAATACCTGTGGAGTGTTTACTACTTAGAGCTTTCCAGTAGCATTTTCACAGTTTTAGTAAAATTATGGAGGAAAAATGGTGGAGTCCTTTTGTTTCCTTCATAATGCCTTCCTTGCCTCCTCTTGACTCCACAGTTTAAATTAGTGCACAGATGCCTTTAAAAACTGTTAAGGGATACAAAGTGTAAACAGTTTACATTTTCATCTCTCCTCACTGGTTCCCATTCAGCAGTAGGATAGAATGGCTTCTCTGAAGTTCGCAGCTTTTTCAGAATATTCTAGATCTTAACCAAATTTCCATAGGTATCTCTGAAAACAGGACTACCACAAGGTTACCAGGACACACAAACAAATTTGTGGAGTCCAAGGGATGTGCATATCTGTTTCATATCAGGAGAAAATTTTTCTCTGTTCAAGGAGATCTTTCAGGGAAGTTCTGCACAGATAACACAACAGGGAAGCAAATTGTGTATACAGTGTTGGAAGGCACGCTTCTAATTAACCTCCACTGTTACTGTTATTCTGTTAGCATAATTGTTGATGTTATTGAAGAGGTAACAAAGTCCTTTGATTTTATAGAAGCTGTAATAAACATTGTGGTACTATTGAATTATTGCCGAGATGCATCATCCTTTTCCTTTTATTTTGAAGAGCTCTGCCATAGGAAGAAAGAAAATAAAGTTAATATATGATAAAATCTTCAAGTGTAAATTTTTCTGTTTATCAGCAAAGGGAAGGGGACAGAGAACCTCTGTGCACTGACCTTGTGTAAGATATTGTTCATGTCATAAAACTGATACACCCTGAGAGGTCAGAAAATTATATTAAGGTGCTGTTGTGTTTTCATGTTGGAATTCTCTACACCATTAAAATAGTTAACAAAGGAAAGACAGGTTAGGAGTCTGTGTTAATGCAGGATCAACTTCCAGTAATCATTTAACCCACAGGGGGTACGTGCACATGATGATCCTACTATTCAAGCAGCCAGAGCTAGGCCAGTGGGTGCCTTTCAAACAGGTTTAAGCTGGCAGAGACAAGCTGATATGTAACGCATCATAATTTTTAGAGAAGCATAGAGGATAGGGAACTGATTCTAAAATTTTGAGAAAATGCTCCCTGTCTGAATGGGGAACTCTTCTAACAGCATTTTTGCTTGCATTTACCATCTGCAAGCATGGACTCTGTCTTCTTTGGCATGAGAAGTATTTAGAGCAGAGTACATGAATATTGTGCTCTGGCATGTAGCTTTAGTTCTGGGGCTGATATTTGTGCTCACCTTTGTCTTCTATAAAACTGTAGATAAAGTAATGGTGTATTTGAACCTGTTAGAGGCAGCATGATTTAAGTTATATCTGTATAATATACACTTTGGCTGAAATTCTTATTGTGCAGAGAGTGAATGCTCAAGTTTCATATTAGCAGCAGCTGAACAGTCTTTATGTTGACCCTTTGCACAGGGATGAACTTTGCCTAAGGAAGAAGGGTAGTAAAATGTCACAGGAGTGTCGCATATTCTGCCTACATTAATTTCATGTGGAATATAGAATCAGAATTTGTTCACTCAGCTCTCTGAGGAGAAGGAAAGAAACAGGTGCTGAAAGAGTGAAATGAGCTTATCAGTGCTAAGTGGAAAATTTGACCCTTATTCTTTTTGCTAAAGATGTGTGTAAATGCTAAGCAGCAAACAGATTTAATGTGCTTAGTTCTATCATGTTCAAGCATAATATTTGATAATTAAAGTGCAGTGAAAGCAAAATGGGTGTTGGACATCAGACAGACTTGATAAAACCCAGTGTTCATCCCCAGATGTGGGACACCCAACACCTTCAGCCAAACAGTAAATAGATTTTATCTTCCATATATGACTTCCTATTGCCTTGGACATCTGGACTTTGGTGCTTGCAAATTGATTTGTCTTAAATAATAACACACTTTCCCTCCCAACTTCTATCCTATCCCTACTATCCATATAAAACTCATCCATGTCCATATTTAGAAAAATTAATTCCCGATTCGGTCCCTTGATTATTTGCTATGTACTACCATAACTTGTTGTAATTGTATTGTTGGCATGAAACGATCATCTATTCAACCAGGAATACCCAAGTTGTCATAAGAGCTACACAAACTCATTAATCCTTTTAGTTATTTTTAAGGCAAGAACCAGGATGAACTGCAATTGATTGCAAAGGTCAGTTCACATTAAAAATATTCCAGTGAGCTTAAAAATTCAGGCATTTATCTATTATGCAGTTATTGCTGGTGAAATAGGACAGAAGTTCACACAATAATTTGCATGAGCAGCTTGCAGTGCTTCTCTGGTATTGATAGGATGTTCAGGATGCAGAATTTATTAGACAACTACCAACAGAATGTAAAAAATAGTGGTATTGCAGTTCTCATTAATACACCTCTAACGTATGGAACGATTGAAATCAACCTCTGCAGATCAATCCCATTACTGTGCACTGGAGACATCTTTGTGATGCAATGTCATTGGCATAAATAATAAAGATGATGTGAACAGATAGGATGATTAGACATGGGGAAGTTGCTGTCAAGTGCTACTGGGCTTCAGCAGTACAAAAATTCTGTTTTCTCTTAAGAAATATAAGCAAGGAGCACCCTATCACATCTGACTTTTCTTTCTTTAACTTGCCTCCTTTCCCCGAGCATGCAACACAAATTACATGTTTTTGCAGCTGTAGCTAAATACAACAGAAGTTTTCAGGAAGGTGGAGAGAGCAAATTAAAACTGTGATTTAATCATCTATTAAAAAGCTGGGCCAGAGCCTGCACTTAGTTTGATGTGCACTTGTGCTCAGTGCGGTTTCAGTTATGCATTGCAGGTGCAGAGCCCAGGCCCGTCCCTTCATTGCTGTGCATAAGGGCAGCAGCATTGGTGCTCAGACCCATAAATTTGGGGTAGAAGTGCTATAAGCTTCTATCACTCATGCTTAAAAGTAATTGTTTACCAGTAGCAATCCCAGGGTAGCAGGATTTAATATTCCAAGCCTTTGAGGGAAGAGTAGTTAGTAATTGAAGATTGGATTGGTATAAAATTTCATCAAAGAGATTACTTTCTCCAGGTAATGGCTGTATTTAATTTTTCAAAATGTTCATAAATGCGTGACCTATGACTTGCTCTCTTGTAGGTGTGTTTCAGAAAGATGATTAACTAAACTGGCTGGTATTTTGAATTGTTAAACTTCACGAATTGGAGTTTTTTGTATAAATATAAATTAGGTGTTGAATGAGGTTGTCTCCAGAATAATTGGGTTTTTGCTATCAAAACTTCGGTGCAATCAGGAATGTCTAATAACTGGAGGGCTAGGTTCCTTCAAAATAACTTGAAGGTAAAAATAAGTAAATTGTAAGTGGATTTTGGCCTTTTCTATTTTAACTATGCTTAAGAGGTGAAAATAATTTAGTACCTTTTACTGTATGTACTTGGACACATGAATTGGTTTTCAGTGCTGGTGCTTGATCTACCATTCACTTTTTACTTGATATGATTAGATAAAATATTTAAAACAAATTTTCCCAATGTCAAGCAGTAAGACCTTGGTTACACAACTGGTTCACTGCCAGGAAAGGTGTGGGGTTTCTTACCTCAGGGTAGCTATCACTTGTTAGTTATTTTTAGTAAAAGCTCAGACAGGCTTTGGCATGTTCCTTGCACTGCCACATAAATAGATAAGGTCATGGCCAGGTGCAGAGCAGAGTGAAGACAAGGTCTGCAACACGTTTCATTGACCAGAGGCAGTGAGGCAGGCACAGTGAGGACAATACACCAAAGTGCAAGGAGCTAAAGGAGGGGGGGAAAAAGCAAGGGAGATGGGTATTAATGTACTTCAGGGGGGCAGATGAGTGAGAATGATGGAAGACAGGACTTCAATTCATGCTAATTAGCTATGCACAGCAGGGGAAAAGATGGCTAAATAATGCACCTCTTCAAAAGATGTATGGGCTGATCAGCCCCTCACAGGTGCCAGAGGGAGAGGCTGCAGTGCAGACCTCAGGAGGTGCTGAGATCTTCCTCTTGGGGCAGGGACAGACAGCAGGAAAAAGAAATCTTCATGGTCTTTATTTTGACTCCAAGACTGTAGGGAGTATGGATGGTGATTCAGGGGTTTCACATAACCTGCAGCTGGAGGTTGCATTCTTACACAAAAGATGATGTTAATTGCTTTTATTTGAAGTCTCCGCTGGTGTTCATTTTGGAGATGTTCAGCTGAGACTATTTCAGTGAGCAAGTTAGACTTTGGTCCTAATATCTGTAAGCAGAAACATAGAATAAAGCAGTAGTACAGACTTGTACAATATGCCAGCATCAGACTTTTTAAATTCAGCTTGTTGAGCTCTTCTCATGTCCCTGGTGTGTCCCTGTTGTCCCAGATACTACATTTTCTTGAGGGAAAACCAACCATATTTTAACCTTTGCAATAACTTTCAAATTGTTTTCATCTTTGGCAGAAGTTTTCAAGTGAAGCTCACAGCTCCCTTTCAGAATGATGCTTTTAAAGAACCTGTTATGTTTGCTTGTTTCCTAATTTCCATAAAGTCATCATTTGCAAATAGTGCAACCCATTGACTCTTGTAATGAAAGAAAGAAAAGGATTGGAGAATTCATTAAAAGAACAGGTTTTTGCTGACCTAAGTACAGAAGCTGTCCTGAGGCCAGTTCAATGCTTAGACCCTACAGCCCATAGACTCTGAAAACATGAAATAGTATTAAAATTTTAGCTTTCCTTTAAAACATATAAATTCCTTCTCTTTACTACTGGTTGTTGAGGAAACTTTTATAAATTCACTTAACTGTGCAGTGGTGGAATCTCTTTGGGCTTTTTAAGGCAACATGACCATGAAGGAGTTGCTGGAATTCTGAATTGCTCCGTGCATCTGTGACTGCGGGCCACAGAGCCCTATGCTCAGCTGAGCTTCTGTAGCAGTGGGATGTTAGATGTGTATTAGTCTCTGCTCCAGTTAAATCTGCTGCTCCAAGAGCTATATGCAAGGAAGGTGTGGTTTGATGTACTTACTACTTCACTTTGCCTTAGTCCTAGCTCAGTTTTGTTTCTGACATGAAGTGCAAGCCATGGGGCAGACTACAATTGCACACTGTGAAAAGTAGAGAGCAGCGTGGTCCTGTTGTCTTACAACGCCTGCAAAGGTTCTGTTCCAAGAATCAGGGTGTGTTAACTTGGAAATGAGGTTAGAGAGACAGCATCCTAGCATAGTTGTCTCTGTTCTCTGCTCTTAAAGCTGTGTTTCAGTACCTTTTCATGACAGTGTGTCCACAGCATTATATTTATTTGACATGATCATTTAAAAGCTGCTTTTCTTTCAGGCCTGTTCCTCTGTCCAAGACATTGTGAGATTGATGTACAGCTCATCCTTTTTAGCCTGTGCTGCTTGCTGCATGCCCTGTACAGGTGAATGATTGGATTTGCCAATCTCAGGGATGCTTGTTTCTTCTCTATCCTATAAAAAGACTACACAGAGAAAGGCACATATTCAGTTCTGCCAGACTTTTGGGGCAGCTTCTGTGGAGTTTAATAGTAGAAAATGCCTTACTTAACTTGGATGAGCACACACTATGGGGTTTAGAGATAAATCAGTATCTGAAGAAATTTATTCATTCTTCCTATCAGAGGTAATGATTTTGCAACAAGAAGTGCCTTGCTTTGACATCAGAGAAATTCTCAACAACTGGGTGCGGTTAGACAGCTTGCTCTAAATGGCTAAATTTAAATGAATTGTGCATTGTCTTAGGTGCCCAGCTTATTGCAGTTCTGGGTAGACACTTGCCAGTGTCAGATTTGGAAAGGAAGACCCAGGATTCTGTGAAATAATCTTGAAATTGTTTTTCTCACTTGTTAATATTAAACACAGATTATTCTAAATTAACCTTCTGAACCCACTCCCAAAGAGCACTACAGAGCTACTTCTAATTTTTTGTTTCTACAGCATTTTTGTATTTCTTCCCTCACAGGGCATGTATTATGTAAGTTTGTGTTGCACGTTGTCCTGGCTCTGCAAGGAAATGGGATTTACACAGATGCTATTACCTGCCTGCTAGAGCCCTCACACAAACCTGTATTAAAAAACTAATAGTCAAATTTTCTGTGGTTCAGTGCATGTGATCTTAAAATTGTTGGCAAATTATCTACATAGAGTGGGGAAAAAAAGCAGTTGAATTTTTTCTTTCACAAACCCTTTTCTGTGTCACATATCTTACTTAACTGGTAAGCATTTAACCAGGATGGCTGTTTTATTGGGACATCTCCCAGGAAACCAATTTAGCCTAATGATAGTGAATGACAATGACTGCTGTTTAATTGGGACATTATTAGCCAAAATTCAGCTTCTATGAAAAGTAGTTGGCTAGTGCAGTGAGGTTAAGTAGTGTTTAACCAGGTGTTAAATAGACCTACAAGTCTAAGCTCTCCTCTCTGAAGGGGAAGTAGCTGGATTTATTTAATATATTCCAAAACTCAAAGTGGTGTTAGTTCTGCTGGTTATGCTGTTAGTATGGGACTGCACAATGCACACGTTCTTTTCTAAAAAACACATTTGAAGTTGGCCAAGAGCATATCTACAGGAGAACCTGCAGCCTGAAAATGGCATGCGTTGTGCAGCAGCTTTGAGTGATTGGTGCTTTTTGACTTTCCCTCAGTGGCTCTGGGCTTCATAGTAGGGAGGACAAATTTTGACCCATCTGTACCCTGGGGAAGGTGTTTTTGAGCACTGGTAGCAAGCAGTGTTGTTCCAGCATGGCTGAATAAAGGCCCAGGCTGGTCTGGACTTGCAGCAGGGACACATGGATTAAAGGAGAATTGCAGACTGCAGTTGGGTGGTTCAAGTGGTGGCACTGTCCAGAACAGGTGTTGGGAGGTTACAGCCGTGACCCAGCCCTGAGACAGGGTGCCAATTTAGTTTGGGATTAAGAAGTTATTAATGATAAATTCAGAAGGTATAAATCAAGTGTGCTGGGTTTTGGTGGAATATATTCCATATTAGTTTAATTGTGTAAAATAGAGGGGAGTCCTTTGCCTTATCTCCAGTGGTATCACATAAAGGACTTGAGCCTGTGCTTGAAGATCCTTGACATCTACCTCCATTAATGTCAGCTTAACCATTCTTTCTACCAGATTTTCAACCATAATTTTCCAAGGCCACAATTCTCACCTTTCACTTCCTTTTCCACTTGAATTCCTATGTGATCCCCACAATGGAGCAATAAAGGCACATTCCTTTTGCTTCACTTATATTTAGGCCCTGAGCTCATTAATTCTTAAATTTGGTTTCAGAAGCAGTTCTTATTTAAGCGTTAACATTGGATCATGCTAACATTTCTGCCCCATTAAATCAAGCACTTTTAATAAGAAAATGGTGTCATTAGTGGAACATTTACTTCCTTCCCTTTTCTTCTGCTGCTGCCTGAAATATAGGGACCCTTTCCTAAGCTGTGCCCCACTGTGTTTTAAATTTGCTGCCCACTTGCACATTTCTAATCTCTTTCCTTGGGGAAGGTTACTTCTGATGCTTTCAAAAACCAAATCTTGGAGACAAGTTTGTTATAATTGACTTAACACACGCATTTTTAAAAATATGTAGGAGGGTATAGTTAACAGAGAAAGATATCAATATCCAATATCCAGTTCTGTGGTTCAAGAAAAATTTGAGGGTAAAATTTACTTTTGAGGTAGGTCTCCCAAGGAAAATGGGGAAAGGCAACATAGCATAATGTCTTTTATAGCAAACCCACAAAGTTTCAAGCCAACAAGTCTTTTCTGGTGTTTGTTAAAAGCAAACAAAACAAACAAAAACCCAAAGCAGAACACCTGCACAAAGCTAATTTAGAATGTCTGGAAAGTACAAAAAGTAAATCTATGTAAACTTTCATACCAGCTGGCCACTTTGTTCTAACAAAAAGCCAGGTGAAGCCCTTGTTTTCAGATATTCAAGAAAGAAACCCTAATTGCAGAGTTCCGACAAGGTGTTCATACAGAGTTGAGTTTAGTGCTTTCTAACTTGTACTGTTTTCTACTGGAAAACATCATTTGGCCCTGCTTTGTATGTTGGCCTGCCAGGACAGTTGGTTTTTAATTAAGATCTTTTTTTCTCTTTGCTCTTTACTTTCTGGAATAATGTCATTAACATTGGAATAAAATAATACTCAAGAGGTGTGCATTGATGAGGATCTATTCCTAAACAACTTGCTATAACACACGATTATATCTGAGTAAAGAAGGTATAAATGTAAGGCTCTATCCACAATGGTTTGATCATATTTCAATGCAAAAGCAAATTTCAAGATCACTTGCATGTTATGATTTTTTAATATAATGTTAGTATTTAAATTTTGTGTGTTTGCATACAAGGATGGCTATAAAAGTCCTAAGGCTTTAATTGTGCCTCTTAACCATTATAATTCTTTCATTTTATTTGTAAATGAATCAAAGATTTATCAGGCTGAAAGAGGTAGCTATTCAAGACCTTTTCCTGAGCAGTAAGGGAGATGAGTATTGCTTGTGTGGACGTGTCCAGTGCAAAGGTGGATGAAAATACCACAAAGAAAGAACTAGATGAAACTTGAGAACTGTAATAATGGCAATAAAATTGTAATTCAGTTATATAAAATGCTAATTCATGCCCTTTGAAAGTAACAATTGGGATTTCTGCACTAAGTGTGAAGCTCATCAGTTGGAAACAGCTGAGGAAGGAAAGGACTTTGTGTACTCTTTCACAGAATCAGGCACTAATGAGACAGAGACATAAGAAAGATAAATGTGATCCTTTAGGATGCATTAAAATATGTGGGATTTCTTCTCAAGGGAGGAAAGGAAATGTTAATGTTGTTGAGCAAAGTAATGTAGTGGCACTACTCAAAAAAGCTGACTGCAATTCTGGTTATCCAGAATTGTTTAAGATGGGTTCAAATGGGAACAGATGAAGAAAAGGTCTAGCAATGTGAATGGATGACTTGGCATGAAAAAGAAAAAGGTGCAATTGTTAGACCTTTGATGCACTTGTAGAAAGTGTTTGCTTCTTCAGCTTTTGTTTTGCTGTGCTGGGAGGAGAAAAAGCTATTTAAATTCAGAACCAATGTGTGTCTGGTAAAGGATAAATGTTTGGCTGAGAAGTAACTTCAGAGGTTCTCCAGCAGCCTTCCAGTAATTGTAGTGGGGGTCTGAAAACTATGGTTGCTGTTAAAAGTACTGCTGGATCGGTTTGTGGGTATAACAAGGTCAGGTGGCTGTAGGGATGAAGACATGGGGCTACTAGAGCCATGGGGTGCTTCAGCAGGAATGGATGTTTGACAAGTCCCCATGTCCTCAAGGTGGATGACTCCTTAGAGAAAAGGACCTGGGTGTCCACACACTCTTGTTCCCCTGCAGCTGGACAGCTCAGCACAGCAGAGGCATCCTGAGAGCCACCAGTCCCTGAAAAAAGCAATCCCACTCTTGTTCTCCAGCTGTTCCACTGGAGCTGGTGTAGAGGCTGGTGCAGTCCCAGAATAAGCTCCATTTAGGGTGATAAAGTGGAAGGCAGGTAATCCTGTAAAGCATTGTCTGCATGGATGATTCACACACTCGGATCCTCTCAGAATGGAGAGAGCTGTTGGTGATGCAGAAGGTGCTGTCACAGCATGTAGTGAAGAGAGAGACAGACCCAAGCCACTAGGCCAAAACAGTGTTTTCAGAAAAAAAAAAGATGCTGTGAATTGCCTTGTACAAGGTTGTTAGGAAAATAGTGAGCTGAAATACCTCTACCTATTTCCACTCACAAATCTCCACCCCCACCACTTTCCCCATTCACGCATTTTTCTCCTAACAGTAGGAACTGAAGCTCAAAGCATTAAGCTGTTAATGCTGGCCAGGAGAGAAACATGGTTCATCACATGCTTGTGCCATTAGTGAGTGTTTGTGGCTCTGACACTCACAGCAGGTGGCCACAGTGAATCTGACCTGGAGCATTCTTTGCAGAGATTAATTTTTAACCAATTCTGATTATTTTTAAGTGTTGTAGAGTGATGTTTTCGGTATCTTACCTATTTCATTAAATTTAGGTTGTTTATCTGCAACTGTGATCCCACCAAGTGAGATACTAGGTTAGATTTTATGGATTCTGAAACACAGCATTTACTGATTGAGCAGAGGTGCCACTAATGTAACTTGCAAGAACAGCAATAAGGAAATCTTTCAAAACATTACCATATATTAGGAAATGTGTGCCAGGTTCTGAGCAAGAGTTAGAATAAATGCAAGCTGTGGAATTGACCATAAGAGGCACTGAATTCCTCCTGAGAGATAATCATTTAGCAATGCTCTAGAGAATATTGGTAACTTACGGGAGTGTAGTTAGAGACAAGGAGAGGAATAAAAACATAATTTGGTGATCAATGATAATGGTGTTTATTCATAATTTCAGGAAGATCTAGAAATGAGCAAAGTAGGAAAACAAATGAAAAAGCAGGCTAAATGGAAGGAACTAATCCAGTAACTATTTATTGAGCTATGAGCATGACAAATTAAGGGCTTGGAAAAGCTCAGATTAGTTTGGCTCCATGGCAGTGTTACATCATGGTTTAGGTTTAATTTAAAAACTATTCTCAAATACTAATTTTTTAATCTTATCTCTTGGAAAGTCCTTTTTATCCCAAGTGTGTTTAGATGTATAACAAATATGTACATCCAATCTATATAATGATCCAAAAGTACATCTAAAACTGATGTAATAGCAAGAGAGCTGCATCCTTACAGGCATAGCTGTATGTGCTGGTGTCTGCTTCAGACCTGAGGCCACTGACAGAAATCTGCCTGGGGCTGTTGCCCTGTCCCAGGCTGCCCTTGCTCCAGTAGCCTACAGGTGCTGCTTTCTTGCCAAGCCTCCACATTGCCCCTGCTGTGGGATCCCTGGGAAAGTGTCCCTAGCTAGCACAGGGTCCTGATGCCTTCCCCAGAACTGTCAGCTGCATTCCAGCAAGAACTCCTGGTGCAGACCTGAAACACGAGGGATGGAAGGTGTTGAGGGCCATGGATATGGATCTGCAGACAGTTTTTGCTTGAGAAGGAGACTGGGGCCACTGTGAGCAGTGCTGTGGCAAAGAGCCTCCCTTTCCTGTGCTCTCACCTGTTTCCTGGAAAGCAGAGGCTCAGGAGGAGTTAAAAAACAGAGGTCTGCAGTGTCAAAGTACACATCTTGTTTGAATCACTTCAAACTGAGCCCTTTGGGAGACAAGTTATGAACTGGGATCAAGCAGTAGATGGACACGTGCACATAGAGACTACCCAGCTGCAGTATAATTCTTCCTAACTGCTCCAGTAAGACACATACAATGTTTTACTGGTCATAGCAAAGAGCCAAACAAAAATCCACAAAATTATAGGCCAAAACGCACTAGTTCTTTTCTACAGAATGATAAATTCAGGGAATTACAGTGATATATTTATTGCGTAGTACAGGAGTTGGTGCAGTGATCAGTACTGTCAAATTTATTGGGCTTTTATTAAGTCCAATATAAGGAAAAACTAAGGCAGATGGCTAATGTATTGTTGTTTTGGTAAATTTTCCTTTTCCTTTTTAATAATGAAAGTGCTGGGAGTGGGTGTGTTTTTTCAGAGGCAGAAACATGGTCAGGTTTATTTACAATCCAATTAATGGCATGGTGTAAAGCAGAGGTTTAATCTCAGCTGGCAGCTAAACGCCACAAAGCTGCTCCCTCTGCCCCCACATCAGGAAGGGGAAGGAATCTGAAGGGTTCAAGTGAAAATCCTGGGTTGAGATAAAGATGGTTTAATGGGTAAAGGAAAGGTGTTGCATGCAAGCAAAGCAAAACAGAATTCATAGAGATGTTTTTATCCATGACTGTGTTGACGTGCTCCAGGTGGAAGTCATCCTCCCAGTACCCTGGCTCCTCCACACCAAGTATTTTGACCACTGCATTGGATGAGGTGGGAGCTCTGTGAAATGCATCTTCTTGCATTGTGTGATGCAGATTTATCCTTTCTGTTGGTCAGAGGAACTTCCTGGTTTTCTCCTTGCCTTTGACAGACTGTTTTGTGAAAAGTGTCATCTTCTCTTTTAAATTATTTTGTTTCAAGCTAAATAATTCAGTATAGCAGACATCTTTACTTAGAAGATAAGTCACTATTGAAATCAGAGCTACACTGATTTGCCAACTACCTCAAGCATTTAAAAATAGATAATATTTGAAGTGAGAAAGCTGATGTTGCTTTCTAAGATGCAAAGATGGGTGGCAAATGGGAAAATGCAGGTCCCTCCCCTAAAGGAGAAATTAGGAGAGAGCAAAAGAAATTTCTTAAAGGTATCCATCATTTGCAATAAATATAGTAATAAAGATTACCTTAAAAATGGAGATCACTAAGGGAGAGTGATTTCTCTGAATTTACTGAATAGGGAGCTTGGAAAGAATAGTGGAAAGAGGGAAATAAAAAACTTGAATTACCTTTAAAAAGAGTAAACTGATTCATTAAAGGCTTTGAGATGAAAATTGAGAATGCAAATTGAGCTGCTGAATCTAACATCTAACTTGGTGTCTCATTTTAATAAAGTAATAGGAATAGAATTACAAAACCTGCAAATTCTGATAGCAGGTATGTCTATCTATTACTGGCAAGTGGATTTTATCATGGAGTCACCTGGCTCAGAGCGCTGAGAAACCCTCTTTTCCCTCCACACCCCCTGAACTCTGTCATTTTATGGTAGAAGAAGAAGACTTATTCTTCTGTGGGTCTCGTTTTGTGAATGTTTCCAACCTGGAAGCCTTCCTGCTGAAGGGCCATGGTAAGTTTTGATGAGGAGTTTTTGTGTGTGCCAGCCCACCTTCCTCTTCATGAAGATATTGTAGTCACTGAAGCTATTTCTCACATAAGTTTTCTTTCTGTCACTGTGACAAATTTGCTTTAATAATTCTGGATTTTCCCTGTTTTGTGTAGCTGTCATTCTCTATGTATTTGAGGGAGGTGCAGCTCTCTCGAGGGGATAATTCCTTTTTTTTGAGGAGGCATTTCTCATGTTTCAGTCAGTTCACTTTTTTATTGTTTGCAGTGGATCTTTATATGGCTTCTTCTATATTATATTGAAAATTATTATAATTTATACAAAAACATATTGTGAATTCAAAGACAGGTGCACAGTTTATGCAAAGCAATCACATAATTTCTTTGAAATGTGGTGCCTGAACAAGGCATTATGAATGAGATTGACAGTGGTAGACTGAGTTTGAAGGAGTTCATTGTGTTTCAAAGTGAAGCTGCTTATGTGTTTCATTATGGGAAATGATGAAATTACATATTAAGTTTTCTGGTCTTAGCAACTACAATAAAAAAGGTCTTTTTCTATGCTGTGTCATGGGGGGGCCCATGAATCTAAACCCACTTGCAAAGGAGATTGTGTTCTCATATCCTGCTCTCCAGCTGCTCAGAAAATCCACATACACTCAGCTTGTGCTGGCATGGATCTCTGCTTTCTAGGAAATATTTCAACCATTGTCCCAAAGTATCAGGGAACTTGCCAAGGATAACTGAATGTAGAGCAAGGTAGATAGTGCTGGTAAATTGATTTGCCCGTGAAACTTAGTGCTGTCCAGGTGTGGTACCCTGTTGTAAAAACGGGTAATAAGTGCAATAAACCTTCTAATGGCAAAGAAATGCATTAGGGAAAAAAAAATAAAAACAAACAAGACAACCAAGCTACAAGAAACCATCCTTGCAGATACTACATATAAAGAAAAACCTTTGATAAATTCCAAGTTTTAGCTCGCTGGTGTCACAAATGGGTCTTCTTGTTTAGCCCCTGTTCCCCCCATCTAGCCATCGAGAACAAAAACTTGGGGAATTACTTTCCCGTCGGGACAATGTGATAAGATACTGCCATCTACAGGTAAAGCATCTCCTCTTGAACTTGTGCTATGTGCAAAAATGTCTTTGGAGCTGCTGCTGGTTATAACCCCAATATTCCAGACTCTTTCTTCTGAATTCCAAGTATACTTGTTAGAGAGAGTCCATGGGGAGCACATGTAGCTGCAGGGTATGCAGCAAAATTCCTGTTCTGCTTGCACAGTGTCTGGATACAGGTATTTTGGCAGGCTCTGAGAATTTAAGCCATATCTGAAATATTTATGCATGTGAAAATTTTCGTGCCCTGAAAATAATCCCTCTGAATTCTGAGAGTTGTCACAAGCAGAAAAGCTAATTGTGTGTTTGGTGTCTGTTCATTGAGGCATGAGGCTGGTACAGATTCCTCTGATCACAGCTTCCCTCTCTTGCCCCCCTCTCTGTGTTAAGCTCTTAGGACAAAAACACAGGGTTACGTTGTGTTGTTTGACTACTAAGCTTTGAATATGACCAATGAATTTTAATAATAGATTGAGAGTAATCATCATAGTGATGCTTCCATGATTTTTCATCAATTCACTGGATGAGCAAAAAATCAGGATGCTAGAAGTACTGCTGAAGTTAGCATTAGCCTAAAGATTTTTAAGTAGTTTTAGTATTATCATTTCTATGATGATGGCTTTTCAAATGTCGTCAGTTTTAAGGTTTGCTCAAAGGATTTGAGGAAAGATTTGAAGCCATTAATTCTATATCAGACTTTGTTTCAGGCTTAATTGATTGTTAAGGGATATTACAGAATAGTCATGCTCTAGGAAGTAATGTGCTAGAAATCCTCCCTGAAGAATTGTATGGTTTGATGTATACTGCTGAAGCAGGAAATTGTGACCTTTTATTAAAAAGATAAAAATCCTGAAAAATAAGTTTAACTTGTATGGTTTTATTTTGGAAATGGAGTAAAGTATCAGCGCAAACTGTTTGTGGACTTGTATCTCAAGTGTGGAACAACTTGTTGCTGTGGTGGTGCTGCATAAACCAGAGGAGGAGGCCTGTAAACTATGTGAGTAGTCAAAGGGATGAGATATTTAAGGGTCTGGGTGTCCCAGTTCAAGAAAGCTTTTGAATTCTTACCACCGAGTAGGTCCTTGGCTTTATCAAAATATGTTTCTGAGCTGCAGCATGCATGTAAAATACCTTTCACTTTGTATGTAAAGCTACTGGAGCAGTATGGAGATCCCTGTAAACATATGGCAAAGAATGTCTTATTGAATTGTATTATCTCGCCTTTCATGAGGCTGTATGTCATACAAATGTCACTATTAAAAGATGATAAAAAAGCTTGAACAGCTTTTACCTCTGATTTTCACATATCTTTAATCTTCAAAACTGTGCTACCTTGTGCTTCTGAATACAGCATTTCAAGGGAAGATAGCTAAAATCTGCAGGTGAAAACATTTTAAAATTCAAAGAATCCATTGTGTATTTGGATGTGAGACACTGCTAGAATTTCTTCACCTGGTAATCTATCTTGAAAATAACTGGTTGGGTTTAGAGGTGTCAAATACTTGCTTCTAGCCTTAGTGGCTCATGATGTGTAATTTTTAAACACTTGTTTCTCAAAGGAGGCCTCCCCACCTGATAAATGCTGTGAAATTGCACAGTTGAGAAGGATAGAGGGAGTGTTTCCTTTTCAGTTCTTTTCAGATAAGTTATATCTTAGGGGACTGAGCAGGGACTGTGTGTTGGAGAAAGGAGCAGCAAAATTAGAATGCTGATCTTTCCAGTCTTCCCTATCACTCCTCATTCACTTTTGTCCCCTGTTACATTTATAGGTATGGACATTTTTTTCCTCTAAAAATGCTCATCTTTATTTTCATTTTCGGCTATATGTAACCATCTCTTCTCTCTCTTTTAGCCAGGGAAAGAGAGGATTTCTTCATTATAATGGTTAGGTTTTCCATGCCTTTTCATTCTGAATAGCTCAGGAGTTCTTGAAAAAGTTGTCAGGGATTTTCTTGAGCAGACACCTTGACCAGAAACAATGTTGTGCCAAAACACACATATATATTAGATATACGTTACATTGCATTACACAGATATAATATATATACATTACATCAGATATATTTATTGTTTCATCCCCAGTTACTTGAATTTAGGACTTTGCTGCACACAGGGCTGTGGAAAGAAGTTCTTTTTTTTTTTTTTTTTTTGTGATTTCAGCATTCTTCATGTCTGGTGGAAATACAGAATCGTGTAACCAGTTGTGTTGACATTTAGCCAGCAACTCACCTTCTGGACTTTTTGATGCTTTTCCAGATTTATTAAATGATCAAAATTAATTGAAGTGACAAGTTCAATGCTTGTCATCAGAATTTGAAGGTGGCCGTGTCCTGACACCACGAGCTCTGCTGAAGAACTCTTGTCCCAAGCAGCAAGGGAAGTGTGGCTGACAAGGGGTACCACATCCAACCCAAGGCAAGGGGGGACAGGGAAGGGTGAGGCTCTGTGGAGGTACAGAAGAGTGGGGAACTGCTGTTTATGGTGGTAGGGGAGGCCAGAAGGAGAAGAAAGGTAACCTGATATGTTGGTAAGCAGACAAGGGAGAGAGAGTCTGGAAAGGCAGACAATGGAGCTGCAGAAGTGAGGATTTGAGAAGGGGTACAAGGAGGGATAGACATGTCTGAAGGAGTAGGTGATGTCTCCTGGGAAGAGGTCTCAGTAAAATGGATTCCTGAGTGCTGATCCAGCATGTAACACATGCTCTTAACTTCAAACCTATGAAGTCAATGCACTTAGAGTAAGTGCATTTTAAGTATCTTACTGAGTCAGACAAAGTGTGCAACTCCATGTTTAATTTAGCCCTTACATACATTTAACTCTTCAGTGAGATTTCTGTGAGCTTTATGCTTTAAATGGTTTGCAGGAACATGTATGGTTTTTTATGAGAGAAAATTCATCCAAGGTAACTTCTCTGGTAGCACAGATGCCTGGCATGCTTGTTTGTAGAGTTGTGCATTTATTTTTGGTTATTTGACTTAGAGTGACTTTGGTTATTTGACTTATTTGAATTGAGTGATTAGGCTTTCCCCAGAATACGTGCTCTGTTTTGCTTTGCTCTGATGCAGGGTCTGGTCCAAAGCCTACTGAAGCTGGAGGAAAGACTCATTACTTTCACAGCTTTTAATCAGAACTCTAAGGTACCCAGAGGCCCAAATGAAAAACAAGAGTTTTTGAATACCTTCAGCCAGAGAGGCACATTATGCTGCTTTAGCACTGGAGCATCATAAAACTCCAAGAACCTGCTTTTTGCTTCCCCCCTTTTTTTTTTTTTCTTTTCAAATCAGAGCTGGTTTTATTGCAACTCTAAGTTTGTAAAAATGGAATTGTTCTTTCCACTCTTAAAGGGAGAGGCTGAGATTTTCTGAGGTTAAGATCACTGTGCTAATTATTCCTTATGTTATCTCCCTTACAAATATCTGCACCATTTTATTTCCATTGCTACTGTTGTCTCCAGGGTCATTTTCACTTACTGACTCTACAGATGTGTTATTAATATGCGTATGAACCAGCCCCCTTCTGACAAGATGATATGCTAGAGGGCAGAATTGGATCCAAGTTTCTCCCCAAAATTACTATGCTTCTTAAATGACACTTTCAGATCATTACTATCAAAAATTAAAGGAGACTTTCCAAGATAAATTTGGGCTAAATTCTCAAGTCCAGGAAGTTTCAAGAATTTACATCCTTCAGGGTTACTTATGTGGTTCTACTCTTTGTTGGTGGGTTTAGCAGCACTGGACACAGAGCTGGGAACTCGGAATTGTCAGTATTTTCAGGCAACTTAAGAAGCCAAACATGGACAACTGGGAGGCTTAAAACTGCTCTATAATGTAAGGAGTTTCAGAAATCAGTAGGTTGATTTCCAGAGATGCTGAGCATGGTGCAATTCCCATATTCATCAAGGAAGAAAAGTTATCTTATAAACACACACTCAAGATTTGGAGCAGTGCTCTGCAGAGGTAGAACTAAAGGTGCAGGATATAGGGAGCAGCACAGGACCCTTCCAATGCCACTGTGAGGAGCAGCTCTGTCACAGTCTGATGCCAAACCTCGATTGTGTCATGCTTTTAGCATGAAACATTGAAGACAAACTTTTCTAATTGTTTTTACCTGGGACCCCCCCCCCCCCCCCCCCCCCCCATCCAATGCCTAGTATAAAGGCTAAAAAAAACCCAGCAGACAACTTGATTATTCTATTTTTTTAAAGTATGTTTTAGCAAAGAAAAAAACCTGACCTTTGGGATGGGCACAAAGTTTTCAGGTCAGTTTCTGTGGGTTATCAGAGTTTTGTGATGTGAGGTTGGTAGCAACTTTGTTGTGATTTAAAAATGGTTTGGAAAAAACCCAACCCTTTGACTCTCCTTATGACCCCACATTAGCTTTCATTTATTTGCATGTATATAGGCCTCACAAATTGGAGCTAAGTCTACTTCCCTTCACCCTTTTCTAACAGCCTCAACATGCATAAAGCATTTTTTCAAAAGCCTGGCGTTGCTCATTTTTCTTTTCTAGTCATAAGTACTGAAGTTATCAACAGTGAGCACAACCTGTGTGCTCTGAGCCCCCTTGGTGGGACAGGGGTGCAGAGAGCAGCAGGAGCTGCAGGTGTGGGATTTCAGCTCCAGCATCAGCTGGGGCTCCTCTGCTCCTCACCCCTGGAGCTGCAGTTTATATTCCAGGTCTCACTTTGCCTCCATAGGCCAAGGTCTGGAGGTGCTGCTGTAGGAATTTGGGGGTATTTCAGCCATTCTTAGCCGGTTATGCTTATTTCCTGTAATTGCAGAATAATTTTCTAAGCATGTCAGACAAATGTGCCGAGTTTGTGTCTCAAGTGCTGCACTGGAAGGGATGGATTCAGGCTTGTTCCTTGACACCAGTCAGACTGTGCAGGTTTTTGTTACAGGCATCTTTGAGGGAAGGTTTCTCTTTGTCATATTCAGAAAATGCCTCTCTGAAGTTGATTACTGTCTTTTTTTTTTTTTTTATTTCTGGTTTCCCTGTTTTTCTCTTCTGTTGTAAACATTTCAGTATTTCCTGTCAAAATAGCAGTTTACTTTGAGACAGTCTGTGTTCAGAGATTTCCATCCTAGAGAGCTGCTGGCTGCTCTGTGCAGTTCAGTATTACCCAGTAACAGAGCTAACCTTTGTTGTAGAGTCAGAATATCTACATTTGTAAACCAGCTACAGCAGGTAGCTCTGATAGGCTCTCCCTAATAAGATTTCATCATGTTTTTATGAGCAGCTGAAATAAATTGCTTTTAAAAAAAAAGTGCCATACCACATTAAATGGGGTTATGTGCAGTTATCCTCTGTCATGTGAAATAATTCAGTCTCACAAAATGCAAGCTGGAAAGCCACCTCCAGGCATTTGGGCTCCTTTTTTCTTCCCTTCCTGGCCTTGGAAATAGCAATTTAAACAGAATCCATAGCCATGTACAAGGGTAGTCTGGTACAGATTCTTTCCTTCTTTAAGCCTGATCCTGCAGTCTTTATTAATATCAGAAAAGCATGCTAATTTGGAAGAAGTTTAGCCAATTTTCTATAAGCTGGTTTTCATGAGGATACCTTAATGTTTTGTGGCTTATAAAAGATTTTGTTTGTGTGTGGTATAAAATATATTTTGAAGAGAAACTTTGATAGAATCCTTCAGCAAAAATCAGGAGTGAACTGTTGAATTAATGTTATTGATAAGGATATTTTATGGGCACACAGGATTAGTATAGTAAGTCTCTATTTATTATGGTCTGTTAAGCATTATTTTATAGCTGTCTCATTTAATTGTCAGTTGTGTTCAACAGCAGATTAAATAGAGATTATTTTTTGTCTTAGAAAAATTAAAGTAGAAAAAAAAAAGCATGTTACTTAATTTTCTTGATCTGTGGAACCACAGGGAAAAAATTATAGAATGAAGGGTATACTTTTCTGCCATCTCCTAAAGGGGAGGTTTTGGACCTAGTGACTTGACGCCGGTGTTTGAAGGAACAGCAGTCAAGTTTGAATTTCTATTCCAAGGAGTAAGACATTGCTAGTTTTGAAGACTGCCATCCTATAATATTTTAAATATTATAATTATTTTTAAAAGCCAGCTTGTATGAGAGCTTTCCTTTTTTCAGTGAAATAAAATCCTGAAATAAAATTCAACATGCAACATGACTGTATATTATTTGTTACTGATCTCTGGAAAAAGTTTCAGTCAGAATTGTCAGTTTTGAAATACCTGGAGAAAATTATCTTTGAATACCTTGGTCTAGAAGAGTGTGTCACTAGTAAGTCTGCTTATGCCAGAAATGCTGTCCCCTTTGCTCTCCCTGCATGGAGGCCTGGGGAGGCCAGAGAGGCACCAGAGGCTTTTGGCAGCCCCTGGTGCTGCTGGCTTCAAGAAATCTAATTGGCCTGTAAGCAATTCGTGGATCATAAAATAGAAATAATGCAATGAATGTTCTGATTACTTCTATACAGTTCTTGGAAATGTCAACAGTTCAAAACATTGCTAAACAGTCTCTGGGTAACCTGAGCATGAACTGCTTGGATATGCTGTAAAACATTTCCTGCTTCAGATGCTGCTAAGTATGAGAAGAGGCTCTGGTACATGGAAGTTAGGGTGCATGCAAAAGTTAGACAGATGTAGTCCTGTCGCAGCATTCCATCTCGATGGCCATTTTCAAACCTGTTTCTGTGTGTACACAGTATATGCCTATCTTAAAGAATATGTACAGCCACTGTGGTTTTAAAACTGCACACACTAGTGTGTATATGTTTATCTCTTTCCAATATTTTTGCAGCTGCTTAGTTTGGCTACTAAGACTGGTGTCCTGAATGTCCCTTGGTTGGAATAGGTCTAAAGCCAGTTAATCAATTTGTTCCAATAAGAGTGTTCAAAAGGTTAAAAATGCAAGAAAAGCATATACATAAATTAACAGGTGTGGAAAGCTAAGAACACTGTTTTTGCACCTGCTTGACCTACTGTGAAATATCAACAAACTGTTTTGAGATAGAGTGCAATATCTTAAAAGAAAAGAGAACCATGAAATGTGATTTCAAATAAAGCTTTCAAATGGGGATAAACCACTCTGGGTACATGTGGCTTAATAGAATGTAATTGTTTTAATCAGTGTTTGACATACACCGTCATTAACTGCAGAGATTATGCCTACCTTGTTTAATAGGATATTAATTCCACAGCTATGCAGCAGTATGTGGAAACTGCATGGTATCCCAAGAGTGGTATGATTTTTTTTTCTCTTTTTCTCCAAAGCCTTATTATGGAGGGAGAATTCTTGGGTAGTTACTGGTGTAAGAAGTTTCTTTGATTTTGAGTGTAGGAGTTTAAGCTGGTGTATCACAGCACTTCAGCAGTGCTCACATTTGCAAAAACAGCCTGTCCTTCAGACATCTGAGGCCCATTTCAGAAGCATTTTTCTTTGCTGTTTCACTAACAGAAATCACTGAAGGACACAAATCTATCTCTTTCCCTCGTACCCAGAAAAAGCCTCCCAGGCAGTGGTTTCAGTTCAGCACATTCATTACCTTTTAATTGCTTCTAAATTGCATTGTGACCTGCTGCATC
Organism: Motacilla alba alba; assembly: GCF_015832195.1. Lineage (NCBI taxonomy): Eukaryota > Metazoa > Chordata > Aves > Passeriformes > Motacillidae > Motacilla > Motacilla alba. Next base: position 19,778,008 of record NC_052023.1, on the reverse strand, counting down.
AATAGCTGAATCTAACAGAAAGTAGCACGAGCTGAGCATATGTGGTGTTAGAAGCTGAACTGGCAGCTGTTTTGCGGCTGGCTGGACTGCAGAAAGGACACCCCATGAAGGACGATGGCATTTTGGGATCTTTTTCAATACAGTATCATTAGCATTGTTTGGAAGTAGCTCTATCAGCTTGTTTATATGCCAGAAATGTTTCCTTTGGGCAATGAGCAGCCCAGAACCTTGCTGTATCACTATCAGATGTGGATATATGTATTAAGTTTTTACTTGTCACTGACTGAACGTAAAACTTTCAGTGTCAGCTGTGGCATGTAAGAGCTTCCATGGAAAACGTACTTGCATGCAAAGTCACAACTGAATAAAGATTTTTATTTAAAATTCTAAGCCATAGTATAAGAATCACCCTTGGAGGAAAGATAAGCTTGAATAGGTTTTAGGCTGAGCCACAGCAGGCCCGATGCTGTAAAAAGTAAGCTATCACACCAACCACTGTGGAAGCTGAGGTATAAAAATCACTGCTCCCCTGGAAGGCTTATTCAAAGCTATTTTGCAATCACTTATAGGATGTAACCACACCATCTTACCTTCTGACAATTTCAGCCACCTAGCATGTGTGTTTTAGTCCTTTGCTTTACTCCTCCCCACTACCCAAAAAAGGTACAATGACTGTGAGCTGAAGTGTGGTGTTCGCTGTATTGCAAGTGCACGTTTCCTTTTCTTTAGCCTTTCTTTTAGCCTACATTTAGCAAACCATGTGTATAGAATTAGTGCAGCTGTTGTTCCTTTACAATTTTTGGAGGATATTCTTTGTATTTTCTTTTTGTGGGAACAGTGTTTGGTTAATAGTGAAGAACAGCATTTTTTTAAAAATGATATCTTCCTTTGAAATTGCCCTACTTTAGGGATTGTATCTATTATAATGGCTTAACACTGCTGGCTTTTGTCCACTGCAGAGACTGCTGTGGCTTCTTTTTGTAAGACATTTTCCACTTTAGAGCCAGGCATCATTTGGATTGTTTCACAGCCTGCACCAGTCTTTGCAACTGGGGACACTGATGAGAGATTGAAAAGAAAGTGGTTTGTGTGTATTGGTCTCTTGATGGATACACACAATTACAAATATTTAGATCATTCTTGTGCTGTTTTCAAGTTTTGAGGTCACTATCTATTGAACACTTTCATCCAAAAAAAGGCTTTTCCTAAGCATGCTGGGAGCATTAGTTCATGTCCCTGAACTGCAGTAGCATCACCCAGCTCCTCTCAGGTTACTCCTTGTTATCTCTTCTTTTATGGTATGAGAGAGACCCCTGGAGGCAACAAAGCACTGGAAGTAGCACGTGGAGTAAACTGCCAATGCTGAAAATTAGGAGAAATAGCAACAAGTTTCTGTGCAGTGATCCTTGGTGGACAGAACCACCAGAGACCGTGGAGAAGGACTTGGTTAGGTTTTTACTGTAAGACACATCAATACCACATGCAGATCAAGGTCAAGCCCTCAGGTTGTATTCCAGTTTAGTGGAACTATGTTCAGGCTGTGGTTGTCATGCACTCATCTGAGTGGAGAAGCCTGGGAGATCACTGGAAGGGGAAGCATGAAGGGTGTTGCAAAATGATTTTTTTCTTTCATTTTGGACTACATCTATCTCAGCTATGGCTGAACCCCAAATGTTTGCAAAGCCTTTAGGAAATGTTGCAGACTGAAATGAAATGTTTGGCTGGAAGTAACATAGAAGACTCTTATTGCTTTCTAGTTTTCCTAGTTAGAGGAATTAATGACATTATTAAGCTAATTAGGTTCCCATTGCATATAAGGAAAAATGCTGACTGAATCTGTAGCCACAGTAATGGAAGTAATCAGACTACATGGTTACACTCTTCAATTCTGACCTTAAAAGCTAACTATCAAGTATATGAAGCATTTCCTCAAAGCTACTTTCAAATTTGTCATAAGGATGAGTAAATAAATTATTCACAAGCACTAGCCTGGTTAAAGCAAAGTATATTAGAAATATTAACCATGTATTTGTCAACTCCTCTTTGAATAACACTTTTCTATTGCTGTCTATTAGCTATTCTATTGCTAACTCCTTAAAAAAGGAGAGAACAACAAAAAAAAAGCAGCCACATTTCTGCTCTGTGCCCTGGAAAGCTCTCCTGGAACAAAAGATCTCTTAGATTAATGCATTTCAATAGAGTTCAACAGAGTATTTCAATGAAAGGTCTATCCCTATTTTTCTCCTTATGTGGTAGCTTTCAAATGTTGACAGATGTGATCTACTGCCACGCTCCAGAACTGTCTGATGGAAATCAAAGATACGTGTTTGCTCTCCTTGAGGTGAGCAAAAGTTGACTGACCCCACTAAATAAAAAGCTAAATTCAGAAGCTTTTTTTTAGAAAAAAATATGAATACTAATGTCTTAATTTCTAAGGTTGGATGAGTCACTCCAGGCTCAGGCTTTCACAGGGATTAGTCATTGCACTGTGGGTCTCCACAGCTCTCAATAAACACCATATGAGGTTTGGAGCAAGGACGCAGTTAGAGCTCCCTGTCATACTCTGGCTCTGCCTGCAGGAAACTGGCTGGGTGCAAATGAGCTTGGACTTGAAGCCACATCTCTTTGCCTGGAATGAGCAGAAGGAATATCTGTCTCTATCTGTTTGTTTATGTGCACTCTTGGACCTATTGGTTTTTCCAATGATCCGTGGGTTGCGAAGCAGAGGTCAGGCGCAGCAGCTCTGCCAAACACTGGATGGCTGGGGAGTATGATAAGCACCACATAGTTTACACTTGCCCTATCAGAGTACTTCAGGAAAAAAGGTTTCACACCTTCTGCTTTCTAAACATTTTTCATATGCAGAAGAGACTGTTTCCTATAAGTTTTCAAATGCTATTTCTCCTACAGACCTAAGGTGCCCTGGCTTTTATATGACTGTCCCTGCATGAACTGACCAAGTGACTCAGAACATGCTGGGTGGAGGCTGGCATTGCAGCACACCTGGTAAATGCCCTGCACCACTCTTGCAGTGCTAACGAGTGTAAGCTTGCCCAGCAGGCTGTGCCACTGAAGGGGTGCTGATGTGCATCTGACTTGTAGCTAAGCCAAGTCTCTTTTGTCCCACTTCTTGGCAAAGGGGCAGGAAGGAGAAGCATTATTGCAGCAAGAGGATGTGAAGTGGTGTCAGGTCCCCTCAGGCAAGGACTGATCTTGAAGCTCCTTGCTGACAGCTTTGTGTTGCACCAGGACCAATGTAATAGAGCTGCCTTGCTGACACTTTAAGTTTGTTCAGACTGAGGCTCAAAGGTGCTTTCATTAACGTGAGTTAGGCTTTGCCTTTTTTTGCCTTCTGACATTAGAGAGTTGACATTTGCTTTCCCAAGGTCACATGAGAAAGGGATCCTGAGAAGAAACCCCAGGTATCCTGGCTCTCATTCCTATACATTGGTCTCTAAACATCTTGTCCTCTTTTGCTCCTACACATTTATCTCTTTTGCTTCCATGCTGCTTGTGGGGCTTTGCTGCACTGTACACACTGCCAAGCTTTGGAAACACGGCGTTGTACGTAATGAATGGTATCAATTTTCTTGCAAGTACTGTGTATTTGTAGTATAACCCTATTAACACTGGCAAGCTAGCTTTTATGATTGCTGAATAAATCCTGAAGGCTAGGTCCTAAGTAAAGTTAATATCTGCCACATAGATATTACCCAAGGGAATATACCACTCTTTGAAGTAGTTTTAGTCTTTGCAGGACTGCAAAAGTTTAATGCAACCCATAATCTGTTATCAGAAAATATTCATTGGAAAGCTCAGGATATGAAAACACACTGAAATCTCCTGTAATTTTCTTCCTAAGATACTGAGCTGTTGGTGTCTTTTTAAAATCTGAAATGGAAATTACGACACTATGTAGTCAAGTACTGCCTAATGAAATAAACATGCCCCAATAAAGTAACTTCACTGTGGAATCCTTCAATCCTGAAATTTCTGTAAAATAATTGTTATTTAATTAATTTATTTCTGATATGTAATGAAAATATAATAAAGTTTGAGAACTAAGTTCTGTATTGTCAATGGAGTTTAGTGAGAAAAGTCTAAGAAATTACATTTGAAGTAGTAATTGCCAAAACAGAGCATAAAGGAAATTCTGAATTATGACCACCAGTGAATCAACTTTGCTTCATGAAGTTCATGTGTTACAGTAGATAATAACATTGTTGAATGTTCTGAGCCTACATAAAAGCGCTCTATAAAACCACCTTGGATGATTTTCTGTCTAGCAGTGGCAAAGTGAAGTTGAACACATGTGAGTATCAGAAGTAAACCCTGTAATTCTGGGGACAGCAGGGATCAAGATGGATCCCCCTCCTAATTAGAGTAGCCTCTAGGCTGCTCCATTTTATGTTCAGCTCCCAGTGTTCTCCAGAGTCCACTTGGAAAGGGAGGTTTTCTAGGACACAGCAAAGCATCCTTGAACCTGTGAAGGAAATGGTGGTGGTACATGCAGCAGTATTATCTTACCTGGAGACTGCCTCATCCTGGGGACATTCTTGGGGGATTACTTGGTTTGGTGGAACTGAAGGATGAGATTCATCATTCTGTGTCAATTTTGAGAGTTAAAATAGCCCAGCTTCACAACCCCACAAAAGAAAACAAGGCAAGCTAAGAAACTTAAAATACTTGTAACTGTGGAGGATATTTTTAGACTGTTCTAATACCTTAATAAGGATCTAAAAGTCAAGCAATATACATTTACCTGTTTGGGAGCCAGGCAGGGGGTTTTCAATATGAAATATCTCTTTGTCTGCAGCTGTTAAGATATTGACAGAACTGCATTAGCTTTCCCAAGTTCTGTGTATCTATCACGTTTCTTTGTCTCTTTGGAGTTATCTCCCAGCTTCAAACATGTTTATTTACTCTTTTTTCCACTTCTAAACTAACCTAAATAGTCTTTGGAGCCATTACTTGTGCTTCCTTTATCCCAGAAGCAGGGTGAGCAAATGACTGCAGATGGGAGGCCAGCAGCTGGATAGCACTGGCTGGATGTTTGCAGCTGGGCACATGCAGCAGCTGGAGTCCAAATCCAGGCAGCTCTGCCTGCCCTCCTATACAGCACCAATCCTAATGCATCATAGCACACGTTTGCTAATTGGTTTTACAGCTTATTCACTTTCTGCCTATACCAATCGTTTTTCTTGCTGTGCTCCAGGCTGTGTTCCCTGATTTTGCATGTCTTGCAGTGTGACCTTGGAAAGGCATGAACATTGTGAATTTTGAAATTAGATTTGAAATTAACTTTCTTTGCGGGCTTTTTTCCCCCATGCTATAGTCTTGCAAGAGAATCACCTTTAAGCTTTCGCTGAAATAGTTTGGCTTCCAAAGTACCGTGTAATAAATTGTACATTGTAATGTTATTTCTTTATGGCTGCCACAAAATTCTTTGTAAATAGATTAATAATTTTCTTGGGACCTGTTTAAAGTTAAAAATTTGAAAACTGGTTTGGTTGGCACAGCAAACCAGCGGCACAGTTTGATTTTCTTATCCCCATGTTCTGCTTGAATACATATTTTCAAGAAAGTTAGAGGTGGTTGGAGACCATGTGGGTCAAAGGAAATGTGGGTGGGGGCGATTCCCGGACACTGTATCTGTTCTCTCTTCTCTCCTGTAGATTTTTAGATGATTAGTTTTACTTAATCTGAGAGCCTTCTAGATTTGTGTGTGGGCAGTTGACATCCAACAGATTACCAGCTAAATGAGATTATCTGTTGCTTGGGCGTGTGCAGGTATTGTGTGCTTAAGCTTCAGTAGCCACAGGTAGCTGAGGTGAAACCCATTCCAGGAAACAAATTTTGTGTCTGAGGAGGAGCTTCTAGATGACTTTGAGAGAAATATTGATGGAATAAGAATATGCTAAGAGGTTTCTTTAAAAAAAAAAAAAAAAGTCAGTCTTTCCTCTAAATATAAAACTCTCAGGAAAAGTAAATAAGCAAAATCCTATCTGGAACATTAGTGAAAACAAATGCTTGAAACAGTGACACAATTAGTGAAAATCAATCTCCAAGTGATATTTGAAGAGATTGGAGATTTTATTGCTCAAGATGCTGTGGTGAGGCTGGACAAAATGTTCTCTGTCTCCAGTAGATTTGCAAGGCTTGAACTGTCACCTGGACTGAGATGTAACTTCCAATTCTCCTCAGCCAATTAGAATATTCTTGTTTTGCCTAAATTAGTGTCTTAAAAAAAAATAAAAATCAAAAGCAGTCCTATGTGTCTAGGAAAATGAAGCATAGAAAAGATAGCTGTTGGTCCTCATTGTTTTATTAATATTATAACTTAAATTTTTCACTGACAAGATACTGCTTTATATTTAGGCAGTTAAAACACTTTCATTTTAGAATTGGTAGGGGAATTTTATTGTGTTATAAGGCTTTGTCTCACTGCATATTTGCTGAGAGTTAAGATCCAAGTAGAAAAAGGTCACCAAAACTTAAGTAATTCAAGGCTATCATCTCGTGCTTATAACCCCATAACATCTCAGAAAAGAAACTCATTATTGATTGTGCCTAAGGCATAGGATAAAGTATGTCTCTGTATAGTTAATTGTACCCCACGGTACTGCATCATTTCTGCTGTGGCAAGCTCAATTTAGTTTTGTGGAAGTATTACCCAGTAAGATTTGCAGATGGGGCTGATAGACATCCATTAATTAGGTGACCACAGGAAATGTGGAACTGTCCAGTTGGGAAATGGGACTTTGGAATGAATTATGTCTGGATGTGCCAGTATTAATGGCATCTCAACATTTGGAGGTGTTGATATGTACCGAGGAAAGTAAATCAAAGGAGGGTTCAGCTGAACGTGTGTTTTGCAATGCAGATGGTTGCAAGTGCCTACAGCTGGATCAGATCCTAATCTGTTTCAAGTCGTTGCAACATTAAGGTCACAGGAAGTCTGAGACTGAATCTGGGTTATTTATGTCCAGACATGTACCAGAGGCAGAAAGAAGACTAAAAGCAGGGTTTGAAAATAGCAAAGGCTTACCAGCCTGTATCTTTCTTATTGCACCAATGAACTGGTTAGCTCAGTAGTACCCAGTCCTCTGGGTGAGTTGGGCCCCTGTGCTCCCAGAAAGAGGCACAGAGCACTGAGTTTTGTAGGAGTATCTCAGCTTCCAGTCTGACAGAACTTAGTTATCGTGGGAATTGTTACCTGTAAGAACAACTTTAGCAACAAATTCACATTTCATTTGTTCTCCCTGTGAAGTGGCTTGAAATGAAATGCAGTGTATTGCCCACCAAAGCTGTGTTGAAGTAATGCTGTGACTTCTGAAGTATCTGGCCTCCAAGGAGTTGCCAAAAATCTCCTTACATTTTAGAGTAAGACCCCTAAAACCTTAATGTATCACTCCATTACAATGTACTGCATAGTACTCTTACATAGTGCTGTTAATGTGACTTTGCTTCCCTAAACGTATTACTTTTCTTCTAATACTTCTTGCTTGTGAGTTCTAGTTTTCAGCAGAATTTACAGTCTAATAGTATAAAAATGTAGCATCAGTTTCTGTAATTGTGTTTTTCTTGACGTATGGTTTGCTGTGGCACTGTGGAAAACAGCTCAAACCTGAAGGGCTCGTGCCCCTCTCTCAGTGTTTTTACAATTGGCCTCCTGTGAGTAAAGGGTCCTTTTAAAAATGATTGTGGAAAAACAAGGCCCACTTTAGGCAAAGGACTTGATTGGTAGTTTTTTAAGCATAATTAGAATCATCAAAATTAAATAGAATAAATGTCTGTAGTAAGCAACTAAATTCTTTGAAATAAGCAATCAGTTTTACCTTTCTCTTTATGGAACAGAAAACTGATAAACTGGAGGTGTTTAACATTTTAGAACACTTTAGAAATTTTTTTTGTCAGTTTTCAAGTGTTCTGTGGAAATGTAAATTACTGTCTCTTGCTTTGCTCAAAACAAGTTATATAACAATAGACATTGCCAAGAAAATGGTTGCAATTGTAGCAAATTATTTTTGGTGTTAAACCAAGTCTTCTTAAGCAAGTTAAATTATTTTTTGGACTCTCAGACTAATTAGTGCCATATCAAGTTATTTGGAAAAAAGTAAACTGGGTAGAATTCTCAGACCTGTGTTTTTGTTCAGTGGGTGGTTTCCATGGAAAGCCCACACTACTGCAGAAAGTTCCTTTGTGTGTGTGGCAGCATGTGAAGAAAAATAAAACCACGTGAAAACAAATTCTCAGAATTACAGATTAAGAAAAAACTTCTACCTTGCAAGCATCGGTTAAAAGCTCACTGTTTTAATTCATCTAGCACACATAGGTGGCAAAACAATCTCTGACCAGAGCCAGATATTACATTTGTCCAGGGCAACACCTACAGCACATTTATCATTTCACTGAACCAAGTGATTCATGGCCCGTGTATTATTTTCCAGGATGATTAAGTAATAAGACAAGGACATGAAATAAGGAAGGAAATAAATTGGCAGTGTTTCTATAGCTACAATTCTTATGGCTTAATTGTTTAATGGAAATGTGGTGAGGTTCATACATTCCTAATTGGAGGAAACTATGAGCTGATAAGATAATGTAGCGCTTCAGCTGGCTGACTGATTGCCATGTTCAGTCCATGTGCACAAAATTTTAGATTAGCCCATTGATTATCTAGTTGAAATGCCTACCATGTGGAGCTGAATTTGCCCAAGAAAAAAGTAAAACAAACTTCAAAAGGTGTGATAAAACTCACACGATTATGTACTCACTGACATTGGGCATTCATTTTTTTTACATGTGCTTGGTTTAATGAGTCTGCTGCTGCACATTTAATTTTTACTGTCTTTAACTTTTTTTCTTCACTATTTCTGCATTTAAAGAAATGCACCCACACTTGCAGTCTACGTAGATGATAAAGATGAGTTTTTCAATTAAGCAAGAAGTAAGCAAGTTCTTGCAGATCAAAGAAAAAGAATGATTTATAACCTGTTTGTAGCAACTTTGAAATGGGATTGTATTAAAGAAATGTATTGCTTATTATTCTAAGTACAGTTGGAAAACACTTTGAGACAGCAATGAAATAAAATATGAACATTGCCTAAGTGGTCCCTAAAATAAAAGATGAAGTGAGACGGGTTGCAGAACATAATGAGAGCAAGTACATGGTCTTGTACTCCTTATCTCTCTTGTACTCCTGGTCCCCTTCTCTAGTCACCATCTAGTGACCACCAGTGTTGAAAGCTGCTGCTGTCTCATGAGTTCGCATGCCTGAAATCAGTTAAATGTTTATCAGCACATTAGGGTGTTCCCAAAAACTATTACACAACCAGCAGCTGTTATTCTTTCACAGGCCAAAAGGGTGTTGTGCTTCCTGTAGTATCTTGAGAGCTGATATCAGCTCTCACTCTCCCTGTCTGGTTGGTTTTATCTGTGCAGGAGCTCTGGGTCCATTGGTTCCACGTGCTGTGGAGTGTAGACCAGAGCAGCTTATCCCTCCCATGCAGCAATTGTAAGAGGTGCTGTAGAAAAACACAGAAATGAAAGCAATGGAAGGCTTTGATAACTGAAAGTTTGTAAATTAAATCTTTAATTTAATATCAAATAATATATTTGTGGTGACTTCATTCCACAGGTTCCCTTCAGTCATATATTCCTTTAGGCTTTGTATATTGGACACGTTAATGTCACTTGCTGTAGCTCACAGCAAATATTTGCAAGCTTCAGAATGAATTCTGCCTCATAACTGAGGGTTTAACTACCAGCTTACTCTCAGTGCCAAGTCCCACTGCACTGGTGCTGTGCCAAAACAGAGGGCCAGAAACAGGTTTTGCCAAGTGACGGTTGAAGCACTGCTGAAACCATGGAAAAATGTGGCCTACCACAAAAACCTGGAGATATGACATGGTCTCCTTATATCATTAACTCAGGACCCTCGTTCTTGTAGTTTAAGTATCTTTCTTTCTGCCTTATGGATTCCATGGGGTGTCACAAATAGTGCAGTATGTGGAACCTGAATGACTTCTTTGGCTGCTGACAGAATTCAGGCTATATAATGTGTACAGAAAGAAGCATTAATTGTATAGATATGATTTAATAACATTCAGTGAGGCTTAGCCTAAACCCAAGAGGCTTTTTCTGTACTCGACATAATGTAACTACAACAGGAATAATTTCAGCAAACCATTTGAAAGCAATTATTTTTATAACTCTGCTTTGTCCCATAGGAGAAAAAGAAATCAATTATGCAGTTCCCATCTGAGTTGCTTTTAATATTTAGTCAACAGTTGGATATATAGCTATGAACAGATGATACATGGGGTTTTTCCCTATCTCTAAATATTGTATTTAATTTCTTTCTACAAAATTCAAATTCTAATAGGAAATTTTGCCCTAGGAAGTAGATGCACATCCAGCACAGTAAGTGCTGGCACAAAGTTTAGGATATTTTTCCCCATGTTTATGGGTTGATACCTTAAAGTTGGGTCATAATATGCCTTGTGAAATCTTTCAGCTGCCCAAAAGATCTGTTTCCTACCTTGTCATCAGTACATAGAAATTCATTAATCTGGAAGATGACAAATTTTCTATATCATATGCTCTTTGAACCTGCTGACCTGTAGTCATAATACATACAGAAAAAAAACAGGTGCTCTTTCCCTTTAATATATTGTCAAAAGCCAGAGGGGGAAATAGTGTATTTTATAGAAAAACAGTAATTCTAGTGGGGCAGATTGTCAGTAGCTTGACTGCATTCTGGGAACACTAAGAAATGGTTCCCTACACAGTTCAGTGTTTGAGGTGTGTGTTCTTAAGTATTTCTCCACTAACCCTCAGATGTGCAGCTCTATTGGCAATTTAGTTGTGATTTCTTACACAAGTGTGGCGTAGTTCACTGAGAATCCCCTCCTGCCCTCAGACAAAGATCTGTAGCTGTTGTATCAAAGTGCTACCTTAGAATGGCAGTGTCACAAAGAACAAAATTAAGGAAGGCAGAAACCTGTTTGACCCACTGACACACAGCCACATTCACAGAGAATATTATGAGAGATGTAATAATTATGTTATTACCAGTGGGAGTAGAACTTTCGTGGCAGATAGGATCCTGTTGTAATCCTCCCTTAATTTTTTTATACATATCCAAATAATTTTCAGTGAGAGTTCTGATAAGTTAAAGTAGGAAGCAATTAAACATCTTCTCCTTTTTCTTTCAGCTCAGACTGTTAGACTGTGATGCTTTATTTCTCAGGTGATACTTTACTATAGAGAAATATGATTGACTCACTACCTCTATATATATACAAACACACACACTCTTTGTAAATATTACAGTAGCAGTAATGGAGGGTTTCCTGATTCTGTCACTAAGGTTACCAGCTTTGTCTAGGAGTAAATTACAGTGAACTTACATTGCTCCTATTAATAGGTCTGGTTGCAATTCTGTGATATGGTCTCCTGAGCAGTGACCTTGCTGCTTCACAATACATTTCCCTGCTGAAGAAGTAGAATAACCTGACTGGTTTCATTTGAGCTGGACTCACTAAAGCACTGTGTTCTCAAGTATCACAAAGGCACTTGGCATTTCAGGTGGAGAGCAACAAATTCCAGAGTGGAAGACCTGCTGGAGGTGCTTTGGTTCTGTTTAAGTACTGAATTACAAAATGTTGCAAGAAAACTTCAGTAGAGGCCTCTCTGAGTAGTATGTAATTTGGCTTTAAATATCAGTCATCAAGATTTCAAACCCCTAAATTATATTCCTTTCAAAATTGGGACCTTGCTAAATTCACAGAAGTAAATTTAGGAGCTAAGCTGTAATTGCATCTGAGCAGCCCACGGCCAGAAAAAGATTTTTAAGAAGTGCTTTGTATGAGAAGCCCATTAATGGGGAGCCTAAGCAGTTTATCTGATTGTGGCTAATGCAGAATAAACAAGTGAAGGTGGTGTTGAAAGTGCTCCTGTGCCTGAATGCGAGGAGGAAAAGAACCTTATCTGATTCATGTGCAACTGTGCATGCTTTGTTCTTCACAGCTGGCTGAGAAGTAGAAGGAATCTGAAATAGACTTGATGCAATTTTCATGCTGTTAGCATATGATACCTTTTTAGACAGCAGATAGGGGACAGTTGGAATTTCAGTATTGTCAGTTTCTGATGGTTTCTGCAGGCAGTCAGCAGCTGGCCTCTTGTTTCTGTAAGCACCTGTGCACAGATGAAGGGCCAGCAACCTTCAAGACAAGGGTGTCTTCACCATGCAGCCAAGACAGTGCACATCTGGATTAGAAGTGATTGTAGAGATGGAACTGTTGTAATCTAAGGAAATGGAAGCAAAAAAAGTGTTTAAATGTGTGATTCTTGAGTGAGGTATTGCTGAGTAAGGCTGCACTGTTGGGGAGGAAGTTGCTTGATGAGTACAGCTGGAAAGGGCGCATAAAAACACCTGATTTCTATATGTGTCATGGGGCTGGGATCTGCAGCTGCTGCCAGCATAATAATATATAATAAATACAGAGCACCACCCTCCCCTTTCCTAGAATCAGCCATGGCTGGCTGCTGTCAGTACTTGGGAAATGAAGGTTTGGGAATCCCTGAACCAATCAATATCTAACTCTGTGTGTTTTCTATTTGGAAAGAAAAACAAACACACAAAAGCAACTGACACTACCAGAATTTTTCCATGGTTCATGCTTTTTTAATGTCTTTTTATGTATTGGAGCTTTCTCCTTGAATTTCTGGGGCTTTTTCCCCTGTAGTTTTCAGTTTAAACACACCCGTGTGCCCACTCCTGTGTGTGGAGTTAGTTGCTTGGGAAGCTGTGCTTTTCTCTCTCCCAGTTAGCTCTTGCTCTGGTATTGCCACGTAGCTCTATCTTTAATGGTAGCATCTATTATTTTCTTTATCTCACTCTATAAAGAAGCTTAATTGTTTTGTTTCAGGCTTTTTATTTAGCCTGACAGATGAGCATACTAAGCACCCTGCAGCCTGAAGGCCTGTGCTTGCCCAGAGATGAAAGGCACTAAGCATGCCAGCAGCACTTTTCAGAGGAGTTTGTTTCGTTGGCTGCACCTTGCTGCTGCTTAGCAGGGAGATGTGGAGCACGCCTGCGCAATGAGAGGCTTGGCAGACGCCCCTGTGTCCCCCAAACCAGTGTTTGGGAGGATTCCACTGCCTCAGCCAGCCTGGCTTCCAGTGGGTAGGAAAGCCCAAAACCACCCCTGTCTTTGGGTGCTCATGTTCTGTGCTGCATCTGACAGATGGGATGGCTGTGGCATCCCATCACATCACCTGTCAAAATCACAATAGAAACAACTTTTTGCACTTGTTATAACTGGAAATAAACTGTGTTTCAGATAAGTTATTTTGCGTTTTCTGAGGAGTATTGTCCACAAGGTCTGTTTTTTGCGTGCGATTTCAAAGATTCTTTCCATAATACTTTAGTTCTAGGAACATGGATCTAGGTAACTTTCAGTTTGGACAAAAATAGGGGCATGTCCTACTAGGAAAAGAAAAAAATGTATCACATTTCTAGTCAAGATTTTCTGTTGGGGATAAAACAAATCAGAGAGCTCTGCCAAAATTAAAACATATCTGTGCAGTTCTAACTTCAGCGGTGCTGTCTAGAAATTGTTTGGGGTTTTAACAAAACCCTAACCAAATGACAAACAAAACCCCAACAAAACATGGGGGAAAAATAAAAAAAATCTGCCTGGAAAAACTCTGAGCACATTTTTGGAAAGAGGCTGAAAGCAGTGAGGCATTATCTTAGCCTCCAAACTCGTAACTCAGTTTAGAGGTTTCAGTAAAGCTATTTGTGAACACTGGTAATTTTTTTTTCCCGGAAAGAAATTGATTTTTAATCTGGCAAGAGCTTTTTGTATGTGGTGGTGATTTTAAATGGATAATAATGCCAGGAGTAGGGGGAAAAAGACTGCAAATAGCTCAAATAAGTAAAATGCATCAAAAAGCCCCATTCACTTATTTTCCTGCCCAGAACATGAGGAGCATTAATGAAGCAAATCTTTTTTTTTTTTTTTTCAACTGGATATTAAAAGGCCCCAAGTTGGAAAAACAGAACCTGTAAGGAATTAAACAGAACAGAACATGGAATATACAAAATATATATAGGAAATTATCACCAGAATTGTAAAACACCACAGTAATATCCTAATCATCTGGGTAGAAATAAACAATACTTAGAATTTTAGTTGAGAAATGGGTTACTTAAGAAAATTCATGTAAACCTAAACATTTTAGTCTTACTTTTCTCAACTTGTGTATCAGAAGAATCATCCGATGCAATGCAATATCCTCTTTCTGACTAGATGTCTTTTTATACTAGTGAAAATGTGTGTGGCCACATTTGAGTTGTAGAATGAGCAAGCTGCAGTTGTTTGAGGCTGTAAGTGCAGTCTTATGTTTCAGTTGAAAGTTACTGCAAATATTCTAAATGGGATTTCAATAAAGGAAAAGTAGATAATGAGAAACTGACTCCTTCCTGCCGTGGAAAGGTGTATTTCATGCTCCTGATAGAAACCTGCAGACTTATCTGTAGCACATTCTTTTTGTAAATATGGAGGGAACCAGTCTAAATTTTGCACATGAAAAGTTTATTTACCAGCACGTTTTCTTCTAGACAGATATGCAGTATGCATGTGTATTTACCTCTGCGTAAGGATGTGGCTCAGGGATGGAAATTCCAGCACTGATATCAGAAATGATGCTACAAAAGCTCTTTTTTCTAGTGCAGTAGAAATGGCATTGCTTTTTCAAAACAAATCATTACATCTTTTCTGGATTGCATGGCATGGTTATTTTTATTCTATTCCTTCCTTTCTGCCATCTGTCCATAAAGCTATTGATTGTCCCAGCATTCTCTGCTTGTGCTGCTGATGCAGTGTATCAGTTTCCTTTCTATGAGAGAGACTTTTTCCCCCTGATCTTTGGAGGACATTTATGTAAACTGAAACAAAGCTTAGTTATAATAGTGATGTAAGCAAGGGGAAAAAACTGCATTGATCCAACATTGACTATAATCAAGAGGAATAAATCACACCTTAGAAAAAAGGGATGGGGTCAATAGTTTTGAACCATTTGTTCATTTCATATGAGTTTGATATATTAAAGTCTGGTTAATTTTTTCCCCTATGTTATTATTGTACCAGAAATGCTCTTGACAAGTTTAAAAGAATTTTGTCAAATGCCTGTTGAATATTTTTAGAGAGATGCTTTGAATATTTCATTTTACAGCTTAGGTAGTTAACTTTCTGGATAGGTTGTACAGCTCCTATCAGACTGATTAAAAAGATATGCTGGGTCAAGCTCTTCCTGTCTTAAATAGTCTCACAGTTCTATAGACATGGAATTAAAGCAACTAGTTTTTGTGAGGCTGATTTCCAGATTCCTTTTCAAGTTGCATAGCGAGCTGTGTTCATTGAAGAACATGGCAAATAGGGGTTGATCCTAAAAGTCAAGGCTCAAATAAGAATGCAGGTGATAAATCACATGTCTGAAAAGAAAAGCTGTGTTCAATATATTTATCCTTATAAAGGCTGCATAGAAATTAAACAGCGTAACTCTAGAAAATTAGTCTGTAAACATTTTTGTTGCTTCTTGAAACTTCCCTTGCTTAGGTGGATGATACCTTTCTGAAGGATTTTGTTTTTTTCTGAAGGATGTTTTGCTTATGCAAATTTTACATAAAGACAGTGTTCTTGTATGATCGATCCTGTCATCTGAAGGATAAAAGTACAGACAACAACTTGGAAGAAATGCCAATAAATTACAGTTATAAGAGCAAAATACCCTCCTGTGTTTTCAAATCACACTTGTCTTAGCACTTAATAAGTTGACTTCTTCTTAAAGACAGAAATCACTGATCTTCTCTCTTTCTAGTACATTCATGGAACTCAGGCAGAACTGCTTGTTTCTGATGAAAGGTGTGTTCTGATGTTAAGGTGTTCTGATTCACCCTGGGCCACACGTTGTGGCAGACCTTCTCCTAAGGTGTTCCAGAGGCCAGTGTTCCAGGGGTGGAGCCAATCCTATGTCACAGCGAAGCAAAAAGTGTAAATGGATTAAAAAAAAAGATTGACAAATTAGGATGGAGTCTATATCTAAAAATCATCATTGGCTATAAAAATACTTTTAAAAATTAAAGAAACCAGATCAGTTCAGTCATTTAGGTAAGTTTTTCTTTTCTAGAATGCTATCTAGCAAAATATAAAATAGTGCTCAGTAAAGATCAGTTCAGTGACTGTGGAGACTTGAATCCCCCTGGCTCGAGTTCAAATAACTATTCATATTCCCAACGAGTTTTAAGCTAAGAATTTGCTACAGGGAGAAGCAGGAAATAAAAAAATGCTAGTAAATAACATTGCATAACAGCTTTGCATGATTATACCTCAGTGGTTTTGAGTTGGTAAACAGCACAATGATATCAAATTGAACTACTTAATCATTAAATAAAGAGTTCTGACCTATACAAGGTAATTCTAATTAAAATCCAGTGTCTGTGCACTGCAATTTATTGCATCCATTGCAAGCTCTTTGCTTTCAGAACTACTTAGAGTGATACAAAGAGAACATGTATTAATATTGGGGAACTCATTGCCATAAATTTGTGGTGCCTAATGCCTCTTTCATCCTCATGTCTTCTTTAATTGATCCTCAAAAATTGTGTTTGCTTCAAAACTGCTTTACCCTCCCTTACCTGCTGCATACCTTAGTTGTGGTATTCTCAGAATTTTCTCTTCAAGCATGTTTTGTTACTTCAGGGTTTTCTGGGGGGATTTTTTTGTTCTCTTATTTGGTTTTGTTTTGGGTTTTTGTTTGTGCCTCAGTTTGGTTTGTGGGATTTTTTTTTTTTTTTGTAATTTGGATATATTAACTATATATTTCTTCGTTTACCATAAACCATTTGAGGTCAGGTGCTCTTGTCAGTGAAGTAAGAGCAGCTGATCCTGTTCATCATGTGTTTGCTTTGGAGCTTGAAATCTGGATTTTAAAAAAAGACATTTTTTCATCAAGTAATATTATATATTATTTCAATAATTGTGTTTTCACAAATATTGGTATGCTAATGTATGGCAAACCTTTAACAATGGGCAAATACCTATTGATTTAGTGTTTGGGATTGGTTTTCTTCAAATTTATGATTTGTGCTATTCTTCAGAAGTATTGGAAATTTCTGAAAATTGTTAGATTTCTGGGTCAGTTTGATATTTTTTGAGAATCCTGGTATAACACTGGAAGCATCTTCTGGTTATTTGATTGAATTTTGCTATTTTAAGTAAACTGTGCCCTATTATCCACTTTATAAACCAATGATTATGTAGACATTTTTGTTTTAGAACCAAGCCTTGGTTAACTTCCATTACTAGTAATTCTTCCTGTGAAGTGACCTCAGTCCCTTCCATTTTCCCCCTCTTCTGCTTCCAGGGCAAGAAAAAACTGGTCACTAGATCTAATCCTTTCTTTTGTTTGTGGTGAATTATCATCCTGAGTGGATGGGAGCTTCCTTTTTTTCTGAACTAGTCAAGAGTGTGAAACGTAGTCATTGATACAGAGCTGTGCAGGAAATGAGGGTAAAAGGAGTGGATTATGATAAGATTGTACAAAGCTATCTAAATCTATTCCGAGCCTCAATGAATAAGGCAAGTGTGACAGATAACTCTGAGAACACTAAATATGCTGAATAATAGAAAATTTTGACAAATATTATTCAGATTTGTATTTCAAGTTCCCTGTTGAGGGACAAATCACAGCGTATGCTGTCTTGTTAAGAAGCATGAGGAATACTGAAGTCTCATTCTAGTTTCTCTAAATTTTACAGTACCACTGAAAGGAGGAAGTCTAAGATATCAGCAATCAAATGAATATTGAACTTTTCTAGTAAGGTAGATTTGATGTTTTCCATGAAGAGACATCTTGTTTGACTGGAAAATACCCTGTCTCCAATTTCTTGTCTGATGTGTTGGTTTCTTGCTGTCAGAAGTGCTGTAGCATTGCTGGTACTTCAGCATCAATCTCGTGCTATCACGAAGCTGGTGCCGTTGGCTGTCAGGCCCGCACAGTCTCAATTGCCAGACTTATCTGTCTCCAGCAGGATTAGACACAAATATGTCTCCTTCACATGATGCTCCAGCCTTAGGCTGCACCAGCCTCAGGAAACTTGAGTGCATTAGCTTCAAAGACACTGTCTGCAACCTCTTCTGACAGCACATTTTACAAAGTACCCTCCAATCTATTCCTCTAGCTGTTTTCTCTGTCTCTAATATTTACTCTTTGTATTGAATTAATACTTTGCCACTTTTCTTTGGCAGTTCTGTAATAGAAAGTGTTAGACTATTCCTTTTATAAGTTTACCTTAGTTATGTGCTAATGTATTTCCAGTGTGAATAGGTCCTCTACTTGGAGCAGAAGAAATACCTGAATGACAGGACAAGACAGTGCTTGTTACAGACTGTCCCCAAATTCCCACTGTATCCTGACAAGAGCAGTTTTCTTCAAACAGCTGATATGCTCCATGGCTTTGTTTGGTGGAGAGAATAAGACATATTATGACTGTGTCATCTGAGAAGCTCCTGTCATCAGCCTATTTAGGCCTCACTTCTATTATTGCAATATTATATTAAAAGAAACATAACTTCAAAATGTGGTTATCTTCATGACTCCGTGCACATGCACTCCATAGTCACACTCGTGTTATGTATATAAACACACTTAGAACTGCACATATATAACCTCAAATGAACACTTTATTTTTTAGGAAATAGTGTCCCACTGAGCAGCCCTAGCTTGCCTGTAAAATATTAGGCTGTAAATTGTGTTTATTCTCTCTGGGTTAAGCTGTGTCATTCTGCAAATAGCCTGGTGCTGCACATTATAACATTTAGTGCCTCTGAAAGCTACCTGTTATCAGAGAATGCAGCTTATAAATTGCATATTCTTAATAGTAACATAGTCTGCCTTGTATTTTATGTCACTTCAACTCATACCTACCTCAACAATAGTATAGCCCACCCAGGCCATGATAAATAAATATAGCTACAAAGTTTGATATTGCCAAAACACTCGGTATTTAGGTACCAACAAGGTTTCTTTTTTTTCTGATGCACTGGAGAAACAAGATCTGCACTTCTGTGAGAGTGCGACTGGTTTTATTGTAGGGCAGGCAGGGATACAGGAAATATGACTCTGAAAGCATCATGAGACCATGATGCCTTGAAATTCACAATTTTAGCTGCCTCTTTTTTAACCGTGTAGAAATAATTGTACAAACATGAATGGCTGCAATGTACTGTCAATTTCTGCTGTGAATGCTCTGAGGAAAGCAAAGAAAAAAGTATCCTTCCAAGGGGAATAAATTCAAATTGTAAACTAGCCAAGAACCAAACATAGGCCTCCATACAAAACTTTTCAACAGGAAATAAAGGCAAGTTTGAGTGTAGAGTCTGGTATTCCCATAAATACACACACACTCCCCTTTCATTTCCATTGTCCTTGGAAAAGGTCAGCAGAGCCCAAAGGTGTTTGTTACCATACTCATGGAGAGATACCTCTGCGACTGACAGCTGCAATGTTTTGGGAGCTGCTCCTTTGCTACCACACCAGAGGTGTTACCTGATCCTGCATTTGGACTTTCTTATGTCTCTACCAAGAGCACAGCCACAAAAAGGAGCCAAAGAGCCTTTTCAGCTTCAAACCTGTTCAGCATATTGTTGTGGACAAGAAGGAATGATCCTTCTTTCTTGGCTTTTTGTTGCTGTTGGGATTTCTTTGAAAAATAGAGACTCAAAGTATTTGGCTCCTCTGAAATGTTTCTCACTATCTATAAAATTTCAATTCACAATAGACATGAAGTTTCAAGAGACCATTGTAAGTGTTTGCAAATGTGTCATTTAACCAATGCTTTAATTTTTCTTTTAAAAACATACTTTTATGGCTAAAAGCTTACTAATCCAATCAAAAATATGGATATTCTAGAGCACATACAGAGAGTACCTATTTTGGAGAACTGTAAATCTTGGAGAAAAATACACAGCAAGTATGTCCAGGATAATTTGAGCTGAATTATTACTATGAGGAAAGTTTGTAGGGTTTTTTGTTTTGTCTTGGTTTTTTGGAGGTTGCTTGTTTGTTGTGCTTTGTTGGGGTTTTTTGTTGTTGGGGTTTTGGTTGATTGGTTGATTTGTTTTTTGGAACACAGTGCATAACACAAGGAGCAAATTTTTTTCAGGGATGTGTCTGCAAACTTTCCTATTCAGAAAAGGTCTAGATTTTTCTGAGATAAACTTTGCAATTCACTCCTGCCCATTCAGGTTCTTCTTAGGCTTTGCAGCTCAGGACATGATTTTATGAATAACTGCAAGACTTAGATGGTTTCAGTCATGCTGGGCTTGATTTGAGGGCAGGAAGCTTTGTTGCTGTTCTGTTGTCAGTGCTAAACAGTGAGTCAAAAGGAGGATGTACCTGCCAGATTTTAATGCAGAGAGAGCACAGAAATTGCACAGAGGCAATGGTGTTTGCTAAGTTAAAATGTGTGGCGTTCTGAAAGGGATCAAAGGAATCAAACTGTGGGGTGGGGACAAGCTAGAAACCTGCTAAGATGGAAGGCTACAAGATGCACGTGGTGGGGAAGCAGAGGTGAGTAAGTCCAATTTATCTTTTAGAATACTAATTCAGGACCAGCAGAGGTGTTTTAGCAACACTAGAAGAAGCTGGTTTGGCCTGAAGAAGTTTTGTGGCTTTAGATCTAGTGTTGGAAGAACTGTGTAAATGGGGCTTTGTCACTGCAAAGGGGAGCTTAGCTGCTGCATGTCTACAATGCATTTTGTATGAAAGTGTAGATATCCTTGGGAGTTTCACAGTATGGGAACTGGATGCTTAATTACTTATTCTACAGAATGTCACTAATGAGGGGTGTGGCTTTAACTCAAGGTTTTTCACACATAGTAATTAAGCCATTTTCCTACCCATGTGTGTCCTTTATTCTTCAGCTTCTGTGAATAATGTTGTTTTCTCCAGTGCTTGTCTGGAGCTATCTGTGTGCTGGATGGTTTGCCATTTCCAGGGTGTAGATTAGTCAGTCACTAGCTGCAAGCCGGAGATGAGCCTACCTGCTCTCCCATCTGTGGGAACACTAATTAGAGTTTTCTTTCTCTTTCAGGCACAATTTTTTTTCTGAAACTTTCAGGAACTTAATTATCTCTGAGAATTTTTCTGTCCCCTACCCTGTGTCTATTGGATAAAATTAAACAGCAGAAGTTCTCAGTTATTAAGGTGCAAACAGTGAAACAGGCAGTGCACTCACGCAAGTGTCATTGCTCTAGGAATCAGGACAGAAAAGATTATTTATATTATGGCAGAACTTCATTGATAGAGCTACACTAGTCCTAAGACATACATTCTGGTCTTGGGAATTTTATCCTTCTGTCAAGTATGCATTTTGATGATACAATGGGACAGAGATCATATTCTTCCCATAATCAACAGCAGTGATACAACTGCATGCACTGGCAGGAAAACAGATAGGATGGAGCAGAGATGCTGCTCGGGTGTTCACTCTGACTTGACTGGGTTATTTTTTAAATATCCTTTCACTCAAAGTTACATAAAGAGGATGGGTGTGAATGGCTTCCTCTTTTACGTAACCTTCATAAAGCTGCTAAGCAATGAGGTTTGCCTAAATGTCTGTTCTGTGCTGTTCTGAAAATGAGCTGCTAGAATGTTAACTAGACCTTCATTTGTCCTTTTTCATATGTTAACATCCCTAATGTTCTGATTTTGTGACTACAATATAGTTCTCTAGGGAGTAATTTGCCCCAGTTAGACCATCTGAAAACAGTTACTTCATGCTCATTATCGCTCAGTAATTCAGCTATTCCTTCAGTAATTAATACTATTTTAATTAAAGTTTTAGTGTATCTCCCTGTATGTACTTAGGCATAACCTAAAGGTATCCCAAAATTTTTATGTTCCCTCGTTTTTATTGCAACTTTCTCCACAAATGTCCCTGATTATTAAAATAGTGAAATAATGAAATGGAAGCTGCACAACTGAAGGGCTCATTATTGTTTATTGCACAGGGTAGAGTGTGTGCTTAGGACCACTCAGGCCACATATTTATATCTCCAAGTAAATCTCTAAACTGCAGTTAACATCAAATTCTGTACAGCTGCTGGTATGGGTTTTGGGTTGTTGGTGTTGGGGTTTTTCCTTCCTTTTTTTTCTTTTTTCTTTTTTTTTTTTTAACTCTGCCAGCATTTTCTATTCTAAAAGTTTGTACAAACACACAGGAAAACCTTACAGCAAGGAGTGTGCTGTGCAAAAAAAGAAACCTTTTTCTCAGCATGAAGTTGAAGCCACTCTTTTAGGTTGCAACTAAACAAGCACTTAAGTGTTTAAATACTTGGGTTAGGTGTATAGCTATGACCAGGCCTTTGCTTTGCATGTCTAAAAGGATAAGAAAATAAGACTGATTTTTGTTTCTGATTATAAAACTTACAGAAATACATTTCTGATGGCCCCAACATTTTCCTCTATGAAATTCACTTATTTCGAAACATCTGTAAACTACCATCAGGGTTAAAGTTTTCTCCCCTACACAAAGAGGTGTTCTCTTATATGAGGCTATGGATAGGCATGTCTTCTCAATAGCCCTGCTGCTTCTGGTGCAAGAAAGATGCTGAGCATGTTTTCTTTATTCTGGTAGGGAAACTGTATTTAATAAAAGAAAAGAAAGAAAACATTTGACAGTTATTACACAATCTTGTCTATTGCTACTGTTGTAGGATAATATCAGAAAGCACTTGGATTGTTGCTACATCATTAAGCTTCAGAAAGTAATTCTGCTCTAAAACCATTTCTGTGGTTTAGACAGAAATAGCAAAGCTCTGCAATAGAAAAAAAAAAACTTTCAAAAGTTTTTTTGTGGGTTTTTTAACTTTTCCTCAACCCTAAAAAACTCTATCAAGCTTGAATCTGAAATTCAAGGTGGGCTCTTCCTGGAACATATTTCATCAACACTGAACTTTCTGTAATCAGAGATTGAAAGTAAAAGCATGAAGATACACAGCAGTTTTAAATACAGAGTCTTTGGAGAAAACAAAGGCTAACTGGTGGTCTAAGGTTTGAACCAGCTGCTTTCTGGGGGCCAAGGGAGCTATAGGGTTTGCTGATACTTCTTAGATGGTTTTGTCATTTAATCCCCTGTTCAAGACTGTAAATACTGATAGAGTTGCTATTCTTTCATGTCCTTAGCTCCTAAAGGAAAAATTACAGTGATGGGACATGTCATTTGCCCTCTGCTTCCCTCTGGCTAGGCATATGTGGCAAGATTTCTCACCTCTTCCATCCATCTAAAACTCAAATTTTTGCTCATAAAACATAGACTCTACAGAAGAAGAGCAGCTGAAGGCACAGGGCTGGATGATTTCAGCACAGGAGGAGCTGAGGGGGTGGCTGAGCTGCCTGTCCTTGCCTCTGAAACTCCACATTACCAAGCTCTTTCTCTAGCAGCTGCTGCTTTGCCAAAAGCTCACCCAAGCACAGCTTGTCTGGATGTGTCCTCTGTTCATCCCTTCCCCAAAGCCATGAGCACCTGCAGCACCCTTGGGCTGTTCCTGCTGCTGAGCAGGCTGGCTGAGCCCTGGCAGGGCTGAGCTCTGCCCAGGCCTTGCAATGCTCTCGGGCAGGGCATCTGTCCTTGCCAAAGGACTCCAGGCAGCCGTGTGCAAGGGTCCCTCTCCCACTGCTGCCCTTGCAGCTGGAGCTCCAGCCTGGCCCATCTCCTGCTCCCACCAAGAGCAGCCAGTCCTGCTCCTGGTCCTTTCCTTCTCTCCTCTGTCTAGTGATGCGCTGTCACAGTGGGTGAGTGTGGGCTCCTTTGCAAGGAGGGCCAAGGGTTATCATTTGTAGCTTACACCTGAAGATCAGATTGTCATATCTGAACAGAAGAAGGTTGGTTTAGACCAGTCACGGGAATGTCCAAGAATGGGGGACTGTTAAGGGATGATGTCCATGATAGAAAAAACTGTGGGAAAAGAAGGGTCCTGAGGAGGAAGAATCAGCTGGAGAGAAACACCTCTGCCAGCCGGCACTCTACAACTCCTCTGAGTCATGTCCCACCCAGAGTCCTTCAAACACCACTGTCTTCCACAAATTCCTTTAACTCATTTCTTTGCTTGAGAATCCATCTAAACACAGACCTTTCTCTCATCTTCCATTCAAAGCTTACACCTACAGGGCAGAAGGTGTTGATATGACTTTGCTGACCAGTGTTGTAGTACCCTGAAATACACCATGCCCAAGTGGCAGTCACTGCTGGCAATGTTTGTCTTAATCTTTTATTCATTGATCCAAGTGAAAAAAAAGAGTGATTTTTACTGTGCTGGCAAAAAAGAAAATTTTGTGTTAGCCCAGCTATAGCAGGTTTAAGAATTGCAGCCCAGAAATAAGTTTTCTTGTTTAAGCCTGCATGACTAGTGCCAGCCAGTGGAGGATTAAGAGTGTCAAGGATGTGCTAGTGAGTTGTCTTGGTGAGAAACAAGTAGGAAGTGCAAGGCTGGCCATTCTCCCTGCCAGGATATCCAAGGTCCCTGCCTTGCCTGCACAGGATGCTTTGCAAGCATGAACAGATACGAATGCAGTTTGCAGCTTCTGACAGTTGTACCCTGCCTGTTGCCTCCTGTCTCCTGTGTTGGGCATAGGTCCCTGACAGTTTCTTTTGAATCCAGTTTATCCCCTGCTCCTGACTTGGTTTAACGCTGCTGTTTCTCCAGATACCCTATCACTTGTACAGTAAATGCTATGCTGCATTTCTTCATACTCCTCCTCAGCCAAGAGAAGAAATATGAGTGTTGAAGGGGAAGTCTGCATTGGGAGATGACCTTGGGACTCGTTTGTATAACAGCAGAACAGATCTCATTTGTTATGTGCTACTGAAGTACATGAACTGTAGGCGATGAACAGGCAGTGTCCCACTTAGGGCTATTGTGAGCAGTACGAGCTCATGTTCCTGTAAGAGCAGTGAAAACATCAAGATAACCTTAAGAGATCTCTTAGAATTTCCCTATTTTCAAAGTTTCAGTTGCCTTTTAGCCCACTCCGTTTATTGCTTAAAATGCCTTGACATATATTTGTGAGGGATGCTTTGTGCTTGGTGTGAACAACCAAACAGCCCTCTAGCTGATTTTGCACTGCTGCCAGTGCAGGGAGGAAAAGATTCCTTCTTGAGCTTGTCAGAAACCCTATTTAGAAACCTCCTATTTTTATTTATTAGAAATAAGTTGGAGTCACCATCCCTGGAGGTATTTAAGAAAAGATTGGACATGGCACGAAGTGCCATGACTAGGTGATGTGCTGATGTCTGGTACACTTTGTACTTGATGATCTCAGAGGTCTTTTCCAACCTGGTAGATTCTGTGATACCACATCCCAAGTGTTATCAGGATGACCCATCTTTTAGATACCAGTTACAGATTTTGAAACCCCCTGAACATTCTCTTCAGGTGAGAAGTCCTGCAGTTCCCATCAGCTCGCCTCTTTGTAAAGATTTCAGTCTCTGTAGATGTTACTTAATTGTTTCCTCACTTATTTTATGGGAGAACTGCTTCCCTCCAACTGCTTGAACAGCGACTGTTTGGCTCTTTGGTTGAGGTTAGTGTAACACTGAAGCTCTGGTTCATGCAGTGGCAAAGCAGTCTGCATGTGACCAAGCAGGAAGGAATGTGGGGACTGATACTGATTTGATGGATTTCTTGTTGACATTAATTCCCTGGATACTCTTTGAAATAGTTTCTCTTTTATAAAAGCAACGCTGTTGTTTTCATGGACAAACTTCCTGATGTGTCTTGCTCTGAGGGAACTTTTAGTAGCTATACATTATGTACACATGTACATGCCTGTGCATAGAAATATAGTTACTGAATTTATGGCATGAGCTATTACAGCTTTTCTTTTAAGTGCTCACAAACGAGACTATGAAAATTTAAAAGCAGCTCCAGTGAAGCTGCTGATTGACAAATATAGAATTACTCAATCTACATCTAACCATCTTGATCCATACTAACAAGACCAAGATGAAAGGTTAGTTTCTGCTCTTCTTGTAAATAGCCTTGCAAATGTCTTTTTTAAATTCTGTCATGCTGAATTACATGGCTCTTATCATTTGCAGATCTTTTTTGAAAGTAGCCCCAGGTTACATGCATATTGGATTACCATGCATCAAAGGGACTAAAATAGGTGTGCTATGAAGATAAGGACTTTTTTTTTGTATTCTACTTGCAAAAAAAAATTGTATTAAAAAGACCCTTTAGAGAAAACAAAAAAGGACTCGGAGGAACCAAACCGAAAGAAGCAGCTCAAAGAAAACTGCAGAATGGCTGACAGATTCCTGACAATATCCACTGATACTTTGTTTCTGGCTTTAATGTGTGTTTTATATTCTCCTGAAGAAGCATAAAGCTGGGCATTAACATGTGAGAACAGAAACTGCTTACACATTATTGACTCATTTTATAGTCTTTCAGAATTATAAAGAAAATCAGTTACTTTCTGATGGTAATTTTCTTAGGCACTCCTCACTGACAAAATCAACAAAAATTTATTGGTAGCCAAATTTAAAGTAGCAACATGTGAAATGATTTAGGAATTTCAGAGGAAGATTTGAGAATTTATTTTTTTATCTTGAAGTATGGAAATTGAAAGTTTCATTTGATCCTATTATCTATTAGCAATAAAAAGTCTACAACATGAAATGGTGAAGGAATTATATGTAGCTATTCATAAAAGCATTTCAAAGAGCTGCCTGTACACAGAAGGATCAAAACCAATTAGATCATTGAAAATGCAATTAAAATGTGAAAGAACAGTAAGTTCTCGAGGGGAATGCATTTTGAAAACGTCATATACATGTGCCTGCCTGAAAATCCAAGCTCTGAGAAAGGCTCTTGCACTTCAAGTCAATAATCGTTGTCTTGACAACTGGCAGATACCTGGGGCTAATTTGGGGAGCCTTGGAAGAACACTGTTTGGTGGAAAGATCTGGGGTATTGAGTAACTCAAGTTGCAAGATAAAAAGCATGAAACTCTGCGAGCTGCATCCAGCAAAAGCCAAAGAGGTTATCTGCAATTCATTTTGTTCTCTAGACAATCTAAAAAGGGGCTGGTTTGGGGGGGGGATTTCTGGGGTTTTTCTGACTTACACAATCTGATCTTACTGAGATGGAGTTGACTAATAGTTATTTTTAAAACACATGAGCCTCCAGGTGATTTGAATATTTTTACTTGGAACATTATGAGAATCAAGTGTGTTAGTCTATTTTACCACTGTCATAAGCTACTAAAACAAAGAAAGCAGTATTAGAAAGAAACAGAATAAGCCAAGGCGCTAGAGAGGGAGGGGAGATGGAGGCATGGGGGTGGAGCTCATTTGGGGAGAACTGCATATGTAATTCACCACATTTTGGGGGAAAATAAAGGTATATTTGGTTTTAATATCAAAAATGAAAGAGAGTACCTGGAGTGGGAGAGAAGGAACTGTCCCCATCCCTCCTGGTAAGGGTCACAGGAGAAGGAAGAGCTCCCAGCCCAGTTCCTCTTGGCAAAACACATTTGGTGGAGAGAGTGTTCTCCATCTGTTTGTGCACCAGTGTGGTCTGGGACCTTTATGGACTCTGCCCTGGACCACCCCTGGCTCCACAAGAGTGAGCTGGCTGCTCCTTTCCCCCCACCCCAGGGTCTCTCCCTACGATGGTGTCCTTTGCTGTTGGATGTGTCCCTGGTTTGTGCTATGCTGCTTCTTGTAGGTGTTTCTGAGCACATCCTCAAGCTCATGCATGTAATTAAAATATTCAGATTGCACCTCAAGACCAAGCACTTTATTGTGCTAGCAGTGATTAATCACTATGAATTCCCAGTACCAATCAATTCTCTGAAATCAATGGATTTAGTGAAGATTAAAATATTGACTAGTCAGCTTTTCTAATGTACCACATAATTTCAGAAACAGTCTTTGCCACTCACATGTATGACCCTATGTTATAACTCAGCAAAGGCAAAACATAACATTTGACTCTTTTTTTAAGCCTACCATAATCATCTCAGCCTACAGCTGGCACCTCTGGGCCCATCTCTCAGGACCGTTCAGGCCAGCTGGCTCTCTGAAATGATTTCTGACCAATTTACCCTTTCTTAGGAAAGTGGCCTGCCTATGGGTAAAATTGGTGCTAGATTTTGTGCTGTTCTGCTGCTTTGGATGGGGCCACTCTCAGAGGAATTTACAGAGGAACACCTCTTTATCAGGTAGATTGAACATTATGCATTAATTACTTTGCACTCACAAACCAATTGTCAATGCAACTCTTACACAGAAAATACTTCAATGTTTTTGCATATACCAATTTCCTGCCACCTCATCACCTGTGGTATTCACAAGATAGAATTTTAAAAATTGGTATCTAGCAGATAATTTTAAAATCATGATCTTGTGATCAATTTTGCCTCCTTACTAGATGTGGTAAATTAACCTTTGCAACAACATTTGACATTAAATTTGACACCATTTTTGTGAAATAAAACAGGCTTAATTTGGTCAGGAGAATGAAGCATTCTAAAATTCTCAAAAAAATTCTTCACATTGATGTTTTGGGCAAAAAGAAATCTCAGCCAATGCAGGTGATTCTTCATGTAAGAAAGTCCATGAAAATATGAATGTACTGCTATTGTTAGATTTCATATGAATACAATACAGGGTTTTACACATGTAAATGAATTTCATTAATATTTTCTATTAAGAACAGATAATTATAAAAAGAAGAGCAGGTGTTGTGGCTGTGCTTAATGCCTAAAGAGTTACAGGGTTGGCAGTAAAAGGGGGAGGACCTTTGGCTCAATGCTGAGGGTAAAGCTCTGCTTTGATAAATGATTACAAGCATACTGAAATTCACATTGCTTAAGGCATCTGTGGTTCAGCAGCATTTTTTAGAGCAGTATAGCAAGGGATTAAAGTCAAAGAAAGGAATTTTTATCATATGATAATAACTCTTTAGGCTTTAATGCTTATTCCATTCAGGAAAAACATTGAGGCTGATTTTTCATCTTCACTTTTCTCAGATGACTTTTGTCTTTATGTGACTGAATTGCATATTCTCCTGAATAAATTCTAAATGGCTGGTTAGCAGGAAAATAAGGCAAACCTGAGCATTTTATAACCTTATATTAAGGACAAATTACTAGGATTTTTCGTGAATGCTATTTGTAGTAGCTTTTAGTAAAACCAATTGCACCATGGAAGTGTGAAAACTTTGATTAAGAATTAATCTCTTGGAGTTCAGATGGCATTGAGTTATAACTTATTACTGAAGAAACTGGCTCAATCTAATCTTCAGAATGATGATGGTTTTCTTCACAACCAAAAAAAAAAATCTCAGTAGATAATTAATTAATGGTTGATTTTGAGCTTCTCTGACTGGAAGACCAGGGTTAAAAGGTGGTTTGGAACAAAGAAAACTGCAGAACAAAATGTAGGTTTTTCTCATTTAGATTTGTCCGTTATAAAGTAGATTTTGAAAAAGACAACAACAATAGAAGTGGAATGTCTAAAGAGGTACAAGTAGGTTCAAGATTTTTGATTAGCAAACATAAAACATCAGCTGCCTTTCAGATTTCAAATAAATGCTACAATTAATAAACTAGAAATCCAACTATGCTGGCTGCAGAACACAAAAAATATGTTTGTAGGTTTCTCAGTCCTTAAGATTTTGTGATCAGCCTTGAAATTCCAGCATAGTTTTATGTTATAAAATAATAGTGAAGTCACTGACTTCACTTGAAAGGTATTAAATTTTAAGCCACAGAACTGCTGGAACATTGACACTCAAGTAAGACTTGATCTGATGTCTACTGAGGAGAACAAGTGTGCCTGTCGTGCTACAGTGGGCATCAGATCAGCCACACTTTTCAGCCTTCCCTTATTATTTAATTAGTGTAGTATTTTAAAACATTTCTCGATATTGATTAAATTCTTAATTGAGATAAAACATGGGTCATAAACTTTCTTTCTTTAGTTTTTTCTGTTTTTCTTGGGGAGTTTTCAGGTTTTTGTGTTTTGTTTTTGTTGGGATTTGTTTTTATCTGCATGTTTGTTTTGGTTTTTTTAAGGAACAAAATGTTACTGAGGTCTTAGAAAGAATTTTAAAATCGAGTGAGCAGCAGCTGCCGTAGTGTTAGCTGGAATAATGTGGGCAACAGAAGCAGAAAAGCAGACAGGCAAAAGTAGCACCTGCAGAGGAAAAAGGCTTCACAAGAGGCAAACTGTTCATGTCACTGGAAAATAAGAGAAAATAAACAAGAGCAGGCAGAGAGAGAGTCATAAATGTCAAATCATCAGGATTTCACCAGGAAAAGACTTTTTTTTTTTTTTCAGTGACAACATATCACTTAGTGATGTCTTTCAGGTGTCCTAGGTTTTGACTATATTGTGAACATAACATAGCAGAAAATTATTTCAAACTCAGATAATAAATTATCCAAAAGAAAAACTGTTTCCCCAAGATGTTGTTAACAAGTGCTCAGGAAAATGCAGCACGTGGAGGGGATGAATCTAAGTACTAAAACCTGGAAGGCCGAGTCAGCCCACTGGCATTTTTGAAGCTCCACTTGGGTGGTAACCTTACCTCCATGCTGAATTATGAACAGGCAAACCACACGCTCACTGTGTGCTGTTCATGAAGCAGCAGCACAGGGCAGGTGGGGGATTTGTATTTTCAAGGGCTTTTAAACTTTGACTGAACACCAACCACTGATGTGCAGCTTGTCTTTCTCCAAGTGATTAGTTTTGCTTTCTTGTTTCACTTTCAAGTTCAACATTACAACTGATATCTGATGCACTGGAGTAAGGAAATAAAACAATGGAGATAAATCATGGACTTGATTTACAGAGTTGCTGAGGTTTCACTCAGACTTGATGAACTGAGGAAGACAGAAATGGGACACTGGGTCACATGGTCCAGACCGGTCTCATACCTTTGAGCAATTTTTCAGAATCCTATCATTGGTTAGAAGAGCTACACCAATATTGCTCTGACAATAATACTTGGTACAGGACCTCATCCTGTGTTGCAGAATGCCAGTATCTTTCTGTTCAGCTTCAATCCAGTTCTAAGCAAAATGCTGCCAATACCTATGAAAGCCTATTCCTACATGGAAACAACTACTTTTATTCTCATAGGTGCTTTTAACTTCTGATGTGCTTTGGATGAACAGAAACCTTTTTTTCTTTATGGTTTCGATTGTGTCTGTGGTGAAAAATTAATTCATTTTCTTATTGGGTGAAGTATTCATTGAATACTCCAAGCAATACTTCATTTTCTCCCTCCCACGTGCTCCTGAAGGCTGTTGGGGTGTGGGAATGTCTGGCAAAGAGGAATGGACATATATTTCCCTCCAGCACTTGACTTGGGGTGATAGCCTCTCCTTAGGGAGTGGAATGTGATATTTTAAACATTCTAGAGGTGACAGGAGTTGGTCTGGGTGTTGCTATTACATATAGCTCCAACTAACCAAATAAGCATTCAGGGCTTCTTTTCACAGCTTTGGAAAGAAAACAATTGTGTGCAAATGAAATTATTGACAACATGATTTGTTAGACCTGAGAAGCAACAAATGAGCTATAACACGCAAAGTGCAAACCTATGCACTTAAGTAAAAACAAAAATTTCAGCAATAAGCCAGGAATTCTTCAGCTGAGAAGGCCAGAGGAACAGAAGGGCCTTGGAGCATTAATTAATTGGAGATTGGCTAGGCGCCAGCTGAAGCTGCAACTGTGAAAAACACAGATGTATCAGCTGAACTTCTTTCAGCTGAGGTAAAGCCAAATCTTCTCTAGAATACCAGACATTCAAATAGTTAAGCATATTTGAAAGATATGGAACAGGTGCAACAAAGTTCTGAGACTGATGTAAAGGAGGGTCTGGAGAGTCCCTGCTGGACTGCAGAAAGGAAAGGAGGAAAAAAAAAATATTTTGGATTACAAATCTGCTTGTGAGGATCTTTTCGAGCAACAGCACAGTACTTTCACAGTGTCACAGAATGAGCTAGATTGAAAAGACCTTTTGGGATCATCAAGTCCAGCCTATGACCTAACATTTCCTCATCAACTAAACCATGGCACTGAGTGCCACGTCCAGTCTTTTTTCAAACACATCCAGGGACAGTGACTCTACCACCTCCCTGGGCAGATGATTCCATTGCCCAAGCACTCCGGTGATGAATTTTTTTCTAATGTCTTCCCTAGCAACAAGAACTGTTTTGTTGGGATTATAGTGTGGAAATTGCTTTCAGTGCTTTCTACTGCTTGAGCTAGGGTTGAGGGACTGTATCTTTTCCCAATGTGAATTCCATCAGCCAGGAGAGAGAAGTTCTGGCTCCATGGTAATATCTGTGCAATATCTGCCTTGCAACAGATATTTGAGATCCTTGTGGGGATATTAAATAAAACAAGGGCTGAGCATAGATCAGTGATCAAACCAGAAGAATAAACATTAGTCTAGTGATTAAACCAGAAGAATAAAAAGGCAGAGAAGAAACAACTTCAGAAAATAAACAAACAAAAAAAAAAAACCCTCAACCAAAAATACCCAAAGCCCAAAACAGTGTTAGTGCACTGATCAGTGTACATTTGCACATCTGTAACTATTTTAAATTATGTATATGCTCACATGCTAAACACTGTCTGACAATCTGAATCTCCTGAGCCTCTAATCTAATACACATATGAGGGATGGCATGATATGCTATAGTAGGAATTTGCACTGAACAATATTCAAGTCTTTTGAGTCATGTAGACATAAAGCACTGGAATTTAAAAGTTTTTAGCACATGTACTAACTACATTTGATTTTTTCTATAATATAAAAAACCCCTTAATCTTTCCCAAAAGCAGTGCAGGAAGTGCTCTGTGACAGGCACACTTCAGTTTTATAACCATGTTCCTGTAAGCTTTATGCAAAGTGGTAATTTCAAGCCGCTCCAAGTCCCAGATTAAGTGATGTCTGGTAATTAACTACCATCTTTGTTGGACTATCTTTGGGTATATTTTTCAGAATGAGTCAAAAAGCTAGAAATGTTCTCTTCTGTGGTTGCATTCAGTAAGGTATCTGAACTGTTGATGTTAGTGCTTCAGTAGAGCAAAATAGATAATTGATTTGCTGAGCTATTAAAATGCATGGATTATGCACTGCAGTAGGGATAAAGATTTGTAAAGTATAGATCAAAAAAATCTGTTGCCTTCAGAATCAAATACAGACTTTATTGCATAGAAATAGTCTTCAGTGGAGCCAAGAATATCAAAGATGTTGAAAGTACAGGTTTCTATAAAGTACTTGGGACAGGGATCTTTTCCCTCCCACTCTTTCCTTGCATTATTTGAACCATCAAGTTCTGAAATTTAATTTTTAGATCAGTGGAAATCTATTATAGATGTCAAACTGTATAGCACATTTAATCAGATAACTTTTGCAATCCTATTACAAGTTGCCCTGTGCCAGATGCTGTATTTTCTCTTCGAGTGAGAAGCAGAAAATGTCCATGTTGGATGACAGACACAATGACAGTTTCAGAGTTCAGAAGTCCCAACAGTCCTATGGCAATATTTGCTACGTTCAAGTGCCTTGAACTTTAACACTCAAGTTAATTATGGAAAAAAGTGATATCACCAGGATTTTTTTTTTCTTTTGGGGTGTATATCCACATGAGAAGATGGTGATAGTAGCAAATGATGTAAAATCTCTATGTGAAAAACTCTAAGCAGGTATCATTAGCCTTTGTTGCTAACCTACTGTTGGACCTTTTCACAACAGGAATCTTAGAGTTAGGAATGTTAGAATTATACATTCCCATTTTCAGGGGAGAATAATGTTTTTCATTAGTTTGGAAGCCTTATTTTAATGTAGTTTTGGAGGCACCCCACACTAGAGACAGAAAGTATTTCTGGTATTTCTTCAACCTTCCCAAGGGTGAGGTCAGTTGGAGGGATTCAGTTCAAGCCCTATTCCCCCCAAAATAAGGATGGAGGTGTTGCAAATGCTTTCAAAAGGCTGCCCTCAGCTATTTCATCAAACCTAAATAAACACTTAGGTGGTGTCCCCTCCATGACTAATTGCTTGCAGTCTGAATAAGACCTGAAAGTACTGGCATGCAGAAGGATGTGATGGTAATACAGTGGTACTTCCTGCCTTACTTTGAGGTGGGGGGTGGATGTGTTTCTGCTTGTTCAAAGGTTTTGATTTTTTTTGGTTTATTTTTGAAATGTGTAGTAAAATTACCACTAGGTGACCTATGCTGTGATTCATTGGTTCTATTATAAAATCTTGTCTAAGTAAATATTTTCTGCCATTTGAGAACAGCCCAAGTCTCTCTACTGTACAGATGATCTTGCAATTCACATAAGGAAAGTGCTGTGCCTAGATAGTTGCTGTGAAAAAAATGTCTCACTTCCCTACAAGTGTTCTTTCACAGGGAAGCCCAAAAATTGATGTCCTTTGCTTTCCCATGAAATAAATTTCACCTGCCTGTCCATCAAGTATCTGATTTTATCAATTTCTTTGTTTTATATAGTGCAAAACAGTGACTTTTATCTATAAACCCATGTGCTCTGGGGATTCAGATTGTTTTGATGTCTCCTATTCTCTGTTTTCCTGGTTTTTAGAGAGCTTTTGTTTTATTTATGTGTATGCACTTGGAGGCATTCTTGAAGTAGCGTATCATAGATAAAATCATAAACATTTTATAGATTGATATATTAAAACACAGTAAGTGAGCGCAAATCTAAGCTTGCTGCTTATTTTCATAATCAATCTTGATTTCTCCAGTGACCCTCATTTTCTCTCAGTGATGTGTCAAGAAGGGACAGCAATTTTTAAAACCATATGATTACTGACATGAATTACTGTCAGAATTAAGGGCTATAAAAGAAATACTTATATAACTGATTGTAAAATGCTGAATATTGCCGTGTTGTCTTGTTTGCATAGTTTTCTTTATTACCACAATATCTTTCCATTATTAGCATTCTTTATATTCACTCTATTTTTATGCTATTTACAGCTAAATTAGAATATTTTCATGAAGCCCAAATTATTCTGAGATTATAGTCTCTGTCAATGATGACTTTTTATTTCTTCTTTTGTCTTTTCCATGATCTTTTTGAACAGTACAATTGAAATTACCCACTCTAATTTTGGTACAATAAATCATGAGAGTTCAAATTACCTAAGGTCAAAAACCTTTTTCCAGGAGGACTTGCATACTAAACGTATCAAGAAACACGTTGTAACTCTTAAAAGGCAAAATGATGAATAAGTTATCAAAGGAAGTTTTAACAGAAGTGGAAGTAATATATATCCCAAAGGAAGCTATTATGAGCCCATTAATATCACAAGCCAAAGTTTTACTTACTGAATATAATCTAAATTGTATTGAACTCCCCAATCATCAAGGGAAATACTCAGTTTCTGTGGTCTTGTGGTTGATTCATTCCTTTGATTTCTTCAAATATCTTTCTTCCTCCCCTCTTTGTTTACATGAACAGTTCCAATTCAATTAAATAAACCACAGTGATTTGGAAAGTCATTGCTCAGAACAGGGTGATGTTCCTTGATGCCTGTGAATAATGGAGAAAATTTTCTTGATTATCCAAACGTGATGCCTCCAAGCCTGAGGGCACTGGGACCCGAGCCATACAGGGCTCTGTGCGCAGTGTTCTTTCAGACCCCCTGAGCACGTCAGTTCTTGGACGCACCTGCACAAAAGGCTGGGAGCAGCAGGGCCTGCTGAAGCAGCTGCTGCTCAGCTCTGCTGCAGTTGGTATTGCCAAGCTGAAGGTGCGCTTGGGCAATCTGGGAAAAACCCCCAACAGACCTCACCTACACAGGAGCGGGAAATGGTGATTAAAGGGGTGATTCCTCTGTCGTGCAAACCATCTGCAAACGCTGAGTGCCGAGTGCTGCGGCTGCCAAGGCGTCTTTGTCAGGGAGAAGAGGAAGCCTGGTTGGTGTGCGCAGGGGCTGGTGTGGCTCTGTGTGTCCGTGCCCTCTGCCCAGCACCCCTGAGGGCAGCGCTGTCCCTGCCTGGGGTGAGCTGGCCCCTGAGCCAGCGGTGGCAATGAGCGGGGCTGTGGCAGGAGCACCGCTCTCTGCACAGCCTCCCGGCTCCAGGCTCTGCACCTGCAGCATCTCCAGAGCCTCTGCCGGGGCGAGGGTGCTCTTAGCCCCGCAAGCCAGGGTTGCCTGCTCGAGTGTGGCTGATGGTGGTTGTGCTGGGTGGCACAGCTGGCCCCAGCCCTCTTCCCACGTGTGCTGCACCATCCATCACCCCGTGGTCAATAATGCAGCTTCACCACTGGCCCTGTGCTGGCACTTCATGTGTCATTCCCACAGCATCTCATGGCTGTGCTCTGATGTACTGCCCTGGCAGCTAGATGATGCCACAGCTGAGAAGGACTCTGCTGCTGCTCTTCCCTTTCCCTTTCCCCTGCCTTCCCACAGGCACACAGCTGTTTTCTCAGGATCTGCCTCATGTGAGCACAGCCCTGCTACAGGTGGTTTTATGGCACACGGCCTTTCTTTCTCATCCTGTTTGGTGGAGAGGTTAGCTCATCCTCAAGTCTAAAATGCACTCCCAGAATAGATATTGTGCTGCAGATAACTACTGACAGCATGGGTTTAACCTCGAAATAGCTAACTGTCTGTTCTCACCAAACCACAAAAAGGCATGCTGTTTAAGGACAAGATTTCTTTCTGTTTGGGAGAGAGAGATGTAGTTCTGGTATATTTAAGGAAAATGTTTAGATCAAAGAAAAAAAAAAAGTTTTCTTGGGACTGAACTGTGTCCAGAAGGCAGTAGAACAGGGGCAGGACTGCATGCCTGCACTTCCCTTTGCCACGGGTTAAAGAATCTGGCACGTTGCACAAATTTCCTTCTAAAGCAGGTCTCCTGTAGTCTTTTCACACAGGATTTTTTTTGTAAAAGAAGAGAATGTTAGGTAACTTGAGCATGCTAAAATTGTTCATGGCACGTGAATGCATTCTTTCCATTATCTCTTATTTATATATTGCTTATTTGTGTATGCTTTATGTGCAAAGCACACCAGCTACTGAAGTTTCCACTCCCTGCCTCCTCCTTGCTGGGAGCTGAGTCAGAGGATGGGCTCACTGGGGGAATGTCACAGAGTTCAGCAGTCCCCATCTGATCAGTACCAAATATCCTTCACTCACAGCTTGTCTTGTATAAAAAAGGATGAGCATGGACTAAATATGAAGCAAAGAAATTTGAACCTTTGTGCTTTGCTCAGGCCAACCCCAAGCACCCAGGAGGTATCCTGGGGTAGTAGATAATGATCACTAAATTGTGTTATCACTTAGCAGGGAAGCAAGTTTATGCCATTTCTCCCCAGTGAGGGAAGGTTTGAAGTTACTTGTTTTTTCATTATACAGAGCCAAATATAGGCAGTATATTTTCTGTTACTAGTTTTTAAACCAACTCCATCTGAAATATTTATAAATGTCTAAATTACATTTTGGTTGGCCATTAGCCCCACTTCCCCTTTCCTGCTCACCAAATTAAAACATTATCCTAAGATACAAAAGAAAAAAATCAATCAGATAGGATGAACTCTGAGATAATCCCATCTCTCCAGTGGAAAAAATAAAGTTGAGCACTGAGACAGTTTTGTAACAATTTTGTTACTCAGTCAGTCAAAAGCTTTTGAAGGATTCTACTGTCTTATTTATTCGTTCTGTTATGGCCTTTTAGATGGTGCATTCCACAGTCAGTTGTACAGTACATACCAAATAGCCAAGCATCACTAGTAGGTACTTATTATGTATGCTCTTCACATTTTCTGGCAGCTTCAGTTCTATGACTCATTTTATCATGAGCTTCCACTTTGATGGCCTTTAAACTATCTATCCATGGCTGTTTAAATGACTGCAGAGTTTGAAATTCTTTCCTGGCACGACTTAATTCTATAACCCAATTAAATCAGATGGTGTGAGCTGTTTCTTGAGCATTTTTGTTTGTATAGCTTATTGCTCTACAATCAGCTTTTCAAATCCTAGACTTTGAGGATTGCTAAAATTTCTCTTTCTTTTGTTATTACGGAATGCAGCTGAAGCCACTTTGTTATGAGTGTTGTTGATAAGCACTAAATGGTTAATAGACTTAAAATAGAGTTTTTAATTTGTTCATGAAAAACATTGAATATATTTTGGAATATGCATCAGATTCCTACGGGCATGGCTAGATTAGATGAACATACCCTGCTGGTTCAGATATGGGCTCTGAAATGCCAGTTTGTACTTGCTGTTGCTTTTCCAGAGAGAATCCTGAGCATAACCTTTGCTTGCTGTGTGTCTGTGTAGAAGAAGAGCGTACAGTGTGACATTATTCTGTTTTGTTATAGCAGAAGATGGCATACCCCTCTCTAGTTTACATTAAAATGGCCATGCTAAACAGAGTGACCATCTCCCTGTGCTGCAGGGACATCCTGATTCCATTTGTCCTTTAGCTCCTATGTGGGAATCTGCTCCTGCCTGCTGCTGGAAGCAGCCAGCCAGGTCTGCCCACATGTGCTTGTTCTGCACTCCAGCTGCAGATCTCCAGCTGTGTGATCCCAGGGAGGCAGGAGGAGATGGAGTTGTTTCATTTATTAGTTAGACTTAGGCAAATGTGAAAGCAGGTTATCTTTTGCCATTCCCTTCACAGCAGGGAGCAACATCTGTGCCTCCCTCGTGTTCTGCTGCTTCATCTCCTGTCTGTCCTGAGTACCTCCAAGTGGACTGGTTCTGAAGGGCTTCTGAGCCACAGATTTGATTTATTCAGTCTTTGATCTAGATGTTAGGAGAAATAACTTCGACATAATTTTGCGAATAGTTCTTCATATGTTTTGATAACCTCAAACAATGTGTATTTCAGTACTAAGAGAAGTTGCAAATGTATTCAATGGTTCTGAGAAGACATCAATCCAAGATATGCACTAACTGCTTTTTTTTTCCTCCAAAAAGTGGGTAGTGACATCAAGTTAACTTATACCAGCTGAAAAAAAGGAGCTAGTGTCAGGCCAAAGTATCATTATCAATAATCCCTGGCTCTCATACATATAATTGGAGCACAGTTTTTGTGTTAAGACATTAGTCCTAGGGAAAATAAGTGGTGGAATACTTGTATTCCTTGGTTGTGTTTGAGTATCATCCCAGATTATAGAATTTTAAACTCCTCAGGAGTTACAGTGTATTTCTCTGTTCAACCATCAGGAACAGTGGAGTTTTTAATTGACAATATTGGACAGAGTCACAGTGCTGAAGAGAGATTTGAGGGATGTCACCCTTCACTAGTATTTTCTATTAGTTTAGTTTCTAATGTGTAACACTTATTTGAAGAGCTACTAATGAAATACAAGTGCAGAGGCCAGATTGTCACCTTATTCTCCTGCTGAGTTCATGACATTCAGAGGAATCAGGATGTGTTTGTATTTCTATGCTTCCAGAATTGAATTTATAGAAGATAAACCATTTAGCAGTCAACTCACTTTTTGTAACAAACAAAACTTTTCTGAAATAAAATCTGCCTTAGGATAAAAGCTTTTTTTTTTTTCTTCTTGGTAAAATATAGTTAAAATTATTTATGATCAAGACTCTGTAAAATGTGACTTAAGAACAGGAACAGAACATTTGGAATAGCAGAGGATGTACCTGTAGTTTTAAATGTAAAGTATATTTTATAGTT
This sequence comes from Motacilla alba alba, assembly GCF_015832195.1. Taxonomy (NCBI): domain Eukaryota; kingdom Metazoa; phylum Chordata; class Aves; order Passeriformes; family Motacillidae; genus Motacilla; species Motacilla alba. Next base: position 19,738,228 of record NC_052023.1, on the reverse strand, counting down.
AAAACCAGAGAAGCCTGGAAGAGGTAAAATACTGGTTATTTAAAAAGGATCACATTATTTTGAAATCTATGCTTAGGATTTTCAGATAGAAAGGGTTTGTGGAGTTTTTCATTAACAAACAAGGAATTTATATGTATTCTGCCAGTTAGCGTTAATCAGAGATACCCAAAAAATTCTCCTTTTGTATTGAGGGAATCTCATGGAGTATAAACCACCAAAGACATTTTTATACAAGTGGAAATGCAAAAATATCTTTTTACAGACCTGAACATTTAAAGTGAGAATGCTGCATTAGGTGTTTGTGGTGCATAGCCAATAATGGAATTTAAGGTACAGTTTCCTTGTGATCCAAAAAGCTGGTGATATATGGTAGTTCTTTTTTTCTGTTATTCCAATTGCAAGTAAATATAATATTATAAATGCAAGAAATAAACACTAGTCATTTATGAAATTATCTAGTTGCAAATCAATTTGTTGTGTACTTAATACGTTTTAAGGACAAGTGTATAAGTTCTCTGAGTAAATGGAGCAAGGCAATTTTATTGTCTCCCTAAGGCTGATGTGAGCCACTGGAAAAAGTGAAGTCTTGCCTTTGGTCATGCTTTGTGCAAATAAATGTATAAAATATAATCTCCTAAATATGTATGAGTAACATAGTGCATTGCTTGATAGGGTGATGAACATAAAGATGTCAAAGAACAGCTCAGTCTAACAGAGAAAAATAACTAAAAATCACAAGAAAGCATTAGTGCCAAAAATGCAGCTTGGGCCTTCTATGGGTTTTTAAAGAGACAGGAGTTTTTAATGTTCCTCTGAACACTTGTGCAAAAAGGCACCAGTTATGGCACAAGTAAGTCTGGCAGGTGCCCTGTCTAAAGCCAGCTCCTGACTGCTTCCCTGCCAGGCTCTTGGGGCACAGTGCCTCCATGTCCCATCTTTGCCATGCTGAGCTTCCAGCCTTGCACTCCCAGATGCACGTGGGAACTTTAAGAAACAAACTACTATTTATGCAATAGTAAATCTGGAGGCTTGGACTAAGATCAAGGTCCATGGTTTTGGGCAGGTCTGGGGACGAGAACGTGATGTGGTGCAGTCCTGTGCAGAGGGACCTGAGAAGCATTTCTACCTCAGGGTTGCCAGCTATTTCAGTGTTATAGCCTTTTCCTCCTGTTGCATTGAAAGCTGTTCATAAGGAAATTATGATGTTATTTTATAAGTTAATCTGTTAGAATTTTGGTCGTAGTAAAATTACTATTCATCTAAAATGAATATATTTTTTTCTTCCTGGTTTAATTAAAAGCCCACTATGCAGGACTGCTAGTTACCCTACAATTAAATTCCTTTCAGTTTGATCTCTCTCATTTGGGGACTTCTTATCCAAACTCCAGATTTCTGTATGCCTTCAGAATACATTTAATACTAAATATAGAACAAGGTCATGATCAGACTTGGCTAGTCTTTAACATTTTCAAAAAGATTTTTCAGAAGGCTGAAATTGTTAGATGTAGCTTGATAATTCTGCTTTTTCTCTGAGATGAATAAAGCTAGCTCTTCAAAAGCATGACACAATCTAATCTTTTGATGTCCCTTAACTCCAAAGAAAATGAAATCTTTCCGGAGGGAGGTCCAAAGAAACTCCAGAAAGAATTTGGAAGACCTTTGAAAATGATAACCAGCTGGTCATGAAGCAGCAGGCTGCTACTACATGAAAGTGTTGCAAAGCTAATAATAACCTGGAAATAATGGCTAGTGAGCTTGTGCTTTCAGAATATCTGGCTGAGTACATCCCCTTCATCTGATAGCCAAGTATTTCAGCTCAGAGACCACCTGTGCAAATCATCTGGAATGGGAGGTATAGAGACTCACCGTGTAGCGTGCTCCTCAAGCTAAATAACCCCAGCTACCACATCTTGGGGTCAATGGCTTTTGACATACAATAGATAAGACTATGTTGTTCACATTTAAAAAGAACTCCATGCATACACACAGAAAGATACTTGTCTCTTTTCTCTAAAAAATGGAAAGATAAATAAAATTACTTCTAAAATGACATTTTGACTGAATAGACTTAGAAAATTGTATGCTTTATTTAAATGTCTGCTCTAGTGGTACTTTGGCTCAGACAGGACACACGTGTGGGAAGATATATTTAAGACCTCAAAGTTTACATCAATGCTGAATAATTCAATATTTGTTGCATTACCCATGTGAAATAGGTTACTGCTAAATGTTATTCCATAGACTGGCTCTTCCAACCTCAGAGAGACTTAGGTTATGTGTGCACTATGTAACATTTATACTATGGTGGGAGAAAGATCTGTCTTGAATTAGGTCAGAAAGCTGTATGGTACAGACATTGTTAGGTCTTATCTATCCAATACAGAATATTTATAAATATTGTAGGAAGAGGGAGCTGCTTGCATTTTCAATTAGTCCTTTTTACTATAAAACAGGTTTGTCTTCTTTGCACAGTGCTCAGCTGTATCACGTAGCCCAATACACCTGTGCTTGTTAGTCTGCCCCAGTGATGATCTCATAAATACAAAGGAAAACGCAGAGTAATTCATACAAATGGAGTTGCCTTTACTGTACATCTTTACAATGAATGCATTGTGTCACTTAATTTTTCTCGTTGCTCTAAAATCTCCCATTCTGTACTGAAAGGCATGTGAGAGCCCGGCCTGTCACTCTGTTGTGCTTGTCAGGTAGGGGAAGGCTAATCTGGAAAGGTCAGGACTTGTTTTTCCTTGCCGACCAGCCAGTCAGTGCTATGCAGGTAGTCTTTTGGACTGGATATATCACCTCTAACATGTATTTTGGGCTGTCTTCTGAGAGCATGCCTCAATTTGAAGCTGGAGATATTGGGTGATGTGTCAGAAATGAGCCTCTCACTAGATCCTCAGCAGGTCCCAGAAAGCAGGAGGGGATGAGAGAACAATAAATTACAATTTACAACTCTGCAACCAGCATAAGCTGTGCCATGTGGGTGCTTTAAATGACAGGCAATGTCCTTGTAAAGGGGCCAGAATTCTTGGCTTCAACTTGCTCTTTCACTGTATAAACAGTGCCACAAAAGCTGCTGGGCTGAGTGCATGAAAACTAAACAGGTATTGTGGTAAATTTAAGTTGTAAGGAGAGAAGGTTTCTTGGTATGGCTGCTCAGCACTGAGAAAATGCAAGCCAGCTAGCATTGTAAAATGCTTTGAAATAAGCAAGTGAATAATAAATGGCTAAGGAACTAAAGAGACAAAGGAGAAGGGAGGGGAAAAGAAAATGAGCAACTGAATGATAATTGAGAAATAGAGGAGACCTAAAGGGAATGAAAGTGAACACAAGCAAAGATAAATGCATTTGTGAACTAGAGAGTGCAGAAAGAAGAGTGAGAACTGATTTCTCACAGAATGAGAGTCCATCAGAGCCATAATTTCAAACCAAGGTACCCAGAATTTAATATCTAAACCTAAATGTCAACACTAAAAACAGAGGTCTGATTTCAAAAGCAATACAGGCCTTGCTGGTATAAATTGATACAGCACTGAGGTCAGGGGAGACTTCATTTCTCACTACTACCTGCAAGAAGATTGTAGCAAGGTGGAGGTTGGGCTCTTCTTCTAGGAAGGAGGAGCCAGGACAAGAGGGAATGGCCTCAAGTTGTGCCAGGGGATGCTTAGGCTGAATTCAGGACGAATTTCTTCACTGAAAGTTGGTTCATCATTGGAATGGACTGCTCAGGGAGGTGGAGGAGTCACCATCTCTGTAAGTGTTTGAGAAATGGCTGGACCAGAGTGCATGGGCTGGCTGGCAAAGTGGCATTCTCTCCAAGGCTGGACTTGATCTTGGAGGTCTTTTCCAACCTTAATTGTTCTATGATTTTGATAAACAAATAGATCTGTATGTTTGAAAGGAAATAAAAATATGTAAAGCAATTTAACCATTCAAATGAAAGTTAACAGTTTGGAACAGGAACACAAGGACTGCCTTGTAAACTTTAAATGGCCTCTTAGTTTATCCTTTCTTTTGAAAAGCAAAACTGGTCAGACCTCCTTTTATAACAGGGTATCTGTAAATACAAGGTAGATTTTTTAGATGTATTGAATGCCTCTGAAATCCATCACTATTGAATTAGGCGAGCTAAAAGTAATCAGAGTAAGGATCACTAATCTTGCTTTCAGAACAGTAAAGGGAAGTGTTTCGACATATGCATATTGTATAAATTGTCATTGTTACTAGGGGAATTAAAACATGATGGGAAATATGTTTAGTCACTGTGCCAATGTCTCCGGAGGAAGACAGAAATGTTTTTGGAAATATTTATTTCTTCAATAAATATGAGAAAAACATTAATTGAGGTTTCACCAAATTGAACTCAGGTTTACCATGTGTATTTTCTATATTTACAAATGTAAAAGCAGAAATATAAGATGGTTGTGGCAGAAAGCCAGACAGGAATGAAGCTGCAAAAATATTCGAGAAAAGCATTAGGATTAAGCAGCTTTAATTATAGCACTATTTGCTTTGTTCCACTAGAATCCTTAATCAAAACAGAACACTTTTTTCCCTTGATTCTTCATTGTTATTGCACGCACACATATATGTGCAACAGTTAATTAGTGTAAAAGCATAGAGCTTGTTTTCTCCCAGTCTAATCTTTGATTGTGATTAATGAAGAATATAAAATAATGTGCCTGTTAAAGCAGGAAACATCTTTATATTCAAAGCAAAATCAAAGTTGCATGTATGTGCTTTACAGCACATCTTCAATGTCTTTTCTTCGAGAAGCAATCTCTCTGTAACAAAGTTTTTACCAGCTTGCAATGTACTCTGGCAACAAAAGCTTGAAAGAAATGCTTCTGCACTTCAGTAAGGCTTTTGATATGCTATCACCTGGGAAATCATGTACATGAAAGAAAATGAGGACCAGGAGGAAAAATCTAATGTGACCAAAGGAGGTGCTTGGAGAGGAGATGATGGAGGTGTATGGAGGGGTGCTTTCCAAAGTGGATGATCTGTATTGGAGTGGTCCAAAGTAATAAAATAGTATGGTGAGGAAACTGCCTGGGAGGGGAAAAAAGCAAGGTGGAAGGCTTTATTAAGATAATACATATATTAGAAATCACACCAGTCATTAATGCACATCCAAGGTTTAATCACAAGCTCTTCAACTATGCAACAAAGAGTTCTGCAGACTGGAGGTACTCATGGTTTGATGATGAGTAGTTTATCTTAATGAGTATTTATGCATCCCAGACAATTTGGAATCATGAGTGTGCCAAGGGCTTGAATGAGCACACTGTGGCCTTATTGTGTGTCTGGCAATGTGGTCTGAGTAGGTGTGAGCAGAACTAAAACTGTCCATGTCCAAAGCCCTGCTCAGTTCTTACCTGCAGTACTGTACTGAGCTCCTGAGCACTGGGCTCAGTGTGCAGGGTGAGGAGCTGTGTACCCTACAGGGGCTGCAGCAATGCTGGCAGCATCTCCCTGGGGAGCTGATGGCCACAGAGCTCAGAGCAGTGTGCAGCCCTGGCAGCTCAGTCCTGGAAGCTGAGCTGTGCCTGTCCCAGCAGTGTTGCACACACAGAGGCAGTGCTTTAGCTTGCTCTTTAAAGTGCAGTGTAAAGTCTAGATGTTACTGACTAGCAGGGTAACTAACTGGATTTGTTTCAAAACTTAGCTTCTGATAGATTCTTGTACTGACGTTTAGGGTTCTGCTGTGGAGGTGACTCAAGGGTTTCCTCACTCTTTGATCTGCTCTAGAAGGGTCTCTATTGCCCCAAAACTCAGCCCATTTCCCATGCTGTATGGACTGATTTTTGCCACTCCTGTGTCTGTACAGAGGGATCAGCAAGTAAAAGTGTTCTGTCAGACACATCTGAGCTCTGCTATGTCTGAAATATATTTAGCTCAGCTCAATGTTTTACCTAAAGAGGGTTAAATAAAAAGGACTATTTGATATTGCATATATATTAATAAAGGCCTTGGTGTTTGAATAAGTAGGACAGCACATCTTTGTTTCAGATTATTTTAGTTGTAGTTAGCATTGCTTATCTGCTGGTGCAGTGCTCTTTCACCTTTCACGATTGAATCTGTCATGCCTATTAACTGTCCCTTGATACAGTTTTGTGTGTCATAAAGGGCCTTGAAACAGAATTTAATGTACTTGAGGATAATCTTGATTCTTTCAACCCCCTTGTGTGCAATTTAAGGAAACAATACTATCTGTTAAAAATTTAGAGGAGAAAAGCAGTGGATTTACAATCCCTGGGAGGAGGTTGTAAACTCTTACTGGGGTGCTTATAAAAGGACATTATCACATTTGAAAAGCAGAGGCAGTAGAAAACAACTGTCAGAGCTGTAACCTTCAGGCTGCATTTTCTCCTTGAGGAAACCAGTTTTGTATAACCTATGTTTTTTATGCAAGAAACTGCTTTTTCTTTCTTGTTTGACTTTTTAAAATTATCATTTCAGATGTGGTGGTGGTGCAGTAGAGCAAGCACTAATAGCCTTGCAAATGGTAATCCTAACCCTGCACAGATTGGCACCCAGTGATAGCGAGTTTTTGATAGCTAGAGAGAGAGAACTAGAAATACTTTTAACAGCATGTGAATGCTTTATGGTTTTAGGCTAGGACAGTTGAATATGTGTGAGCCTTGGCTAGTGCTGCCATGGCTGGAAGGCAGCATAATTGCATTGCATAGCCTTTCCTAGGATAAATTAATTGTCAATCTCCAGCAAGTTTTTGCTGGCCTCGCTTCTGCATTGCTAAAAGGGAAATCATCATATTCCCCATTTTGTTTTGATGATATTAGAAGAAAAACCATACAGGAATGAGACAGGAAGACTGAGCCTTTCAGTGGTGTGGCTTGTTCAGGCTGTGAGTGCTGGTAATCAGGCCCAAATCGAGCACCAGAGAGGGGTGGTTGGTAGAAAAACACTATCTATAATAAATAGAGAGAGCTGCTACCAATATTGATGCAAAATAGATTTTTATGAAGGACGGAAATACCCCTCATGTGTGTACCTACCTGTTTCCACACTTCATTGGCCATTACTCTCCTTTTTGTCTGGGCAGCTTAACTACTCACTTTTAGGCATTCAAGTCATTGCCATTATGGAGCATTTTATGCTTTGTTACCAAAATATATTGGAAATATAGCTGACAGTAAATAGAGGATAATAGTGAGGATAATCAGTGTAATTGAAATTCATCTCTGTTACACTATTAAGAAAGAAAGTAGTTGTAGCTTCAAAACTGTTAGGAGCTAGTAGAGCTGTCTGTGATTCCAATTTAGAAAACAAAAAGGATTCTATGACAAATAATTTTTTTTAATTGCTTAATTATGTGGTAGAGTAGTGGTAAATAACATGAAATGTGTACATAGTTACTAACTGAAAATTAAAGAATACAAACATTGCCAATAAAACCTTTGTTTTACTTATAAATATACAGAGAAATAATAAAGTGTGTCTGCCCAGATACCTCATTATCTGCATGATATGGCATCATTAAATTATTTGACTAAAACAGTCAATGTGACAACAGAAAGGATTCTCATTAGTACCCTTCTATCATATTTAGGAAGAATTCTGCGATTAAAAATTTTATGTGTGAGACAGAAAAGGATTGTACTCTCACCAGTAATTAAAATATCTCTTCAGGTTTTCTGGCCTTCTAATGGTCTAATACTGAAATTCCAGCTGTGTGAAAGGCTTGTATCACTTTGTAACTCTGACTTGAAAGAGATGAACATTTTTAATGTTCAAAAAATAATAGGCTTTCACTGAAGAAGCCATTAAGTACCTTTCTTCTGTATGTTTTTCCCCCTAGTGTTTCAGTTCTTTCTAATCTTTAATTCTGTAGAAGTTAATATTGTCTATTAGTTTAATTTACGTCAGATAAAGGGTGGCTTTCATAAAGCAAAGCTTTGTGTACCTGAAGGTATCACTTCATGGAAGTACTCGAAGTATACAACCCCTCCTGTACCTGAGATGAAATGTCTTTAATTGACAGTCACAAACATTTACGTTCATCAGAAAATTCTCATTAAAAATAAAGTCTACTTAAAATCAAAGAAAATATAAACATTTAGACATCAGTACATATTTGTGATTGACTTTCTGATAGAGAAAATTTACTGTGCTAGGTGTATGATTTAGCAATCCTTTTCCAAGATAATTGACCCCTATTTTAATTGTTTGCCCAAGAATTTTTTAAAATCATTTGTTGTATTCCTCCAACTTTTTCGGTGCTTGAGTAGCAGGGCAGAATCAGCTCCCTGGTGCTGCTGGCCCCGAGTCCCTTGCTGCAGCCCAGCACTGGACAGGATTGGCTTTCTGGGCTGCAAGAAGAGATTGCTGGGCCTTGTTGAGCTTCTTGTGCCACTGCTTCTCATTGCTGATCAGCTTTGGTGTAGCTCCAGGGCACAGACTGGCCCGGATTTTTCCTGGAACATGCACCCTCTACTTTCTTCACCTGTGGCACCTTTTGTAGCAAGGCCTCTGTAATATTTTCCATAACATAATTTCTAACAACCCAGAGCTTTTCAAACTATAGGAATCTGTAGACTGATACTTTTAGATTTTATGTTTATGAAATCTACTTAAACTAAAAATTGCTTCTGTAATCCTCATATCCTTATCTGGTAGAAGTTCTAGCTTACTTTTAGGGAAGATGCAGCCAGTTCACACCAGTTTCCCAAAACACATGAGATGCTCATTAAGTTTTCTCTCTGGATTTGTGTAATTCCAGATGCACTGCATTTATGCACTAGCTGTGTAGGACAATCTTCCAGAGAATACTGATTGCTACACCCTAGAAACATCTTAAGGAGGGAACTGGAATAATGATAAAGATGATATCAAATAGGTGTCACGCATATTTAATTGTATTTAACCACTAAAGACTTATCATAGAGAAAAGCTGCAAATAAAATTATCAGGCAGCATCTATTTTTCTTTTTAGACTGAGACATTGGAAAATATTTTCTGCCATTTTGCTTTTATTGTATGGCATAAAGAGGCTCTTCAGTAAGAAAAAAATGTATTATTATGCATTCAAGTATCCCTTTTGACAGAAACAGCTGAAGCTTGACATATATGTGGTCTTGAAACATGATCATGCACAGTAAGGCTCTCTGCTGGTATACCTGCAACATTTAAGGTTGCTGCAAGTAATTCCATTTTTCACTATGATGAACCCTCTATTCTGATCCTCAGAATCCTCTATTCTGAGCATGTATCAGACATAAAGAAGAATCAGTTTGGTTGTAAAGATGTCTGAATCTTAACACAAATACGCTGTAAAAATGGTTACCCCAGGTAACGAGTCAATAACAGCCTGAGCCATTTTATATCTTTATTAATCTATTTCCTATTTTTAGTATATTAAAAATTGCCTTTTGAGGTACTGATATTTTCAACAAGTTTGCACTCTCTAACTTTGTAGTTGAGGTAGACTCAAAGTAGGACACTGACCTGGATGCCAGACCTGCAGTGATGGTCCGAATCTCAGTCTTGTAAATATCTTCAGATTAGCTGTAAAGTGAACTGCCTAAAAATCCTGAATCTGAGCTCATTATGGGTCGGAGATAGTTGAAATTGAAGAGGTTTTTATTGTGCCTTTAGTTTATGACTCCTGATCTTTTATTTCATTAATGTTATTTTAATTAAAATCTGAATCATTCACCAAAGTGATAAGTATGCCTTAAGATAAGGGAAGGCTGCTTGAGTGACTTCCTCCAATAAGATTTATGTTGGAATATGTATTATGATATATTCCTTTAAACTGTAGTATTTCCCACATTTATATGAGATATGACAATTGGCTGTATTTGAGCAGTTGAAAGTGCAAGCATAAGTAGATATTTCATAGTAAAAAAGAATTGAAATGTATTTTAATTCATAGGGTTTTCTTATAACAAGAGCTGAAATAATTGTAACCTATGCTGCTTTGGTTTGCACTCCATACATATGTGATAAGTATGGATAGTATAACTTTAGGAGAAATGTGGCTTGACTGGAATAATGGCTCCTTATTAACATTCTGGTGAAAGGATATGGTTTTCTCCAGATGGTTTCATGTTTTTGCACCTATTTAAAGGTAAAACCTTAAAAGACATTCAATAGGAGTGAGTAACACACAGTTATCAATAAGGAGACCCTTCCTTGTGTCTGAACACAGCTGCCATTGTCAGGGCCTTTTTCTATCAAAAATTATCTATCTTGTAAAGAATAATGACTGGGTGTTTCTTCTAATGTGTGTATTCTTCCCTATCTGTATAGACAGTGAAAAAAATGGACGTGATCTAGAATTGAGATCAAAGTTCAATTCATTAAAAAAAATATTATATCCACAATCTCTAAAATTGTGGTTTTGTTTTCATAACAAAATATGGGATATTTCTTCCTTACCACTGGATTCCTAGATATACTTCACATATAAGTTACTATATCTTATGGCCTACCTTGACTCCCATGGGATAGTATGGTTCAGAATGAGCTTTAGTCATCTCAGCTGTCCAGAATCCCTGTCTTCTCTGTCTCCTTGTCTATAATACCTTCCCTTGTTCTGTTCCCAGAACATTGTCAACTGTTCTGACTTATTTGACTTGTTATTCTAAATACTTTTTCTTCTTTTATTATGTTATTTTCATCACCACTGTATTATATCTCTCTAGGGAACACCTGATGCTTTGGGCACAGTGCTTTGCATGTGAATTAGACTATTCTGTTCTGTATGAATTTTTGTAATGTGTTTATTACCTCAGGATCTGGGCACCTCCCAGTGGTACATTAAGTAACCAAATCTGTCACAGCTTATTTGCTTCCTTATACTCTCCTTAGACTTGCAGGGGAATATTTTCCTTTGGTATGGTTTTCTCTTGCTATTTTTGAAATATCAGACATGTTTACTTGTGCTACAGAGAGAGATGAAATAATTGTCTCTTGCACTTGGGGCAGAAGCATTGAGTTCTTGGATCCCGGGGATACTCATCCCAACGTAAATTCCCAAATAAATAGGAGTCTCTGCCCAGCTTTCACAAAGGCAGAGATGTGACTTTTTTCATAAAAGGATAATAATTACCACAAATGGAAATATAGAAATAGTAATTGAAATAATAATAGAAATATTATAGAAATAATAGAGAAATAGCTCTTGGCTACTCAGAGAGTGCTTTTAACCATGCAATTCAAGTAAGATTTTACTGATGATCCTTAAGGAAAAAAAAGCACAAAATTACTAACTTGCCATGTAGCAGTGTGTCTAAAAATGTTTCCTGGATGCCAAATCTAATTTCTGCTATAGATAAATTAGTCAAAAATATTGGTGAGAAAAAGGGATGAGTTTTGTTTCTAAGTACACATTTTTCTTTTATTGACTTTTCTAACAAATTTAATAGTAGTGATTATTTTTTGTAAATGCAATTATATATGCAAGTTACAGTTTGTTTGGTGAATTATCTTCAGATGTACTGTATTGGCTTCAATATTGTCATTTGTTTGTGTGCAGTGGCATCATCAAACATGACATCCTCAAAATGGGAAATGCCTATTACAAAAACACAGATGAATTCTAGAAACTAATTTGGTTTTTTTTTATGAACAAGAGGCATTATTTGTTTTACAGATTTTTGAGTTAAAATATTATGAGAGAAACAATCAATTCATAGCTCTCAGAGGATTGAGTCAGAACTGGGTTTGCAATGGTTATCTGATAAGGACTGTTGATGCTATCATCTCTCTCCATCCCCTGAATAGTGAACACGAAGGCTCTTCCTGCTCAGCAAGGCTTATTACTGTTAGATTGGCTTCTAAACCAACCTAATGCAGGTCACAAAGTGTAGTAAATTGGCAGCTGCTCTAACTGATGAAAAAAATAATTGCAGTGTGAGGCAGGGGAAGTTCTAAACTAATTTTTCCTTAGCAGAAAATAGGTATTATCAAATGCAGAGAAAGCTATGTTAAAGTAACCTTGAATTTTTGCCTTGAAGTCAAAAGCAGCTGGAATTTTCAGTCATGGTAATGGGTACATCTGAACAGTTGCATAATGAAGCTCCAACATCTAAAGTTTCATGCACATCCCCCATCCAATTCAAAGGTGCTATTTTTCCAGGAAGGAAGCCTGTATAGCTGGGACTTTCATTCACACCCTTCAGAATGATGTCCTTGGGACCTTTTCAATGCTTTGATGTGGGCCAGAATGGTAAGGCTGTGTATCTGAAATTGGCTCACAATGTTTAACTTTAGGAACTCAAAATCAGGTCATTGTAATGTCAGAAGGGGTAACATTGAGATCTCAGCATTAACTATGAGCATAGTCAGAAAATGAAAAAATAGGCAATTTTGAATCTTTTTTTTTCCAACTCTAGAATGTAAAGAAATATATATATATACGCACAAGTTAGAGTACAAAATACGAAGAGATAGTGGATTAGTTATTCATACTGCTTTATGTCATGAGGATCAGAGGCTGTTGGTAGGAAAGTAAATGTGAATTGTGTCAGAAGGGCTTAAACAGAATCACTTAGGTGGGAAAAGACCTCCAAGATTGAGTGCAACATTTGACTGAGCGTTGTCAACTAAACCAAAGCATTAAGTACCACGCCCAGGTGTTTCTTGAATACCTCCAAAAATGTTGACTCCACCACCTCCCTGGGCAGCCCCTTTCTTGGCCTTTTCAGAGGAGAAATTCTTCCTGATGTCCAACCTGAACCTCCCCTGGTGCAGCTTAGGACCAACCCTCTGATCCTGTTGCTGTTTGCCTGGGAGAGAGGCCAACCCCCACCTGACTACAACCTCTTCTGGGCAGTTTTAGAGAGCAATAATGTCTTCCCTGGGCCTCCTTTTCTTCAGGCTAACACCCCCAGCTCCCTCAGACTCTCCTGATATGACTTACTCTCCAGACCCTTCCCCAGTTCCATTGTCCTCTGGACACATTCCAGCAGCTCTAAGGAACAAAATTCCTCGGTTTCTTTCATCTCTGTGATTTCCAATGACCCAATATGAATTGTAAATACGTAGAAGATTGCTAGGCAACAAAATCTCATTGCGTATTCTTTACCAATTCTAGTGATAATGCCTTTTAAAATGCCTGCAGATTGTTTTATCACAAACTTCAGTATAATTTCCTTTCTACACGACAGCATTTTGGTCTAGCAGAAGAAATTCTTTCAAAAACTGAGGTAAATATCTGATGCAGCTTAAGGATACACCCTGAAGCAGAACATAATATTTGCATAAGAAATGACTGACTTATCACATAAATTTTCCTGTGTAATTTGCTAGTTTGCCTCCAAGGGGCATGTAAACCTGAAAAAGAGAGAAGTCAAATGTAAAATAAGTATTTCTGCTTTTAAAAAGCTGTCTTATCTGAGGGCTTAGTATGTTGTATCCTGATAGGAAGGGGTATGTCTCTCTGGGATACATGGAAAATTTTGTAGGCAACTTGTGCAACTTCTTAGTTGATGCATTGAAGTTGAACTCCCTGTATGTTATGCTGCAGCAGGGTGATATCCTTATGTCCTCTTGCTTCTTAGAAAGTGAATTTCAACATCAAGGATATTAAAGATGACAAAAGTCTATACAGTTGAATTGCCAGGAACTGGTAATGGTATATCAGAAAATTTTATCCTGTTTTAATGTAGTGTAACAAAGAAGCTATTTTAAAAAGATGAAGAACTTATACACATGAGGTGAAAATGTGAACTATATATAGTCATCCATATCACTCAAGGTGTATACAGCAAAAGATTGAAGGGAAGTGGTGACTGTATGACGTTGAGCATGCTTGTATAGCGATTACTTGGAACTGAAAATGCAGCTCTAAATTAATAACAGCAATGAAAAGAAGCGTAAAAGGAATGGGCTGGTAGAGCTTGATACAAAGCATCACTGCTTTAAACATTTATTGTTTTAAACACTGCTGGTTGGTGGCCAGGAAAATTGTAATCTTTGCACTCAGCATGTTGTATTAATCACATGGGTTGTTTGAGAAGAACATTCATTGTTGGATGCCATGGGTGAATTGGGAATGTGGTGCCTGTCCTGCTCTTGACAAGTGAGGGGATTTGTGTGTGTTAAGCCAATGTCCCTCTGAAATCATTAAAAAGGGACTTTAACTTCAGTGGCCTGCAGATCACGTTCCTCCTCATTGACCATCAGAGATGTTTTTATCATTGATTCTCATTTGCTTCTCTCAGTCAATAAACTACACACAGCACTATCTAAAACAGCCCTCTCTGCTGAGGTCAAGCATCTCCCACATGTCATCAAGTTCATGACATGAAAGGGTCAGAGGCATTTGCTGGAGAAAGGCACTGATCACCTGGGATTAATTTAAGAAACCTTGTGGTTACAAAGCACAAAGAAGGGTTTCCTTTGGAATTAATTTTTAAATTGATACTTATTAAATTCAGTGAAGCAAAACCAGACTGCATCACTGATCCATTTCCCTGTGCAGAGTGGATATTTATTCCCATTAATTTAAACCACTGAAAATCAGAAAGATGCTATTTTTGTAGGATTGCCCCTAGTCATACACTGGAAAAAACTTATACAACTGTCAGCATCTATTTTGTGGCTATAATCCATTTGTAAGATGCAGACTGTTTTTTCTCCTTAGTTGGTGTTTGTACAGAACTCAGGGCACAAACATGTAGACTCAATTTGTTCCCAGCAGAATCTTGGGTTTACCTAAACACCACAGAAGAGAAAATGTAGCTCTTGAAGTGTCTTCAAAATAGTATTGTCTTTGTGACTTTTCACAGTCTGGGCTTGTACATTTGTTGTGCTCAAACCACAGTGCTCAGTAAAGAGTGGTTCTGTTGAATAACTGGAAAGAGACTTTCTGGCCAGGCCTTTGAGAACCATGCCGTGATGGTCTCTGCTGGAAGCCATATTTTGCATATCTTACAATAGCAGCATTTTCTGTCAGTGCCAGAACTGTTGTAGTCAGTCATCATTCATGGGAGTGTAATTTCTTCGTATTGCCAAGTGGGAGAAGGACAATGACACCAGACTGCAATGCATGAAACATGCATATCCCAAATACATGGAAATATCTGTGGCTGCAGATGGCCATCTCCAGTCCATTTTAAAGTAAGCACTTGACCATTTGTGCATCAGAATGTGATTCACTAGACCATAACACTGTGAGATGGTACCATATAATATTCTTTCTGTCATTAGGTTGGCCATGAAATCTCAGTGCTACCGACATATATTAAGAGGCAAATGACCCACCAAAGAACAGAGCTCACTTTATTAAATGAATGATAAAATTGAGCAATACAATTAAAAAAATAAATATGAGCAAATCAGGTAAAAATTGAGAAATACTGCACTAATTTAGCCGTTATGACAACATAAGTCACAAATTTAGCTTTTGGAGATGTGTGAGGGAAACTACAGTGCAGTATTGCAGATGTCAGTTCACATGTCAGCCTTGTTCTTGTGATTAAAAAGAATGTCTGCAAAACCTGAAGCAGCGGTACTATTCATATGAACGTTGAGAAAGCAGATTGAATGCAGCTGAAACCAACTCAGGCAGAAACAGAAGCTTTGTTGTTCCAGGCAGAATATACGAGCAGAGTTTACCAAGTTTTAGTTGCAAAGATCACACTGGTGCCACCACAATACATACTTTATAGTATCAAAGCAGAACTCACATCTGGCTGACATGGCAAAGGTTGCTTTGCTTTGCTTTGCTTTGTTTCAAAAGCTTCTATCTTTTTTTCCTTTGCTGCATGAGGTGGTGGCGTTGCTTATGTGGGAGATGGATCTAACAGCTCTGTGGAGTGCAGTGTTCTCATGCATTAGGACAATCCTCTGCTGGCCTGTTGTGAACAGACTGTCTGCTTTGCAATGCTCAGGCGATATAAAGAAAGCAGATCATGAAAAACCTGTTTCTGAATGTCTGCCCGCACATTTCTCTCCCAGTAGTTTTTGTTCAGCAGTTCAGCCTGCACTGGTAACACAAAGACAGATTTTGAAAAGTTTCTGTTAACTCACATGCAGATGGGGGCTTCTGAATATGCCTGGGCACAAACTCCCATGGAAGCTTGATCAGGAATAAGCTTTTGATTGTGATTTATCAAAAATTCCTTCAAAATAAGAAGTAAAGTCAGAGAAGGGTCTTATATAATGGGACAAAAGGAATATATACATATATATATATATATATATATATATATATATATATATATATATATATATATATATATATATATATATATATACTGGTTTTCTCACAGTGCAGTGCTGGGAGCCAAGCCATCTTTGGCATGGCTATAGTCTGCATCCATCACCTGCTTTAATGTTGACTGTTCATCTTTTCAACATCTACTTCTTTCTGTTTTCTCTCATCATCTCCTTTTTGCTCCCATCCTTTCACCATGAAAGGATTAGTGTAGGTGAACATCTTTTAAACACATCTCATCCAAGTTCATTTGAAACTTACCATTTCAGAAGCCTTTGAGCCTTTACTTAAATCTTTTAAATAATCTCTATACTGATCTCTGCTAGAGACCAAGCGTATGATGAAAACTGTGCGCTGGGGAAAAATTCCTAATGCCACAGTGAAGTCAGCAGGGATGGTCCAGATCATAAACCTGTTTCCTTCTGTAAGTGCAATGATTGAAATGCCAGTCCCTGTGATTCAAGGTGGCTGAAATTGCAGAATTATGATGAGCACTTGCACCACCTTTACTTGGTTTGCTTCCTGGCTGGGTTTGCTTTCATTTTGCTAGTTGAACTGAAAAAGGAAGGAAATTAGTTGGCTGGTTTTACATCAGGGAGAGACGGCAGGAAAATAAATGATTTTTTTTTTTAATGTAAATTTTATATTTTGTAGTCCTCAAAATTTATGTTGTTGAAAGTACTGTTCAAAATACATCACTGGAATTCTGCAGGAGCACATAGAGTTTTGTGCAAAGCTAAATTTTATCAGTTTCCTCTACAAAGAAAAGTGGTTTTCCTAGGGTGTATAGTTCCTACCAAGCTGGAGCTGCAAAAAGGAATGTGGGTGGCACACTCTTTCTATTCCTGTGCCATCATGCTTCGTATTGCCTGAATTTATTCATCTGCATTTTCCTCTGGTTTAAAACCTGGTTCCAAATTTTCATAACACTTTGAGAAGATCTAGAAATAAGCTTTTTTCCAGTCCTTTTAATAATTTTTGCAGACTATTCAAATTCTTCATGCTCAGTCTTGCAGAAATTTTTATTAAATACTTTTCTTCAGTAAAGTATTTGTATCTTTCCCCAGTTAAGGAAAAATGTCCATCTGAGGTCTTTCCTTTCAGTAGTTCTTGTCTTTGGAGACAGGTATTTATTTGAATATAATTGCATTAATTCAATGCTTACCAATATTCTCCACAGATTATTAGCAGTGAATCCCTTTCCTAAATTGACACACACTGATTCACTGATAGCTGAAGTTTGTTTCTTCTTGCCTAAAATTAAACCAGAAAAACTTTCTTGCTTAGTCTCATTGGAATATCGAATTGATTAATAGAAATGTACTTTGCAGAACATCTGCCCCTGACAACTGGGCTGCAAAGGGATGCCATCTCCATGCAGAGAGTACAGCTGGGTGTGCTGATGTCAGCTCCTCCACTGGCCAATAACAATTTTTGTAATCTAATAATTTTTCTTCTATTATGTGTAACTACATTATGGTCACTATTCTGCCTGCGCAGGTTAAGAGGTACTTTCTATATCTGAGAGTTGTTACAAACAATCTGTCTTCCTGCAGCTAACCTTCACTTTCCACACAGGTGAAGTCACTTATGAACTACTGATATTATTATTATTATTATTATTATTATTATTATTATTATTATTATTATTATTAATTATTAATTATTATTATTAATTATTAATTATTATTATCCTGAAAGTACAAGTGTCTCTGATTGGAATCTCTTAGAAAACTGCAAAGTAATAGAAAACTGACAGTGGAAGCAAACCCTAGAATAAGGCTCCCTTTTATGAATTCTAAAGTGATCTTGCTATTTCGTGGTAGCTTATGCAGTTTGGTTTGTGACTGTCCTGTGACCCACTGCGGATAACTCAGGTAATTATTACTGTACACCTGAGCATCTGGGGCAGTCCACTGGAGCTGAGGGTGGTAGGAAGGTTTCCCAGCTGTATGTAATGAAATAATGAAACAGGAATATCTGGTTCATGTGCAGAGCTATCTGGAATATAGACAGTCAAATCAGTCCTCCCATAAAATTTTAAGTTCAATCCTCTCAGGTGGGAAAAGATAGGAACAATTTCTACCCACTATCCAATTATCAGCAAATGAGATTGCAGTCTGTGAAAAGGCAAGCCATTCTAACAAGCTTGAAAAAAGGCTTTTACCCCACCTTTACCATTAAGTCTTTTTATATCATTCACATCTACCTCTTTCTATTATTCTTTTGGTTTTTACCACGCTGTGACAATGATAGCAGTGTATAAATGCTACATAATGAACATCAAAAAGCATTTTCAATTAGAAATTGCATCCTGTCTATGGCTGGTAAATTATTATATTAACACTTATTTGGGCATCAAAGGTATCACAGAATATCTTGGGTTGGAAGGGACTTAAAGATCAACTAATTATATGGAGAAGAAAACCTTTATGAAGAGTTGTCACAAATATTTTCTTATAGAAAAAAGGATTTCTTGTAATCATGGTAGACTAACCTCATAAAATATTTCTCTCCCCATTTATTGTGTATCCAAGCATCTCATTCTCAGACCATTTAAAAGGTAATGGAGTTATGTCAGACAGACAGAACTCAAAGTTTTGCTGAGTGCAAGTAAAATAGGTCCATTGCCTGAAGCTGATATGAAGGGAATCTGATCAGGAGGTACAGTTATACCAATTGGGAGGTACAGTTATAAAATTGCACATTTCAAACAAAAGACAAATACTTCCAGAACCACTTTCTCAAAAAAAAACTTCATTTTATCAAAACTTCAGTGCACAATAGTGATCAAAATAATAAAAAAAAGTAGAACCAGAAGAAGATTTCCTTTACAACAAAGGAAATTAATCACATTGCAAAAGAGGTTTGGGATGATTCCAGTAATATAATGAAATTGTATTTTTAACCATCACTTTTTATATTTTCCTTTTTGACCTAATACTGAGGTAGAGAGCTTTAATTAAAATGGATTATTGTCAGTGAGACACAAGCACAGGGACAGAAAGATTAGGAAGCAGCAGGCAACCAAGGAAGAGCATAATAACCAGAGACAGACTCAGGTTTCAGAGGGGAAAAAAGTACCATAGCTACCACCTTAAATTCTTCTGCAGCAGCTTTCTACTGAATAAATAAAGGAAGGTACATTATAAAAGGCTACACAGGTCAAAATATGAGTTTACTTTTAATTGGAAGACTTTATCATCTTCTGCAATATTTAATTGCTTAAACTTTTAGTGGCTTAAAATCAATATTAAATGGAAGGCATGGGAAAATAAAGGGAATATCTAAAAGAACAAGTCATGTATATGGATGAAAAAAAAGTGGCTTTCCTAATTTTGGAAGTGAAATAGTATCATTAAACAAAGCAGATTAATAATTCATATCTGAATTTATTATTGTTTTGTAGTGTGAAACCAAACAAGCCAGATTTCAAAATAAAAGATAAGCCATACCTATCAGTGGGAAAATGAAATGATGGATTTGAATTTAGAAAAGATGAGTTTTAATTCTTTCTCATGTGACCTAACATCTCTAGAACCTTAGGAGTTTTGCAGTAGTCATGGGAAACAATGCTCTTCACCCTCCACATGCACATAATGAAGAATATTAACTGGACAATGAGTTTTGCTTTCCTTTCCCTCTCATGGCTTATCCAGACACATTAGATAAAATTCCTGTCTAAATAGGACAAAATTCTACTGGGTTCTGCTTTTCTGGTTGGGGTTTGCTTTGGTATTGTTTTAGCTAATAAATGCAAGTGTCTACATCAAGTGTAGTGACACATGAGATACACAAATAACAGGTTTCTTTGCATTTTATGTTTGTTGTTAGTATTTTTCAATATTTTTGTCAAAATGTCTGAAAACACACCCCTGTGGATCTTTCACCCTTGTCAGTGGCACACTGCTCTCTCACTGACCTGAGCAGTAAGGGATAGTTTAGTGCTGGGGAATCCCAGAGGGAATATTGTTAGTTTTCATCTGATTATACACAGTTGTGACACATTAATTCGGGGTTAGACCAATAGTCACTGTTTTCTGCGCTGATTTTATTTAAAATATTATTTTCTGGCATCTTCAGGAAGAGCAGCATCAGATTACTATGAGGTGTAGAGGGAAATAAGATGGAATTGAGCTGCAGGCTGTGGGCCGTGCCTGCAGAATTCCATGGGGGCACAGAGAAGCTTGACTCCGCCAGACCTTGGGGGGAAGAAATGGGATGTGGCAGACACCCTACAGACAGGAGCCCGCCAGAGGGGTGAACACCACCTGGTCACCCCCATATTGGGACATTAAAGGGCGTTGCTGACGTGGCAGTGTGTGATAGGTCACTTACAAGGAAATAGTGGTTTTTGGAGAAGTGTACGAAACCAGCTCGTTTCTCACAGTAACGGTCTCAGCATCCCCACGGCCTGGGGATCAGCTGTCACACCATGATCCAGAGGGACAGGAGTCAAGCCATACTTATTAGCACACTGTCATTATCTGTGCAAATGTAGTCATTACGGGACTCCTCTACAGCAGAATTTCATTTTTGCTTTAAATAGCTTCACAAACTTTGACGGTAATTTCTTCTTCTCATGAGATGTGCAGAGGCACACCTTTGCTCATGTCTAGCATTACCCACTCAGAACAAGAGCATACAATTTTCCTGTCACTGCAAACATTAGCAATGGTTAGCGGGGCTGTGAATGCAGTTTCAGAGAAGGTTTGTGTTCTACAATTTCTCTAGAAATCCCACTCATTATTTCCTCCTCTTGGTTCTTTGCACACATTATTTTAAAAGGAATAATGCAAATCGTTGGTGCCTTACAAGAGCCTCTTTCATGAGCTCTCTGAAAAGGAAATATAGCTCACAGTAGCCCATGTTTGTCATAATCTGGGACTAGTAAACCCATGCCCTATTTTACAGCATGCTCTGATTTCATGTAGTATGTCTTAAGCTTAGACTGGAGCCCAAAATCTGACTAATAAGTCACTAATAATTTACTAGATTAATAAAATTGGTGAAGAGATGACAGCAGCAACAGAGTCTACATAACTCCTGTGTAAAACCCTGAAATTAAAATATATCAGTTCAAACCTGCAGAAAATATCTTTGCATTGGCACATCAGACATCTGATTTATTGTAATTTTTCTTGAACTTATGTTCAGGCTGTTGAGCCTGAGGAAAGAGAGAAAGAGAGAATTTTTTTCAGTGGTTATAGGGACTCTTCAGTGACACAACACCGACTATAGTAAACTCTTTCTTCAAACAGTTTCTTGTAGGTTTGAAAAGTCATCACATTTTTCCATTTAGCCCCCAATGAAAATCAGAGTCAACATTCAGTTCTCACAATGTGAGTAGCTATTTGTGATATAATATCAAATTCAGTTGTTAATGTATTACAGTTATTAAAATAGAACTACCCTGTTTTCTGAACTGAGGTGACAGTATATTCATTCATACTTCAGAAATTTCAATATTTTATAAACAGTCTACCTAGTGTGTTCAGTGGCATATTTAGAAATATCACTGGGTGTGACAGTTGAAATGAAAGACATGGTGAGATTTACATTTCATAATGAAAAGCAGCTCATCATAAATACCCCTGGTTGCTACAGTTCTACCACCAGCCTTCAGGTGTGCCAGTGAAACACTGAACTCTGCAGAATAAGCATCTTAAATGCTTGCAGTTTTATTTGTTACGGATTTTAATATTTGTGATGACTATATTACAGCAGAGTGGCTGGAAAGCTGACGGTGCTCAGGGCATTTCTGGCTTCTCTGCCTGATTGATTTAGCTGCCCTGTTTTGGCCTGGAATGAGCAGTTGCACCATAGAGCATAATTGCACAAATTCCTGGAGCTAGCAACACATGTTATATGCTGTTGGAAAGTGTGAAATCCACACTTTCCAGTGCTAATGGTTATTTGTTTATTTTTAATTTCCTGGTTCATGAAGTGCAACTCCCCTTCAGACTGCGCTGCTGCCTGCTTGGTGTGGCCTGCAGTTGTCCAGATTTCTAATTGTCTCCTCTTACATCGAGGGAAAACTCAAGTGGAAATGTTTGAGATGTACTGATTTCAATGCTGCCATTTCCATTTTTGAATTTTTCCTTCCATTGGATTTATAACTTGCTAGCTAGAAACATAAGAGGATGTCACATTATTAAAATAAAAAGAGAATTAGGTTGATTCCCTTCAAGAGTCTTCCATTCTTAGATAATGTCCAGGTTAAGACTCCTCTTCTTTTCATACAGAACATGATCCAACCATTTCTTCCTTCAGTTAATCTGCCTTTCCATTAGCTCCTTAGAGTAAAACAGCAACATACTAATATTCTTTTGGTTTCATGGCCGAATATGGGTATTTCTCCAGGCTCATTCATTGCTATTCATCTAATAGCTGCTTTAAAGGTTTATGAGAAAAAGTAAAACCTACCATAGGGATAATCTCAAATATGGCAAGCAGCTTTTGCCAAATGGTTCACAGCAGCTCTGCAATTATCTTATTGCTTTATTTCTCAGAAGGGAAACACTCTTTCCTCAAGATTTTGCTGTAAAAACTGTGGAACTCTAAAAAATGACTTCTATTTTAAAGGTCTGATTTCACATGAAAATTATATGCATTGCAAATGTTTTCTTAGCAATTTACTTGTCATAAATGCCTATTGTACTGAAAAACTCTACACAGAATTGGATGTATTTATTCTGCATGTGCTTGGGAATTTGTAAAAAAGACACAATGACAATAAAAATAGAAATATTATGACTCTCTGAAAACCCCCAGATACAGAGATTGTTTTCAACTCAAATGTAGCTTTCTGAGGTCTGTGTAAACCAGGCTTCCTAGCAGGGATTAGGTACATGCTATTGTAATTTCATAATGAGGAGAGCACTGAACCAAACAAAAATATTGTGCAGTATTGACAGAAGACATTCAGAGCTGGTGCACATAAAATAATGCAGCTAATACCACATAAGGCTCACAACTCTGCTGTGTTTGGGCCATTATTACTCTGAATGCAAAACTTAGCTTTGTTGTTTAAAGCCTACTCTAAAAAGAGTTGCAATGGCCCACGCTCTGCTCCAGTTCAAAGCCTGCACCCAGAGAGCAGTCCTTGGAAAGTCCTTCCCAGCTTTTGGAGGGAAATGTGCCCAAGGGGCAGTAGCTCTAGTGTAAAATCTGAAATAATTTGATTTTCACATTTCTGCTGAAGTGAGCCTGAATCCAGCCCTCAGCCATGCTCATCAGTCAGTATTTTCACTTGCCTGGGGGAAGCACAGCAGGCTTTGAAGTAGAGAGTCCTTCCTGGCACTAGCAGGACAGAGATACAAATATTTTCACCCAGGCTGGTGAAAACTCTTTGAATGAGTTTCTTTTTCAGCTGTCTGTCACTAAAAGACTCCCAGTTTTTAATTGTAAAATTATTAGCTGGATGGAATGGGCTGCCTGTGAAAGTGGTGAGGTCAATGTCCCTGGCAGTATTTAAATGACACATAGATGTGATACCTAGTGACAGGGCTCACCTGTGGCCTTGGCTGGGATAATGGTTGGGTTTGATGATCTTAAAGGTTTTTTCCAATCTAAATGAGCGTGTGACTTCAATGCAGTTGCTCATAACAGACTGCACTGCTGTGCGGCCAGATGCAGTGTGGGGGTGGTTGCATGTGCGCTCACAAGAGTGCACTGGTTTCTATTATTGTCCTTTTCCAAATGCTGAAAATTAGGGGGGTTTTCCTCCCTGTAGTCTTGGGAGCATCCCATTTACTTAGGAGAAAGTAGAAGCACACAAATAGAGTTTGAGAGTGGTATTACTATTATTTGATTAAAATTCCTGGGGAATTTTTCAGAAAAAAATGCTAGAAGCTGTTTGTTCACTAAAACTAATCATTTTTCCTCAGAAAACAGTCCTGTGGGTAATCTGTTGTAATAAATTATTTCATTTAAATGTATAATTCTGATGTTTCCTGCATGGAATATACTAAGTGGTTTAAGGTAAAAATTAAACATTTTGTTAGGAAGTAATTTTGAGGGTTTTGTCTGTTCAGGATTTTTGGAATTGTGGATTTTCTCTTTCAGCACAAAAACATCTAAGACTGGAAAACCTGTGCCGCCTGTCTGACCAGATTTGCTGCATGTTTTTGGACAGAAAGAAAATTTAATTGGAAGCAAATTGTGTAAGATATTCCTTCCCCAAAAGTTTCATGCCACACATACCATGAAAGAAAGCTGTTTTCATTAAAACTCTAGCAAGGAGAGGATTACAGTATGGCCTGAGCTGTTTAAGAAGTCCCTAATGGTGTCAGAAAGTACCCCCAGCTATTGCCGGTACATCAGAGCTGTCGTGTCATCTCCGGTAGTGGCTGAGCTCAGTCAGCTGGTGACTCTGGTTTGTTCTCCCACATGCACAGTGTCATTAGAGAGCTTCTTGGAAAAATCTTTGTCTGGTGCAGGCAGGGCAGCTCCTGGAATCAGGACAGACAGGTGGAGACTCTGCACACCTGAGTGCTGGGGTCAGTGCTAAGCTTGGGCTGCTTGAGCCCCGGCAGGGGCAGTGGCTGAGCTGGGACTCTGCAGGGGCCTGTCGGGGCACAAGGGCTCTGCTGAGGCTGCCTTGGGGATGGGGACTTCCCTGGGGAGCTGCTATCAGTGCTGGGAGAACCCCCAAATATAGGGCTGGTTGAACGTCTTCCTGGCACAGGTGTGGTGCTCTGCTATGGACCTGAATTTTGCTTCCTGGATGTGAGGATTAAATATGAGTTATTTCCTCTTCAGCCTTGGGGCAGCAGCACTTGCTGGGAAGAGATGAGCCAGGTGCTGGATGGATGCAAGCTGTGCACCTTCCCTGCACTTTTCAGCATGACTGCTGTAGGATTTATCCATGTACACTGGGGGATGGTCTGAGTAAGAGCAGTAAAAACCTAGGCCTGCCAATGTCTGCAGTGGGATCACACCTGGGTTGTTCTATGTTACAGTAGGAGGGAATGCCCAGCTGAAGAAGGATTTGGCATAAAGACCTTCAGGTAATTTGATGATGCAGGATGACTTAAGTAAAGAGGTCAAGGAGTGCCGAATTTGAGGTGGCTCCAGACTGGTCTCTAATTATTTAGCTGAGGCCACTGCTCAACCGCCTCAGCTGAGTTCGGATGCTGTACCAGGAGCCCTGAGACACAGCACAAAAACACTTGCTCCATTAGATAGCCCAGGAGGGACTTCCTAGCCCCTGCATTTGGCAAGCACAAAAAACCTGAGCTGGCAATGGGTCTGCTCTGTATTCACCTCTGCTTTAACAGGCTTGAGCCAAGCCATACCTGGATCTAATAAACCACGTCAGTGTCGCGCTGTGAAGGCTCTTTCCAGAAAGAGATGATGTGCAGTGCCATGCAGCAGGCTCGTGCCTAAGCCTCATGGAGGAGACCCAAATTAAATCACATCTCCAGAAGCTGCTGTTCCCTAGATACCAATATGAAAATAATCCATTTCTAAAGATAAATTCTTCTCATACATCAAAAGTAGAGTACATCAAATGCTGCAAGAAGGAAAAAAACAGTAGCTGCAGGGATGGTTTCAGAAATTTCAGAGTGTGTAGAGGAAACCCAGAGCTGTTAGCATTTTTTTTTTACCTTTTTGACAGCGAGTAAATGTTCTGTGGCAGACAAATCTGCAGGAAATAAAATTTTATGATGTGCTGTAACCATACTGGTTATATATCTATACACTACTGGCAGGCTATCAAAAGATGCACATTTTCAGCGTTTCTGAATGTGACTTGAAAGCAGCTTGACTTCTGTAATCATAAACACTGACAAGTGTACTCTGCCTACGTGGACCAGATGATGTCTCTCTTCATATTAGCATGGTGGTGTTGTACAAGCAGTCCAGTGAGATCAAAATTAACTGAGAAGAAAAGGGAAATTTCTATCTTGCCTAAATATTGGTCATAAACTAATTTGCCTATAAAAGGAAACTGCAGCTCCTTCTGTTTTCTATTGAGTTACTGCTCAAAATAACAGTAACTAGTGCTGGCAATTATTCCTTTTTCATTCTGTGCATCTTATTAGTATGAAAACAAACTCTCTTTTCGTTTAACCTAAGATAATCCCTAATGGAGGGGTACTACTGACCATGAAAGCAGTGATAGCTAATTGCAGACATAAAATACTATTCTTCATATGTGCACATTTTATAAGAAGTCTGATGAATCTATATGGTGCACAGCTGCACTGTATCCTCTCCAAGCCAGTACTGTCACAAGCAAGCACATAACCCAGGTGTAAGCATATCCTTCCAAAACACCTCCCCTTTTCAGCTCCTATTCCTACCTTCTAGAAATTATGCATGTCGTTTTTAGCTCAGTTGAAAACCAGGAGTAATTAATGATTTCATTATCTTTTTTATAGAAAGGTAGTAGTTACCATAGGGAGTGCATGATGAAAAAAAATAACAAGCATACAACTTAACAAAACCCATTGGGCTCTGTTCTTCTACAAAGGCAGTGCATTGCTGTGTGTGTACCTAATTACCACACTGCAGAACAGAATCAGTAAATGTAAACAATTTGGCTCTAATGTTGTTGTCAGGACCTTCATCATTAATGTAAAATGTCCTTGTTCTGGCTGCTGTTGCCTGGTCTGATGAAAAGCTGTTCTGTCGGTGTCACATGCAAAAATTGCTCTGTGCAGCAACCTGGGGGTCATTGATAAAAGAAGATGAAAAAAGCAATACAAAACTGAAAAATTAATTATTGTATTGAAAATATGCTTTACACTATACAAGGCTGAGGTAGAAGAAAATTAAACCCCCAGGGAAAAGCCACAAAGTACAGTAATATGGAGTAAATTAAAGGAAAATACACAGCTTAATGGAAATGACCACTCAATCAAAGGTTTTGACAGTGGTCCATGATTCTGGTGTTTTACTTTCAGGCATTTGGACTTACACATTTTTAGTCTATGCTCTTTATTTTGCTCTTAATGTAAAAATTTGTTAGGTAATCCTCTCTAATGCTTGCAAATCAAGGAAAGTTTTGAAGATGAAAGTAGAGCTCTTCCTGGGTAGCTTTTGTCTAAGTGTTCTGAGCAGTAGAGGTTCTTAGCCATAATATACTGCCCGTGAATCAAAGAGAATAATTTCACTACAACCAGAGGAAAGGCTTGTGGATGTCTGTTATTTAAGAGGCAACAAATAATGGATGATGTGGAAAATATTGAACGTTAAATGCTCTCTTGCTGCTGACTTACAGAAGGCTTTAATGTTACTAGATGTTTGATAGTACTAAAACTAAGAAAAAAGGATCACGGGAATATTCCAAAGTTAAGGAAAGAATGGACTGCGGGATAATTTTAGAGAAATCAAATGTCCACAGAAAAATTCAACCAGGAAAAAAAAAGCAAACTTGCAGCAGAGCCCTCAAGGAACTAGCTGAGGTATCTTGATGGGGAAAAAGAGACAAAGTAGAGAATGCACATCTAAAATTTATATTTAAAAGGAATTGATTACTTTCTTGTATTGTGCAGCTTGTCACCTGGCTCAAATATCTAAAAAGATAGCAAAATACTAAATTAGAGCATTGCAAGCATCAGGAGACTTACAGCATTGTGGGAACACCCTTGAGTGATGCCAGATAGGATAAGCCCAGTCTAATGTACAAGCAAACTGGTTTGATGGTGGGAGGCCACAGATGAGACATATCTTGATACCGCCCCAAACTCAGGAAAAGTAAACTAGCAAAGCTAAAACAAATCAGATGTGCTCAGCTGTCACCCCCCAAAAAGCTGCTTGCTTTCTTTGCCAATGTTGTACTGCAGCCCAGATGTCATAGAGGGGTCAGCACGCTGACAGAGTTTCTTGGCTGCTGCTGGCCAGAGTGACAACATTGCATTCAGGGCACCACTGGCTGAACACAGACCTGTGGGTTGGTTTTGTGGGTACATAACCACTCCCTGAGATTTCCCTCCAGCTCCCTGGTTCAGGATCTCAGCCACATCAGCTTGCCATGGGCAGAGTTTGCAGGAAGCAGTGGCTCTCCTACCATCACCGATCTAGAGCCTGGTGCAGGGGCCACCAGACCAAAAGCCAAAGTTAGGATTGTGTCACGCTTCCTGTGGCGCATCCCCAGTGGCACAGGCAGGGTCTGTGGGCTCCTGGGGCTGTGGGAATGAAGCCTGCCTCAGTGAAAAGCCTGATCTCCATAGTGTCTACCTAGGGAAGGGATTGTTGGGAGCATTACTGGAAAATTTCTCCTCCTGGTACTGAAAGCAGCTCAGTAAAACAAACACAATGCTTTTCAGTGAGAAAAATATAGAGTGCACCAAGACATTCAGTGTACCAATTTTCAGCATACTTTCTGCATAATTAGCATGCTATTAGAAAAAATAACCGGAAGGCACATTTAGAAATCTTTTTTGCTCAGGGCTCTTCACTATACAAAGCTGAAATACCATGACAGATTTTAAACAGCAATTGCTATTTATACTGGTACTAAAAAACCTCCTGAAGTGAATTTTTCTTTAAGCTTCTCAGCTTAAACCTCAACTACACATTCTCCCTGTGCTATACCTGTGGATGCCTAGCATCAACTTAGTCAGGGATGCTGTGTTCAGCCTTTCCTCAAAGTTGAGTCAAAATCTACCATGAAACTCTGTGCAGTTGAATGCATTAGTATTCCATAGGTGAAGTCAGTATATACCTGTGCACTGGCTTCTATTTTGAATCAATTTTATAGCCTTAAATGATTAGTGCCTGAAATAAATGATTGAATATGCCTAGAGAGAAAATGTGTGAGGAATAAAAAGATGAAAAATGCTTTGTTTTGTGGAGAGACCTGGAGCAGATTTATCTTGTTAAAAAAAAAGTTTCTAGAGTGACAGTGAGGTAAAAATCTGAATTTCCATTTTCAATTAACAGATTTGCTAAGAGACTTTTCCTGGAATGTTTAAAATCTTTTCTAGCATAGTGGTTTATCTTGCACCTCCTGTCTGCTCCTCCTTTTATCTGTAAAGAGTTGCACATATACACTGGAGCTGTGAACACTTATGACAAATGTTCTCTGTTGGAAAGGGACTTCATTGACTTATCCATGGTCAACTCTTACACTGTAAAATCATTCCACCCACCTGTGATTTGAAAAGATGACCTAGGAATGGATCTGAAATCCTTAGGAGTGCTTTTAGATAATGTGTATGGGTATGTGGCAGGACAGACAGTAGCATCCCCTCAAAACTGGTTTTAAGCATGTATTTCTTGTAAGGCCTCAGCAGTATTTTATAAGTAATACATACAGAAATTTCTCTCCTAAGTTTGTGGGAAATAAAATCATTTCAGTGGAAAAAGATCACCTTTTTTAGACTCACTGAGAAGAACCTGAGGAGAACAGCATCTCCGGCCTCCTTTGAATGGAAAGTATTTCTACCTTTGGTTTGTAGCAGACCTCATTTGTCTGGACATTCATGTGATTAAGTATATTGCTGAAAAAGCACAGGCCTTATGTGATCCTCGTGCAGGGAAACATAAAAGTGTCCAACCACCTTACAGTGAGGCTGGAATAGCATTAGACAGCTTTCCTACTCCTGACGGGCTCACCCAGTGATTCCAAGGCTTATGTATTTCTTACCTTCCAGATAGATGGAACAGGGAATTTCAAACCAATTAAATAAACAAAACCTACTCTTTTGAAAGGACTTATTTAAAAAAAACGTGTTATTTGATTAACAGTAGAACCCTTCTTGGCACTTTCTGCAAAATTGACACCCTGTTAAAGAAAGCAACCAGCAGTCACCTTTATAAACCTTGCATCCCTCTGCATAGGGGCTTTATGATTTTATCTTCCAGGGATTCAGACCAGCGCAGTTCATTAAAGACGGATTGTTCCCATGGAGGCTGAATCTCCTTGAATTTGGCATTATGTCAGTAAAAATGGGGTGTTTCCACAGCCTTTCATCACTAGTGTGCTGCTGATCCAGCCTTTGAAGCACAGACCCCACTGCATGGTGCTTCCTGCCCTACAGTGAACAAAAGCACACTTTTTATTTTTGTCAAAACCATGAAATGCATGGGCCATATTTGGAAGATGCACATGCCAAGGCTCAGAGCAACAGCAGAAGACATGCATGGCTGACAAATGCTGCAAGATGCAGCCTTGAATGCAACAACAAATCTCCCGTCTGTATTTTTCGTTAAAATCACACTGCTGAAGCTCATCCTCTCTCTTTCTTGCTAAAGTAGGTGTTTTGTGTAAAGCACAAATTAATTCACTCGTTATTAGTAATTTTCAAAGGACTTTGTCTTTTCCTGTAAAAGCAAATCCTATACTTTATCCACTTACACTACATGATATTTGCAGCCTTTCACATACTCTGTTAGCTGCTCATTTATCTTGCACTAGTGATAGTCTTTTAGCTGACCTGTGGTGTGACTTTAGCTGAATAGAATGTAAAACAGGAGCTGATAAAGAGCATTTTTACATCTGAAGGTCATAAATATTGAACAGATTCCCTGTCATGCTTGTAAAGAAGAGTGTCATGCCTCTTTTGGTTTTGCAGTCAGTCTTTGAAAAGCAAAGGCCTGGCAGGAGTACTGGGGTATATATAGAATACATCTTCACACTTCTAAAGGAGTACAGAACCACTTCTATAAATTTAATAATAAATACAAACAGTTTGTGCTTCAAAATGGTACATTAATGCAGTGCGAGCACTGTAATATCAGACACTCAAAATCAGAATATTTTAGAAGGCTGGGCTGTTCTAATTGTACTGTGGCTAAGCTGCATATCCCAAATTATATATGGCATATTTTAATAGTAAGAATGTATTAAAACTTACATTTTAAAATCCACTTTCTTTTTCAATATGTGAAGCTTATGTTAATGAGGAGTGAGTGACAAAGGCAGATTTGAAGGTGATCCCCTCAGTGGTTAGAAATTTTCAAACTCCACAGTTTCACATCTCCTTTTTTGACCATCAGGTTGATTTTAAAATAATGCTGGATGAACTAACTAGTTCTCTCCTCTGAGCTAATTAGTTTCCTGTTTAAATCATCTCAAACTGTAGTTTTTTCAGTTTTCCAAATGTGGGTAAATATATGGGGTTTGCATATTTTTTTGAAACATGTAGACATGGAGAATTTAGAGAGCATGAGCAACTCTATAGTCTTCCTTGCCAAAGTGTCTACTGGGAAATAGAAAAGGCTGAGGGATAATTCATAATTTTTGTTTGAGATTAACACTGAAAATTCCATGTCAAATTGCTTTGTTTCGTGGGTGCTTCACTTCTACCAGTTTGAAATTTGTTATCTGGACTTATTGAAATGTGGGAGGTCTCTTTACTTCTCTCTCTTCACACAAAAAGCAGCATTAGTGAGCACTTCATTTCAGACATATTTGGAGGAGCTGAGTGTCAGACAACATTTTGTGATCCTGATGTGGTCTCTAAACAACACACTACAGTGAGGGTTAACCTTGACACCCGATTTTAAAAACCAAATTGAATCTTCCCGCTGACTTAGTGGGCTTTGACTCTGGCTGCATTTGAAGGAACTTACCTGAGAAAATGTAGACGTGGGAGGGATCCAGCTGAGTACAGACATCTTCTCCCTGTGTAAGCACTGTGCTGCCATCAGGCCCAGCCCTTTGGAGACCTCCCCTGAGCCCACGAGGATTGGCATGGGGATCGTGGCACCCCTGCCCCACAGCTCTCCCTAAGACTCTGACTTGTCATCTTTAATAAGTGCCTTAAACCTTTCTTTTAATCTGTAAATATAATTGGTATCTCTTTTGGAGGCTGAATTCAGCACAATTTTAAAGATACTATTTGTCTTAACTGCTCCTTACTGCAGTATCTGAATAAGTACATCACATTTAGATTTCACTTTTTAAGCGCATGCTTTGTTTAAATGGAAAAGTTGGAGACTATTGAACTCCTATATGTTTCATCTGCTAAAGAGCTTTAATTAAAATGGGGATCTCATTAGCAGAGACATCAATCTATAATTTATTGTTTCATTTGTCCAAATGATTCCTAAAGCATAACTTACCATGTAACACATCCAAACAATTGATAAAACCAGTCTGTAGTCTGACACAGGGTGAGTTTTTTAACAGACTTATCAAAAGTCTTTGACATTTTAAAAAATTTCTGCCTGTTAGAAAGAGTAGTGTTCTTCCCCATTAGAGTGACTTTTTCATCAATGGCAATGATTGATAGAGAGAGTCTATTCCTGCTAGAAAATAACCCTATTCACATTCTGAATCTAAATAAGACACTGGAGTCTTAGTGGTACAGAGTGTGTCCTTGCCCACCCCGCACAGACACAACAGCACAGGAAGTGTTGATGCACAGCCATGGTTTGCTTGCCCTGCCTGTCCGAGCCCTAGCTCGCTCCTGCACCCACTCAGTTTGCACTCCTGAATTTTAGGCAGCCACTCTGCACATTGTGTTGCAATTGAGCAGTCATATCAATGTAACAGTAACCAAAATCTCTCTCATATCTCTATAAGCTTGTGCTGTATCATGGCCTCAGAATGCTCAGCAGTTAAGGTTTTTTCCCCTGCTGAAGATATCAGTTGTTCCACTCCCAGAACCACCAACCATCCAGGAAAATATGGACTTTCTCATTCTTGAAGCTTGCAGAAGAAAGTGATGGAAGTAAAACTGAACTTATAAGCGCCCTCTCTTTTTCCCCTCTTAGGAGCAAATTCAGCAATGTAAATGAGCTATAAAAATAAATTTTGTTATTCAGTGAGCAACAAACTTCAATTTAGTTACCTGCACCAGACTGCTCTAAATTGCACATCTTGTCCAATGTCATCTAAGCCTCATGAAGCTAAAGGGTCGCTGTTATTGAGGGCCATTCATCCTTTATTGGCTGAACAATACCAATTCCAAGCAAAACCACAAGCCCTTTTGTGTATCTGAGGCAAATGGATGTGTTTGAGGTTCCTGAGTCAAAAAGGAACTTGGAGCCCCAGTGGTGTGGTTAGACTTGAGGAGTTATGCAGAAATTAGAAAATACTGTGGGGCCCGGGCTCTTGCAAGGCTTCTCCTCAGCTGGCAAATCCACAGGGCTTGTTGGAACTCCAGGGCAATTTTCCAGCAGAGGGGTTTAGAAGTTGTGCCATGGAAGTCATGTGTACGATACAGGAGGTGTTTCTTGTCAGAAATTTCAGAATTGAACTCCCTGCTTCCCAGCTTCCCATATTCTGAGCCCTTGAAGGCAGTGTCTGCTACTGACTCCAGCAGGCGGGGGAGGATGGTCCTCTCACACTTTGTGTGGCTGGGTGCCAGCCTGAAAAGGCAGATGGGAAAGAAGCCATGAAGTGGCCTGAAAGGTTCACTCAGCTGTTGCTTCAAGAAAAAAAAAAAAAAAAAAAAAAAAAACAACTTTGCCTTTATATTTACTAAGGGTTTAAGAGGGAAATGAAAATTATTCTTTTAGGAAAGGTAAATGGCTAAACAGTTTTAGCTGAAACCTACTAAAAACCATTTGCCTCTGGGTGGCCACAAAGCAGGAAAATATCACCAGAGAAGGAAAATGTTTCAAAAAGTTATCTAAATGAAAGAAACAGAAAGTTAAAATGGCACTCCTGACTTAACCTTAACAGCTACTGCTACTGGAGCTCACTATAATACTGCATCTTATCTGACCCAAAATCCTAAGCCAAATAGTTTTGTTCTCTGTTCCTTTATATTTTGCTGCTGGCTACAGATAAAATTGAGCATGTTTCGTTCAAAGAATATTAGTGTCTAGATACCGACTGTTCATCCACTCATAGACACAAAAGAAATAGTAAAGGGTATTTGCCTCAGCATAATGACTTCATCAAACAAATGGAACACAAGTACTGTAGAAACAGTATTGCAGAAACAAAGAGAGTTTTCATAAACTGAAGAACAGGAGGATAGGGATGGCTATTGCGCTTTCATGGAACAAAACTGGTGTTTCCTTTGACAAACAGCATCATAAAACAAAGCTGGGTGTTATTAAAATGTGTCTTGTCCCTGTAATTTTGTAAAAGATGGTGTAAATCTTTGGGGCTATTTTGCTTATATCCTTCAAAATAAAAGGACTCTTAATTCATAATTTATAAGCACAGCCACTCCAGTGAGTGTTCCTGCAGGCTACTCTGAGTACCTTAGCAACCCCAGAGAATGCTAAGCAGATACAGCAGTGACCCTTTTGGACATAAATAGTTTTTTTCCATATCACTTGATTTTTTTTTTCCTTTGGACTGTTAAGTCCTTTGTCCTCTTCTACCCAGGATGCTAGCTGGTCATCTCCACACTGTTGTAAAGATGAAAAGAGTGGAAATAACACGGAGACATCTTCACTGCTCCATGCTGACAGGGCAGAGGCAGCCTGTATCGATTGCCACGTCTAACTGGTAATAAGAATGTAAACTCAGCCTTGTGCTGCTTTCCATCAAAGCAGTGCAAGTCAGGCTTTCCTTTTGCACAGGCCTTCATTCATTTCTCCAGTTGTCAATATGTCCTGATAGAGCTTTTAGAGACTTATCAATATTTAACTGCACTTCTATTGACTCAGCAATTACACAGTAATTGATTTAAGATTGATTATAACCATGTTAACATTTTAATGGTCAAAGAGTAA
The DNA here is from genome assembly GCF_015832195.1 of Motacilla alba alba. Classification (NCBI taxonomy): domain Eukaryota; kingdom Metazoa; phylum Chordata; class Aves; order Passeriformes; family Motacillidae; genus Motacilla; species Motacilla alba. The sequence goes on along the minus strand of NC_052023.1, from coordinate 19,703,442 downwards.
TATAACTAACTGAACATTATATTATTTTAGGCTTTTATTACCTTTGTCCATGTGTATTATTGTTCCTTGTCACCAGATTTTAAGTTTTATTTAATGTTGTATTGTTCACCAAAACTAACCGAGACTATTGTTTATAGATTTACTCTTTTCCAGAATTAATTCTTATTTTTACAGCGTAATTTTTTTACTATAATTAAAATATGCAAGTGGATCTCTTCAGAACACCTTGTTACTAGGTAAAACACATGAAAAGTGTGAGTACTGGCAAACAATCAATTAAACCCCTGTGCCACACACGAGGCAGTTAGCTAAAGGATAAGACAACTAAGTTATTTTATCAACTGCAGTGCTGTATCCAAGAGCTGGGTTTGATGATGATGCTTTTCATTAATCAGTTTTATTGATTTCTTGTGTGGAGAGCTCTGAGACCTAGCTGGAGCTCCAGCAGGTTTGAGCTCTGCCAGCTGTGGAGATATAAATATCAGCCAAGAAAAATATCCAAAAAATAAAACCAGGAATGTGGAAAGGTGGAATTTTTCCCCAGTGGAAGTGATTAATTCAGTCCTATTGGTGCTGCTAACTCTGTTTCTCTTGGTATGTGAGGTGTAGTGAAGGCTGTGTGTGATCTGTTGTGTACAAGAGCAGTGGGATGTGAGGGCAGGACCAGCTGCAGCCAGCACCAGGTTGGGATTTTACCTGTTAGACAGGTGGGAGTTTTTTGTTTCGCTGGTTTTGGTTTTGGGAATTTTTCTTTTGGGGAGGGGGTTCAAAAGCTAGCTAAATAAATAGAAGTGCAACAGAAAAATGGGAAGAGAAATTACACTACAGGTGTTCAGAGACTGTCACTACAATGCATTTTCTCATTTTACACCCAGTCTTTTCTGAGATGGTCAGAGCTTCATTTAAGAAAATCTAACACTACATTTTTAGATGCCTTTTGTCATGACTTACCTTGCTGGGGCACTTTCCAAGAACCCACTTCTGAAGTTTTTCTCAAGACACAGAGGCTGGTTGCTCTCACAAATAGATCTTGGGAGACTGAGTGTTAGATCTGGGCCCTAATCAAAGGGGAAAAGAGTAAAGGAATCTTCAAAGGATGCCTCACTATGCAAACGAAGAGGTCTGTGAGTTATTTCATTGCACAGCCAACTTGTTCACTGGTATCAACTAAAAATGATATTTTCTGCAATGAAGTGGGGAGGTTTGGAGTTTTTGAAAGTTTGTGAATCCTTCTTTAAAAAGCTATCCGAAAACTGCCACTTGCTGGGCTGCTACATCAAAGATGGCAAATCTTACTCTTCAGCACTGTCATTGTAGGATTTGGTCAGACTTGTGACTATTTATGGATGTGTATTTGTGACATCTTTTCCTGTTCCTCATTGGAAGTTTTGTAGCTTTCAGGCATGAGCAGCCCTGCAGACATCCTTTCACAGAATTGTCAGGGTTGGAGAGACCTCTGGAGATCATCCAGTCCAACCCCCTGCCAAGGCAGGGTCACCTGGAGCAGGGCACACAGGAACATGTCCAGGTAGAATTTGGATGTCCCCAGAGAGGGAGACTCCATGACTTCCCTGGGCAGCTGTTCCAGTGCTCTGCCACCCTCAGTGGAAAGAATTCTTCCTCATGTTGAGGTGAAACGTCTTGATCTTTAGTTCATGACCATGACCACTAGTAATAATTTTATTTTATCAGTGTTAGAAGGAATGGAAGCTCTTCTAATGAAAAGGAATTTTATGAGTACTCCTTTTTCTTTTCTCTCCTTCCTTTCAGCTACTTCATCCTTCTTCTCAAAGCTGAGGTTCAGCCTGATATGGTATTTAGGGTGGCAAAGGTAAAAATAAAGTAGAAGGAAGTCCTTTAATATTAATGCAGGCAGTTTAATTGGCATGTGGTGAGAAAAATCATCAGAACCTTCACTAAATACAAAGGTTGCTTCCATTGTGTACAAAGATTCCTCGAGATATGAGGTTTCAACATACCCACCTTGTGGTGTCATTTCAGCACAGCAGCTCAGGCTAGGCATGGTAATCAACATTTGCCATAATAGACAGAATTATGGTAAATATGGCTTCTGGATTCCTACTGCCATGTACAGGGTCCAGCATGAAAGCCTTTGAATGTTACCTTCTCACCAACCAAGGACGCCAGAACCTGGAGCCTCTCCCAGCTGCAGAATGGGATCTGACCCAAAACAGCCTGGTGGGCTCTGTGGTCTAGCCCAGGTTTGTATCAGGAACTGTAGTACTGAACCTTAACTTGAGCAAGTGACAAAACACCATCATTATCAGATAATGTGAGAGGCTGCATGAGTGCAGGAAGGCTTGAAAGGCAACAGAAAGCTTTCTTGAAGAGTCCAGGGAATTATTCCTGAAGGTTTGAGAAACCTTGGGGTTTTTTTAAATATTGAATCACTATAGAAGGAGCCTCATACTAAGGCTGAATTTTGGATAAAAGAAAAAACAAACCATAGACATTCTTACAGGACTGAAAAAAAATAGGTCCTCCTCCCCCAGAAATAATCACTGTTAAGAAGCTGATTTTGAAATTAATTTCATTTCTGTCTTGCATCTAGACAGATATTAGATGCGCATAAACACCCAGGAAACCTTTTTATTCTGACCTTGTTGCAGTTTTCAACTACTTTGCACCATGCCTGGGCCTGCAGTGGATCATTTGACTCCCCTCATTTGCTGGAAGTAAATTAGGACAGTCAGAAAAAGTCAGTGTGCTGCCTGAGAAAAAGTTTCTGTGTTCAGGATTCCTCTGCATCCAGTCAATTTGGATAAGGAATATCCAGGCGAAAAAGTTGATCCCTGCTCAGTCAGACTACTGATGGGGAAATAAATAAAACATTTTAAAAGGACAAGCCTGTCCACATGTCTACACTTAATTTTAAAACTTCATGCTTCATTTAAAGTTCTTATACATAGGTAGAAAATACTGAATTTCACCTTAAATGCTTCATTTTAATTAAAATATAATACCAGGGGGAAAATCTCAAACAAACAGACTGCCTGTAAAATAAAATGAACCAAGCAAATACCTGACATGGCAGAGTTGTAACTCAGTTCTTAGAGTCTCCTTTTGTAACTGTCCTGCATGAAACTGAGGAGCTGAATTTTTAGAGCCTTTGGGTGTCACAGTTTTATTTGAAAGTAGAAGAGGCTGCTGCTGCCTCAAATTCCTCAAAATTGTGTCTGAGATATCTCAAAGTATCTGGGGTTACTTGAACCTGAGAAAACATTGGTCCTTGAGCTCCAGATCCCTGTTTGCTGTATGCATCCAGAGGCTCTTTGTTTCTCCCTGACATCCACAGCCGGCCTCGAGGAACGCATTTTATTTATTTGTTTGCTTCTTTGCTTGCTTGTTTGTTTCTCATGAGCTCTGGGTGAGATTTAGGTATAGGTATGCTCTCCCTGGCTGACAGCCAGAGCCCAAAAGAAGCTTGCTGAGCTTCCACAGTTCTTGTCTTCTCTCAGGAATTCTGTCCTGCCTTTGATCCATCTCTTCTCATGCTGCTTCTTCCCACCTTTGTGCAAAATCTAGGTGGATTCCTAAATGGATTCTGTGATTATTAGCTGCTGCCAGAGATGGCAATAATATTTGGTACATCCCTTTTATGGAGGTTTTTTAATGAGGTTGGTGTTTGAACTAATGAAATTCTGACACATATACATCTCTCGTTGTGGTTACAATTCTGCACATTATTTTTTTTTTAAATATCAGAGTTTTTCTTTCTATTTAGCTTCTTTAGAATGACTTTTCAAGCTAAAAGAAAAATAATCCTTAAAATATACTAGTAGCACTGCAAAAAGGTTATCTATTCAAGCTGGCCAAAAAAACTTGGGCCTGCGGCTACACAAACACCTGTGTCTTATATATGACACTTACTGTAATGTGCCTCTGAGAGACAAGGCAGTAAGGGCAGGACTGAACTTTTACAATGCCTCTCTTGCTTTAACTTCATCTCTTTTGGGACAATACCAAAAGGAAAAGGAAAAACCCTTAGATGTCATTTATTATATGTCAACATTTCCTGGTTCCAAATGTAGCCCAAACTCAATTCCTTCACTTCTGTGTAACAGGAGGTCTAGAAACAGTTGTTTTGCATGACAAATTGCACTGTTACAGGCACTCTTGTAATTGGTATGGAAGGTAGACATGTTAGATTTAGGGGGAAAAAAAAAGTACAAAAGATTAATTGCAGTCTATTAAAATTCTAAATTCATCATCACTGGAAATTGTTGTCATTTTATACCAGAGCGGAAAAACTTCAGTGCATTCATGAAACAAATCCAGTATGTGTTAATCTGCCATGCCAACCTCATTCCAACTTGAGGGCCCAAATGTATTATAAAGCATAATTACTCCAGAGCTAAAATCTTAAGGAAGGCTTTGAGGGCAGTGTCTGTGAAACACAAATTGAAGCTGCCATGGTTCATGTACAAACAGAGAACTTAATCTAGTAGAACCCATAAAAGCAAGACCTTCTTAATTGCCCCAGGTATCAAAACAGAAGAAGTGTTATTAGAAATCCATATTTCATAATGGTTTTTAACACTGCTCGTTTTAAAGTGGAGTGAAAGACCTCCAAAGCAGCGAAGATTTCCATATGTTTTAAATTAAACAGTTTTAATGTCTTTTATATTGGCTAGCAATTGTCACAGTAGAATTACTTTTTTTACATAATTATGTCTGCAAACATGCAGTATGTAGGTAGATTATTATGAGTCTCTCTTTTTTTTTTTTTTTTCCTAGTCAGTTGTATCATAGAATATTAAAGGTTTTTAATAATGTATTGTCAGCCACTGAAGTGTCATAGAAGAGGAGATGGTCTTTCTTCATTAGCCCTTTTCAGGATAGCAGTGTGACTTCTGAGAATACCACTCAGGACCATTTAAATCAGTACATCATTTCTTTCTTTAAGGTAATCATTGAAGTCTTCTTTCAAAAAAGTAACCTGATGAAGATAAGTGGGGTCAAATCTGACAAAAACAAATTGTTCTTCACTACTGAAAATCCCATTTGGTAATGAAAAGATCAGTTCAAAGCAGGATTTCTGTTCTGAGCTTTGAGAAACTTGTATTTTCTTAGTGCAAGTGAACAGAGGTTAAGAGCAAAACAAACCTTTTCTGCCCTTCTTGTCTGACTGCAACATACCAAAAAAACCCCAAAAAAACACCAAAAAAAAAACCAAAAAAAAACCAAAAAACAGAAAATCCCTGGCAGTAACACTTCTTTACTTTTCCATAACATCCATATCTTAATTTATCCTAAATTATTATAACTTGATGATCAGCTAACTAGGAGCACTCATCATAATTTTCACTGGCTGTTTGCAAAACATTACATCTGGGTAATTTAATGCAAGTTACTTTTGTGAACACTTGCTTAAAGTAAAACACACAGACAACACAAGCAGATGAGACATCTCATGGTGTGATAGTGCTGGGAAGAGCACTTTGTATCTGCCCATGGAACTGCCTATAGGAACAAGCTAAAATCACAGGAAATGCATCATGGAGAGTCCCAATGTGATGAATTTTGTTTCTGTATAAATTGTTCTCTTTCAGTAAACTTTTCCCCACATTTTTCCCTTCTGGGATAGCCAGTGGTTGACATAATTTCTTCTATTTCATATGCATAAAATTACATGATGACTCATTTTTTTATAGGCTTAAGCTTACTGTTAGTGTTTACCCTGAGTGACTCATGACCTAATGGGCTTTATGTGCACTTAAGAAATTAGTGGAGAGTATTAAATATTCTGAAATCATTAGAATGGCTTTGCTATTTGTTTCAGTGTAGATGCTGAATCAGATGCTGATGTTTGTCATCTAATAATGACAAGCATTTTAGCAATGAAGTGGCTGAAAAATGGGGATGTCTTTGCCATTGCCCAGGGCGTGACTCACATCCAGGATAATACCCCAGAAAGCATTTTGATATCTAGTTTTCATAGCTGGCCACAACCATTAAGGCACAGTATTTCTTTCCTTCTAATGCCATTCCTTCTACCTCACCTCTGGGCCAGAATTCATTTTTCCAACTCTGTCTTCTCTGATGTCCTGAACCCCTTCTCCACCACTCTCTGATTCATGATTCACAGTGTCCCCATTCTAACTTAGGAAGAAAAACAACCTTCATTGCCTGCATTCACATTCCCTCTGCCCTGGGAGGTCTGTGTTCCCAGCACAAGGCTGAGGTTGCCCAGGGGATGGCCTCTGGATGGACACAAGGCTCCTGCTTCAACTGGTGGTGACTGGAGACGGGCAGAAGGGACAAAAGGAGAGGCCAGCAGTGTCATGAAGAGGTCAGGGAATGTTGAGAGAAGGAATGTGGTATTCAGGGCAGCCAGGACAAGGGGTGAGAGATGGAGAAATCTTGACTCCATGTTTCAGAAGGCTGGTTTATCATATTATGATATATATTATATTAAAAAAAAAACCACTAAAACTATACTGAAAGAACAGACAGAAAGATGCATCAGAAGGCGAGACAGGAATAGAAAGGAATGTATAACAAAGGCTTGTGACTCCCAGAGAGTCTGAACCAGCTGCATCCTTGACTGGTCATTAAGTAGAAACACCTCACATTGACCACTCAAGGAAGCACTGTTGCATTCCACACTAGCAGATAGTAATTTGTTTACATTTGTTTGCACTTGTTCCTGAGGCCCTCTCAGCTTCTCGGGAGAAGAAAATCCTGACAAAAGGATTTTCATAAAATATCATAACTACAAAGGAAGAGAAAGGAGAAATGGAAAAGTAGAGTGGTTAGTGGGCAGAAGCCATAGAAGAACAGGGGTCAAAAAGGTGAGGGAGACAGTGATGAGGGAGACTAGATTTTTTTTTTTATTTTCTTTTTATGTTTAGAATAAAAAAGCACATTGAATTGCAACTTTAAAATAAATGTTAGGTAGCAGTATTTATACAAATACATGCAAAACTAAAAGAACCTTTTGAACATGGACTATTTTTGGAACTGTAGAGCCAAACCAAGCTGTAGGTGCTATGATATTAAACCAAATGAAACAAACAAAAAAATCACTGGTATTCATATAGGATATAAGGACATACTGAATGTTCATCATTTCTACCCTGAGTTCATTGTTCTGTAAATTTGATTTTTATGACTGTATAAAAAAATTTCCTGAAACTTTCAGTTTGCAAAATGAGAATTTGATCAATTCAGAGAAATAGATGCTGGTATATGGGAAACCAAGCTGGTAAACAGAGATTTAAAGGACTTGTGAAAGTTCTAAGTAGAAACATCTTTTGATCTTCGAAGTTTTGCTGCTCTGTCAACATCATCCATAACTTTGACTGTCCTTTCTATTCTGAAATAGCTGGCTAAGTCATAAAAATAAAGAATAGAGATACTGTCCAAAGGTTACTTTAATCATGGATATTGACCCAACAGTAAAACAAGGATGGAAAGGTTTCTTAGTAATATATTTGTAATCTCAGGGTTTTCCTTCTCACAGCAGCCACAGGATTTGCTGCAGGAAAGGGCATTCAACAGACCACTCTGCCATAACCAAATCAGCCAGGAGTTGTGTTGTTTCACATCTGTTTTCTGGCTACCTCAGCGGAGCAGGTATAGTTTTATTTCCTATGATTTTCTGAGGCCGCAGTAAAAAACCCAGATACTGTTGTCCTTCAAAGGCTAGACAGAAATGAAACATTTTTTCCAAGCAAATTTGGAAGGCTAGTTCTGTCATCACTGCTCACTCACCCTTCCTTTCAAAGCTGTCTGCATTTGCACTCCATTTTTGCATTGTCTAAACACATCCCACCGAACTGAAACTGGTTTAAGGGAGCTAACAAACTTGTATTATTAGCATTAATTTTTTGCTTGAAAAAGTCTTGACCAACATAGGTTTAAAATGACCATGTGTCTCTTTACATTTCCAGGGGAAAGAAAAAGGAGATTGTAGTGGTGGAAAATAACTTGTAAATACTCTTGATTCCAAACCCATTCAGCATCTGAGTGTTTTTCTGTGATAGTCAAATAGGCTCTCAAACTACCTTGCTGAAATTATGCCTTATTGCAAGTGGTTTAATGTTTATACTGACTCTACAAGTGAAAAGAGCTCAGTCCCCAGGTGTTTCTCCAGTGTTTGCATTGCTTCCCCAATGCTTATGATAAATAGTACCTTTCCTAAAGCAGTGCTTATTTCCTTCAACTATTTGTAGGCAGCTGTCATGAACCCACTGAGTTTCTGCTCAGTTGATCTCCTGTGAGTGTATATTACCCTTCTAAACATTCTTCAAAAGTCAGATAACACCAGTTCCCTTTCCTGCTGTACTTGGCAGTGTTTTCTGGTGCCTGATGGTGAGCGTGCTGCTCTCTGTGTGATCAGTCAGAGGCCGAGGGAGGCACCCCCTGCCCAGAGACAGGAGCTGCAGGAGCAATGCCTCCACCTAGCTCTTTGAGAAGGAGTAGCCAACAGAGGAAAATAGAGAGGATTGGCAAGACTGGTGTGCTTTTGTCTCCACTCACCAAAGAGAATTAGTACTTCAGGGTTGGAATAGATAATTATAAACCCTTTTGTGGAACTGGTCAGTAAATTAAGCTGTGATGCGCTCAGAAAAGACTAATGACAACAATTCTGCTCCTCTGCTTGATTCTGCTCCTTAATCCTAGCAATGAGAGCATTCTGCAGGCCTTCTTCCAACAGACTGGATTTCACATTTCCCATTGTAGTCCCCTGAAGAAAATGTATAGGCAGTAGCATGGTTCCTAAGTCCTTGGGGAATTGAACACTTGGAGTCAAGTACAACTAGAGCATGATTATATAAATCATGTAAGAATAGACTTTAATTCTCAGGAAGAAAAAATAGACATTCTTTAATTACTTTTGCTTGCCTTTCTTCACTTTGGATTTGCTCTAAGTGTAAATCACAGATATGATAATGTTGTCCTCCTTCAAAAATGATTGTTAGAATGGTAAAAGCAGGGCTATGGCTGCTCCTTGAAATTCTGCCCTTAAGATAGAGAAAAAAGTTGGGCTGACTCAGGAATTGTCCGTTTTAGTGTGTTTCATTTTGATCTCAAAGGCAAGTTCTTATTAAATGCGAGGTTCAAGTAAAAGAGCTGAAAACCTGTGACTACAACATGTGAGCTACAGGTACAACTAAAACTGAAGACAGAAGGAAAAGACAGACGTCTCAAGATGAGGCAAAATAATTGCTAAAATTGACAGTGTAACAAAAAGTAAAAAAAAAAAAACCTAATTCAAGTGTGCATGAGTGTATCTCTGATTTTTCATTGTTTCACTAGTAAGAATAATAGTCATCTAAACAGATGTCATAGTGACTGAATTAATATGTGGAGGACCAGTGCCAGGTAGATTGAATATGGTGTGGAACACATCCTCTTCTCTGACACATGAAGTAGAAGCTTTCCAGAACAGTAAATGTCCTTTTTACGTGTCTGCTCAGGGTCTGACTGTGACTCAGACTGGGCTCAGCTGAATTGAGTAAATAACTTCAGCAAACAGAACACAAGGTGCAGTTAAAAGTTGGCTAAGGTGGAACGAAACAGAGGCAGCAGAGAGCAGTGTGGTGACCACGAAGGAAAAGGGATGGCCACCATTACAAAAACGACACAATAGCAGAATTACGCTCATCAGGGTGGCTGAAGGACTTCCCAGCACAGCCCAGCTCAAGGGGGAGCAAACACTGATCTGATTTGCCTCTCGGGCTGCCTCGGAGCCCAGGTGTCCTGTTAAAACAGGGTGTCCTTGTTCCCACTGGAAGCTGCAGGGGCTCATGCTCTAGCTGCACTATGGTGCCTGGCTCTGTTTTTCCTTAATTCCATAATACTTTTGGCAGAAATTCTATTTTAAATTCTATTTTTTTCCTCTTTCTTTGGGAGAAAAATAGAAAATGGCAGAAGTGTTCAGATATGGAGCTACACTTAGAGAATCATAAGTTCCCTGTTTGATACTTCAAAGTGCCTTATTTCCTATTAATCTAGGACACAGTTTTTAAGGAAGTGACAAAGAGTCTGTAATTTTATGTAGATTATTAAAATAATTGCTTTCTATAGCTGCTTGCATTTTAAGTCAATTCACTGTCTAAAAAGCTACAGTATGTTTCAGTGCCCTTTTTTTAAGCTACAACATTTTAAAACACAAAAAAAATCCCTTTTTCAGGTCAGTGCAGACAGAATGCACTGAGTAAGAATCTGCCAATTTCCTTTCATGCTTGATCTTTGCTTCCTTGATCATTTCTGTAATCTCTATCACTTTGGCTGTCTGTGCCTCCACTCGTAGCATTAACCTTGATGTTTTGTAATAGATGTCTCACATGGCCTTTGCTCTTTCCTGCTCTCTCCCTTAATTTCCTTGGCTATCCACACTAGTGGTTTTCTTCTTTTATAGCCTATTTATTTCCCAGTGTTATGTTCTTTCCTTGGACTCCCATTTAATTAAAGCTGTACTGTCAACTTGAAAATCACATTTCCATCTGAAAATGTTGTGTCTTCTCTTGTTACACGAAGCCCTTGAGATGACTCTGGCTAAAACACAGAGCAGGCTGGGGGGGTGTGGGGACTGTGCCTTGCCTTTTGTCATTTCACTTAACTTGTGTGACACTCCAGCATTATTCCAGTGTCTGGCATTTCTGCTGCCTTAGACACTTCTGCCACTGGCTGTTTGCAGGAGGAGAGGGGAAATAACCCTTCCAGCCTCCCATCATCTCCCCTGTGGCCTTACAGGAATACAAGTCAGTACTGAATGAATTAAGGTGTATTACTGTGCTGCCCTAAAAGAAAATTAAACTCCAGACCTCTTGCTTCCCCCATTGTTAGGGAAGGAGCAGGATGTGTATGGGCAGTTCTGGGATGTTTTCATTAGTGTTTCATGACTTCTGAAAATGCAGCCACTTCTGTTTGTTCTCTCCTTTTCCCTGCTCTGTTATCATGTACCAATCACAGAGCACATACAGCCCTCTCAAATACACCAAATGTCAAATAAAGAAAAGCTCTTTTTGTTCATAAGTACCCTCCATTAGGAGAGAAATAACTCCTGCTGCAGCAAAACTCTGTATTCGGGGCCAGTATCTACTTTCTAAATTTCTAATTTTAAAAACTCACCCAAAAGAATTTTATAATTCTTTTGTCATCCCTTACTTCAGCAGATACACTAATACTCACAGCAAACAAGACATTGCATACTCCAAGCCCATTTGAAAATAGGCACTGAAATTCATAACAATAACCTCTATGAATTATGAATATGGAGATATTTATGTGTTACTGTAAAACAGAGAGATAACATACAGAACAAAATTAAGAAATGTGGTGGTGATTTATATCTTTAAATAACGTATGGCCTTCTTAAATTAGGTGGCTGGAAAGATGACACAGTGACACCACAACTGAGCTGCCCAAGTTCACAAGGACTATTATTTTTTTCTTATTTTCCTTTTTTTTTTCTTAAAGTACTTCATAGTATTGCTGGTGGTGAACACAGAAAGTTAGAGTTGTTGTAAGAATTCAGATCACTTTGAAAAGGCAAGACAGGGAAGGAGTAGAGAATAAGGAGTTGTCTATTTGTATGATAGGAAAAAAGAATTTTCTTAATAGAATTACAGAGTTTCTTTTAAGGTTTTGTGCCATTCATATTTTTCTTGCTAACATGCTCAGTCATGTAATTTCCCCTCTGTTTTACTCAAAGCTAATGAATTTTAAAGATTTTTACATGAGAGGAAAAGAGGGTTTCTGAGAACCCAGTCCACTGAAAACCCTGGACTGCACAGCCATCTTACTCACTGGGTTATCTCGCAAAAGGGAAATTTCTCCACACTAATGTTATGGTTAAAATTGCCTACATCTTTTGGTGGGTATTTAGTCAAATTGAACCATGTTTATCAATACTTTTTGAATAACTGCAATGACAGATTTTGGCAAAAGACCTTTTATCAAAGGGACTTGCACACTTGCTTCACTATAGAATGTTCTATTCCTCCTGGTAAAAGAATAAATGCTGTCTGGCCAGCTCTCAGTGCTTTCTAAGTGTATTATACTCTATATTGAAAAATATTACAGTAAATAGATGTGAATTTACTAAGCTCTGGAAAGCAATGGCTTGCTCAGTGTGTGGGTGAATTTCTTAATAAAGGTACTGGGTCAGGGTTGGATGTCTGTTTACCAAAGAGGGTTATCAGTGCTTTGCCTCATGCATTGTCACAGACCCCAGCTTTAGTTCAGGGTGTTATTGCCTGGCAGGATTTCTGTTCCTAGTCTGAAAGTGCTCAGTCTCAGTCATAAAAAAATGAAAGTAGAAGCTTCTTTCTTGTTTAGTTTAAACACATTTTTTATTTTCTATAAACCTGATAAGTAAAATTCTTTTTTTTTTTTTATATTCATTTAAAAAATTATTCCTGAAATCTAGAATCCAGATGAGCATACTAGGTTGCCCTCTTGTTACATGGAGGTGCCCTTTGAGGGCACCCACAGTGTCCCAAGCCCAGGAACAATGTTTGTGGGAGAACTGTACCTGAACAGAGGCTCCATGGACTGCACTGAATGTGTGATTCAGGCACCAGATGGAGTTTCCTTCCGTCAGAAAAATGGGAACATTGGATACCCTCATCACTGGGAAAAAGAGTTAGATTTTAGTTTATAGACCACTTTATACAAATATTGTATTTTAACACATTATTTTTTTTCACATACATATATGAGCTATCCCTCTGATTAAAATGGAAGATATTCAATTAGCTGAAATTGGCTGTTGGAAGAAACATAGGGAAGGCTTTTAAGCCCTAGAAACAGCTTAAAACAGTGGCTGAAGAGCTGATTTAAGGAAATGTCAAAATTAGAAAATATGTCTTCTCACATCCAAAAGCCCCAACATTTTATTCTAAAGATTGAAAGAAAAGGATTTTATTCCTGAGGGACTTTCAGAGCACTCTGATTTGTTCCACAGCCCTGACACTACTTGACTTTCTGCAACTCCTTGGAAAGAAGTGACAAAGCAAAGGTTTCATTTGTTGTTTCAAAATCTCTGGGACAGACCTTAGGTACCAGTATTTCCTGAGACTAATGAAAAATTATATTTTGAGGATGCTAAAGATTTTTAATATTTCAATTCTTAGTGAACCCCATGCAACACTGCTGTTAAAATTCTGATTTTCTTTGCCTTGCTGGTATGAACTCAGACGTGTGTTAGCTGGGAAATGAAACAACTGTGCAAATAAGAATAATTCCTTTTAGTACAATAACTATCTGAACAAACAGTATATCATTTGCTTAATAAAGCTCATAGTGAAAATGTCTTTTTGGATATTCATCTGCTTCTGGATGGTGTCATAAAGATGCCAAAAGCACTTTTTCCACCTGCAGTCAGCAAAGGGTTTGTGCCCTTTTATGTCCAGGTCCCTCAGAATGGTTATCCGTGGCTTTTTGTTCCCAGCTTCAATTACACTCAGCACCTTGTAAGGTTTATTTTCCATTTTCAGTTCAGCAGCATTGTAGGCACAGAGCATATTATCATGTGTTAGATAGATTTTATGTACTGTTTCTGTATTCAGTGCAGGTTCTTGGTTTCAGTCTCTTCTTTGGATCTTTCAAATCTGTTCCTCTTGTCATGCTCTGCCCTTGTAACTGAGATGAGCTGAGATAACCCACTGCAGGTATTTTGGCAGTTGCAAGAAAGACAGCGTCATTGGCAGGGTATAATTCAGCATTTTCTTTTGCTCTTGATCCTTGAAGATTATTGACCTGCAGAATACATAGCTCAGCCTATTAACTGTATCTTTTAGTTGCTTTCACAGTGAACTTGAGGAGATAGAGAGGTAGGAAGGCAGGATTATAATTTTTGCCTTCAGTCAAATTAAGTGGAATTTAAATCAGGGGTGACTTCACAATTAAAGTTGGCTTGCACAAGGATCAGTTTTGTCCGAGTCTACGAATGGGGTTTTAATTTTTGATTGATCTGATTCTCCTTTCACACGATACAGATGAAAGGAACTTCAGTAAACTCACTGAACCCTCACAACTGCAAAAAAAAAAAAGGATAATTTCTGGCTATGTAGCTTTGCCTTTTTAACACAAACTGCTGAAAAACAGATGCACATGCACATACCCAATGGCGTGTGTTCAATTTTTCCATTTCTCATGATAATGTAGAATAGTTAATGTTCTCTCTCTAAAATGCCTGCTACCTTAATGTGTAAGACAGAGCAAAGTAAAATGAGTCTTATTCCTCTTTCATTTCACAAGAAAATTAATCTTGAATATTGCTTTATATAGATTTGCATGATGGTGACTTGGGTTAAATAGACTTCTCAGCTTTTCTATCCAAATTTATGATGGGAACAATTCCTTGTAAGTCTCATTATCATAATAAAATCCTATTACAATATGATGGGGAAGAAAAAACCCAAACAGAAACATTTACAACATTTACATGCAAGTCTGCTTTAGTGATTGGCATCTTTATGATACCCAGGTGCTCTGCATGTTCCTTTATGAGAATTGAATTACATGACCTGGAAGTTCAGAGTAAATGTTTAAGCTTTTCTAGTCCTTGAAAAGCATTAAGGTGGAGAAGATGCTGAAATACTTGTTAGTGAAACTATTTGGAAATTGAATTACAGATGCTCTCAGGGCCACATCCCATCCCTATGTAATTTACAGAAGCAAGTTATCTCCCTGACCCTCAAACCTCTGGTACAGCTGCTTCCTTGCTAAATAAAAACAACTAGATCATCTACTTTGACAAGCCAAAGCTGCGAAACAATTTTTAAAGCCCAAGTCTAGCAATGTCCCTTGCTTATTATTGCAGGATCTCCCTTCCCTGTGCAGCTGGAGGTGCTCAGCACTCCCTGGATGATGCTTGCTGCACGAGTGGGCAGTGCCTCTGTGGGTTTGGTCTGTTCAGTGGTGGTGAACAGTCTCTGAAAACTTCAAAATGCAAAACTCACTTTGAAATGGGTTATTTCACACCACGTTTCCTTGTTACCATTTCTGTAGTCCCTGGCTCTGGACAAACTTCAGTCAGTGCTCTGGAAGGGGCAGATAAGAGCAATGCAGCCTTCCCTTGGGCTCCATGGCTGGGGAGGGCAGGGTGTCTGTGCTACGAGCTCCCACTGGCACGGCTGGGCTGCCAGTGTGCAGAGCAGATGGGAAACGTGCTGGTAAAGCAGTTTGCTGTGGGTGCAGACAGACTATTTCATTGAAAGGCATGAAGTAAATGGGCAAAACCCATGATTTTGTCAGGATGCTTTCCTGTCAAAGCACACCTGAAGTGGTCTCCTCTCTGTCTGGTTGTGACACTACAAAGTTGGAGCCGTTAGCTTATTAGTTCATTCAATGAGGTGTTCAGCTAAAATTCTAAATATTTTGTGTTGCTGAAAGTAAGAATAAGAAAACAGGATGGCAGGAAGAATTACATTGATATTGCATGAAAAGAAGATGTCAAAATACATAATGCCGTAGTACCATAAGGCTTTTACCAGATTTCCTTAAGTATTTAAATACAGAAGAGTCCTGGTGAATCAAAAAAAAGGCAAGTGAAAAATAATGCTCCTGAGCAACCATATATTATTATAGTAATTACCTTGTGTTATATTAATTTGTGTCATTGATTCTAATATCTGGTGTAGAAGGACATTTGTAGCACTTTAATATAGGCTGATACCAAAAGTATCACAACTGATCCCAAAAGTGTTAGACACTATGGTTTGTTTCCTAGGGGAGAATATTGATATTCTAAATATCATTTAGTAGGCAAAAAAGAAAATTCATAAGTGCTAGGACTCCTAGATAAATTGTAAAAATGTGAACCGGATTATAGTAAAATAACACTTTGTTAAATTGTAGTGGACTATTCTCTTCTTGGAATTTATTCCAGCCTCACTGATAGAGGGCTCATTATTTGAATGCCATCATGACTGGTTTAGTTAACTACTCTATCTTGCAAAAATGCCAGAATTTGTATTGGGAAAGTTAAATATACCTGGACCCTGCATCTCACAAGCTTCCAAGATGGAAATAATCCTTAAATCTTCTGAGTGAGTTTCAAGGCTCTCTTTTTTAATTTTTTAATGCTGTACTGCATTTTCATCTCCTTTTTTTTTTTTTTTTTAATTTTCTGAATCTCCTTGCTAAATCTATTCTGTGTTTATTAGGTGCTAGAGGTGTCCCTTCAACCTTACTGACAGCAAAGGTGCTGGTGAAGTATTTTTTATATAAAAAGAAGATGATTTCCCAGGGTATGCAAAGGGTCATTACTAATGGCAAGGAAAATATTTTGAACCTGGTCTTGGCCAAATGACAGAAGAAATCAGTGAAAGAAAACACAAGGATGTCACAGAAAATGGGACAGGATAGTAGAATGGGAATGCATATTGGCTGATTGCAAGTCTTTTGTATCTGGGAGCTGATTTCTCATTCACATAATTTAATTAAATGCATTGATGTTTATTTATTACCTTCTGGTAAATTATGGAGGTTTTGTATATTTTATCCTGCCTCTTTCACGTTGACAGTACTGCTTGTCTTGCACCACAGAATAGAGCTAGTGAAGAACACACCACATGCATCATTCAATTTGGCCAAGGAGCATCTGATGAGCTTTTGTTGTGTTTGAGAGGCTGTGCAATTTCTAGCCCAGTGCTGGTGTGATTGAGGTGCAGCATCCTAAACAGTCCCAGTGATGATAACATGTAAGTAACAATAACAGGAGGTGTTATGTCATCTTGGCAAAGTTACAACTTTGGAATATCACTTTAACTATGAGTAATTGCATCATAATCTGTGTTTGCGTCGATTCTGCACTGCCTCCTGAATTCCTTAAATGTCTGCAGAGCAAGTGTAGAAATGCTGCCAAGTTCCATGGGGACACCTCAGACAATAAATGACTGAAACCCACGGACTCTGCTCCCACCATCAGCTCATTCACTGCCCTTGTCTGTGCTTCAGTCCTGACCCATGGACCCTCCAAACCCACGGGGCTCCCTTTTCTTTTCCTTATACAGTGAATACAGTGACTCTTTAGGGTGATGGTGTCCAAATGCCTGGGTGCCAAAGCTGAGTAAGTTCCTAATTCTAATCACGTGCTTCAGATTTGTTTAACTTTTGTGATTCACTTCTTCCTCATTTTTGATGCAAGACCTAGTTCTAAGTTTTTTCAGTACTAGGTCCAACAGAGGAAGAATAATGGCAATTTCTACAATGTCTTTCTATCGCATTTTCCTTTGAAAATAATTTTAAATATATTTTGTCAGATAAATCATCAAATATTCTTGTGATTTCCATGTATTCCTTCTTTCTATAATGCTAATTAAATGTCTGGTTAAAGAAACGGACAAGCAATGCTAGGCAAATTCAGCTTGGCCTGAGGCTCATCTTATCTTCAAACTGACTCCAAAATCTGTGGTTTGAAGGGCCACAGAAGTGCTAAATCAGTAGAAAGCTTAAACAAGAGAGCAATAGCTCATGTTATCATCTAAAGTAAAGAGGAAAAGATAGCAGAAATAAGTAATGTAGCTAAGTATGAATTGTGCAAATTAGGACGCTTTGCTTAATTTAAAAAGTTTCAAAAACTAGAAAGGGTCTGGTACAGAATGCATCCATTACAAAGAGTTGTAAAAATACCTCAGGTGGGCATTATTGAAATAATTTGTATATAAAATCTGAGTTTTCTCCAAATAATTTTATCTGAAAAGACCCATAAAAGTTTTTATTTGCAGATAATTGAAAATTCATGTTTGGTATGTGCGTTCAAAGTACTGTCTCATCATCTCCTATGAGGAAGATCAGCACAGCACTCCCATGCATTTTATATTTTCCTATCAATTATTGACCCTTTCCTGCTTTCTATTGTATTAGTTATTCTGAAATTTTTGAATTTGCATATGTAAGTATGATTCAGCTATGTTCATTTTTAAAAAGCTAATTTACATCTTCATGAAAATTATCCATAAAAATTCTGTCAGCATTGAAAACAAAAGGAGTAAGAATGTCTTGTCAGTGAGCTGCTAATTGGATGGAGCTTTCTAGATTTGCCTGCAATTTCTGGTGCCATCACCAGTAATCCTGTGTCAGCCTGAACCTAGACCTAGATTTTTATTTAGGGATTTAGATATATTAATAACTCCGAGAGGTCTGAGTCTCAAAACCAACATTCCTCATTTCTCTTATCTGTAAACTGGTGCTGTTGCTCATCCTGCATCTCCTTATTTCTTTAATTCCATGTGCAACAGTATTTTAATTATACAGTTGATTTTCCAGGACTGGTGTAAAATTTCCAGAACTATACAAAAATCATCATAAAGATGGGGGGAAAAAAGTTATTTTGCACACACGTAAGATAAAATTTAAAAAAACCTTCTTCTTTCTCCCTAAGGAGAAGAAGGGGTTAAAACATTTTCTAAGTTGACACAACACAAATAAAGAATGCAAACTTTAAAGAGGAAAAAAAATTAAGCTAAGAATTTTCAGTTTATTGTAGGTATAATTGTAGTATAATTATATAGAAGTATATATTGTAGTATAATTATAAATGCAGTATAATTATTGATGAGCTCAAATTACCAGTTAGTGTCACTGGCTAATTTTGGGAATATGAACTGAGGACCCCTCCTAATCAGTTAAAAAAAAAGCAAAACAAAACTTTTTTTGTGCCACAAGTCATGTCTACAAGCGAATATTTTTTTCTGTCATTCACATCCATTTCACCTTGTCTCTATCAGAAGTTTAATTTATAGGCAGGTT
Source organism: Motacilla alba alba (assembly GCF_015832195.1). NCBI lineage: Eukaryota > Metazoa > Chordata > Aves > Passeriformes > Motacillidae > Motacilla > Motacilla alba. The sequence continues at coordinate 19,684,710 of NC_052023.1, read as the reverse complement.
AAGAGCAATATTCTGCAGTACACGAGGAGTTTGCTTTGCTGCTTTCCATGCACTCACCTAGAGTGGCTACTACAGGAGGTAGCATTTTACATATGCATTTGTTAAGAGAGTTTAAGTGATGAAAAAAGAAAGCAAAGCACCATTGATACAATTTTGATTTTTTAATACTTGAGATTAGTCAGCTGGAAAACTGGCTCTCTTGCTTTAAACTGTTTTGCTATTTAAATGTATCAGCATCTGAAAAATCTCTGTGGACTATAGCTTTGAACTAAAAAGGCATCATTGCTGACATCTGACTGAGAACTGTCATGTTGGGTAGTAATTAACCTTCTGAGGTCCAGTTTCAAGGTTCACTGACAGCAAAAGGTGAGATGCGGGCAGCACATAGGAAGTTCTGGATGCTGCCTGCTGTGAGATCCTGGAAATAATTCCCATCCCTAGAACATGTGAAGTACTGGAGGATGGGACAACTGCAGAGGTTTTTCTCACTAGCAAATGTGATTGCCTTTGAGACTCTGGACTAACCAGCTGATGCATCTGCAGGGGTTGCCGGGGGATTTCATGGCCAGCAGAGAGGGCATTCAGGGAGGTGGTTCAAAGTGCACTCATGCCCAGTGCCTTAATTTCTGGCATAGGCTGAAGAAACCAACAACCCCTGAAAACCCTCAAGGTTAAAGTGGTGGCAATGGTGGAGATTGTGTTTGGTGAGGAGCACAACAATGGATGCAACCATCAAACTCAGAGTTTTTTCTCAAGGAGTGCAACTCTCCCTTACAGAGAAAAAAGGTTGGAAATTCACTGGCTTGTGTTACACGGGGACATGGAGACGGGACCTGCCTCCTCTCCAACCTGTGACAAAGTACAGCTTGAGCTGCTCTGGAACTCGGGGACTGTTTCTCACAGTAACTGTGAAAGCATGTACTGATGTAAATCCATTTGGCTTGATTCCATCCTAATATTGACATGAAAGTACAGTGCTGTCAAGTGACTTACCTCAGGGTGAGAGTAGAATTAGATCATAGTCATGGCCCTGGTCTGCAACTGGTTTTTTTTTCATTTTTTATTTTGGCTGCTTAGAAAGAGAAGGAAAGGGCCTGTTGCATCTTATATGGTCGAATGGTCTTTTGCTGAGGTGATGCCCAAATTCCCCATAAATGATCACTTTTCACTTGGAAAAGGTCTCATTGTGAGCATCTCAGGATTCATATTTAACTGAAAAAACCCCTCTGTCTGCAGTGTAAATTCTGTGGCGCAGCCCTTCAGCCTAGGATTTAAAATCTCCTGAGTCAGAAGCTAATTAAACAAATATTTATTCCCTCATTTTCACTGGGTGAAACCCCACTATTTTGTATCACATCAGTCCTGAGTGATGTTGTGTCACATCCTGGGCAGGACAGTGTTCTGCCTCCTTTGCTCTGCGGCTGATTTCATAGCAAGACCTCTATAAAGTATGAGCAGGTAATAGCAATATCACCTATGGCTACCTCAAGAGATCAGCTACTTTATTCATGAGTCTTTGGATCTAAAGGAGGGTGCTGAACCAAAAATAAAATTGTAACTGTCAGAAAATGGAGTTAGTCTTGGTTTTCTCTGTCAAGAATAAGAAAAAAATAAAGAAGACCAAAAAAACCCCTAAACTCAAGCCAGTGATTTCCATGTAAAACCACTTGTGCAGAGTACCTTTTAAAGACTGTGTGTATTTCTATTCAACACTGTTGAGGTCAAATGCTGCTGTTTTCACATTTGACTGTAGAGGTACTCCTCAACTCTTATCCATACATTGTCCTTTAAAGAAAGCTGTTTCTGGAGGCTGTCTTTCTTAAGAACAAAATTCTCCTTGATCTGTCATTGCAGGTGGGGTCAAGAAAAAGCTCAGGTTTATTTAGTGCTGTGAGAAAACCTTTATGTCCCTCACATTTAAAACTTAGTGCATGTGCAATTCCTTTTCACGCTTCTAAATGTTTTAAACAGGAAATAAATGAAAAATCTAAATGCTAAACTTTATATCATTTTTGTCCAGCCAAAAAATAATTAAATAGCAGGTTACATCAATACAGTATTGTCTGTGTCAGTGAGACTTCATTAACAGCTGCTGTTATAATATAGATGATACATTTTCACTGAAAGAGGGATGTGTGTGATAGCTGTCCATTAACAGATAATTTAGGCTGACTCCAGAAAACACTCATATTCAGTCTTCTGTGGATATCTTCTTTTACTGGCAGTTTTTCCTGCGTTTTCATTGCTTGCAGTGGCCATTTAACTGAAGAAATGCAACTCCCAGCATGAAAGGATTATTTTGCTAATCTTCCTTAAAGCTTCCCCCCGAGTATTCTATCAATATGAGGTTGTTGGTAGGAGACAACATAAACCTAATATAAATCCTGTTTTTTGGAACTGTGATTTGAAGTTGCACAGCATTCCACAGTCATATGGAAGGGTATTTTGTAGAATGCTTGTTATTCATTCTTTCATTCTGCCGTCCCTTAAATCTAAGACCCAATAGGAATAATGTTTTCCTGTAGCTGCCCTGGCAAATATGGCTTTTATTACAGGAGATTCACACAATTTTCAAATCCAATTAGACTCATGCCACCCTGCTGAGGCATACATTAAAATTTAGCAAATGAATCTTATGGAATGACCTGCTTCTTTTGCCATAGTACTTCTTCCTTTTAGTAAAGGATTCTTCAACCTGAATTTTTTTTTTCTGTTTTTCTACAGTGGGTTCTTTCAGTAAAGGAAAAATTTGGAAACACAGAAAATGTATTCAGAGGCAGTGCTGTAAATGGGACAGTATGTTCCATCTGAGATAATAGAGATGACCCGCTGGTTAATAAAAGATAAAACCATTTCCAGGGCCCTGAACTAACTGCAAGAGAGCCCAAAAGGAAAAGAATTTTTTCTGTGTAAGCTTTTTAGAAAAGAAAAATGAAACAAAAAACCCAGCACCCTTCCACCTCCATTCTACATGTGCATTGGAAATATGTCTCATTAACTAGATGAATCTATTGTCCCAAAGGTATATTGCAATGTGATTTCACCAAGAAAAAAAGATTTACTGAGATTCTCCTTAGTGAAAGAGATCCTGGCAAAACCACAGATCATTATAGCCGGAGTAGGACCTGACAGATTCTTGATGTTTGACTGACCCTTAATTTTGTTAAGTGTGAGAAAATTTTGCCTAGCACATCAGAATATGAACTAACACACTAAATATTTTATTCTGTGCTAAATTAAGTATTACAGGTTTAATTCATCTTCATCAAGCACCCTTATTGAAAATAAAATGGGCCCAATGCAGCAGTGTGGGAGAGAAGAGGCATTATAATTAAAGCACAAATAAGCAGAGCATGTGACTCTATTAAAATTTAGTATTAAGCTATTCTTTGCAAAATGTGTCATAGCTTTAGCAGTGCTTTGCCATAATGAAGTGTTCTAGCTAAGGCCCAGGGGTTTTGGATCTGTTAATCCTGCAAAGCCAGTCCGGCTAAGTGGGAGGGGCTGTGTGGCAGCATGGAGCCTCTGGTGCTTCATTTTCCATCCTTTGAAGAGCAAACTGCCCCAGGCCATGGATCAGGGGATGTGCACCACTCTGCACGCCTGGCATCCCCCCTCCAGCTCCCACCCAGAGCAGCAGAGCAGAGAGTGCCTTCCCTGAGAGCCTTAGGGAACGGCCAGACCTGCTGGGGAACAAAAAGGTGCTGGAGATGGTGTTGAGGTACAAACCCTGTGCCTTCACAGTGCTGTGCCTGGGACTCATCTGTTCAAGTGCCAGCTCCACAACTGGGGAGCCCAGCACTGCCTTTGCCTCTGCTCTTCCCTGTGCCAAGCATGAGCACCGTGACTCTGAGGCTCAGACATGGCAGCTTTGTTCTTCACGTCTAGGCTTGCAGACTGAAATCCCACCAGATCCAAGAAGGGCCAAAAGTGTTTGCTTTGGACACTTTGATAAAAACTTCTCTGTTTGTAGCAAGACTTTCTGGATGGCACAGTGGTTTATCTTTATCTGTTATACATTATTTTCACTCCTCTATTTTTATTTGAATTGATTTTCACTTTTGTTGTTCTGAGATTCTTATACAGAGACCATCCTGTTCATGAGTGCACTTCACTTAATCTGTCCCTACAGCTGCAGGCTGAAAAACTTTAGCTATGGCTGTGGCAAGTGACCAATCTGCGTACATTGTTGCTCATGAATATATTGTGTCATGTTTGCTTTAGTGAATGATCTGGTGTCAGACTATACAGAAAATCTTTCTGCTGTTTGTGTATGATTTTTTTGTTACCATGAAGTTTAAATGCACAGGCTTAGGACTATGTTAATTTTGGTTTTCTGCCTTGTTACCTTGTGATTGTGGTTCCTATTTCAACTTTGTCAATTCTTTATTGAGTGTATTCAATTTCCAGCAGAATATGCCTGGAGATAATCACCCTTTTTCCCCTCTGCAATACCTGTACTTTCTTGTCAGTGATTCACTCAGACACTGTTCCTTTCCTGAACATGCAGTTTTAATAGAAATGCCAAAGGTAGTGAGCCTACTTTAATGACTAAGTGCATTGAATGTCACAGAGTGGATGCATTAAAAAAAGGAGTCGAGACATTCCCCAAAAAAACTTTTGAACCTCAATAAGAAATAGGGCTAATCTTTAAGAGCAAGATTGTGGCTGTGGTCTCACGTACAAGGAACCCACATCATACCCTTAAGGAGCTAGTTTGTATCTCTTTCCCAGAGCTAGGACAGATCAGGGAATTTGCCAGTTTACACCTTCTGCTAGGCAAGTGGCTGAGCAGGAAGAACAGGCAGGAAATGACTACAGCCTTATTTTCTTCACCTACCCTCCTAGATTGCCTTTGTTTCTGGTTTGGAAGGATAATAATTTACAGTTCTCCTCTGCTCAGGGATGGACATGAAGGCAAAATCAACCTTCTGTCTGAAATCATGTGAACTAATTGGTTTTAGAGCCATCAATTCATCAATGGCACTTTTTCTAGTCAAAATACTGGTACTCCAACTAACTGCTCTCCAGTTCTTGTTTATGCTTTATTTATATCAGCCTATCTCCAGAGCCAACAGGAGTCATTGTTAGCAAGAGGTTCTTCTCCTCTTTCAAACTGGTAAAGCTGCAGGCTGTTACCAAGGAGTAGGAACCAGCAGGGTGTGCATAGCCAGGCTCCAGCTCCCTTTGCACAGGGCAGTCCCTCAGGAAGCAGGGCTCTCCAACAAAACACTCCTCCTCCAGTTAGTGCCACAGAGAGGAGGCATCTGACCCATAAATATTAGAGTTGGAAGAACCTCTGTGGTCACCAGCTTCGGCCCCTGCAAACAATGCAGCTTGACGTGATCCTCAGGGATGAACATTTGCCTTGAAATCAGTGATCCTCCCTGCCAGATTACCTCCCTCCTCTCCCATTTAGTCCTATTTCATCTACATTTTCCCCTTCAGTAATTCTGAGCTATTACTATGCTTCTACCTGCTTTCCCCACGCTGCCAACCATCCTCCCACACCACCCTCCACCTTCTTGTTATTAATTCTTCTTAAGTACTCACAGCCTGCTATCATTTCATCTTTTCTCTAGACAGGGCAAATTCAACAGTTGGCTTTCTTGCCTAACTACTCTTCATACAAGAGCTGCTGTCTTCTGAACTTTGAGGATTTTTTTTTTTTTTGTTTGCTGCCTGCCCTAGTTAAGGGTTCTTTTCTCCTTAAATCTGACATGATTTCCTAGTCAGGAATATGCAGAGTATTGCAGATGTAGCCTTACCAGCCAGGACTGGTAAAACATTCCAATTGTGTGTACAATATCTTACTGCATGTAGCCACAAGGACAGAAATCAATGGGATTGCAGAAAACACTGAATTTTATAGAAATCAAAGGAAAAATCACTGACCCCTGTGGAAAACAGTGAAAGATTAATTAGGACAGAAAGATTAAGAAATTCATATAATTATATCTTCTTAACATACCAAAGACAGATATCAGTAGATTTAGGGGGTTTTGGAGGTTTTTTTTGGTTGGTTAGGGTTTTTTAGGAAAAAAATCTATAAAACATGTTTTAAAAAAAGAATTATGTTTTAAATCCTTATTTCTTCTGTTCTGCAGAAAATGCTTTGGGCCAAGCTTCATTACTGATTATTAGCCCGTGCTGAGTGCACACAGCACTTTGCCCTTGGTCTGCAGGGCACCCCAGTCCTGCCATCATACAGCACAATTCCCAGAGCTCTGCCTCTTCTTGCCTGGATGATGCATCACATTCTAAATCACAGCATGTACTGAGTGCAGGTGAAATAACTTAGCATAAAGACAAGGTCTGGTCTGAAAGAATCAGCCCCAATTTGGGTTTGGAGTTAAAAGCATATTGGTAGTAATACTGTGAAAAGAAATATCTCTCTTTTAAAATTGCTTCTAAATTGAGGGCAGGGAAGGGTTGGCTTATTATATAAGGTTTATATTTTTTATTATTAAAATTATGGCTTATATACTATATGTTTGCTTTAATTTTAATTGCAAATAATTTTGCATAATGTATGTTCAAGATTGTCTGAAACAAGTATACGATACCTCATCATACTTCCCTTTCAATACATTGTGAAAAATAATGGGGGAGAAGGATATCCACTTAAAACCATAAAAATCTTTAATTAAAGGTATCTATATGGGAAGTTTCTTTCTTCAGAACATTATTAAATATTGCCACCTTCAGGTGAAAGCATATCTAAACATTTAAGGAGAATTTTTCACACATACTCTTACAATTTTTCATCTTAACTATTTTTAAACCATGTTTATGCTTTTTCTTCTGACAGTTGAGCACAGAAGGGCAGACAGGGTGGTGTGCTGAATTTGGGGAAATTCAATTCCTTGTGTTTGAGGAAAGCAAAGCAGAGTGGAAGAAAGCACCGCAGTTAATACATTAAACTCAAATAGTGTGTGGTTTCCTTGAACAAATCATCTCAGAGAACTAGAATCCCGCAGTTTACTTTTATGTTGCAAAACTTCTTCCAGGTTCTCCCTTTCTAATATGGAAGAATAAAGATGATTTTTAAAGTTAATAGAATTGGCTTGGTTGAAATTCAGGTCAAAGTTAAGCTTAAATTTATACGAGAAATTCCCTAAATTAAGGAGAGACAACTAATTCTGCTGGAAAAGAAAGGAAATTTACAATTAATTAAACAGTGATATCAATCTATAGCAAAATTCTCAAAGCTATTTGCCTTACCAAACATTTCAATCTCTCTTTAAATTTAGTGAAAAAATAATTATAAATACAAGTACCCCTACTGGAGAGGGCACTTACATTAAGTAACATTCACTTTGTTCCTGGTCTTGCCTCTGCTGGTTTCTTCCAGTGCTAAGCAGGGAGATTGGTCCATGGAAGTGAGTTATTGATTAACTGATGGCAGGATCCCATTTCCTGTGTATCTAAAGTCAAATTCTTTTGAAACATGGCATTACACAAACAGTGCATTGCACCCAGAGAAAAATGTCATGCTGTTCAGTAATAGCAATGGCAAACACTCCCTTTGGACTGAGCATAACGCTCCACTTCCCACTTAAATGGTTTTGCACTGTTGCACTAAAGAGCTGGCACATTACTCCCCACAGGTGGCTGCATTTCAGCGCCTGGTGAAGAGAGTCTCTATTTCATCTTTCAGCTGTAGTGAGTGCTAAACATAACATGGGGCTCCTCTATTTCCACAGGCTATTAACCTTCCAAAACATTTATCTCCAATGCTAAACTTTCCAGGGCTTCAGCTTCAACTCCAGCAAATGTCTCTATTCAAAAACAGTGCATTAAGAATGGATTAAGTCCCCTTGCAGCAAATAGTAACCATATGCCGGAGCTAAACCTGGGCTGAAACAGCTTTCTGAACTTATTCCTTCTCAAAAGTAACATTTTTATTTTGGCAAGTTTGAGCAAAACTTCTTCATCCATTTTTGAATAAGAGAGAGGCAATGAGACAAATAATCTTACTGAACTTCTGTTCACAAAAGCATTTTAAAATATTGTATTTTATAAATAGTATTTTCATAGCATTTACAAAATGCAGCAGAAGGTCTAAAGAACTGAAAGCTGACACCTCTAAAGGAAAATGGTAGGTCTGCAAGACTTAGCAAAAAAACCTTTAGCTTTCTTCTGGGGAAATACATCCAGCAGACAAACACAACCTCCTAAACAAGTAGTTTAGGTTGCCTGTTTGCTGAAGGTAATATTCGCTTAAGAGAGCAGATGGAAAGGGTGGTTCTCAACAGGTAGCTGTTGCATTCTCAATGCCAAATTGTATCTTATTGCAAGAGTCCCATAGCTTCTCAGTGATTTCTCATGGGAAGTTCTTCTCAACACTGCTCCTTCTTCTTCAAGGCCCAGACAGCAACTGACTCTAGGTCCCAGTTCTCCCTGTCTTGTAGGACTGGTCTTCCTTATTGGTTACAGCTGTGAGTCAAGCCTGATCTGGGATAATTGGCCTGGCTGCAACTCTTTGGGGGTAAAACTGCTTTTTACACATTTCTTATACTCTATTCCCCCTACAGGTAGCTGGGCAAGTTTAACCACAGGCATTGCAACAACTTTAGTGTCAGTACAGTCATGAGTGACCCTGGAGGGAGACACTTTATCACGGAAAGGGAGGCATGCAGGTATGGCTGACCTGTGTAAAAGTGTGCTTCCTCCACCCAGCCTGAGCTTTATTGCCATAACCCTGCTGGAGTGGAAACCACCAGTGGCAGTCATACTGTATGTGCTGGTCGTGATGGCTGCAACCAGCTCAAAGAAGATTCAGGGGAGACAGCAAGCAGCTCAATAGCCAAGGGCTAATTTGAGCAATGCACCCACCTAACCACAGTGCTGCCCAGTGTCCAATTCCAGCCAAATTTGGAAGAAATAAACCTCTGTACTTGGTCTGCAATTCTGATTCTGTGATTTTACTCCATGAATATTGAACAGCCCACAGCCTGCTGAGCTCTCCTGCCTGGCAGTGGGCTGCACACCAGGATCTTCCCTGGGGTAGGGTTGCCTCTCCAGGTTTCTACTATTCAAGTTTGAGAAACTCTTTATCACATCAGATACTTGCTAAATGAATTAGGAATAGAAACACTGAAATTCTTCAATCTTAGCTAAGTGACATGAAGGATGGATGGTGAGTATATAATCCTTTGGACATAAACCATTGACCAAGTCTGGAACTAAATCTGAATTCAGCTGCACCAGAACTCTCCTCTTAGATGTTTAGAATGCAAGAGGGTCCTTTGTGAACCTCATGATCTTCCAGACAGTTTTGTCTGATCGCGTTCATTATGCAGTAAATTCTTGAGCCATCAAGTCTTGTTAAATCAGTGTTGTTAACTCAGTCTTTTCTCAATCAAATACATTGTTGCTTCTCTCTCATGAGTGAATGCATCGCTCCATCCACAACATCTAAACAAGATGCTGCATATGCCATGTATATAAAGTATTGCACAGCTCTTGCAGAGAAAGTAATAGCTAAGCATTCAATACCTCATTTTCATTCCCTCTGTCATTTAGTAAATGTGGCTGAAGATGAGATAGTCTCTGCTTTTATAAAATGGAGGATTATAACAAAAAATGAAGGGCGGTAGAAGAGGATGGTTAGTCAGAAATACTTTCTACAGTAGAAAGAGGAAATAAAACTGAAATTAGGTACTAAAGGGAGGAAAATTCATCCAACAGTAATTCAGCATTCAGTCATTGGCAAAGGGAGCTTAGCAGTCCAAATAAGAGATTTTGAAATATTTAATCTGCAGGATCTGTGGAATTATGTACAATTCCACTGGCTGTTTTCTCAAATTAAATTGATCAAGATCTTTGCATTTTATTACATGGATTTATTCTGATTAGTTCTAAAGCTAAAAGTCTTCCAAAAGAAGATTCAGAAACTCAAAAAAAATTTTTTTTTTTTTTTAGGATGTCATGGGTTTATCTCAGAAACATTACAGCGTTCTTCCTGCACCCATGGTAGAAAAACTGCTGTGGTTCAGTGTAGCTGGATGGGGTAGTTATGATACAGTCACCACAGTGGTATCAGAACACTATAATCTCTGAAGTGCTTGAGAATGAATGGCTTATATAAATGTAGAATATTATTACTATATACTCAATTGGGCCATACTGAATAGGGTTAGCTGCTTTATTGGGTCTATCTCCATGGAAACTAGTGACAGTCTGGAGTATTGACTGCTAGTTAATCAAGATGGTATTGGCACATGCTCTGCTTAAGAGGTCTGACTTAGTTTCTGCAAAATAAAGTGCCCTTTAGCCAGGTGACAAATAGGCGTGAAATCCTGAGCCGGTTGTTAAGTGCACAAGCTGCCAAATCAAGATAAAGTAGCATATTTTCCTGGTCCCTTGGGTAGCTCAGACAGGAGTGCAGTGGTGCTGGCTGGGGGTAGGAGCAGTCTGCCAGCATCTCACCAAATCCCTGCTGGTGGAGGCACTGGCAGACCACTGGCAGCATTAATTCTTGCCTGGCATTTCTGTAGCTCACAGCAAGCGAGTGCCATGCAGCCCATGAGCAGACACAGCCCAGCCCCTGTCACTGCCCAGCAAAGGGCCTGCCCACCCCAAACGACTCCGTGTTCAGCATCTTCCTCCCAGCACAGCTTTTGGACGTGTTCCACAAGACCCCTGGCATTTAACTTCTTTTTGTGCCTGGGCCAGAGTGGACCTTTTAATGGGAATTTGGTAAAGTGTCCTGGGACTGTGACTCTGTGAAGTGCAAACCAGGAGTTCTGCTAAATTAAACCGTCTGTGGAAAAACTAATTCTGGTTTTAGTGTTGAGAGGCACTGGGTTTGATCGACTTGGCATATGTGGGAGTGCCACAGCTTTGTTTTCTCAGCCTTAAGCCATTCACTTAACTGTACTATAACAAAATAGGAGTCCACAATTTTTTCCATAACAATACTGATTTTCTCTTACTGAAAAATCATATAGCCTCTTTATAGATACAAAAATTCCCCAAACAAAAATTCATTCATTTCTATGTTAGAATCATGCTAGTAAACACTGCAAATCATTATGGTCTTCATAATGGAGCATGAAAATAAAAAGTCCACAGATGCTCTGCCATGATTTACAGCCTTGCTAATAAACACCTCGGGCTGTTTTATTTTACCATGGAACTAAAGAGAATTAACTATTTCTTCTGTATGGAAAAACCCAGAAGATACCGATAAGCCTATTCCAATAAAAAATTAGAAAGTCACCATGAAACTGGTAGATAGTCTTGGTAATTATTTAAGCATTGTTTTTAAAAATATTATTTGATACATGAAATATTGTTTCCCATATTAAAATGCTTTTGAATATTCTGTGCAGTGAATCTGACAACTGCTGGAAGCCATGTCTTATCAGAGCTGCTTGAAAGATACACTGTAAACTTAAAATAATTCAAAGTGCATTTTGCTTCAGAGTTTCCATAAAAATTCAGTGTTCCTATGGTTCTCTTTTCATGCTGTCAGCAATTTCTGGACTCTGCAAAACTTTGGATTTGCTTCTTATTCTTAACTGAAAGACCAGTAAAAACTGAGAACCCTACAATGTTACATTCTTTACTTCTAACATGGACTAGAAGTCTGTTGTCAATAAGCTGTGATGCCTTTTATTCTATATTGGATGTATCTGTTGAAACCTCAGCTGCTGAAACCATGTCCACAATTAGTCTCATCTAACTTATACTGAGAATTAAAGTAGTCTCTTCTTCTCCTTCTTCTATGAGCAGCTTGTTTGGTGGAGTTCCAGGACCCAGTGAGGTATGAGTCTTTCTAGAGAAGCTTGTCCCTGGGTTTCACTAACAGAAACAGCCTGTGCATTACCTTTTCCCTTTCTGAAACTCTGGGTTCCTTATCCTAAAACTTATGTAACTCTGCATACTTTCTATTGACACTCTTTAAGCAGAACAGTACCTTGCTTGTTGTTTATCTTTGCAGCTTGATTTAGGATTAGCACACTATTAAATACGCCTTCTTTATTTTTCCGTCTATTTCACATTTAAGTGAAAGGGAGGATGTGAAAATGCTCTGCTTCCAATGCTCTGTACACCTCACAGGTACTGGGCCTCTCATCTGCCTCCTGGATGAACAGGGTTATTCAGTTCCCTCAGTGCAGACACTCTCAGTGGGAGCAGGAGAGACTCAGGGGTATCTCCTCAAGGAAATGCTCTGAAAAGCTCATAGGACAGCCCATAAAGTATTCCAGACTCAAATATTCTACTTACAATTACAGCTGTATAACCTAGAGGAGTATCTTCTGATTTAGAGATGTAAGAACAAAATGCAGCTCTATTAACTTAGCTGTTCCTAGGCTGTGAGAATGTCAGTTAAGGATAGTTTGGCCCTGGACAATTAGAAAACAAACTTTTTTTTTGACTGCTGTAGGAATTAATTTTTTATGTGGTCTTTATTTATTGTGTTTTACAGGGAAGATTAATAAGTCTTGCAATTAGTTTTGCTCTCTATAATCATTTTCAAGACATTGGATGAAAAAATTATGATCAAGACTAAAGATGGACTTGGATCAAGAGCCTTTTCTCTCTGTCATGGAATGGAATGTTATGAAAAGATTTCTTTCCATTATTAGTTTAGGAAAGAAGAATCAAGTCAAAAACCAGGGCAAAAAATGAAGGAGAAGGTAAAGTTGGCAGCAGGCAAAGACAGCTTCATCTCTTCCCAGTTTGCTAGAAAATACCTTTCCCTCTCTCAGCATCACCTTTCATTCCCCCTACTCCCAAATTACGTTAAAATATTTACTGAGGTTGGTCTTTAAGCCCACAGTGGCTAAACCACTTTAGCATGGGGTGAATTTATAACAGGTTTCATATGATTTGTGCCCAGGGACATCATTACACAAGTGTCATGCATAACAGTCAGGCTAAATGGTGAAACTAAGAGGAAAAGAAAGGAAATCACTCATGGACATGCCTGGGAATCAACACAGTCATTTTCTCTGAAGCAATTCAGTCATATTGAGAAGATGTATGCTCAGACCATTGTAAAACTTATTATTATTTACTCAACAGGCTGTAGCACCTTTGAAACTTACTGCAGCGTTTATTCAACAGACCAGCTCTGTATTTCTGGTCTATCCTGTCAAAATGCATTCAAGCAATTATGAAAGGGCACATTTTACTCAGTGTCCCTTAGTGGCTCCTCTGGAGCCTGTTATGTTGTACAGCACTCTGTAGTAGGTTGCAATTCCAACATTAATGCAGGCATACTCATGGTGTGCCCTTTCTAACTCCTTTCTAACCACTCAGATACCTGCATGGACAGGGAGATTATTCCAAGCAGCATTATGTTATGCCAAGATTCTGTCTCTCTCCTTAAAAGGAGACTTGCCTTCTGGATGTCAGCAGGCCAGTGGGATTTAATGGTACACTCCACATTTCACTGGAGGATTGTATGGTTAAACCAATATGAAAAAAAAAGAAAAAATTTCCTCCAGTTCTCTGGTAACCCCTTGCTTGCTTGAAAGTCTCATTTTTTTCTGGTGCATCTGTGAATCTCTCCTTGACATTATCTCAAGCCCACAAATTTACTGCTTTTATATAACACACACTTGTCTTTGTCTTGCATCAATTCTTGTCAGTGTTTCCCTGCAGAGGAGAGCTGTATGTTTGTGGTGATCCAAAAAGGAAGGTGAAGCAGCAAGCTGGAGTGACCTGGGAAAGCCTTTAGTGCAAGGCTTTACTTCTCAAACCAGAAGCATCTCTCCAAGCTGTATGAAAAAAAGGAGCACTTCTGTAAACAGCAGTCTCTCAAGACTACAAGTGTTTTCACCTGTGCCTGGCTTCCCCACAGCATGAAAACCCCACTACTGAGTTATCTCCTTCAGACCTTTTGACAGGACGAGGACTCTGTGTTACCTGTGAAAACACCTCCATGGTTAAAACATGGTTCAGAATCTCAGCTACTGCATGTTTGGTTTAGAACTGGAAATATTTAGTATTATCTTCTCTGTATTCCCTTACTTTTGTGCAACAAAATTGATTAATGGTTGGATATTTTTTATTTCTACTTTTTATTGTTTTGGTTCCTTCAAAGCTGCTGGCATTGCTGAGGCATTAAACACCAGTAAGAGGGGAGTTTGCATATGCAAATTTTACTCCCTTAATTAAAAGCAGGAGCACTTGATTACACTGCTGAGCCCCAGAGCTGCCACTATGTAAACAAAGGTTACATGCTCAGAAAAGAAAATTGAACCCTAAGTCACAGTTTTGTGATAGACTTCTGTTGGTTTTTAGTTAACATGAAGCCCAGTGCCAAATTTAATTCCTTATTCCCAGAGAGAAGTGCATGCTATTCCAGAAGCACGTTTTGTGGTTATTTTCTTTGGGTTTGGGATTGTTTTCTTCTCATTTTGTATTTGCTCTTCGGACTTGGAATGCCCTTGTTTCCTGGCTGGTAGCAATAAAGCAATTAAGAGCAGGTGTATCTTGAAGAATGTGATGCAGCATCTAGAAAAAGTGATTAACAGGAAAAATAAGCCACAGGCTTTAATTTGTTTCTTAATTGTCATCCAGGTGTGGCCTTAGTCCTTCAAAATTGTGAGGATGTTGGGCTTCTGCTGACTCCAGGAGTCATGAGGACTGACTGCTGGACCTGGGACTAATTTAGCGAGACTTTGTCTCTTGCAGTAACCACCTTTCCCAAAGTTGCCTCTTCCTGTCTTTGCACAGTGGTCCTTAGCCCCCTCAGTTATCCTGAAATGTTTGTCCTTGGTAAATTGGGTCATACAAATCATCTGGTCAGAAGAAAAACAAAAGGACCAGCAGAGTGCCCTGGTACTATGTGCTGTCTCTGAAGAAGCTGATTTCAATTCTCTGATTCTTTGCACAGTTCCAGAAAGAGTGCTGGCATGACTTGGAGTCCTGGGAAGCAGGGGAAAAAGGGCTGGGGAGAGATGTGCTGAGGAGCATGAATGTCTTAGACTGGCTATACCAATGCCATGAGCAGGTCTCGTAGACAGGCCCTGTCTGTCAAAGACAGTAGTGTTACATTTTAGGTTTTCTAAGCAGAAGACACTGTAGCAATGCAGGAGATTCCCTTTCCTTACATGGGTAAGTCTCACTGAGCTGACAAGTTCCCTTTTTGATCAGTCACTTATCTCCTAGTCTTAACAAATAAGAGCAACCCTGAAACAGATATGGGGATGAAAAGGACACAAGATACTTTACGCTGGTGTAGTTCTGACAAACTCACACTTCTCTAGTGCTTCTTTAAAAAGTCATGTGTGTGGTGCCATGTAGGGGTGATAATCTCTACCCTTTCATGCTGCTGCATGGGCTTTGCAAGGCAAAGGTGGCTCTGCATGCTGCTAGCCAGCACACAATGGGACCTGTTTTAGGTAAGGAGCCCTGGGATTTTCTGAGGTTATAGTGTGGTGTGCCCTGTAAATGTTTTTTCAAAAGAACATTGCAGGGAATTACATTTTGAGTGTGATCTTTGATACTCTGGGGTCTTGTCTGTTCACTGTCTATCTATGGGCTTCTGCTGATGAGAAAGATATGTAGCAAATTTCAGTATCTGCTACAAATGATCCCCCAGAAATAGCAGAATGCAGCCCATATGTGACAGTATCATTTTGTAAATTCCACTAACTCCTTTCACTGAAGAGTACAATTCAGGCCCCTTCTCCACACACAGCCTCTAATTGATTAGAAACAACTAACTACAAAAGAAAATTTGTAAATAAATTGCTGCAAACTTCACAGGTCCAATGAAAGCACAGCTGGCAGGACCCAAAATCAAGGCAGATTACAGCTGTACAAGTACTGATCAGAGTACAGCCTTGGGTGACATTTATGGTCATTAAGAAAGACAATTTTGATCAAACCCCATTGAAACAAGGCATGTATTCACCAACTCCACATACTGACCCCAGCATAACCACTGAGATTGCTGTTCTCTGATCTTTGCCATAGAGACTTCACATTGCCTGGAAAATGAATCTCTGCGTTTTGCCTTCATTTGGCATGGTGCTTAGAACAAAGCATGAAGCACAAACTGGATTATTAACTGAAGGCAATGCATTTCCTGAAGATGAGCTAGAACCCAAAGACCACAGGCGAGTTCCTGTTATCCAGGTAAAATATATTATATTGTCAGTTCCTGCATACATCCCATTCCCATTGGTGGCAATTTCAGCCACGCACATGTGGATCTTCCATTAACACTAGTGGGCAATACCTGCACATAGATCTTGGGCTAACACTGGTGGGAATTACATACACCTGCAACACTCATTAGCATTAATGAGAGCTCTCCTGTGGATGTCTAATGATCATTAATGGGAATTACACACATGTGTGTTTCTCATTAGCATTAGTGGCACGTGCATTTGTCATTAATATTGATGGGAAATGCAGGAAGCCATATCTCCCATTAATATTAGGAGGAAAGTTGCACTCACTGCAAGGAAAAAGCTTTTCCTGACACACCCTCAGTGAGGAAGTTTGAGCTGTTGTTAATTATGTTCCAAAGCAACTTCAGTTTGTGCTGTCTTTCAGTGAATTGTCCAAGTCTCCATGACCTTGGCCACCAGGCATAAGCTTTGTTCCCATATGAATGAAGTAGTTCTGTAAAAGTCCAAACATTTGTTTCTTTGGAACCAGACAGCATGTCATCTCTGTGTTTTTTAAGCAAACGTATTTCTGAATTGCTGCTGTTTCAAAGAAAAGTCTGTATATGCTTTTCACAGCATAGGGTGGCACACTCCAGCTGCTGAGTTATTGCCATAGGCACACCAAATTTATTATAAGTTCTTGTCATCATGACTCCATTTTACATCATGCACTAATGCAGTATTGTGTTAAACTCTGACATGGTTCCTGATGAATGTAGTAGAGACTAAAGGCCACAGCCTCCCCTCAGAGTAAAAACCGGTATGAATTTACTACAGGATGGAGCTTTTTATCCTTCCAGTTACAAAGGCATTAAACTTCAGTAACCCTTTCAAAAATGGGTACTCACACCTGCCAAGCGGTTTCCTTTGGATTTTCTGTAGGACTGTAGTTTGAGTCTCCCTTAGATCAAGTGCCAGGACTGTTGGCTACTGTCAGTGTGAGCTCAGGGATCCACGTGGCGGTGCAGCCAAGGCTTTGCTTCTGGGGAGGATTTCCCCCTCTCTCTTCCAAGGGCTAGCACTGCTTGGGTGGGTGCTGAAGAGCAAGGCTGTGCACGTGGTGTGAGCAGTGGTGACCAGACAGAGCTAAGGAAGGATGCTGATCTCCCTACCCATTATGTATTATGTATATACGGCAAGGTGAGCGCACCAAGTCCTGACTGGGAATCAAGTGATTTCCTATCAGTTCTCACCTTCATATCTTACAATTATCATATTTCTGGGACAAATTGTACTTTTTGTATTGTTTGGTATACCCACCACCTTGTACACAGGAATTATAACCTGAAACAGGATCTCTAGATGCCACTGTAAGTGCTTAGCTCCAGTTAATACAAACAAAAACAACCCCATCAGATATAAGCTATTTAAAACAGAGAGCAATATATTTAGTTTTAAAAGTGCCCTTTGGTAAGATAGTCTTATTGCTTTTCTCATTACTGTGCAGAATTAGAATAATCATTGCCCATGCAAATTAGTTACAAGCAACAATATTTGCAAATAGCAGATGAAAATGAAAGGATTATGTTTTGCAAACACAACTGCTGGATCAGATTCCCCAAGGCTGGGAGAGGTACAGATCGCACCTTCCGTGCTGCACGGAAATACCTCAGTGCGGGGAAGGGCAGGCTGTTCCACTGAAGCTGATGGGCCATTCCAGAAGCCTTCTGGAGAGAAGCAGCAGGAGAGTTTCCAGCTCTCGCAAGAGTTGCAGACAAAGCGTCCAGTGTGAGCCTCTCCCCTGCCCTAGCCCTGCCCTTTGACAGCAGGTGTTGCACACCCCGTTATCAAATATTGGTTCTGCGTCAGTAGGGGCACGTAGGAGGTGTTGTTGCTTTCTTTACAAGCAGATGTTTCATTGCTGGGCTCCTTGACCATGGCCCCTGTATGGGCTCTGTGTGTAACCAACTTCAATTCCCATGAAAATCAACAACCAATTCAGAGAGAGCCAGCAAAATTCATAAAACTGTTTACAAGCCCAGACATTCAAACTCAGATATATGCTTACATAAGGTGCACACGCTTATCCACACTCATACACACCCATCCTGGAAAGTATAATGCAGGAAAGGTGATTCTAGTGTTAATCTAGTCTAGGATGACAGATGTTAGAAGACATCAAGGAAATCACAATAATAGTATTCTGTTTGACTACAGCAGCATTAACGATTCTAATCTGTAACTACAGCTTTCACTTATAATTCAGACTTTAGCTGCTAAACAAACTAAATAATTTATCAAGTACAATATGTTCTAACTCTGCAGCTTGCTAAAACTGCAGCCATACCTTTATTTCAAAGAGTCACCAAATGGTGGAAATGTCAAGCTCTTCCTTAAAGTGCATCTTCCTCAATTCCCTTGGTAGATAGCACTGGTTTCTTTTTTTTTTTCCTGAAGATGTTTTATTGTTTTCCTACTTTTCATCAGGGTGGGGTTGCCATGGCAATAAAGTAGGATGTCTTGCTGGATTTCACCTTTGCTGTCTTGCTTCATATGGTTCTCTCTCCTCAGAGCAAACATGGTGGACGCAATGCACATACAGATGTCTGATTTCAGATTTCTTTCTCGAGTGTGCTTGGCAGCTGCTCTCCTGAGACAGGCAAAGCAGCACTTTGCAAGCAGCACTTCACTTTACATTCATCTTCCCGCTCCCTAGTGGCCACCATCATGTCTCCCTTGCTTTGTGAACTCTCTTTTAAGATGGACAAAGCTTTTCATGAAAGACTTGCTTCCAGTGTAAACAAAAAATTTTGCTTAACCATTTCAATTAACCAAATGACCAACTCAATTCTCCTCTCAAAGCTAGTTGAGCTAAAGTGGCAAAATATGCTGTAATAGATATAAACACCCATTACATATCCCAGCAATCTCCCCAGAGTTATCCCAGTTATTGGATTTAAAAGGCTGAGTTAAGGTTCTGATGTTATGCCAGTGAACTGGGTCTCACCTTCCCCTGTGCCAATGTTTATTGCCATACCAGTTTTCCCATTTAGATTTGTCTCAGGAAGAAAAAGTTCAAAAATTAAATCACTCACTGGGTTGAAGAGTTTTCATTTTATATATCTTTCCTGCATCCTTCAAAAATAGATTATAAACCTGTTATCGATATCTGAATCTCACAGTGGTAGCATCTCAAAAACCCTGATGAAAAGGATGGTAAATGCAGACTTAAGTCACAGTCCTTCAATGAACATTGCAGATCAGCTCTTCTCTCCCTGTGGAGAGAAGTGGAAATAGCTGAAATTCCAGGATACACTAATGAATAGTGCATCCCATGTTACAAAATTATCACTAATATCACAAGTATTTAAAACTCCATATCCAGTAGCTATATATCTCAAAAGTATTTTTAAAATACATGGCATTTTTAATGTCATGGGATTTTTTCCCTTTGGTGTTTGGATTCCTCTTTGCAATTCTACCAAAGCAAAATAGGGATGTGCTACATGAAGTCCTGTGGATTAGCCTTTGTCACTTTCCAAAACTCTGCTTGTAATGGCCAAGCTGAGAAAATGTTTCCCAATTTCCAGGTTTATGTTCTGCTTTCCTTCTTTCTTCCTTACTCACTAGAGTAGCATTAAGTTCCCCTTTGATTTTGGTAAGACTGCCTTGGCAGAACATCAGTGTCATTTTAAAGTATCATTATATTATTTGTTCTTCTGACTCCATTGGTCTCTGCTTGCCAGTCCCAATTTTTTTTCTTCGAAAGATACTATTAGCATAATTATTATTCTAACATTATAACACCCCAGAGACATGGCCATTGTCTCCCTTTTACATTTAGATAATGCCATAGGAAACTTGCAATCTGGGTAGAAGACAAAAAATAACACATGTATATCAAGACAGATAAGAAGAGTGCTTCGAGACTTCATGACTGTGCATGCTAAGCAGCAGCACTGCGATATTCTCTAACTTTGGGTGCTCTATAATAAGAGATTGAAGAGGAACCTCCAGTAGCTGTTCCCTCAGAAGCTCTTTCATAGGAGGGAGTACAGCAAAGAGCATGAAGTTGCTTCTCTGAGTGTCTTGTGGTTGGTGTAAGAGGTCAGCTTGTCAGATGAATGGGTGGTAGAAACTGATTTCTTAGCAAAGTCACTCAGAAGACTGAAGAAAATCTTCTGTGATGAGAGAAGGTTTAGTGCACATTATTTTGCTGACCTGGAACATCTCTTTCCAACCTGGTAGTAATGGCCTGCTAATAGCAGGCTCACTGCTGCTATCATGACAAGGACAATCTGTATTTTAGAAGACAGACTCTACTATTTCTTCCCCAAACTAACACTTCTGTGCATGACATATCACAGCTACAGAGATAATCATGGCTGTAGAGCAAGCTGTGCCTTGGCTTCTTCTCTCTGGGTTGTTTTTCAAGACAGAGACCACTTCTGCTACTTTGGACAGGACCAGGCCATCTTGTGCCTTTTAAACTAAACCTCAGCCCAGTTTATCAATGCATGTGACACAACTTCAGCTGGCACCAGCAGGCCTTTCCTCAGGCCACTTGTGACAGTGCCTGATTTTAGTGACCTAAAAGCAAGTTCTGCACAAAAAAAAAAAACAACCTCCAGTGTTCATTCTGTAGCCTGAAATGTGTGGCATGTGTAGGTCCCTTGTCCTGGAAACTGTGCTACATCTGCTGACTTTCTGCTATTTTAGGGTTGCACCAAGTCCCAGGAAATAGGTGAAAAAATCAGATTTTTTAAAAATATATTTACATTGCTTAGCATTTTTATCAGGAAGATTTTGAAGTATTTTATGTGGATATTACTATTATCCCCAGATTATAGCTGGTAGGACTCAGATAACATATAGATCAGCTATTTCCTCAAATCCATGGGAGAGTTAAGTGATGAAATTACAAATGGGATCCCCTATCTTGGCTTTCTATTCCATGTTGTAACTATCACATATCTCTATGTCATGTATGTTTCTGGTATTTACAATTTAATTCAGCTGCATGCACTTCCTGCCATTTAATTCAGTGACAATATGTGCATTTGCAGCAGTGGGGTGGGAGGGCCTATTTTTTTGGGCAGGCTGTGTGTGCTGTTTATAGTTTAAAAAGCATGTAGTGTGAAAATCTGATGGCTCTTGAAAATATCTTCCTGGACATTTTGCTGAGCCTGCCAAGAAAACTGATAATTAACAAAAGTAATTTTTGTGACAGAAACAAAAAGGCTGACCATATGCTTTGCTTATAGTCCTATACCATTTCTCAGGAAGAAAAATAGAACTTCAACCAGCATTGAGAATCATTAGAACTGAAAATACAGTTCATTGTTTACATTACAGTCCATGTTTACCTTGAATAAAAACAGAATTCAGTTTTTATGTTCAACTGCATTATTAGAAAGATCTAAAGAAGTTATTAACAAGTTTTTCTAGGCCCAAGGACACCTGGCTGAGTTGAGATGCTGAAGCATGTTATGGTGTGGTATCGCCTGAGTCAGCATATGAGCTCTATCCAGAGTTGATTCAAATAATGTAAAAAAATACTAGATAACTGCCTCAGATCTTATTAATCTGGAGGGGAAAGTCAACTGAGGATGATTCCAAACTGCTGCTGAGAAAAAAAAATTGCATAGGCTTCACTGCAGTAGAATCAAGCCAATGCAATGCAACAATGCAACTGCAATAAGGATGAACTACACAGAAGTGCTTGATATGTATGCATGTGAACACATTTATGAAAAGTATTTTGTTGTAGCACTTCAAAAAGTCTTGCAGGCCAGTGAAATGCCTTAGCTTTTCTGTCTGTGATATTTCAATAATAGCAATGCTAATGGAATATGGGCACATACAATCATTTCTCTGTGGTAAGATGGTAAAGTTATTCAGAACTTTCATGTAAACAGCAGGTTTCTTTAAGAACTATCTCTATTCACTATGTTTTTACTTGGCAACAGGGGTGCAAACAACTCTTGTCTAGGGTAGGGCAATGACAATACTCAGTCACCTTTTAATTCACTTACTGCTGAGATGCCCAGCAAGCCCTGTGACCACCTTTTCCCAGCTGCTACGAACAACTGTCTATTTGGGAGGATAATTCCAGCTTCTTTCTGCTGACCTGGGCTGTCTTCAAGTTACTGTCCTAAAAGGAAAACCCTGGCAAGGGTCATGAAACTTTGAATGCATTTATTTTTAGGACACTCAAGCAGAGGGCAAGCAGAGATGAATAAGACTTGGAATAACAGAAGATCACCACTCTTCAAACAAACCGTGACTATCTGACCTATAACAGAAGATAGCTCATGGTATCTTATTTCTTGTGGTTATTATTGTACCTACACGTAGTCAGAGGGGCAGAAGAATTCTGATATCAGCACAATTCATATGATGATGAGCCAGAGATCTTTCAGTTAAGAGCTGAGGTACATTTTGTCTCTGCAACAGGATGAGAACCATTGTGGTACATGTGACTGTTACTCTTCAGCTGTGTGATGCCTTTAATTTTAACCATTGTCTTTATTTCTCCATGTGAGTAGTTCCCTGAAAAGGAATACAATATTAATAATCTTGAAGAGTTGAAAATTTTTGGATATGAACATGCTTTAATTACCTTGCCAGCAGAATCAATAAGGAAATATCTGTTGTCTTGAAAATGGTTCAGATAAATTGAATAGAGTATTAGTATGTGTTTATCAAACAGTCCAGATCAGAATACTCTTGTTTTCAGAAATTGGATGCAATGTGGCTTAAAATAGCAAGAAAAAACATTCCTTTCTGATTAAAGAGTATTGTGAAGGGCAGGTCAGTCTCTGATTTATATGTCCATTTTAGAAACACTCTGTGTGAATACAACAATAATACAAACCTGAAGGATTTAAATCCTGTTTAGGGTGAGACAAACCCACAACTCTTAACAACCACATTGCTCAGCCTGAGAGAGAGCAGGATTTTATTGCCACTTTCAAAAAGGCTAGAAGCTCTCTCTGGAAACAGGAACCAGTTAGTGTCATCACAGCAAACACCCAGAGATATCAGTGAGGGCTGTAACTTCAGCCAAGCATCGCAAAACAAAATCAGACAAACTCTTTAGTGACAAAGATTCAGCATTAGTGCAAAAGCTTCTGGTTATAAAATAGTGAGGGGGAAAAAAAGACATGCTGTATAGGTGCAATCTCAGTAGACTGATTCAGTTTTTTCCATTAAGCATTAGCAAGGTTTTAAATAGCTGCAACCTGCATATTAAAAATGCCCATGTGTATAATACATGAACAAGGGCACCTTGGCTGAATACATTATGGAACAGAACTGTCCTCTTTACCCCCTTCACAACCACACTTTTGCTTGCTTATGTGAATAGTCAAGAATAGTGATGAGCACTTATCAAAAGTTAAATTAGGCAGTCACTCAATAGATTAAGACTCTATTAAAAAAAAAAAAGCATTCCTCCACCAATTCCTTTCTTTCCCCCACTTTCTAAAATCAGGCCATTTCTCTGCAGCTCTTTATTTAGACACAAAGCCTGGAAAATGATCCTGTTTTATCTGCAGGCTGACTGAGGCTTTTTTGTGATTCATTCACCTGCTGCTCCAGCAAAGACATAATCCCATCTTCATTTATATACCTAAGAGACAATTCAGATACAGGAAAGAATGTCTGCTACCAAAAGGAATCTGCTACATCTGCTGTGCTTGATATATATGAAGTGTGGCTAAAATCTCTCTTCAGCTGTTTGTCTTTGTATTTAGCATGAGACAATGTAATAATGCACTTGTAGGGCAGGAGTGACTCGCCGAATATTTCAACAAGACATGTAGATTTTATGCTGTGCTATTCAAAAAAAAAGAAATACTGATTTTGACTAGCCATATATTCCTGACTCAAAAGCCCATTTCAAGAAACAGAGGCACAGAATTTTTTGATTAAGAAGTTTGACTTTCTCCCCTTAAGTTTTGTTTCCCTGTGTAACCATTCTGTTGCAGCTCTCAGTAGAAGGACCAGCAATTCTGCTTTTTAATGATGCCCTCTCTCTAATGATGAAGGGGAAAAAAGAGTGCAAGTTTTCTAGTCGAGGTAGCTCTTGTCTGTGCTGCTGGTTTTTAGCTCTCAAGTGAGCAAGACAATGTATAGCTCCAAGAGATGAAGCTTCTGAATTGCTGTTATCTGTGAGAGCTTGCTGAGCAAATGAAGTGCATGCCTACACTTCTATTTCATAGTCCATGGAAATTAATACCATTTTGAGCCCTGCATGCAGGCCTTTACAGATACCTAGAATGTATTTTTTCCATCTGATTCATGCCTCTGTGAGTCATTTATGGGGCTTTCATATGCAGAGGTGTTTTTTAGGCTATTTGTAATGCTTCTTTGAGTATATTTAAACCCTCCTTTTTAACAGGGGCTCAGCACACAAGGAAAAGAAGTTTTTCTGGGCAATAATTTACAATTATAGAATATACAATGATGTTC
This sequence comes from Motacilla alba alba, assembly GCF_015832195.1. Lineage (NCBI taxonomy): Eukaryota > Metazoa > Chordata > Aves > Passeriformes > Motacillidae > Motacilla > Motacilla alba. The sequence goes on along the minus strand of NC_052023.1, from coordinate 19,660,153 downwards.
AGAAGACGTAAATTCCTTCCTATTGTAACCACAAACAATTTCCAAGAACAGACACTTATTTAGTGCATGTCCTCATAAGTAAGGAAGTCTGCCCCTTCTTGTGGGACCTGGATAAATAATATGATCTTGGCAGCCCTCAGCATTCCTATGGCCCCAGAGCTGGAGAAGAGTCCAGGCTGAAGCAGGGGCAGGGCAGACCCCTCAGCCCTTTGCAGGCTGTGCCACACTGGGTGTGGGGCTGGCAGGAGGACAGAGCCACAGAGGGCATCAGCAAGGCTGGGAGACAAAACCTTGGCACCCCATACCTAGGAACAAACATCAGCACTGCAGGGGAACAAAAGATGCAAAAACAAAATATGCAAGAGCACTAAAATGACAGAGCTACTGTCTTTGCTGAAAGAAAAGATAAAACCAGCAGACAAAAGTATTGGCAAATAAAGGATTCGGGGTTTCTTGTTACCTCCAGTGGAGATTTCACTGGTTTTGTGTTGTGCACCATCTTATTACACTAAGGGCATGAAATTAAACTTGCTTTCTTCTCCAAGAGTTTGCATGTTGCTTCCCCATCCACACGTACTCCTTGAAAATGGCTGCCAAATTTTGAAGGTGATAAAACAAAGCAATCAGTTCCTGTTTAAAATAATCAGATAATAGTTAGCAAAAAAAAAAAAAAAAAAAAAAAAAAAAAAAAAAAAAAGTCTGTCTGCCTTTTCAAACCCCTATTGAGATAAAAGGGGTTTGTGTGTGAAAAAATCAGTAACCTCCAAGACAGAGCACTTCTGTGGGAAGGTTGGAATGGTCTTTTCAGTGCTTTCTCTTTATTTTGAAAATTTTTAGAGATATAGATTTGAACAGACCAAAGAAAAGGATGAGACACCCGAAAAGTAAAGTATGAAACAATATTTAAATGATGTGTGATTTCATTCTTGCCTGAGGGCTTGCTGAATTCATCAAGAGAGTCCCCCAGGATATTTCACAGTGTGGTGGTACACGGGCTGCTTCCCTGACAGGTCATTACTGCACATCATGCTGGGATCCAGTACACAGCATGCTGCTGGCTGCTCTGCCTGCCTTGGTCTCAGGGTAGCCCCTGTAAACATAGGTCCAGGACTCTGTCTTTGGCATCCCCCCAGATGTCCAAGCAGACTCACAAGATGAGTGATTGATTTCCACTACACGACAGGGCTGTCGGGAAAAGTCATCCTCAATTCAGAAGGTTCCAGACAGGCTCCTTGATAAACTGAGGTGCATAACACAGTCAGCTGTGTGGGGTTGGCTTCTTGAAGAACTCCTTTCTGACTTCATGTACAGCAGCAGCCTCTGAGTGACTGAAATAAACCCATTAAAAAGCAGGAGGGAATACAACAACAAATATAGAACAATAGGAGGGCTGAATGAAAAATACATATTAGAGATGCATTAGAATGAATGCAACTGCAAGGCAAAAACACTTTGTTATGGGTGCAGTGCAGGCACCTCTCAGCCAACAGAAGAACTTCTTTTCTGCATCACATGGTGTATCTCAGATGTGAAAATCTGAGCTTGGTATGAGAGTTTTATGTGGCTGTATTGAAACCCAGGCTGACTCCTCTGGTCTTGCAGGAGGTGTCACTGCACTGATGGCCCTGGAGAAGGAGGACATCCCCTCCCAAGCAACCTTCCCCTAGCAAGAAATTATTATCTGACCTTGGTCCACATTCTGCCCAATCAAGTAGCAAAGCAATAATAGAGTAAAAAACCTGAGTGCTTGAAGATGGATTGGGCTGAGTTTGGTGATACAAGACCTTTATCTAATTAGGCCTTCAGAAGTTTGCATTGCTCCTGCAAACTGTTGGTGAAGAAAGGTTTTTTAGTAGTAGCTGATGTTTATAATGATTTTGAGAGCAAATCACCCAAATGTTCTGCTTTATAAATAGTGCAGCTGTGAAAGTTTTAGGGATACATGCAAAATGGGAAATACAGTGTTACTTCCATCCAGCAAAATATTCAGCCTTCCAAAGGCAGGCAAAATGTTGGGGTTTTCAGGCATGCAGGTTATTTAGGACTGTTTGCATTTAGATTCAGACCCTTGAAAATTAGTTTGCTGGCAGTATTACTCCCCTCCTAAAACTAAAATACCAGTTTGTAATAATAACAGATATATGTTGAGGGCATGGCCATGCAATGAGAAAAGAAGCTTAAATATTCAGGTTTTATGCTAGATTAAAAGAATTTGACTTTTGGCCAGTTACAATAATTTTTCAAATCCACTGAGTTCTTCCTAGAACTTTTTTTGATTACTTGGACACAGAAATCACTTTTTGAAATATGGTAAAAGAAAACATCTATTTAGCATTAGAGTGGGAGGTGTATCTGAAACCTTATTGTTCTTATTTTAGTGGAATAGAAAAATGTGGGAGTCAATAAATAGTGTTTCAGTATGAGCTAGCAGAATTGAGGAAGTGCAGTTGGGGATAGAAAATGGCTAGAGGCTGCTATGTAGATTTTACTAATCTACAGTGTGAAATCTTCAGCTATGTACTTATCCTTTCTTCCTTTCTTTCTTCTTTCTTAGATATAACTTCAGTCGGTTTATTGATTAGCTTTTACCCCAGATTTTTAAGTTGTAAAAGTTGCTGTGACTCCTGGTTTCACCAGATACCTGTCACCTTGACAGCACTTGTAGGCTTGAATCATGCAAACCTTGCATGTTTGGAAAAGTCCTTAGTTTATGAAGGCCCTGCCAGATAATTGAATGGGAACATCAGAAACAAAGGCTGTCTTACTGTAGTTCTTTGCAACACAAAAATGTCCATTGGTATTTTATGTAAGGTTTAATAAGAGCTTCTTCTTTGAGCACTCGTGGTTTTAAGCCAAAAACATAATAATATGGCAAACAGGTGACAGGGTATGGAGGACATGTGCACATGACTAATCAATGCATACTCACTCTCTGCTTGATCTGCATTCCAGAATTTAATCCTGCTTTTTGTGGATACAGATGGCTCCTTTGCACTGCAGCCAGCCTTGGTTTTTCCACAGGAAGGCAGAAAACAGTGGATGGCCACATGGGAGTACATAGGTGATGGACTGCACAAAGCTAAATTTCATCACTTGCTCGCATGGCAGTAACATAATGGAAGTAAATAGATGAAGGACTAATAATTCTAGAATAGAGATAAATTTAATACTATACATACAAAAAGCAGCCAGTAAATGTAAATGTGCTGTCATATTATAGCAAGAAATGAGGCTTCTCTGCCTCAGCTTCCCCATCTATAAGTGGAATTGTTCCACAAAGTTTCTTGACTTCTAAAAAATTTTAAACCCAGTCTTAGATCAGGCAACTTTTCTTACAGGAGATTACTCCTAATTAAAAATGGTTTCTACTCAGGACAGTTTCCTTTATTCTCTTCTGCTTTTGTAATGCCCCATTATTTCTAATTTCTGTGTTCCATTATTCTCTCAGCCCACTCTCTGGAGTTCCTCTCCCAGCACAGTTTTAGTTACCGTGGCACCCTTGGTCAATGTTCAGCTGCAGTACATGATTCTCATAGATGTTCCCATCACTCAAATTGTTCTGTGCTTAAATATTAGCATTGCTTCTTGGGTTTTTTTTCCCTAAGCTCAATGTCCCACCATCTATCATTGCCCTTCTTTTATAGCTTGTCAGCCAATTTAAAATCCATGGACAGTGCTCATTTCTAACCTGACTGAGTTTAATTTTTCAAGCATGATTTCTGAAGTATTGCATCTGCTGTCTACCAATACTGGGTACAAGATCCAAAATTGCTCAGGGTTACAAATTTGTGACACCCCCCCCCCCCCCCCCCCACTCTAGTCAGCCTGTGCTCCAACACATATGTCTGGGACCATAATTTCACTCATTGCTGTTTATTGCTCATGTTTCTGCTGTCAGCTGCTTACTTTCCTTTAAAAAACCCCAAAACCTCACTTCTGTTATTTTCCTAGGGAATGTAATGTAGTTTAGCAGATGATCATTTCCACGATTACTCTTTATTCATCTTCTAAAGTTCAGTGCCATCCAGCCATCTGGTCCTTCATTAGTTCTGCAAAAGCCCTAACCTACAAAGAAAAAAAATAGTCACATGGCTAATTTTAAGTATGTGAATCCTAACGATGCAAAGAAGACTGTTCATATTTTTTGACAGAGGCATATAGATTGCTCTTGCAGAACCAGGCCATAAAATAGTCTAAAACAATTTCTGTTGTTAATCATATAAAGTAATTAGCATGAACACTGCAATGTGCTTCACACAGAAGTGCTAATAGGCCTGTATTAAGGTTTTCCATTAATTTCTTTACCAGTTCTTTATCAATCAGACTTGTGACAATATGAAGAGCAGTGTAAATATTCACCGAAACATGTTGATGGATGTATGCTTTCAGGGCATTTGGAATCAAATGCAGAGTGTTCATCATTTCCTAATTAGCCACTTTGCTTTCTCTCTTCCTCATTGGTGCTAAAGATCAACATACAAGTACCGAATCAGCATGATCTTTTTTTGGTCTTCTGCCTTAAATAGCAGATTTTCTCTCTTAAACTACTCATCTTCACTAATATATGTGTAAAACCCCATCGTATTTGTTTTGTATTCTGCAATGAGGATTCATTTCTTTCTGTCTAGAGAGGTGTTACTGCAAAGGAGCAGGTTTTTTTCATGACTGTATCAGAGAAACACCTTTCAATTTGCATTGCTTAGTTAAAAAACAACTGCCCTGCACCAATTTTTAGAATGCCATTATTTAGGTGTGAACCATTTTGTGAAAGGCAGCTTGTTACTGCTTTATATCATAAATATCCTTTAAACACCTACTCTTTGAACTTCTGACTCATCAGTCTGGCATCTGAAATTCTCTTCTGTTAATTACAGAATACTGATCTTGCTCATTACCACTGTAACAATAACACCTAGTTGGGCATAAAATGCTGCTTCTCCTGGCAAACTGCAATGTTTCATGTTTCAGTGCTTTCTGTCACTTAGCTTATTAAATCAGTTTGCACATAGCCAGCTTTGCACATGCCTCTGCAAAATCCTGAATGTTCTTTTGTCGGCTTCTGAATGCAGACCAGACGATGCGGAATTCACAGGATGAATATCACTTGTTACCATTAACTTGTAGATCTTACCCCAGCCCAAAAATGCATTGTTGTGCATTTTGCTGAGAAACAGAGGAGATTATATATTTTGTCTTTTTGAGTATGGATCAGTAAAACAAGGAGAAATCAAGTATGTTTTCCCAGGACCTGTAGCAACTCTGCAACTGAATTTCCAGAAAGCCAGTAAATGGCTTAACTGCAACACTGCTCCTTCTGAAAAGGTAAGGCTTCCAAGCACCTTAACAGCAGAAAATCTTATTCAGATAAGGTAAAGGCAAATTCACCTACCTACCTGCTTCCAACTGATTTGAGTCAGCAGGGACTATTCAGGGTTACTTTATCTGCTTTTATAATATTAATTTGTTATGTGCATTTTCATACAAGAACAGCCTAGGAGAAAGGAACATCCTGAAGATAACACGACCAGGAGAAACAGATAGACTGGCCAAACTCTGGAGCTGGACTGAGCACAGATGTAAATAATCAACAAATAGTTCTTCCCCTAAAACAAAACCACAAAATATCCCCAGTAGGATCTTTCAGACTAAAAGATTTAAATTCCCACTATATACTTATGTAATGACAGTCCAGATGAGAAATTATTAGCAATGACGCTAAGTGTCTGGTTGACATACCAGTACTAAACTGTCAGCTATAAAGTTACATAGGTAGTAAGTGAGTTTGAAATAAACACTACAATGTGTTTCCTGACATTCACAAGTCAGAAAAAAATGTATTTTTAAACTTCTTGAAATCAAGTCACTTTTTGAAAACCTCTAGATTAAAAGCATTGTGAATTCATTTCAAGCTTACCATAACAGTCCTGATGGACCAGGATGTTCTCTGGCATAAGCAAACATGGCATCTCCAGGAAGAAGAAATTTCAGCAGAGCAAATTCAGTTCAGGATCATTTAATGCAAAATCTTCATGCAATTTCCTTTTATTTAAACCATTATTAAGAAATATCCTTCAGCTTATCACATGTGAAGCATAAGCTTCCTTTGGTATTAACTTTGACACTTGGGGGATTATATTAATATAGGTGATAGTACCTGTTAGTGAGCATTTGATTGCCCTCAATGCAGAAGGATTTACTCTTGTTATTGATTTGTTGGCTAATATATTGGTTGGAAATCCCCTGGTATTGCTGGTGGCCGCGTATTCTAAATTTTATTGGATTTGTGGGCTATTTTCCTCTGTCTTTTAACTTATGATCACTTTATAAAAAGAAGAGCCCAAGAGTAAGCTGAAAAACAATCTGTGTTTTTATTTTGCTGAAAAGGAAAGCTGTCTTGTTTTGCTTTGTTCCTGGTTGTTGATTGCCTTTGTCTGACTTTTGTCATGGTTACTCTTGAGACAGGCAACAAACTGAGAATACATTGCTACAGGAGCCAGCAAGAGAGGAGCCATTACCTCTAATGGCAAGGGGTCACCTGGACAAGTTCTGTTTCATGCAGAGGATAGAAATCAAACCCACATATCCTTCACTATGAGTGTACGGGCTGCTGTGACTTCTTTTATAGCACGACTTTCCTCCTAATCATTTCCCTCAGGTCTTTGGGCAGGGTTGATGGAATCAAGGATAAGCCAGTCTGACCCTTGAGGGCAATGTCGTGGGGATGCAGGCAGCCCCTGCCCCCTCGCACTGCCCACGGCAAGCAGGCCATGGCACGCAGGGCTGTGCAGGGCTCTGTCCCTCCCCTGCAGGTGGCACACAGCCAGGGACAGCTCCTGCAACCCAAGGATGTGCAGGGCTCTGTCCCTCCCCTGCAGGTGCACACAGCCAGGGAGAGCTCCTGCATCCCAAGGATGTGCAGGGCTCTGTCCCTCCCCTGCAGGTGGCACACAGCCAGGGAGAGCTCCTGCATCCCAAGGATGTGCAGGGCTCTGTCCCTCCCCTGCAGGTGCACACAGCCAGGGAGAGCTCCTGCATCCCAAGGATGTGCAGGGCTCTGTCCCTCCCCTGCAGGTGGCACACAGCCAGGGAGAGCTCCTGCATCCCGAGGATGTGCAGGGCTCTGTCCCTCCCCTGCAGGTGGCACACAGCCAGGGACAGCTCCTGCATCCCGAGGATGTGCAGGGCTCTGTCCCTCCCCTGCAGGTGGCACACAGCCAGGGAGAGCTCCTGCATCCCGAGGATGTGCAGGGCTCTGTCCCTCCCCTGCAGGTGCACACAGCCAGGGAGAGCTCCTGCATCCCGAGGATGTGCAGGGCTCTGTCCCTCCCCTGCAGGTGGCACACAGCCAGGGAGAGCTCCTGCATCCCGAGGATGTGCAGGGCTCTGTCCCTCCCCTGCAGGTGCACACAGCCAGGGAGAGCTCCTGCATCCCGAGGATGTGCAGGACTCTGTCCCTCCCCTGCAGGTGGCACACAGCCAGGTAGAGCTCCTGCATCCCAGGGCTGTGCAGGACTCTGTCCCTCCCCTGCAGGTGGCACACAGCCAGGTAGAGCTCCTGCATCCCGAGGATGTGCAGGACTCTGTCCCTCCCCTGCAGGTGGCACAGAGCCAGGGAGAGCTCCTGCATCCCAGGGCTGTGCAGGGCTCTGTCCCTCCCCTGCAGGTGGCACACAGCCGGGGAGAGCTCCTGGAAGCCTGTGGTGGTGACAGCAGTGTCTGGTTTGCCCATTCCCATGCTCAGCCTTGCTCTGTGCTCCAGTAATCAATATATTCTCAGTCTTTGTTATTTGGTCCCCAGGAGAGGTAAATTGATTTATCTTTATCTTTTCTTTGCTGAGGCGTAATTCCTCTGTCCTTACACACTAAAATTTCTGGTAGGATACCATAGAAGTGTCACAAGTAATAAATGCAGAATTGGGCCTCCAGGACAGAAAATGTCTCCTCTTTAGTTTTCTTCAAGATTGATTCATAAAACTTGATCAGAATTAGCAACAACGACAAAAAAGGGAGTTTAATTAAACCCATATTGGGAAATGTCTAAAGAAATAAAGTGTTTCATTATGTTCTCTTAATATATCCTACAATATTCATCCAATTAAGGTTGGCACTCAAGTTATTTTTAAGATGTAGCATGAATAAGATAACCTAAGATATTGTATGATTGCTCCAGCTGAGACATAATAGTTGAAAGTCATTTTTTCCAATAAAAATAACAGTGAACAGTGCTATTAATTCATTGTAATGATGCTACTGGGAGAACTGTATGACTTCCACTGCTGAATAATCAACAAAAGTAAATTAGCTTTAAGCAACAAAATGTGCATGTATGTGTATGTCTGTGAGTGTAAATGACCTTGAGAAAGAAAAATTGAGAAAAGCAGGTTAAATACAGTTTTAACCATCATAAGAATTTTTTTAATTATGTATTTTGAAATATAATCTATGTAAATTCAATACTCTGCCAGGCAAAATTCATTGTCAGTCTCTTCTTACATATTATAACTAAAATTCACAGACGTGTACTTCTACCTGAAACATTTCCAAATTTCAGCTTTATCCTGTGAAGAAATATGGTCCCTGGTGCATTTCATTTTTGCTTCTAATCAAGAAATTCAGGAGTAATACATTAGATTTAATAAATCTGCAGCTTCTTAGCCTTTGTCTCTCAGTCCTCACTATCTCTTTCAAGCGGTATTTAAAGAGAAAGTATTTATTCATTGTAGATATTTTTGATCAGCCTTTTCAAGCTGGTTTAAAACATTCAACCTCTTAATATAGGAAATTCATTTTTAGCTGTATTTATCTATTAACTTGAGTCCTTCCTTCCTTCCTTTTGAAGACTACATGTTTTTCAGTTTGGAGTGCTTCACAGCTGGAAAATTATAAATACTAGATTAAGTGTTGATTATTTAATTTAATAATATCCCCCAATGGCTCCTCCTTCTTTGTTTGTCTTAAGATGGTTGTTTTCCTACGAAAATGTAGCTAGAGATATAAAAAGAAGAGTCAAACACTTAATGAAATATTGATTTTCATCTTGTCTTGAAAGGAACCAGTACTTCCACAGTTTTTCTGCTGCAAATGTTCTGTGCACAAATATATATAAACAGAGCATTTTTGAACATAACCTCAGAGTGGCCATTGTGAAATTATTATATTGGTTTGGTGTACAATTCTTACTAACAACTATTTTCAAGCAGAATTTAGTACAGCTTTTTAGCCAAAATATACACATCAAGGGAATGTGAATTCCATAGTACTTCTACTGCCTAAACGTGCAACTTGAATGATGATAGATGTATGAGACATAATTAGAATCAAATTAGAGATGGATTAGTATGGTTATTCTATCCACAATTGATTTTAAGATGCTTAAATCTAACAGTACTGATGTACTTCATCCCATCAAAATTTCAGGCAAATATTCACATGCCCTTGTGTTGCTTTAGAGTCAAGAATCAAATCTTAGCAAACAGTTCTAAGATCCAAACTTCTTTTGATGATAAATCACCTGAAATAAATATTGCTATGCTCACATGTATCAGCTATATGGTACTATTGACTAAAATATGTGAATGATTTTTAGTAAGCATGATACCTATCATGAATATATTTGTGACTGTGCTGAATGATGGTGGCTAAGTAGACAAATCATGCCTTTCATTGATTAGAATTGATTAGAATGTATATTGTCTGGAATTATCTAAAACTACAAAATTGCAATTAAGCCTGTTCCAGTGCCTGACCAACATCTCAGGGAAGAATTGCCTCCTAGAGCCCAGACTAAACTTTGCTAGACTCACATCTAATTCACAGGCTTAGTCATGTCTCAAGACCTTTTCATTTGACCTGTTAAGGCTCTGGTGAGAGGAAACATTGCCCCACCCTGCAGGTCATAGCTGTTGGTGTGCACAGCTGCCTTTGCTAGGCAGAAAGACAAATTCTGGATTCTGTGTCTGTGAGAGGCAGGAAAGACAATCATTATTCAGTGGGGTTGCTGTCTTCCAGAGTCTCTTGCTTCATGCAGTGTGTGTGTGCCTCTGAGCACAGAGGGACTGCTGGGGCTTTCCCATCTTCACGTGTAAGTGATGTTTCTATTCAGATATTTGAAGCCTCATCACTGTTTGGCATTTTTTTTTAAAGCACTCTCAAGCTGAGAGGAAGTGGTAATGCACTTGGGCTACGTTATTGTGCCACTTTGCTTTTGATGGCACCTTGTGAAATAAAATGCTTGATTAAATTTTATAAAGGCTCTAAGGTTCCTGAAATGTTGGCTGAAAAAAAATCCTTTATGAGATTTTATGCTAAGTCTGTTGGTGTTGGCAGTTGCATAGTAACAATGAGGAGTTGCAGTGTGTTTTGGCTGTGTCCCAGAAAGACCCCTGGCTGAAAATGTGACTCAGAGACTTTTCATTTTTCATGGACTACTGGTGTGCTGAAAATATGTGTCAAAGTGTAAGTCAGAGATCTGAGCCTTAAAGACCTACACAGCTGAAAAAAAAATTGTTATCCCTAAATTCAAGCCACCATGAGCTTTTAACAAGAATTTGCAGCTTGCTAGATAATAGATGCAAAAACATAGATTTGGTGGATGAGTTTTGGCACCCAAACTGATCCTGGGTATCTTAGGTTTGCCTGCATCCATAGGAACTAAGATGCAAGAACAATTCTAAAAAATGGGAAAGCAAAAGCTTCTTTTTAAAATTGCCTCTTTAACCTATGAAATAGCACATAGAGTAAAAAACTCATTCACAGAATTATTTTTTTTATGTGAAAAGCTGCAGAATCTTTAAAACAAATGACCTTCCATCCTCATCTAATGTGAGGAGTTTTAACATAAACTGACTAGTGATTTGCACTTTAGCCTTGCATATTAAAATAGAAGTATACTAAAGAGAAAGCTAGAAGAAACTGTTATAAATAATGGATACTTTCATTATTATCGAGCATTTCAATTGCATTTTTGTTGGGAAGGGCCTTTTATGTAGCTATGCTATGTAACTTGCTTCCCCTGCTCATTCTCATTTTGAGTTCTAACAGAAAGTTTTGAGGACCTGAGCAGAGAAAGTCTTCCTGAGCACATAAACTTTAATAGTGATCTAACATATGCCTTCAACATCTGTGCTTTGCTGGCTTATAAAATTTCTATGAGAGTTTGTTTTGATGATGTAAGCAGCATTTCCTCGTGCTTTCTATGCATGAGAAAACAAACAAATGCAGGGATATTACACTGCCATTCCACCAATGAAATACTGTAAGCATCCAGTTTTCTGTAGGAAACAGTGCTACAATGGCACTCCATAGCCTCTCCACTACCTATAAACCAATAGGCCCAAGCCTTAGGGGAAAAAAAAAGAAACTAAATAACCTTCTCTATAGTCCTGCAGACTGCCTTTTTCCACACGTGTTTTCTGTTAAACAAATATTATTGATGAACATTTTCTAAGATGGATTGTTGTCAAGCAAAAGCTAGAAAAAGCTTAGCTCATCTCTCACAGGAGAGGAACAAATCAGTGAATTATGTGAATTTCTACAACAAATCTGTGATTAATGTGAATTTCTACAACTAAAACTTTCTCCTAGAAGGATAGAACGTGTTTCTTTTAAAGGAAGAAAAGTATGAGGACTCTGATATCAAATCTCTTAGATGCTCTAAACATGCTAAGTATATTTCAAGCTATTTGTCTTAGAGTAAATATGAAATTATGGATTTTTTTATTCCATTAAACTGGGTAGTAAAACGATCCTAGCAGGTTCCTCTAGTTCCATAAAGTTTCCAGCTAAATCACTGAGATGGAGCTTAGAAGTGTTCATGCTCTTGAGAACCTTTCTGCTAAATATAAGCTTCTATTCTTCTGATTTAGAAATTCAGCTGAATATTTATAAACTCAAAAGTAGCCCCCGGAGAGCTCTGTCTGAATTGTTCTCTAGACTATGCATTTTGAAAATGTGCATTAAACTTCTGCAGTTGGCATATCTTTCAGGGCTGTTCAGTGTAAGAACTGGGTGTTCAAAGAGATGGGAAATCTGCTCACTCATTTGGCTTTTACTCTTCTGGTCAGTATAGCAAAAACATGTTGAGAAGCTAAATCTACAGTGCCATATTTCCTTCTATAACATTAGAATATTTGCTTACTAGATCACTTTTCATGCAAAAATGTTGAAATTATCATATAACTGTCTTTGGGTTTTTTAATAGATATGACAGAAATATAAGAATATCTGGTATCATCAAGTGTTAAAGTTTTAGCAGGACACCTGTTTTACTATTTTTAAGTCCCTGGGTTTTGAAAATTTATCTCTCCTACTGCTGGTTTCCTAACTTTATGTGCTATCCAGAGGTTGCTGAAAAATTTATCATGTCTTCCTGCTCACTATCAATTGCTCTTCCTCTTTCTAGCAGTTCTATATTAGTCTGATTCTGTGGAGGGATAAACCCAAGCCACTAATGTTACAAGTTTTTAAGCACTCTGGAGTCAAAGGAGATAAGCTGGGGAGATATTCCAAATATTTCAATGACAACAAATTTAAACCAATAATGATTTTTACAGGACATTGGAAGGAGATTGTTGAATTTGGAGCAGAATGGTGACTCCCTGCTCATGTTGAATGTAGCCAGAAAAGTACATTTGACTTGTACACAGTGTTCTGTTACTTTCCAAAACCAAAAAATAAATTCAATTACCAGGGGAAAGAATATAAAGCCTTGCAGAGCTTTTGCAGTCTCATAGAAAAAAAGATGTAAAAAACATGTACAAAGAGATCTAGAGATGTAGATGAAATTCAGCCAGGTTTTGCTAAAATGACTGGGGTAAATAAGACCACAGAAACATGGCCAGAAGCCATCCTTTAGCAGACAGTATTTCAGCTGTACGCCACTCTCTGGGAGCAGTTCAGGTTCTTCTTGCTGATGGTTGTCCCCACAAACTTTCAGTGTCATAACAGTGTTGGTGTCCACCTGTTAGGGCTGCTCTATGTAGGAAGTCACTGCAGGGTAAACATAAAGATATGATAGCACAGGGGGCTTTCCTCTGAATTTCCTTCATACAGCACCTGCAGGCAAAACACCCAAGGTAACCAATTCCCCTTCCAGTGCCAGCTCACACAGAGCAGCTGCTGCTTGCTGAATGCCTCCTTCCATACCCTAATCTGTGTCACCTTCTGTAACTCTAGATCTGTCTTGTGGCCATAGCATTGTTCTAATTTTCTGCCAGTGTCTTCTGTTGGCAAGTGCTTTCTGCCATCTCTCAAACACAAAAATAAAACCTGTGCTCCTTGCCTCTGTGGCAGTATTATTGCTCTTTAATGACAAATAAAAATGGTAGCAAAATGTTTGTTGCTGCAGTAAGGATTCTTTAACCTGAAAACATTGTGAAGGAATGATCTGGTTATTTTTAAGATAGAAAAAGAAGTGTAAAGGCTGGAAACCTTTGTGCTTTGTTCTTTATTTTATTTGATTGAGCAGTTCCTCACATCTAAAGAAGCTATCCCATAATCCCTTACATCCTTTTCTTGCACTTTCTATAGATGCTGATCATTTTCAAGGACAGAATATTGGACAGGATATGTGGGGCTTGTGCTCTGGCACAGCAGATCCAGTGCTCAAATTCAAGGTGACTTACAGCACAGCTGTTGTCCTTTGGTCCTGGAGCCGGTTCCTTGTGTCATCCTGTGATAAGGTGTGGCAAAGTGACAAGTTACCTAGATGTATTTAATTCGAAATGAAATATGTTGCTCTTTTTTTGCTTCTGTTTATTAATTTTTTATTTTAATGGCATGTCATCTTAAAATATATACTTGAAAATGCTTCTGAACTAGGGAATGTCTTAGCCTACAGGTCACTTTATTATTTATTTATGCTTTCTTCCACACCATCATGCTACAAAATATGCAGCAAAGAGATTCTGAGTTTTAGGAGAGGTAGGTGATGTCCCAATGCAGAGTGAATAAAATAATTATCATTATCAATTGTGATTTTTGTGTGTGTGTGTGTCTCGTAGTGCTTTGAAGATACACCTATGAATGCACAGTCTGGCCCACACTGTGTTTCCACCTTTGCACAGAAAAATACTAAAAGTTCTGCTAAATCCTTTCCTGTTCTGACCTTCCAGATCTCCACTGCTTCAGTGAACCCTTTTGCATCCTGACCTGTAGCAGGTTGGCTTGTTATGGTAAATCATGGCAGGTCGTTTTTAAGGGCCAGCACCCCATGCACTTGGTACCAAAAGCTGGATGTTCTCAGCCTGCTGCACACACATCCTTCACCCCTACTGCACTCCATACACGCTGAGAATTTGAGTTGGAAGGTGGGTAAGAGAGCTCTTTGTCTGATCACCTATAAAGGCAGAGCCCCCACCACGGGACACTCAAACAGGTCACTAGGTATGAACATCTAAATACTTGGTGGTATAGGAGAAAATTCAATTTTTAATACTTGTGTGGAGAAATGTTACTTTTTCTCAGGAAAACTTGAATTATGACAGAGAGGTTACACTGAGATCAATGTGAAGTTTTTGCTTCCATAAAGAGTAGATATTGATGGCTATTGATGATAATTATGCAGCAAAATCTAGGTTAAAAATCATGCCTCAGCTGTGTGTCCACAATGCTTGGATGTTCAGGCAAGCAATGAATAGAAAAGTTGGGTTCATCTGGCACTTGACATCATCTCCTTGGAAAGAATTCTATCTGCAAGAATGAGCTTATGCAGTTCAAGATATGAGACAGGTACGTCCTATAAATAAAGCAGGGAGAGAGATAATTGCTGTTGCTTATTTTGAAATGAGTTTTGTGCAATGCAGTAAGTATCTCATTGTCTAGTAAAGTTTTGGTTCTAAATAGTTTGGTTTAAAACATATTCTTAAGAGTTGTCATTTTCTGGAAATTCTGTAAAACTTTTCCATGAGAATTGAGCTCAGCTCCATATTCAGTAGAAAGGGGCATACTTAGGGCTAAGAACTGCACCCTTAAATTAATGTCAATAGCAGCTGTGTGTGAGCATCCAAGGACAGACTTTTTTTTCCTCAGGGTATGTTCTACTTTGATGTTCCTAGAGTCTATAACCTTTTAAAGTTAATAGAAGTTACATGCTACAGTATACATCAAGGAAAAAAGATACACCCTGCAGTTAAAAATAATAACATTCCTCTTCATAGACCACTACTGGGCACTGTGTTCACATTGCTGAAAAACATGCCTTGAATTAGGCTCTGTACTGGTGATTTATGTAGTTATTTACATCTGCCACTGCAAACAGAAATAGAAATGTTGGCCTGTCATGGCAATGGGCAGACTAACAAGTTCCTACTACACCACGACAAATCATTAGTGTGGCAAATCAGCAGCTCTGCAGCTGCAACTGCCAGCTCCCAGCAGTGCTGCCTGACATGGACTAAAGCAGCAAGGGCTGACCTGCTGAGAGTGATTTCCCTCATGATTCTGGAGGCAAGTGTGTGTCTAGGCTTCCTCTGGCCACTAGTGGAGAGGCAAGACTAGATTTTCTGGGTTTATATCATCATGTGTGTCCCCGGAATAGAATTTCTTTATAGTTCTCCACCATTCTTTCAGCTCTTGTGAAAGCTTGCATGTGTGTGTTTGTGCCCATGAGTTTCTCTGCCTGTGAGGACCCCCTTTGCCTGGCTGTGACCCCACCCAGCTCTCATTCCCATGCTGGGAGCTCCCCACCTGTCTTTGAGCTGCTGCTGCAGAAACACTGTGCTGTGATTGTTTTGGTGTAAGAGACAACAGCAATAACTATTTAATAACATAACCAGGTATTGCCTCACAAAAGGGAATATGGTGTTTACCCTTGAGTACACAGTATCATTTTATCTGCTTGCTCTGAATGACACCTTTTGCATGCAGCACGTTTTATATTGATGAAGCAATGCCATGGCAGCTTCCTGCATCTGCTCTCTCTGCTGCCTGAAAGTGGCTGTAATTATTAACATGATAGCTAATCAACAAGAATAGCTGCCAGACAGTATTTAATGGCCTCAAATTTCTCTTCTCCAGAAACTGAGGACATGAAAGAGAAAACGAGTGCACAATATGTTCATTGATTGCAATATGTTCATTCTTATCCCTACACGTTTTTTGTTGAAATCCAGTTACATCGTTCCACTGGAGTCTGAGCCACTATATGAAACAAGAACCTGTTCTACAGTACTTCTTAAAAGGAAAATTAAAACAAACCCTGCAGATATCACTAACTTGTGATTATCTTCCTTGAAAATATCCATCTCACACTATAGTTGCAAACAAGTGCATACTATCTGCTATGGATGTTCATAACGCTATCGTTTCAGTTGAGTAAGCTTGATATTTTAAACAGTATTGCCACCTTGTGGTACAACAAGTTTTATCATTTTGTTTCTTTTTGCAACTTTTTGATCTTTATTTTTTAGCAAAAATTCCTGAAATGCTGTAGCACATGCAACAGGATGAGTATCGTCCCAGGTATAAAAGATTCACAGAAAGAAAAAAAAGCTTATATCTGAATGTCATAATATATTATATTATATCATATATACATCATATAATATATATGAAAGTTCATCAGTCCTTTAACAATGCAATTATGCAATTTTATCTTCTTCCACTGAAAGGAAGAGAGTAAGGTCATTGTGAGACACTTAATTATAAAGGCTGTTTTAATAATTATTGCCCACTTTTGAAATTAGTTTGTTCCAGACACATATCCCTCAGCAAGTGTCTGGACTCTTCATGTGTGCTGAGTAGCACCTGGTGTTACATTCTCCTACTGAAGGAAAGAGGCTGTGACTTCTGCTGCAGATTAAGAGATAGGCAAGATATTTTTCTCTCTCTTAAGAAAAATGTCAAGCTGGTTATTTTCTGTTCAAATAGCAATTCTTATATCAGAATTTCTTATATTCTTGTTATCAGTCTTCTGGTGACCCTGAGAAAGTATTACCCAACACACACAGAGCCAGGGCTTTCCAAACATGAAGCAAGGCCCTGTAAGTGAGCAATGGTTTCCCTGGGTCTTTGCTCTCTCACATTCATCTCGGAATTGTTCTATCTGCTCTGAAATCAGTAGTTTTCAATACTCTGGATTTAAGCTCCTGTAAAAATCTGCCAATTCCTAAACAGGTACCTTTGAAAATCTCACCAGTGTGAAACACTGTATAGTGTACATGAGCTCATGAACTCCATCTTTTTCTTTCAGGACACTGAGCTTATGAAGAAGAATTTTCTTGTTTGGGGGTAAAGTCCAGGGACACGACATTGTTACAGAGGGAATTTATAGGCAAATAACTTTTCTTGATAAACCAAGGATTCCTGACAAACTTTCTCCATATTCAAGCTTATCAAACCTGTACAATTTGGTGAAGTATTCTGTTTTAACTTTCCTGAACACTAATCAAGATAGATGGTTGTGGAAGTAATATCTTCAGCCTGGAAAGTCCCAAAGTGAGCAGCCTGCTAATGGAAATATGCTAAACACAAAAAACAGGATATGTATTTACATATGAGCTTCAGGACTGAGTTATAATACTTACTGACATCTAGGTTTTTCCTTGAGCAGCGAGCATTGCTGGAAGATCTGTGCCACATTGTTCCTGTTTTTACTCCAAAGATGAAGAGCTTGTTCCAAAAATTCTATTCTGCCTGGTAAGAAACTTTCCCTCTGTAAGAAACCAGAAAGTGAACATATGAAAATAAATTAAGATTTTAACAATCTTTATGTCTTCGGATGGATAAAAGCAAAATAAATCATTCTTTCACTGTAGTGATACCAGAAAATGTAGTGTTGTGATGCTTCAGGTTTTAGAACACAGTATACATGATGTACTAAACATCCCTTACACCTAGAACCTGACTGAGACAAAAGATGAGAATTAAATTTATCTATGCATGAATGTTCATCATTTGAACATCTGCCAAAATATATCTAGTTATTTTAATTCTCCTGTTCAGCAAAGCTGACCATCTGCTCTGTCATCAGCAAAGATCTTGTTCTGAGAGCTAAATCAAAAGATCACCTGTCTTGTATACCTTGTTCTCGCTTCACAGAAACAACATTTTAATGGTATCCATCTGTAGGAGTGATGGTGACCTGCAGCAGGCACATACTCATTGAGCCAAAATTAGCAGCTGGAGCTGTAGAAATCAGAATGTCAGTTTAAATTTTTAGGCTCTGTCAATGACTAAAAGGCATCAAATTAGGTGTATGGCTTAAAAGAGTCATTCTGTATAATTGTAATACAGAATTTTCAAATACCTATAAAAGTCAATGACACAGAAATTAAAATATACCCACATTTCTTAAGGTGATACTAAAGTTTGCAATGAACCATTGAACTTTTATCTTTATATTTTCAGGTACATCATAATGCAGAAAGGTTCTATCACTGCATAAATATAAAATGTAATACATACAACAAACTGTCAAAGTAGTTTTTAATATGGGAAACTGAGTTTTTTAGTGTTCTGATTTTAATATAATTTCTCAAACTACAGAAGAGCATATTCCATTTTATGAGAGAAAGTTAAAGGCTGATGTTAGAACATTTACTTCAGTGCTCAATAAGAGAAAAGTGTTAGAGAAAAGGATATTATCAGATCATTTGACTTAGTTAACAGGTTTCTGTATTGCTTGCACAGCCGACACTGGCCTTGCAGAATTTTATTGTCTTAGATTTAACAGTAAGAATGTGGAAGCTTTGCAGGGTTCACAGAATTCACAGAATTCACAGAATCACTAGGTTGGAAGAGACCTTAAAGATCATTGAGTCCACACCATGCCCCAACACCTCAACTAAACCATGGCACCGAGTGCCACATCCAGTCTTGTTTTAAACACATCCAGGGATGGTGACTCCACCACCTCCCTGGGCAGATCATTCCAGTAGTTCATCCCTCAAAGTCCTCAACAAAGTGTTCACTTTCCCACAGAGGGAAATCTCCCGGAACCAGGGATTTTGGGAGCTGGCTCCCCTGGCTCAGTCTGCCTGAGGAGAGCTGCTCCTGCCAGAAACCCCCGCGTGTCTGTTCCTGCAGCCCCAGCCAGCTGACCTCCAAACCCTGCCAACACTTGCAGTGTTTTGCTACAGTTGCCAAAACTCGAACTTTTCTCTAATTGTGGCTGCATTGTTGATGCTTAGCACTTAGCAAAAGGCACCATTTATGCTTTGTGCTTATTTGCAGGGCAGCAGAAATCTTTTGTCTAGCATTGGACTGAAGTTGTTTCTGTGTGCTGAGTATAGTACTGTCAGCAAAAAATTACATGATTTCATCGTTTCCTATCAATACCAATTAGTGGTTATTTTCCAGAACAGTCCAATTTAGATGAAGCTAAGCTATTAACTTTATTAGTATTTACATTACCCTGGTGATCATGATTCAGCTTCTTTAATTAGGCACATTAGTATGTCTATGTAAGAGTGCATTTCTGTAGATAGTCTTTTTAATTTTTTTTTTTGTTAGAGACTCATTACTGACACATCACTTTGTGTGCCCAGAAACATGGGAACAATGTAGCAATTGGGCCTTATCTTTGAATTTCTCATGATCTTTTTGAAATACTTTTTAATTGAAAAATCATAGGATGACGTTCAAGGAGTAGAGATGATTTGATATTGAAAAGAAAAATCAAGTAATGCTTCTCTTTACTACACAGCTTCACAGCAGCTGAGATTTCCCAGACTCAGCCTGTCTCTGTCAGCCTCCTGTCACTACAGTTTAACTGCTGGGCTGGGCAAATTGGGGAAAAAGGGTCTCTGATATTTCATATAAAGTTGATGCATTTTTTCCTCCATCGAGAGTGGCCTGTTTCAATATGTAAGATGTTCAAATAGATGACATTAGCATACTATCTCTGAACAAAGCACTTTTCTCTGTGCTAAAGTTGTCCGGGTAATGGTAAAAAGTGATTCTGAAGGTTGATACTGAGTATAATTGAATGCATTCAGGGCACAACTGCAGATCTCTTGAAAATGTCATAAACTGTGCAAAGCTACTTCCTTGGTGACAGTTTGTTGAGCATAAAAATGGAATCTGTAGAGCCTAAGCTATTTATTTCAATTCAGTGAGATACTCAGCAAAGCTTACAACTCTGCTATATTCCATATAAATGCAGGGTCTCTTAAACACACAGACAATGTCATCTATATTATAAATATAGATCCAACACTGCCTTTTTGTGTATCTCTGTGTACATGCCATATAAAAACACCAGTACTTAGAGAAATAATATATTTACTTTGCACAATTTAAATATTTTCAAAATTAGAGAGCAACAGAATTTTGGTTTTATACACTCTATCTCTGGCTTAGAGCATATTGTTTCTAAAGTAAACAGCAGGATACTTTAAAATAGCAAAATTGTGCCTGTGACTTCAATGGCAGCATGGACAGTTTCTCTAATATCTTTGGATATTTGTTTCATTCACACTTACTAACAGTTTGTAAAGGCCTCAGTTTTGCTGATAGAAGCATTTGTGGATTTGTGTAGTACGGCACTAAGCTGAAAACAGGCAGATGATGTACGGAGTGTAGAGAATATTTTAAAGAGTAATACACAGCTATGAAGAAATTATTTGTCTAATTATATGACACAAAGAATTGTGTTTTCTTGATGGTTTGGATTTTTGAGAACAGAATGCCTTTTATTTTTCAAGGATGATAGAAAAATGCATGCAGCCATGGCCTGCAGAGCTGTTGCCAAGGTGTTCTACAGCACTAGGCTCCTAAAAGTCCAAAGTAATTTTAATTAGTAGCAGCACAAATGTATTTTGAACAGCTAAACAAGTAATTATTTAATTCTGTATGTGACTGCCTTGAAATTAGTCACCAAACAGACCTGTCAACTCTTCTGTTTTTTTTGTGAGACTCTTCCACCTGAAAACAGAGGGAAATCATCTGTTCTCTTCTCCTTCTTCCAAAACTGAAGTCACCTCCCACCACAGTAAATATTTCAAGTGGCCATGTAGAAATAGAATGTATTCCTGCAAAATAGTGAAGGGAGAAGGACAGGCATCAGGGTTCCTTAAAAAAAACCCCATAAAGACAAGTTTGAAAAAGACCAGCTATTTCTGAGAAATAGAAGGAGTAGGAAGAGTTCAGAGTTCAGACTGAAGATGCTTTACTGTGTAAAGGGTGTGAGGCTTCAGTAAAAAGTTCTTGACTATTCCCTCATTTGTTAGGAAAAGGGTGATTTAAAATTCCATCTCAAAGGAAAATAATGTAAGCGTCTTCAAAGATGTTCTAATCTTAGTTAGAACTCAATAAAAAATAAGACTCAATATTTCAAACACTTTAAGGGAAATATGCATAAACAAAACAAGCTAACTGTATCTTGTCAGTCTCAGTGCTAATTTTTTTCCCATAGTGATATCTATTTGATCTCAATGAAAATTCTGGATGCACAAGAAACGTGAGATTGCACCATTAATTTTACCAGAAATAGAAACCTATTTGCTAATTCAGATTCCTAAAAAGTTATTTGCAGAATTTGAGCAAAGTGATCCATAAATATTTCATTTTATTTCCACCTAAGGGCCCAAGGGATATTCTGGAAGCATAAGGAATGAAAAAACCCCAATAGATGTGTGAGATGTGTGCATATGTGTGTGTATGGACACACACTATATATACATACATACATACATATATATATATATACACACAATTATATGCCACTTTATTTTACACTAGTCAGACCACTTGTTTCCTAATATTTTCAAGGTAGGCAGATGCACTGAAACGAGGTCATTTACACCTTATTTACATATTGTCAAGGGAAAGAAAAGGTGTTTTTTAAGGCGATTAAAGAGCTATAATGAACAATAATATGAAAATGTAAGTTTTATCTTAATGATAAAAAGAAATCTGCCCATAAAGTCCATTAGGCAGTAGAGTAGCACTTCAAAAGAAGTCATGGATGGATCAACAAAGTCATGTTCAAAGTAGGCCAGATAAAACATTTAAGAGGTGTGTTGAGAGGATCATCTTGTAATTATAGTGCAACTGAAATGACTCCAATGGTCTTATCCAACCTTCTGATCTCTAAGTGGGGGATAAACAGAACATGGCATTTGAGCGTGAAGATCAAATGAACAGAAAGTCATCTGTGTCTCTAGAAGATGAGTATTTTTCCAAAGTTAGCAGACATGTAAAAGGGCAATTGTATTTCATGTATAACAAATAGGAAGATAGTGAATCATGGCTGAATTATGGGACGTTTCCCTCATTTAGAAAAAACGACAGAGTCCTCCACAGTGAAGTTACATCACTTCTCCAGTTTTTCAGCGCTCTAAATATGATGTAGACTTGTTAAGACAAACCTTGTCCAGTCTCATATGAGGTGAAAAAATTACTTGGCTGGTTGTACAATCAGGTTTTGATACCCGCACAGTGCCACAAGGAGTATCAGCAGAGATAACGTGGTTTTCCTCCTGAAGAGCCATAGAAAGTATTTTCCCACAATGTAAAAAAATCAGGAAAATGGGTTTTTATTGCAACTATTTTGACTTCTGTTTTGGCAGTTTTTTCATGTGTAGGGGCTTTTTTTTTTTTTTTGCAGAGCTGTCACATTTGCTTCCCTTGGCAAGCAATGGGGTATTTATGTAGATACCACAACTTAATTTATGATATCAAGGCTGACAATGAATGTGGTAGTTATTACACGTAAAAGATGGCTAACTTTAAACACTTGTAGGAGAGATACTGAAATAGATTCTAAAGAACAGTAGAAAACTAGATGCAAATCCATTGTTCATATTTTTATGACACATTTCCTTCTCTCTTTGTATCATGAGCTCTCTTATCAAGAGATTTTAACATCCCATTCTTCTTATATAGCTTTCAAGCCTAGTACTAAAATATGGCAATCTATTTGTCAGCACAAGGTCTTTATGACGAAGTAAATAGTTTGCTACAGGTTACAGCACCATTAAGTTCTATCATTCACAGCTGCTCTAAGATATAAAATTTCTTTCCCCAGTTAAAGCATGCATGTCCCATATACAAGACACAAACATGGTGCTTGCTGAACTGCTGGTTTTATTCCTGTTTTTCCCTTTTCAGTCTGCAAGTTCTACCCATGAATACAGTTTGTTCTTCTAGACAAGTCGTCTAGGACTTTGCCTCTTCTCTGTGATCTGTCTTATTCTAGCTATCATTTTAGTATTGATTAGTATATCATTTGGTATTTCTTTTAGCTTGCCACCTATCTGATTGTTCTGCCCTTCTCTCTGTCCAACCCTGCTCTGACTGCTCTGTCCTGTCCCTGTCCCCACTGCTCATATCAGCTGGCCTTTGCTAACTTCACTGTCTAGAAAAAGGTAGATTCAAGGGGTATTTGAGCAAAGGCAGAAGTGTGCACAGAACCCAGACTGAGAAACCTCATTCTATTAGCCTTTATTGCCTTACTCGCTGTTGTACCCCATTATCTGTCTTCACAAGGTTCAGAGGAACTTCTCTGAGATGCAATGATACCAGTCCATGGAAATCCACATTCACTCCATGCCAGATATCCCAGGGTGAATCTCAGCAGGAAAGTTCTGATATGTTGAGCCCAATATGATCTTGCTGCATCTTTATAGTAATATTGTCCTGCCATTTTCTGCCAGACCATGCAAATTACATATGTTTAAATATATTCAAAAGGGTGATTACAAATGCTAAAGAGCAGGAGAGTAAACGACAAGTGAAGAGAGATTTAAACATCTATAGAGGTGTGCAGTTAATTAAGCTAGCTACTTCTCAGTCTTGTTGGCTGGATAATGCAATCTAATTATTAGTTCAGAACCAAGAAACACCAAACATTTGTCTTTCTCTGACAAACATTTGGTATTTCCATTTTCAATTCACAAGTGCCACAGCACAGCTCACACTTCACTGCTCTCCTACAGCATCTTTCTTAATCTTACACTAAATAATCGGGCTATTTATCCCCACCCTAAGTGCTTTGGTGTGCCAACAGGGTGAAAATCCAAGCACTCACTCTCACTTTGTCTCTAGTGACTGGAGATAATTCACCACTATCATCTCAAACAGTGTCACCAGCATTCATTCCTACAACCATTCTGATTTAACATTAGGGCAAAATTAAAATTGCCACAGCATGAAAACACTTGCAAAGGAAATATTTGTATACTGTTCAGAATTGTGCAATGAGACTAATACACTAAAACTATTGAAAACACAGATTGCAGGTAAACACACGATCAGCAATTTAAAAGTTAAGTGTTGTGTGTTGAGTTTTTCATTTGTTTCCCCTTAAAGGAAAATAACTTGAATAAAATTTTTACAGTCTCCATAAAAGAGACAATAGATTGTTAGTTTCCCTTTACAGAACTCTTTCTTCTCTTAGAAAAGCAATAGTGATTCAGGGAAATAATAAGCTGACACAAAGGCATGCAGAGCTGAAAAAAAGTTTCTATATTTGCTGTTGCACTTAGCTGGGAAAATAAGTTGCCATGAATAATTCAGTAAACAACTTTCTGGTCCACTCATAATACACTAGGAGTTCACGTTTTTTCTAATCTCACTGTTTATTTCCACTTATTTGACAAATATACAATTTAAACTCTGTGGATTAAACCCACTAGAAGGATAAATTATCAAATCATACAATATTTCTGTTTGGATGAATGTGAAAGTGTTTACTGTCTGAATGTGTCTACCTATATATATATATATATATATATATATAACTTAAATATGAGCAGTTAGCAGTTGTACATACAAGCAACTGTTCACTTTGTTTTATTGTACTGCACTTCCATTGAATTCTGATCACTATTACACTGAAAGCCCCATTTAGAGACAGACCTATGGTGGGGGAAAAAAACCCTAAAATAAAAATAAAAAAGAGAGGAAGAGAAAAAGAAAAATAAATTTTTAAAAAATTACAAAAATTAACATAAGTGTAAATTTACAATGCATTTCTGGAATCAGAGATTAATTACATAGCTAAATTCACTGTTTGGCCAATGAAAGTGAGCACTGTTTCTAAGAGAAAATTAAGTATTGCATTGTGCCAAAAATCTAAAATTTTACAATTCAGCAGATCTTTTGTGCCATCCTGTTGTGCCCCAGCAAATATCTTACCTTAAATTTGATAATTTCACAATATAATTTCAATTTTTCATTGAACAATGGTATAAAAAATTAAGGCCTTAGTGTCATCACTTCACACAGAAGAGCAGCAACAGAAATTATAAAAATAAAGATAAACAGTCCTAGTACTAACATTCTTTTGAAAACTTAGAGATCAGCAGTAAGGTTGACTGTAACTCAGGGGTTAGTGAGTTATCTGAAAGATCTGGTCTTGCTCTGGATGACACTGTTGTTTTATTTTATCATCTTTGTGCTCAAATTATAAGGCAATGTGCCAAAATCCTTAAGTAAAAGGAACAAAACCCAAGATTTGAATGCAATTTAGGTCCTTTCAATTCAATGAACATTTGGCCCACAAAGTTTTACTTACACCTAAAGAAAGTGTCTCATGATTTCTTTTTCTCCATGTTCTATTTCACGCCACTGTGAAAGGCAGAGCTACATGAACCTATATTAAGCAAAACACTCATTGCACTCCAACATCCTTGGAAAGCGGATCGACATATGTTCACAGGCACAGACAACCCTCTCCATTTTCAGCCTGTTGATTTATGGAGCCCTCAGATCAGTGTGTGGCATTTCAATCATTTGCCACAAAAGCTCTGGGGCTTGGGGGTGGTTTTGCAATTTGACACGTGAACTGATTATTCCATTTGGGATTGGGCAGTGTCTGAATAAGAGGATGGAATCCTACTTTTTGAGGGGTAGAGCTGAATGCAGGGTTTAAGACAGTTCCTATCATTTTTAGAGGGGCCTGAGGACTCCCTGACCTGCCCCTGTGGGCCAATAACCAGTTTGCAAAGGCTATGAACACTCTGCCACATGAGTCCCCAGATCTTTGGCACCTCTCCACTGGTGCAGGGGCTGAGTGCATGGATCCAGGAGATGCTGGCCACAGCCAGCAAGAGGGACAGAGGGGAGGTCCAGTGATGGGCCAGGGACACTTCCCACACCCTGACAGACACTTGGAGCCCTTGGGCACATTGAGAGCCAATATCCATGACCAACACCACAGAAAGGAAACTTAAAACTGTATCTTGGCCACAAACTGGAACAACCTCCTTCCATTTTTCCCTCCAGAATGGGATGCAGTCAGCACTTTCGGCCTAGCAGAGATTCTGACTTACAGCGAGGCCTGCACTCTTGCGTTTACCTCAGCATTTTCCCACAGCTGACAAGGGATTTGGGAAAGCTGCCAAACCTGCGCTCCGTTTGAATAATTCTTTGAGATAT
This sequence comes from Motacilla alba alba, assembly GCF_015832195.1. NCBI lineage: Eukaryota > Metazoa > Chordata > Aves > Passeriformes > Motacillidae > Motacilla > Motacilla alba. Next base: position 19,633,834 of record NC_052023.1, on the reverse strand, counting down.
TAGAGAATAAGGGTGCCTAACACACCAGAGGCAGGAATTTGCCTTGCCTCAGCCAGTGGCACAAGGTGGAAGCAGTGCCTGGATACACGCTGTGTTCTCAGGCACCTTCAGCACCCGCACAGGGAGCGTTCACTTGCCTCAAACCACTGGGGCAAACCATGCAAGAGCTGAGGTTTGTCCAGGCACAAGCTGATTGTGAAGCAGCTAACCTGCTGCTTTCACTGATGCCACAGGCTGGAATGACTGATGGGCACAGCCCAGCTTCCCTCAGTGACCCAGCCCCCAGGCTTGATTTGTCATAAGGAAGGGATAAACTCTGTATGTAGCCACTGCTCATAGCTGACAGCCCACAAGGTGGCTGCTCTGGGATACAAGTGAGTGTGCATGAACCAGCCCTGGAAACACTGCACTTTAGCTTAGCCATTTTAGCTGGCTTGGATTCTTTTTTTTTTTTTTTCTCTCCAGTGTTTTTGCTACATGGGGACTGGAGTGCTGCATTGCCTTAAAACCTGCCACTGCATGGCCACTAGTTATGAGAGGATAAAGTTACATCTACTTCATTAAGGGAAAAACACTACTCTTCAATTTGAATGCCATTTATTTTTCAATAGAAAGTCAGTCATGCTCAAAAAGCAAGGAATAACATATGGGGGAAACAGTAATACACAGACCAAGCAGAGGAGGCTATTTCTCCCAAATTACAGCTTGGCATCAACATGAATTGCAATAAATGGATCTTCAGCATCGGTATTAATCTGGAAATTAGCCATTCCATCACCAGAAACATACACCTGCTTTCCAGTACATTTGTTGTTCTCCTTTTGTCCAGAAATAACATCACAGTAGGTACCAGCAGGCAGTCCAGTTTGCACATGGACGTTCATATTCCTGTGAGAAAATAAACACAATTTATGCATTGTTTTTAAAACAGGTATTTCAAATGGTGTGTAAGATTTCTTAACAAGATCTTACTCCCCTATCTGAAGGGCATTACAAAGCATGAGCTTTCTGATCCTACCCCTCCTACACTCCCATTTAAGCTCTCTGGAGCCAGCATGCACTCAAATAACTCATGTTGGATTGCTGAGGAGGGATGCTAGTGTTCTCTCTGGGGACACTATTTCTGCCACTGACTTACCAGTCATCATTATTGAAGATGATGAAGCCTTTATTACCACGGCCAAAAGCCACTTGATTGCTGCCATTGTCCCACCAGTTGGAGAAAGGCTCACCATCCACCACGTTACGGAAGATAACCATGTTCCTGAAAACACAAGCCATGTCTGCCACCGCACCTGCAACTCCTCTAAAGCCACATGCAGCAGGAAGCAAAAGCAACAGCTCTTGTTTCTCCCCAGTGCCCTACCTGATCTGACGCCAGCGATGTTCACAAACCCAGTCGTTGCCACAGGTCGTGTCTGCATTGATTGTAACGGGCTTTGTGGAGCCATCTGCGTTACTTGGGGGCCCAACCCAGTCATTGATGTCCTGTCAGGAAAAAGACAGGTTTATGTCTTCTGACTGAAAATGCAGAGAGCCCCTCTGGTGAACAGAGCTAGAGGGAGCACCAAAGTTTCACTGGCTACATCCAGCCTGGGACAGGGAAGTCATTCGACAACCTGAAATGCACTGGATATACTTCTCTGGCCCTGCTCTCACCCTTAAAATCCCCATGGATGGATCTTCAACATAACCAGCTCACCTTTCCATTCTCAAAATATCTTGGCCAGCGAAAACTTGACATCACACGTGTGAAGCCATATGGGTGGGCGAGCATGAAACCAACTGCCATTTTATAGAGCCTGTTTGGTGGACAAACAAGGAATGAGACATGGAAGGAGGAACCTGCCAGGGAACACACAGACAAACAAGCAAAAGCAAGAAGCATCACCCAGACAAGAGCAATCCCTTACCTGGCATCCCAGAAGATTAGAATAGAAGCTCCACCAGCCCCGTGTCCTCTCTGGTTGTCGTGATTATCCACAAACACCAGGGCTCTGTCAGAAGGCACAAAGCCCCAGCCTTCTCCCCAGTTCCTAAACAAAAACGCAGACTTGAAGCTACCCTGTCAATTGGTGTATCCAGTGAATCCTGGATAAGTTGCAGCACCTTCATCCTTACTTTAAGTAGGCCATCTTTTCTCCGTTCCACTTGCGGATCACTGTCCCCAGTTTGGCACCGTATTTGAATTCTGTCACTCGGCCATTTCCAAAGTAGTCGCTGCCTTTGATGGGCTCTCCACCCAAGTCAATTACCTGGTACAAGAAATATAGAGCATGTCTTTCTACTCAAAAATCAAACAAATAAGACACTGCTTTAGACATTGCTTTAAGCAATTTTCTCCTTTTAGCTCAGCCCAGCTTGTGAACCTCTTTTCCATCTCCTTCCCCCGGCTGATCACCTACCCATGATGATTAAGGCTTGGGCTGTACTTCCTTTACATTTAGTATGGTCATCAATGCCTCTGCTTCCAGCAGTTGGCCTGCATCCTTTCACTATGGATCTAAAGAATGTTTCTATTTGCCAAGACTTTGCAGGCGAGATACTAATTTAATAAAATATATGCAGCAAGTTTAGCTTCTGCTGAGTGAAACCAACACTCACCTGCTTGTTACAATTCGTTATTCAAATGTAAAACACAAATTCAGAATATCAAGTAATAGTTGTTATGCCATTGGAAAATAAACTTTCAGCCCATAATCGATACTTATGTCACCTGTTGTAATTTAGCTAGAATTTAAAATTCAGGAATTGAAATTTCTTTTTTAAACCAACAGAATTTGTACACTAACTTCAGTGTAGTAGATTTCATCTCAATTAAATTTCCAGGTTACTTAACTCCAGTAGGTCCAAAACAAGTGGGGCATTTTGTACATCAATTACCATCAATGGACAGATTAGATATTTGTAGACTATGGTTGAGGATGGTATTGAGGATGGTTTCTGTAGATCCACTGGGGCTTAGCCCATGTAAAGCATTCCCATGTGTGACTGAGCCTGCAAGAAATATGTTTGTGAAGTAAAATTAAAAAAAATAAAGATTACCTCTTGGTAAATGAAAGGTTTAGTTCCTGCAGGAAACCATTGAGTATTTAGATCTTCCAGCTTGTCTAAAATGGCCTTGACATCCGCAGGCCACATGTGCTTGGCAGCATCAATGCGGAAGCCCGCGACGCCGAGGCCGATGAGCTGGTTCAGGTACGCGGCGATCCTGGAGCGCACGTGGTCCTTCTCCAGGGCCAGGTCCAGCAGGCTGACCAGGCGGCAGTCCCGTACCTGCACAACAACTCTGAAATCAAACCCTTCTCACCGTATAAACTTCATGTAGTGCTCTACACATCTTTTGGATGTTCATGGCCTATATTACAATGCCAAATAAAACCTTCAGTAGCCTTTGTTCCCCATGCATTTCTTTCCTTTGCAAAGTCATCTACACAGAAGCTGCAGTTAGAAATTGAATTTATCCCTCTCTTCTGAAATTGAGACCAAGAATAACTTCCAAATTACAATAAAAGGCAAATAATAACATCTACCTTTTTTAGCACACTAAATAGATTTTATGAGCTTTAAATTGTCTTTATTAATTACCTAAGCACATTTGTCTGACTCTGAAATTGAGCCATTGTCTCAAGTACAGCTATCCCTTTAAGAAGTGGTGTTCCTGATAGCAACACTAACCTCTGTTATTATTTGGATGGCTTTTCATGAGGCTTTTAAAAATTCCTTTAAAAAAATGTCTCACTGTAAATAAGAGCAAAGAAATCACAGCAGAGGAACAGATGTACATGAAAACCACAGCTGTAGGTTTACCTGAGATATATCATGATAATTCTCAATGTTTCCACTTCTAGATTTACATTTATGATCATTGAAGTCCCAGCCAGAATAGGGCACAGCTGGGAAATCTTCAGTCTTTGCATTGAAATAGCTTCCACAAGTAGCATGGTCACCAGCCCCAGCATTAGCTCCACACATATGGTTGATTACTGCATCCACATAAATGTGCACCTAGAGAACAGTATCCACATAACAATTCGAAAAAGCTACTTCCCACAGCACCACTAATTAATGTTCTCTCTCCCATACCTCCTGCCCTACGCTCCTACTTCTGCTTGCTTGCTTCAGCCAATATTTTATTCCATTTTTTTTATTAGCATACAGCAAGGGTGATAAAACAGCTCAGCAGACAGGCAGGTAACACTGCATCCATTTTTTCAAATGGTAGAATCACTGCTTGGCTATATCCTTGCATTGTAAACACCCGAAGGTTTTAAAAGTACTTACTCCAACATTGTTGCATCGGGTCACCATGTCTCTAAATTCAGTTTCATTTCCAGATCTTGTGCACAGCTTGTAGCTGACAGGTTGGTATCTTTCCCACCATGGTTGCTGGGGGTCGGTAATGATAACATTTTCATTTGGAGGTGAAATCTGTCAATAAAACAATGGCACTTGGTAACAGGATACTGAAAATGGTTAATTTATTTGCCCAGTATTTTCAGAGAAAGAACATTTTTAGAGAACACTTGGATCCTCAGTATCTTCTCCTTACACTGTAGCAGGCTGGAGATAAAAGATTGATGCCTTCAACAGGTAGAATGCTAGTATAAAAATTAGGTCCATGAACAGAGTGGCCTAATTTTCTTTGTGACTTCAAGCTTCAGAAAGAAACATCTGAAATTGAAGGACTAGGTCAGCAGAGGAAGGAAGTTACTGCATAACAACTGACGTAACATCCTGCCTTTAAAACTGATCCATCTTCCCATTTTTGTAATGTTTTGGATGAATTCATTCTTGACCTGATTCTTGTAAGTTTCCAGGTGAGTTATACCTCTTCCTTTTACAGACTTTTCAGGATACCTTTTAGGCAACATGCTTTTGCTGCTACCTTCAAGCCTCTGGGCACAACAACCTGATCCAACCATTTCTCAGAAAGACTCCTACAGCCCCTTAGCTGCCACACCTTCCTGACCAGCTCAGCAAGCCATCATCTGAAAAAAACTTCTGAGACTCTGCCAGAGAATGCATTAAAATGATAAACAGGTATAGGCCACAGTCTGAGAAATCAATTTAAAGCCCATCTGGTCTGTGTGCCTTGAAAGAAGGTTGCAAAGACAAAATGATTATTTGAAAATTATGGGAGAGCTCTCACTCAGGCCAGCTTGCAATCTCTTGGGCTACAAGAGACAGGCAGCCTTCACACCAATTTTTCCTGAGCAATCTGACAGGCAAACGGAAATACTTCAGTAAGTGGCTGCTTTCCTGCCATGCTACCCCACCCAAGTGCCAGTTCTGGTTTCACAGGAACACGTCTCTGTTGTTCAGACAGAACTGACTCACACAGGGACACCTTCACCAGAACCTGTGCTCAGTTCTCTTCCACCCACTCACACCAGGTTCCTGCAAAGAAGGGTCTCTTAGTGGCTTACTGTGACACTGTGCTACACAGAGAGAAACTTCCCAGTTTGAGTGAACACAATCAGCAGCCTTTTGTACTTAACACCTTCAGGACTTTTTTGCTCTCTTTGGAAGCCCTTTGTTCAGTCATAGTTTCATTTTACATTTATCTAGCTCTTAAGAGCTTTCCTTGATTTAAACAATATCAAGCAGATAAACATAGGTTACTCTTCACAGCAGTAAAAAAAACAGGTTTAGCAAGTGATGTGCAATTCTAATTCATCTAAATGTAACAGCACAGACTGAAAAACATGCACTTTGGAGCAATGAAATAAATTCATGCTTACTCAAAGATAGCTGAAGAATATATTTGTCAGCATTTACTACTTCCATTACCAATTTCTATTTTTCTTGTTCAGTACCTGTCCTTTGACGAATTGAACATTTTCTGTGAAAAACAAATTATCATCTGTGTAGCAATTTCACTACCAACTGATAGGAGCAGACATACCTGAACTCCTCCAAATCCATTAGGAGCTAAGTAGTGTTCACACTCCTGAGCAATATCCTGCCAGCGCCATTCAAAGAGATGCACAATCGAGGTTCTCTTAGAGAGAGTGTTGGGGTTGTACTGGCCCCAGCAAAGCCCTACAACTAAGAGCAGAAAAAATACCCCCATCCAGTGCTCTGGGATCATCTGGGCTCTTCTTACTAACTGTCAATGTTCCTGCAAGAGGGTAAAGTACACATTACAAAATGCACATTTAAAGGTAAACAGCCATCTCTGGCATCATATTTATTTACCTGTCATTTTGTATGAGAACTGGATCTTACCTAAACTGTATCAAATTCCCATACTAACAGTAACTTTGCTTTCATGCAGTTAAAATTAACATGTTGCCTAATGCAGGCTGCCTCCAGAATGCAAAAGTTGTGATTCTATTAGTATAAAGCCAAAAACTACCCCAAAGGGCAAAGCAGTACTTACATAGACTGAAATGGACATTTTGTTTCTCATTTTAATGTATGTTATTTTACATTCCTATTTATCCTTAAGAGGCATCTTTTTTTCCAAATGGTGTTGCTACAACTTGGACATATTTGGACAAGACCTTGCAGAGGCAGCATATTTCTTACCATGATTTGTTATGAAACCCCAGATGTTTTGGAGGTTTTACATATGCGAGTCTGTCATTCATGATATGCATGACATCTCTCATTCAAACAACAGCCTGAAATCTGGAAGATCTCTCAGATACAGAAATCATTCATTATAGTGGCTCAAACCCAGAAATGCTAAATGTCTTATCTCTGCACACCTGTAGGATTTGTGTGGAGATATTCTCCTTTTAAGAATGTGGGCAATGGCATGCAGATGTTAGAAGTGCTGTGAAGCTCCATAACCAAGATATCTCCTTCCAAGTTCCCAAGTACAAAGCTCTGCAAAAGGAGTTTTCCAGAGGCTTGAAGCTACATTTCCTTCTGATGAGCTAGGCTACGAACTGCATTTCCCAACTCATATCCTATTTGTATTTACTTAGGGACACACAAAGACAACAATCCTTATATCAAAATTGCCTCTCCTTTTCCTCACCTAGTGAGATACAACATGTAACAAAACAGAAACTAAACAACTATCAAGGTTTGTATTACTCTACTGAGAGCCTTATATTGCACTTTTCCTGTTCAGAAGTTGATTTAGAGAGACCAAGTTACAAAGAAGTCCTACAAGAAGAACTTCTGCAAACAAATGGCTGAACTAATACTTATAACAAAATACAGAATCCTGTTACTTTCCTGTAAGTATCTATTCTTTATAAAAAGTTATCTTACAGTAACAGAGCAAAGAGAGATTCCTGCCACAAGGAAATCAAACACCTCAGTGAAAGTTTAAACATGAACACAAGGGCCCTCAGGTTTGCTACACAAAGGAAACTGTGCTTTTCCTGATTTAATACAGACTTGGGAATGCACTGCTGAAAACTCCAACATGCTGTGACACTATTAGCCAGACATAAATTGATATAAAATTTTACCTGACTTCTACAAAACTGCCCTCATTTCTGCTTCAAGGAAAGGATGATCCGTATCTCTCAGGTAGTGGAGCACTCTTTGGAGCAAATTTAGGCACAAAATATAGTTTATAACATGCATAACCAGCCTTCCAGAGCCTACTGTCACTGGTCTTCACAAGCAGGCAGAGTAATTTAGAATTAAGCGTTCGGTATAATTAGCTGGCTTTTCTGCTTGTGAAAAGAAAAAAAATTAATACAATTATTTACTTGTAGATCTTCAGTTAAGTATACAGATTAAGTTTCAGCCACAAGCAGTCGTTCCACGTGCTCCCATTTTCATGAAGGAATTTTTTTTGGCCCTAATAGGAAGAACATACATTAAGAGAAAATGAGCTAAGAAAATTCCATCTTCTCTGATGAGAAAAGCCATTTATTAGATTGGCAAGTTTTACTAACAGCAGTAAATAGGCAAAGTAGTAATGGACACAAAGTCGTAAGAATAATGTACCTTGACCCAACCACCTCCAAAGCCTAGTGCTTAAAGATTCGGTGTAGATTTTCATTTCTCTGAAACAGGTTTATGGCTGCTCTGCCTTCAATACAAGCAATAATAAGAGAATGGGGATGTTGAAATTCTCACCGCACTCTGAAGGCTCTAGCTTCAAAATGTTTTTGAAACTTGGAAAAACGCTAAGAGGCCACGTGGAAGAGAGCAACACCGACTGCAATGCAGAGAGCCTGGGAGCGGAGCGTCCCTCTAGAGCCCTACCGCTGTCCCGGCCAACACGGGAACTCAGGTCACCCCGTCCTCTGCTGGGCCACGGCCGGAGCGGCGCCTTCGCCAACACACCTGCGACCGTGCTCGGATCTGCGGGACGCCCGACGCCGAGCTGCGGAAGCTGCATGTGCCAAAGGCTGTCACAGGGAAGCACAGCAGGGGCCCTGTCCCTCCTGGCAGCTACTCACAGAACCTCCCCCCCCAGCAGCCCCGTGTTTCCTGCAGGCGAAGCGACCCCGCTGCGGCCGCCCCGCTGCGGCTCCGGGCAGGGCGCCCCGCAGAGCCCGCGGAGCGCGGCCCGGGCCCGCTGCGGCCGCACCGCCCCTTCCGCCGCGCCGCGCCACGCCCAGGGACAGCGCGGGCAGGGCACAGCCCTCCGAATACTCGCTGTCCGCACTTTCTTATAAGGTATTTTTGTCCTTGAGCACAGCACCACCTTGCAGTTATCCTACTTCGGCCCTGTGAAAATTCACTTGTGCGCCTTTCGTCCTGTAGCTCATCATGGGTGTTAGGACATACTACTGTAGAACCATAGAAGCACTTCAGTTGAAAAAGCTCTCCAGGATTGAACAAACAATTACACAGTCCCCATGGGAATGCAGCAAGTAAAATAAGAATAATTCAGGAAAAGCACTTCAAAGGAATCTGCTAAGCCAGCTCCTATTGGAAAAAAAAATAGCAAAGATAGACTTACTTGGGTCCAGCCACCAATATTAGTGATTTAGACTGTTGGCAGCTGGAATAATGACAAAATAAATCTTTTACACCAGCCAGCTCACACACCATCAACTGTGATTTAGTCATTTATGGAATAACTTTTCCTTTAAGTCCACTGGACTAGATTATCTTGTCAATTAAATGTCAATGCAGTATTTCCCACACAGTTTTACACAGTTCCACTAACCAGCCACTGACCACTGTTATCATCACCCTCAACAGGGCAAGGACCGCATCCATACCAGTTTTAACTGCTACCCAGGTTTCAGTCTCACCAGTGACAGTTTTCAAATTGCAGATGAGCAATGCAAGTTAATTACTGAGGAAGAACAGTGCCCAGTTTCACAGTACAAATTCAGGCCCAGGCACTCGTCCTTCTGCTTGGTCTCCAAGACAAGACCACCTGTCCTGCCTAAAACCCCAAGAATGAAAGTCAAAACAAAGAAACAAAGAGAAGGCAGCAAAATGAAGAGAAGGGAAATAATTTATTAGATTTCACAAGCAATTTAACATACATTTATGATGTAGTAAGTCTTGTGATATTTAAAGATATGTGGAATCCTTAAGATGGGAAAATTTATTGTCTGCCTTAAATACTTTAGAAATGCAACTACGCACAGTTCAAGAGTCCTGATGATCACACTGCTTCTTCCCCAGCTCGACAATACTTGAAAGAGAAGGAACACAAAAGGGACCTGGAACATCACAAAGGCATGTTAAAAGTAAGAACTACCAAAAAATAGCAGTGTTATACTGACTTTTGACAACTAAATTGAAAGATGCTTAGTGTTTTAAAAAGTGTTTAATGTCTGTGAAAAATATATCTTAATAAATGCAGACTGTATTAATTTTGTATTACTGAATGTTAAACAGTAATGTAGTATGAAACCCACAGGAAACATGTAGGTCACTAGCAACAACACTACCTCAGTGCAGAGAGCAATGTAAAAAATTCCAAACAACCAACCAAAAGGTAGCAGTGATTAATAGTTGATTATTAGTCCAGCTCCAAATACTTAATTGCAAGTATTATTAACTTTATTGTTAATTTTCTTCTTTATTCAAAAAAAGACAAAGTAAGGAATGTATTAACTAAATCAACTCCAAATTGTTTCTCATGTACCAGGACAACAGTAATCATCAAATTATCTAAAATACTGGTCAACCCCTTAAAATTAAAACTGCTCTGCAATGTATTTTAGCCAACATATTATTATATTAATATGTTTTTAAAGTAAAACAAGGTGATTTGATCAGTGTGAGCTCAGCACAGCTTCACACAGATCAGCTGGTATGAGCTAGAACTGTTTCCCTAAGGAACAGGACCACAAATTACTAGGGTATCTGAGGAAGAAGGTGAAGGCCACTTTTTAAGACTAAGAACCTTCATTGTGCCTATTCACACAACACAGACAACTCATTGGTTTCTTTCCCCCCCAAAAAAATTTGCTTTTTAAAATTACTAGATTAGCTCAAGCTTAAAACATGTTGACTCCTCCCCACACCTACTCTATTATGAAAACTTAAGATGCAGTTGAGTGCTACAGGAAACATTGCACAAAAAAGGATACAACAAGAAAGGATACACTCTGCATGACAGTATTATTGCAGTATTTACGCAGGAATGTTTCTAAAGAAGAACAGCAGAATGTGGTTTAATTTTACTTGATTCTCAGTATTGCACACACATAACTTTATGCTACCTACCAAAAAAAAGCAAATATGCCTCTTTGATAAAAAACAATTCTAACCCTTTATGAGATTTAATGAGGGCTGATGAATCCATCAACACTAAACTTCATATTCAAAAGAAAATACATTTTTTGATAACTTGAACTATTAGGACACCAGCAGATTCTTCCATCTCCTTCAAGTCTTTGCCATTTTACAGATTCACTTTATTTCCATCAGGTCCAAAACCCAATCATGTTTCCCTTTAATGCCAGCTTTCAAACCACTTCCTTCTTATGAAGAAGCTGGAGACTTCTCAACATCAGTTTCTTCCACATAACTCTACTCCCAAACATTTGTATTTTAGCTACAAGAAAAAGTCACTTTAGGTGAACTTTTTGCCAATCCATCAATAAAAAGACATTTCAGCCAGCAAGGAGTTCTGCCGTATTTTATAAACTGTATGTATTGTTTTGTCAAAAAAAAAAAAAATAAAGCCTTTGTAGAAAAAAAACAAACTAAAAAACCCAAAACAAAACAAAAAAAGCTGACAAAACCCACCCAACAACAGATAAACAACCCTAGACTCAAGGAGACTCAAGTTTTTATCATGGAATTTTACTTCATAAATCAGCATCCATCAGAATATTCCAGCAGGAACAGAAAAACAGTCATGCAGAAATAGGGGTCAGCTGAACCATTACTTGAGAAATGCAACAAACAGTTTTAATTAAACCTCATGGATCCTTAGAAACCTGTGTAACTCCATGGCACATTGTTATGATTACAACATATAAACAGTCAAGGTAAGTGAGAAGTTCTGCCCATGGACAGAACACCAGGGACACTTGTAAGATGGCAACTCATGGAAGACTTTCAGGTGCACAATTAAATCCTGCCTCAGTATGGTTTGCTCACTCTAGACAAAGCTTCTGAGTTGATCATCAAAATAATAACAAATAAGCACTTTGTTATTTTCTTTATGCAATTCAAGTATTTAGCATGTTTAATGAATTCTGAATTAATGTATAAAATGAGTTGAAAAATAAAGGAAATTCCTAAAAGAATAAAAGTGCTTAGACTTCATCTATCAGGTTCTCCAACAGCTAAAATGCTTCAATTTTTTTAATATAAGAAACTTAAGTAATCATATTAGACACTAGATAATACAGATAGGTTTTTTCTAACAAGAAAGGAGTGACAAACAAGACTGAAGTAGTCTCATAAATACTTGATCCTAATAGAACACTTTAGCCAAGGCTCTTTTCAATGACCAGTACAGAAGGCCTATAAAAAAGGGATCTTTAATTTGACAAAATACAGATTTTGCAAACTACAAACAATAACACAAAATAGGAAGTAAGACCAAAGAGAGAGAAACAAGCCTAAATTTGATTTTAAAAATCCTTAGACAATGGATGGAATGAAGAACCTACAATTAGAGTAGCTGTTAAAAATAGAAATACTACCAGCACAATAACCACACCGTGTGCTTTACAGCCAATTTGTAAAAATCAAAAACAAATGTTCGCATCCTTTATTTCAAATTCAGGTTTGCTTCAGAGTAACAAGGATCCAGTTCCAGATTAAAAACACACCATGAGTTAAGGAATGTTTCATAAGCACTGGGGCTAAGACTTCAGTTAATTTTGTTTTAAGTGAAGGCATAACCAGAATGATCTCAACTGTAACCAGAAATTAAGGTCAGTGCCCTTTAAATTGGAGCTAACTCATGTATCAGAGGGTGCAGATTGAGAAATAAATGCTTTTTATTCTTGCACCAGTTACTTCACATGGCCATCTTCAAGTTCACTACGCAAATGTTTGCAGGCCCTGAAACCACTCAGGTAAATTAGAGCTGATTTTGCTTGACTTACATAAATGAAATACTTAGAGTAGGGAGCGGTGAAGTAAAGCCACATGATAAGAAATAAAAGTTAAATAGCAACTTTCTGCTAGAAGGTGCTTTCTCATTATATTTAAATAATGCCAAAAATCAGGACCTACACATTCCACAACAAAGGAAGCCTTGATCAATGCAACATTAAGCAGCACTTTCCTTTCCAAAAGAATATCCTTCACTAATTCAGACAAGTTTAAAGGTTATTGCAACAGCACTAAGAACTCATTTTCTGAAGTTAGCAAAGATTCTTTACAGCCAGCAGAAGTTTATCGCTGTAACCAGTTCTTCAGGATCACTTTACAACGGCAGGGATGCAAAGGAAGGAGTTAGGAGGCAACATTTTTCAATAGCAAAACCCTGGGGGATTACTAAAAGATAAGTGATCCAATTCCACAAAATTATTCTCCTTATCTTTGCAGATTAAGGATTAGAGAAACTGACAAGTGCTCTACGATATCAGGATTAGGAAAATATCGGTCTCTGAGTTTTTTAACACAGGAAAAAGGGAAGTTTTAAACTTACACCAACTATATACCTTGCACTCTGTTTTTCTGATATAAACACACATTTAAGAAAATAAATTTGTATGGAACATTTCCTCTCCATCATCAATATTCCTAAAAAAGCTGTTAAAGAGAGAGTAAATAAAACCAAACAAACACTAACAAAAACTCCCAGCCCAATCCTTTGTTTTTACTTTCAGGCAGAGTCCATACCTTGTGCAGGGTTTTACTTTTTTCTTTTCCCTTCATTGGCATCCTGTTTTGGTCTAGCTGAACGAGCAAATTGCTGAGATTCTGTTAAGGACTACAAGTGTCTGGTAAGTAGAAGTCAATTAAGAAAGACAAAAAGGATTACTCCTGCAAATTAGTCTAGAAAGTGACCTTTATCTGTGAATCAATTCCACTACAGTATAAAGTATTGTAACAGCGTCTATTAGTCAAAGATTAGGACCTCACTGAAACACAGTGCAGGAGTTATTAGAGCCCATAAGGAGGACTAACTGGGAATGGGTTAGATGCAAACAAGATAACCCAGCATGTTAATTCTTAACTTTGATGTGTCAGTATTCGAGAGGAAAAACAGTAAAACCAGCAGATGTTGGGGTTAATGTGACTATAAAGAAACTAAAATAAACTATGAAATGTTTTAAGTGAAAAATAAGAAAGGACTTTCACACAAAAAAAAACAACCAGTGCTATGCAATCAAAAGGAGACAGTTCCAGCTGAAAAACCCATCTAGAACCACTTACTCTTACAGGAACATTTCTTATGACAGTGATTCTGTAAACACACACCTAACCAAGTCATAAACCTTGAATTTAATTTAAATACAGTGGTCATGCAAGCTAAATTATCTTCTGTATTGTCTTTGCAGGATCAAAGATGTAAGACCAGCGAATTCTGTTCTTAAATCACTTTTACTTTCCTATTGCAGAAGAGTTGCCTCTGTGGTTTTTTCAGCTACCACAAACAGTGCACTGTGTTATGCTGACTGGTTTTCTTAAGGCATTTTTTATTTTGCAGAACACTGTGACAACAAAACTTGGCAGAGATTGGCAGAGATGACAAAGAATGTAATGTAAATTCTTGAAGAAAAGGATACAACCACCATGGGTTTTTCAAATAAGACATAGCCATTTGCTTCTTTTAGTGCTTTAGCAGCTGCTTTCTCATTGGGAAGTCCAATGAAAGCCTGTCCCTTCATCCGGCCTTCTTTCATCAAACGGATATCAAACCTAGGGGCACAGTGGAGAACTGGAAGTTACTCATGTTTAACAAAACTTGCAGATTTCACAGTACAAATGCACAATTCTAATGCTTCAGGTGGGAGAAATTGCAAAAACAGAAGCAAAGCCTACAAGGAGGTGTGACGTCCTTGGAGACCATTTTGCTTGGGGAAACCATTTACTAAAAGGTAACATTAAACTGCAGGATGGCAAATTGATGAGAAGTACTACTAAATAGGACATATACAAAATGATCAGATACACACAATCACCTACACAGTTCATTGTGTGTCACACAGCCAAGAAAAGCAAATGTGGGAATGAAAATATAAAGGCAGAATAATAGGGCCTTCAACCACTCATCATAAATCAATTCAATTTCTTAATCTTCATAAATGAAGATTTTTTAGGTCTAACACATTTTTGTTTATGCAGAAACACAGAAATTGTGAATATGGCTATTTTTAAAATCCCAGAAGTGTCACAGATGTCAATATAAAAGGCTTAATTCTAACCAAGTATGAAATGAACTCACATATTGCGTTCCACCTCTGACTGGAAGTCAACATATCTTCCAAAAATGAACTTAAGATCCTGAAATTAAAGTGTAGGTGTAAGATGAATGCTAAGAAAAAGCCCTTTTGATAGATTTTTAATTTGCTTGTTTACTTACCTTTTCTTGAACTTGTTTAGCTAAATTCTTCACATATATCCTGCAATTTGGATCACCTGGCTCATAGTTTTTGAAAACAGAATATTTTTCCATTTCTTGAAGACAAAAAAAATAAACCATGCTTCAGTTCATTTACTTTGCACACTTGCTCAGTATAAAATAATTCACTATATGCTCAATTAAGAAAATAAACACTTATTTAAGCTATTTGTTGCAACAAATAAAAAAAGCTGTAACTAGATAATCTATTTTCACAGTTATACCTTCTCTACAAAGTCTGTTTTTTTCTAGATCCTTTCTAGAAATAAATTCTGATGGTATTTCATCATCCTCCTCTTCAGTTTCCATTTTATCATTTGAGCTAGGAGCTGGGAAAATCCTTCCAAAGCCTGTATTATTGATTTCTTCCGTGGTTGCATAAAGGTCTGAAATTTCAACAAATTATGTAAGTGGTTTGTACCTTTATTCACACCAAGATCAAGAGCCAGCAAGAAAACCACACTCCTTCCAGCAACATTAAAATAGAGCAGACTTTGTAAGGCAATTTGAATACACCCTTAAAAATGAGTCTTAATCCCTGGTTTGACAAAAGCACCTGCACTTTACAGTCCCATAAAACCCCATGTAGTACAAATACAGGCCATGGCACACATGTGAGTTAACATAAAACTTGCCTTGCTGTTCAATCCTATATCCATTTCACTATTTTCACCTAAAGAAACTGGGTATTACTGTAAAGTACCAAGAACCACAGATTTACCATAACCCTCTAAAAAGCCATCACACCATATTGTTATCAGTGCCCAGCATTTTTATGGCAGATAATCAGTGCACCAGAGAAAAGGGCTGGCAATCACTTGGATGCTGCTCTCTAAGAGCTGGAAAAGGAAAATCTGAAACTAGCCTGATATATTCATTTACACTATAAAATACAGAACATTTAAAAGACAGTGCAATTCACCATAAACCATGGAGCACATAGGAGACTGGCCTTTAAAATCCTCTGGATCCTTTCCAGAGCTTGTAACATGGGAAAAACAGCAAATACAAATATGATGCAACTTGGTGTTGAAAGCTCCAATACAGTAAGGGAAAATAATTTCCTGGTGTAAATTTCAGCACCCATAATATACTGAAGCCACAAGACTGGAACGTTAAAAACATCTGAAGTACAAACTCTTACCATTTTTTTCTCCTTTTTCTGGGTTTATCTGAAGAACAGCTGGGATCTCAGTACTAATATGAAACTCTATTTTTTTATGACCTACGTGCTGCGGCTGCTCAAAGACATCTGAAGGTGTCAGTGTAGGGTGCGAGTTACTGTTTAAAACAACAACACGTTAATTAAAGGCTCAGACACTGATGAATGCATGGTCAAACACAAGATTTCTCTCAGTTAGATTTTATGCTGTTGTTTACCACAAACACACGTTCTCCATTTCACACATTTCACCCAACAGAGTTTCAGGTGATTACAACACTGCAGATACAGAAGGTATGTCTGGCAGTGGGAGCAAAACCAACCATCATGTACCACAGTACAATACACACAGGCATTTATTAAAACCTTCATCAGTAACTTCAGCATGAAAAAAACCTAGCCTTGCTGCTGCTCTCACCTAGTATATAAAATATACGACATTTTTTAAAAATGTAGCAAATCACTTGGAGGAAGCAGGCAGCCATTAGTAAAAATGCATTCACAATCATTCATCACAACATAAAAATACTGCACTGCTGTCTACTGTGGCATAGAACTGCAGTTCTAAGACCCAAACTCATTTTAAAGCAAGCCAGTTTCTATTCTTTCAGTGTCATACTTTCAATTTTTTGTTTTAAGAAGCAGCCCAAACAATAAATCCAAATTGCTTCGGTCACAGCTGTGATGTGAAGCTAGTTATCTTTTTAGGAAAAAGAATTTCTATTAGTTTGACAGGAAGAGAAACAGAGCTTGAATCAGGCACACTTTCAGGTTGTTGAGCAGACTTTAGTTCAAACTAGAAGAAAATTATGGATTTTTAGGGCATTAAAACCAATAGGATAAGTGCAAAAATCACAAACCTGTGGGAAGTACACACAGGAACATTCAACATGTCTTTAATTCTTTGTTTTTTTCTAACACCACGCTTCTTTGTGTTTATTGGTCTTTTAGGCTGAAGGGTTGCTAATTCCATCAACTTGGTCATCCTATTTTAAACAAAAAATAAAAATAAAACCAAACAAAAATAAAACAAAGAGGTTATCAGTTTATTTGAAAATAATAATTTTAAAAACCCTTCCCCTTTCCTTAAAGCCCTTGACATAGTTTAACAATTATATTCTGAAAAATTCTAACTACCTTAAAACTGAGGCTGTAACACACAGCAAATCATACACAGAGCACTCAGGGACTGACTAAAATCCTAACATGTCACTGATGCCCTTCCTTCACCAAGCATGCTCCTTACTGGGACACTGAAACTGTGAGAGAAGCTGTGATGGTCCAAGCTGAACCTGATTCTATAATACTCAACAATTACCTTTTTCCAAATACAACATAGGGACTTTCTGAT
Source organism: Motacilla alba alba (assembly GCF_015832195.1). NCBI lineage: Eukaryota > Metazoa > Chordata > Aves > Passeriformes > Motacillidae > Motacilla > Motacilla alba. Next base: position 19,616,398 of record NC_052023.1, on the reverse strand, counting down.
TTACTTCTCAGTTTAGACAGCAAAGGAAAAAGCTGCTTTTTAATTTAGAGTTAGCTTAAAGATTAAAAAAAATACAGCTCTGATGTAATTCAGTCCCAAAACTGCAAGAGAATCCTCAGCACAAATATTATCACCCCTAGCAATACCTGCTGATGTACAAAGAATGTTCTGGAAGTTGGTGTGCACATATGATTCAGGCTGAGAAGTCAATTTAGAAAGATGTGGAACAATGAAGACTTCAGAAAATAATCTAATTTCTGCTTCCTTACATCTGCAGTCTTCGAGCTGAGTTTTTGCTTAGTTGGGTTTTTTTTTGGACACGGGAACAAATGAAACACCAATACTCCACTTTCTTTTTCTTACTGCATTTAAACCTGCACTGTCCTTCTGCACTCTGGAGTTTCTCTAAGCATCTGGAAAGATTTCTACACACTCTCTACAAGATGATATACACATCTATATACTGCAAACATTACCACTTGCTGAACTAGAAGCTGGAAAAGTAAAACCACCCCTTTCAGCAAGCTCAAAACATTGCAAAAGGAGAGGTAAAATGCATACCTCTCCTTTTCCTCATCATTATCACTTTCATATTCTGATTCATCCCCACTAGACAGTCCTTCTTCCTCTTCAGGCAAAGGAGGCTCTTCAGGAGGCAGAGGTGGGATTGGTGGAGGTGGCACAGGAACTGGTAAGTACTCCTCATACTAATTATGGGGAAAAAGTTGAAAAAATTAAACTTTTTGAAGGACAAAACCTAAACGTGTCTTGTTTTCTTAACAACAACAGTCAAAGCAATTAATGCTAATTTAACAAGTATTTCCTCCAAGTATGCTTATAGGGATCTAGATACCATTTTGGTGAACTACAATACTAATGAAAAACTTTCCACAAGCAAATCTGCTTTCTGAAGCATAACAGTGAATGGTTTAATTCTTTGAGGATGAGATGAGAAAAAAAAATACAGCAACCATGGCCTTGGATTTTCACTTTGCACTCAGCTTCAAGGACTTTCATGAGAAGAATACAGTCCAAGCATATGGGTGAAGGCTTGGGCTCTAAAGCCATCTCAGTTTCAACAGTGAAGCAACAGTTTGAAACATTCCAGTGCTGCTACCATAGATGGGTATTTCTTTGTTCTAAGTAAAGTCCAAAGAATTGCTTTAGAAGACCAACATGTTCCCAGTGAAATGCAGCAGGATTTGCAATCCTCTAGAAATTTAGATCTCCTTCTATGCTGCTAACATTTTAAATTGTGAACTAATCCTACAGTACTGAAAACATATTTAAAATCTTACCATGGGAGGACGAGCAGTAACTGGTCCAAAAGGTGGAGGAAGATTCATTTTATTCATCAGATGGAGTACCTGAAATGAGTCAAAATAAGTAGGTTTTCTTTGAATCAGTAAGTGGTAACAGTTCCTTGCTAGGTAAAACAGCCAATCACTCCTGGCAGGTGCAAATCAGCACAGTTTTAATGTTAATGAACTATGTAAAACTTGCACTGGAGATCCAACGCTAATAGTCAATATAAGCAACACCCTAACAAGGCTAATAAAAAACATACAGCATCTTCCCAGAATGAAATTCCAGGTACTCAAGTCACATCTAATTAGGAAGAGCATATCCAGTTAAGTCTCCAGTGTCAATTAAGTAATCTACCTCAGGTTAATAAAATCTCATTACCTCAGCACAGTGAAAAACTAAGATTGGTTAACAGTATCACAGAAAATCCAATTTAGTATTTATGATGACAAAAATAATTACTACTGTGGATAATTAAAAGAGGAAACATTAATTGTCTTTAATTTTATACTTTTTTCCCTGTTTTTTACTTACCTGGACATAAAATTTGGGCACACTTGCCAAGGCATTTGCTATATTTGCTAGAATTGCACTTGAAGGTGGTGGATACAAATATTTGAGGCAAGAATTGATGGGAAAGGTGAGGCTGAGGAAAAAAAAGATTGAAAACAAGACATCTTAACATTACTGCCACTTAATAACCCATAACAATTAATGATTTATAGAGGCTTAACTATTGATTACATCTGAAGTAACACTGAAATTATTTCCCCTAGAACAGTTTTGGGCCACTTAGAATGTCTTTAACATCATGGAGTAGTCCCCAGCGCATGACAGATATACTGGAATAGGGCATACTGAAAGTATCGAGCCATGCAGGAGCCTAAAGCAAACAGAAACAATCAACATGTCCAAAACCAAAAGCACAGCATAACAGCCCATACAAATATCAGAAACTCAGCATTAGCTTCAAAAATTCACTACTTCCTGTATGCTAAAATGAAAATGGGGAGGGGGGGAAGGAAGAAAGATCAGGAAAAAGAAGTCAGTGACATTCTGCTGTTAACACTGGGAGAACCTCAGCCCTCCAACCCCCAAGAAAGCAATGCGTAGTGCTAGAAGGCTGTCCTGCAATCCACAGGCTCAAAGCACCAGTCACTATGCAGATGTGAGGATTCTAAACTTGAGGAACTGAAACTCCATCTTTATGACAACTCCTGCATGCCTGAGGAACAGTAGCGTAGGAGTTATTGTTTTGAGCATCTTGTTCAACAGTGCATAACGCATTTCAAAATAATCTGTAACAGAATAAAATAATAAGATAAATAAACCCAACACTAACCCATGGCTGGGTGCAATTCCAGTCTCTATTTTAACACAGTTTGGTTCTATCTTCTCTTCTTCTTTCACTGGTTCTTCTAAACTGAAAATTAATTTTGGAAGAAAATTAATTTAGTCTTAATTAAAACAGGTAAAAAATTAGGTATGCCTAATGTAATATATAAAATATCTGTAATCTATTAATAAATATAAAAAATAACTTAGCACAGATATTTTTAACATCTTTTACTACTCGCATTACTACAGCTGTTACCAATTCTTCATAATTAATACATGAGGATAATTACAGTAGTGACAGTCTTTTAAAATAAATACTTATGCAGATTTAAGTAAGGCTCCCTATATTCAAACACTCCTGACTTAAATCAACTCAAAAGAAAAGAATTGAAATTATTTATCATGCATTCTCTTCAGAGACCATAAATTCAAAGGTATTAAATTATTGATTTGTTCATATTCAGAAAGTGGAATAAATAACTAAAAACTCTACTACAGTATTTTTAATTAAGCATTATCACATAGCTTTTATCACTTATTTGCACATTCCACAGGTGCAAATGACACAGTTCAGTTGGGAGGAATGCAGTCACTGTCCTGCAAATCTGAACCTGTTTGTTATGACTTCCAGGTGGTTACAATTTATCCTTTGAGTGACAAGTACTACCTAAGTGTCATGACTCTAGAATCCCCTTTCTTTGACCACAAACATAACAAGGAAATTACTCTGCACATACCTTTTGCACTTGTCTGAGACAGAAGGCTGGCTAAGTACCTGTGCACTCTCTTGCTCCTTTGCAAATTCAACAACTAACGTGTGACCCAAAAGTTTCAGCTGATGCAGTCTGGATAAAGCCTTCAAGTAATTACAGAGGAGAAGAGAAAGGGAAGAGGACAAGCATGAGAATTGTTTTAAAGCATAACTGTTTTTCCTTTGAGTACACTGGCCATAGGATGCAGTCCCAACTGCTTGAAGCTAAGCCTGTGCTGCTGTGGACATGACAGTTCTGCACTGTTTGTGCCTCCCAGCTCTGCTTTTAGCAGCATGTCCTGCTGGCAGGAAGGAAAGGGACCAGGCTGCACAGCCAGAACCACTGCACAGGCTGCTCACCTGAACACAGCAGCAGCCTTAACAATCAGACTTTTCACACAGCCTACTAAATTGCTGGAATTTCAAGTAACCTTTTGCTCCTGAAGTACAAACATGCTAAACTCTGTCAGTAACAGCTAGGAATTTTAAAAACCAAGACTTTAACAGTGGCGCTAGGAAGATCCAGCATTCTGCAAGTCCAGAGCCCAGCAGGCTGCTAACAACTGGCACAAGCACCTAATTCACCACTGCTCACCTCACACAGCCTTTAACTTTTTTAGTCCTTTAAAGTGTGGCCTAAAAAAACATATAAGCAATGCACAAAAAACTCCAAACCCAAGGTACAAGGGGGAAGTTCTGACACAGGCTTTTGAAGCAGATTAGTATTTAAAAAGCATTATTAGTATAACCTTTTTGGCATACATATCTCCTATTAATACAGCAGTTTTCTTATCAAAGTTGGGCATTCAAGGCAGACTTGGATTGTGAGAATCACTAGGGCTGACTTTTATGGCAAACACACAATTACACAGGAGACAAGGAAATTCTGTTTGGTTTATAGTTTGTATATAAATGCACACACATCCTAAACAGTGTCCTGATCAGTCTCAGCTTCTCTAACTTTGCCAGGCTGGATCAGATAACTTCCACAAACCCCTTTTAATCCACCTTTCTTGGGACTCTAGGAAACACAGAAGTGTTCAAGGATTTTATCAAGTCCTGCAAGCAACTCCTGAAACAGAACTCTCATACTACACTGTGCTGCTTTGTTCTTTTCCTAGCAATACCTACCAGATGATGTGTAAAAAACATTAGAGCACTGGCAATTCAGTGCTTTGCTAAAATATTTACTAACAAACTCAATACAAACCTTTGCAGCTGCATTTTCACTGGGAAAGGTGGCAAAAGCAGTATGTTTCTGGAAAACAAACAAAAAGTTATAATGCATTTGAATCAAAAACACTAAGAGATTGCACATAAAACATTGAGCTACAAGCACTTGTTTGTTCAAGTTTACATATTTGAAAGCTTCCAGATCCAATCCCCATTCAGGGCAAATATGAAACCATTTTTCTTATGATTTTTGAAAAAATACCTCCTGCAGTCAAAATTAAGACATGAGCTGAGAAGTTTGACAAATAAAGGACAAGTAAGTTTTTTTTAGCAAGCAAAAACCATTGTAAACGGCAAAAAAAGTACACACATATAAAGAGGTTTAATCCTCTTCCAAACCAGTAAATTAATTTGAGCCCCCACAAAACATTTTCATCAAAGGAACTCTTACAAACAGTAACGCTCTTCCTGCTATGAAAGTTGTAACTATTATGCTCTGAACGTTTCAGTGGTTTCTAACTTTCCTCCCTAATTTTCCAAATTAAATCAAATCCTCACAGAATACACCTTTCCAAGTTAAATTTATTTCAACAAACTCTAATACCCCATCTTGCCACTACATGATTCCGTACTCAAAATCATTGTAGCAAAGTCAGTATCTCTGACATCCTATGAAGCATGACCCTGATAAAATATGCAGACATCATCTATATAAGGCTCTTTATGAAGAGTACTTATCACAAAACAAATACATCCATGTTTTCGTAATCTGGAGGAAGAAGAAAGCAAACCAGAGATTTCAAGAGACCTGTGAAACCGCATCCCTGCCCGCGCCAAGAGGCCCTGCGGCACGGCTCCAGCCCGGCCTGGCCGGCAGCAGCAGGAGGCCAAGGCCGCGGGCAGGGGGCTTGCGGCGGGACGGCAACCCGGAGCCGCCCGCTGTCCCGACCGCCCCGCCCCGCGGGGCTCCCCGGGAGCGGGACCCCCGCGCCTGCCAGGCTCCAGGCTCGGCGCTGCCCGCGGCCCGCCCCGGCCCCGGCGCTCACCAGCCGCCCGTGGTCGGACAGGACGCGCACAGACACGGCCCCGAAGTGCTGCAGCAGATCCTCCTTCTCCGCCGCCGTCAGCTCGGCGGGCAGGTGCCGCACCAGCAGCGTCCGCCCGCGCCGCCGCGAGACGCCGGGGTGCGGCGGGACGCCGGGGTGCGGCGGGACGGGGCCGGGGCCCAGCCCCGGGCCGCCCGCGGGTCCCGGGCCGCCCGCCCGCAGCTCCTCAGCGCCCGGCGCCGCCATCGCCGCGCGGGGCCCGGCTCGGCCTGCGGAACCGGCGGCGCACATCGCGCGCTCGGCTCTCGCGAGACTGGCGCCCGCGGCGGAGGAGGCGGGAAGCGCGCGCTAAGGCGGGGCGGCCCCTTCGCGCAGAGCCCGCCTGGGGGTGTCCGCCTGGCGTGCTGCTCTGCGCACCCTTTAACGCTTGTCCTCCCACCAAAGCCTAAGGAGTGTTGCTCTCAAAATGCCCTCTCCTCAGCCTCTAGTTTCAGAGACTTGTTCCTGTCTCCCTCCCGTGAGCAGGGAGGTACTGAGGCGTGGCTGGCCTAGCTCTGAACCTGCTTCCTCGGGGCAGCGGCTGTGCCTGGCCACGGGAAATGCCGCCATAATTACAGTTTGTGAGGGTATAATGGGCGTGAGCGCTGAGGGTGGACAGATTGCTGCCACCTATCACCGCAGCCATACAGGCAGCCCCCAAGCCTGCATTGTTCTGGAGGATACAGGCTGTGATCCTAAAAGAGTGAAATCCACGATCTTTACCGATGAAATCTGAGGTCTCACCGTACTGAATTAGCTGTTGGCTGGCTAGCAAAAGCTGTGCCTGCCTGTGTCACTGTCGCCACAGGCTGTGTGCCCCACAGAGGCACAGTGCCAGGCCTGGAGCACTTGCGGTGGCTCTGAGCAGCTGGAGCACACTGGGACACCCAGGCTCTGGCACTGTGCTGGGATGTTCCCACACCTCTCCATAGAAAAAGCAAGGCCTTCAGTCCATAAAGTCCTCAAGGTCCCTTCAGTTTTCCTGAGCAGTCATTGCACACAGGGCACCTGCAGGGTCTTGGCCGTGCATGTTTGGTGCCTGAGCGCTGACAGTTTGGGCAAAGACCTGGCCATTGTGGATGGGCACAGCAGTCTCGTTAGGTTGATCAGATGACAATCCAGATTCATCCAAACAAGTTTAAGAAGGAGTTGAGTAAAAAAAGGAGCTTCTAAAGGGATCAATGAGAAAAGTGGAAATGTAGGAGCAACTTCTTACGGGATCTGTTACTGCATTTTTGTTGCTGCCATAAGTATAAGCTAGGAAATATCTGTGAAGTGGGAAGCAGGTGGAATAATTGACACAGTGTGCAAATAGAGCAGTGTATTTTCTCTCTTGATAACACCAGCAGTACTGGGTTTTTTCCTCAGGCTCTTGAAACCTTAAAAGTAGCACTAGCCAGCCTAGCCAGTTCTGTGTGTGGCTTGTGGTTTGTATAAAGTCCAGAAGATTTTCTGGGGTATGCTGGCCAACATGCAATTGTAGCAGATGGGAAGGTAACAATTGTAAATGCAAGCCTGTGGTGGCTGTGCTGCTGCATCCTGTTTAAATTGGCCTGACTTGTAATTCACTCCTGGGTAATGACTTCAGAGAACTTTTTATGCAGCAGATCTGTGAAACTTTGTAGGCAAAGCAAACCTTCCTGTTTCCCTTGTAGTGTTCTAGTACATTCCAATTATTAATCTTCACATCATTTAACAGATGGTAAAATAATGAAATAACTTCAAATATGTTTTCTCCTCAGAACTAAGGAACACTGTTCCCAGTTCTGCTTAGAGAATGCTGAGGAAACTATGTACTCTTTAGTTACACTGAACAATTGACAAGAACTGTTTCACTTGAAATAACTAATATGTCTGCAGCCCACCTGTTCCTCCTGGCACAAAATCCCCCTCAGAAAAAAACAAAAACAACAAACTCTTTAAAAGTCTCTTTACCCTGTAAGACCAGGCTGTTGAAGCTGAACACCTCTAGAGCAGAGGTTTAACATAGCAATATGCAAGTCAAGCTGATAAAAAATGTGTATGTGTTTTTCCTAAGACACAGAAAGTAAAAAAAAAAAATTACTTTCACTATCATGTCTACAGCAAAATTTGTAGATTTTTGAGCAACAGAGTTCCTCAAAACCAATGCATCATGTTTTTGTGTTGAAATGCATGGCTTAGAAGTTATTTGCTTATAGAGAGATTGAATGCCAGTGGTTTAGCAGTACCAGTGTGAGTCAGAACTACAGACTTATTCAGGTGGGAAAGGAGGGAGATCCTTTTGCAGCAACCTCGAGTCCAGTTAAAGTCAAGTCCAGTTCCTACTCAAGCAAGGTCAATACTGAAATCCAACCACATCACTGAGGACTTTCTCCAGCCTAGTGTCAAAAGGCCCTAAGGGTGAAGATTCCACAGCCTGCGTAGACAAGCTTTTCCACGCCTTAATTAGCCTTCTAGTGTTTTGGGGTTTTTTCTCCTTTTTTTATCCATTTGAATGTGACTATATTTTTGTAAATGTGTGTAACTTCATGAAGACAAAAATTCAAATTCCAGTTAAAATGTATGGAGTTGGTAAGAACGACAGTCTGATCTGTAACTATACACGCAGTGACTTGCAGAGCTGTAGATTATGCAGCCAGGGCTGTTTGAGTGGTTCTCCAAGTGGAGTGTGCTTTTACTTTTCCTGAATAGAATCAAAATGTGGGTTCCAAATTCTGTGTAGCGCTCCAGTTTCTTCTTCCTCCAGGCTCCTCTTGTATGTTTGCATGCACGTGAGTCTCCATACACATCATTGACGCCAGGGCCTCTGCTGTCATGCTAGGCCTGTATTTCTGCATTAGTGATAAATATTTCCTTCTCCACAGAATGACTACTTGTTACTACAGCTTAGATCAAATCTGGTTTTCAGTGCAGAGGTTAACGTAAATGAAATTTGGCATAGCCACCTCATAAGGAAAATAGATGCTACATCTAAACAAGTTAAGACAGAGCTCCAGACAAGCCTATGTGAGTTCAAGCAAAACAAATCTGACATCCCTCAGTCCTGAGGTTTGAAAGCCTATGGCTCTTTATTAATAATGGCAATACAGTATTTACTGGCCTGCAGACCAGCATCCTATATTACCAGGTCATTGCTGCAATAACAACTCTGTAGATCAAAAATATTGGTGTTATAGGCAGTGTTAGATGTTATTCAGACTCAGTTCCCAAAGGATATTTTTCTTGCGTAATTTCTTGTGAGCTACACAACCCTAGCAAGGTGGTTTTTTGTTAAGACTTTTGGAAGCCTCAGGCCAAAATGGTTTGATTACTGAGGTAAAAATGAAAACCACCAGAGCAGCTTTGAGGTACAAATGACAACACTAGTGGGTAAAATTTGATTTTCGTGATGCCAGTTGAGTAACTTCTTCATATTCATCTCAACAGTGTGGTGTAAGAAAGTGCTTTAGAAAGAGGGCAGCAGAAGGGCCCCGGTGAGGCTGGCAGGATCCTGGCTGTTCCTGCTAGAATGGCGTCCATGGTACCGAGGCTCCAGGCATGGGCGAGCTGCCCTTCATCCTATTGCACAGCCCCAGTGGTTTGTGTGGCGGGGTTTTGGTAGCCAGAGGGTTATAGGGCTGGCTTCTGTGAGAAGCTGCTGGAAGTATCCCGTTCCAGAAGAGCCAGTGCCAGCTGCCCCCAAGGTGGAGCTGGCGCTGTTTTGCCCAGGACAGGCATTCTTCATCCGTGTCTCGGTGCAGGAGCCTTTGGCCACACTTCCTGTGCCATGCCTCAGCCAGTGGCACAAGGTGGAAGCAGTGCCTGGATACACGCTGTGTTCTCAGGCACCTTCAGCACCCGCACAGGGAGCGTTCACTTGCCTCAAACCACTGGGGCAAACCATGCAAGAGCTGAGGTTTGTCCAGGCACAAGCTGACTGTGAAGCAGCTAACCTGCTGCTTTCACTGATGCCACAGGCTGGAATGACTGATTGGCACAGCCCAGCTTCCCTCAGTGACCCAGCCCCCAGGCTTGATTTGTCATAAGGAAGGGATAAACTCTGTATGTAGCCACTGCTCATAGCTGACAGCCCACAAGGTGGCTGCTCTGGGATACAAGTGAGTGTGCATGAACCAGCCCTGGAAACACTGCACTTTAGCTTAGCCATTTTAGCTGGCTTGGATTCTTTTCTTCTTTTTTTTTTCTCTCCAGTGTTTTTGCTACATGGGGACTGGAGTGCTGCATTGCCTTAAAACCTGCCACTGCATGGCCACTAGTTATGAGGGGATAAAGTTACATCTACTTCATTAAGGGAAAAAACATTACTCTTCAATTTGAATGCCATTTATTTTTCAATAGAAAGTCACTCATGCTTAAAAAGCAAGGAATAACATATGGGGGAAACAGTAATACACAGACCAAGCAGAGGAGGCTATTTCTCCCAAATTACAGCTTGGCATCCACATGAATTGCAATAAATGGATCTTCAGCATCCGTATTAATCTGGAAATTAGCCATTCCATCACCAGAAACATACACCTGCTTTCCAGTACATTTGTTGTTCTCCTTTTGTCCAGAAATAACATCACAGTAGGTACCAGCAGGCAGTCCAGTTTGCACATAGACGTTCATATTCCTGTGAGAAAATAAACACAATTTATGCATTGTTTTTAAAACAGGTATTTCAAATGGTGTGTAAGATTTCTGAACAAGATCTTACTCCCCTATTTGAAGGGCATTACAGAGCATGAGCTTTCTGATCCTACCCCTCCTACACTCCCATTTAAGCTCTCTGGAGCCAGCATGCACTCAAATAACTCATGTTGGATTGCTGATGGGGGATGCTAGTGTTCTCTCTGGGGACACTGTGTCTGCCATTGACTTACCAGTCATCATTATTGAAGATGATGAAGCCTTTATTACCACGGCCAAAAGCCACTTGATTGCTGCCATTGTCCCACCAGTTGGAGAAAGGCTCACCATCCACCACGTTACGGAAGATAACCATGTTCCTGAAAACACAAGCCATGTCTGCCACCGCACCTGCAACTCCTCTAAAGCCACATGCAGCAGGAAGCAAAAGCAACTGCTTTGACCTCTTTTTTCTCCCCAGTGCCCTACCTGATCTGACGCCAGCGATGTTCACAAACCCAGTCGTTGCCACAGGTCGTGTCTGCATTGATTGTAACGGGCTTTGTGGAGCCATCTGCGTTACTTGGGGGCCCAACCCAGTCATTGATGTCCTGTCAGGAAAAAGACAGGTTTATGTCTTCTGACTGAAAATGCAGAGAGCCCCTCTGGTGAACAGAGCTAGAGGGAGCACCAAAGTTTCACTAGCTACATCCAGCCTGGGACAGGGAAGTCATTCAACAACCTGAAATGCACTGGATATACTTCCCTGGCCCTGCTCTCACCCTTAAAATCCCCATGGATGGATCTTCAACATAACCAGCTCACCTTTCCATTCTCAAAATATCTTGGCCAGCGAAAACTTGACATCACACGTGTTTGCCCATATGGATGGGCGAGCATGAAACCAACTGCCATTTTATAGAGCCTGTTTGGTGGACAAACAAGGAATGAGACATGGAAGGAGGAACCTGCCAGGAACACACAGACAAACAAGCAAAAGCAAGAAGCATCACCCAGACAAGAGCAATCCCTTACCTGGCATCCCAGAAGGTTAGAATAGAAGCTCCACCAGCCCCGTGTCCTCTCTGGTTGTCGTGATTATCCACAAACACCAGGGCTCTGTCAGAAGGCACAAAGCCCCAGCCTTCTCCCCAGTTCCTAAACAAAAATGCAGACTTGAAGCTACCCTGTCAATTGGTGTATCCAGTGAATCCTGGATAAGTTGCAGCACCTTCATCCTTACTTTAAGTAGGCCATCTTTTCTCCGTTCCATTTGCGGATCACTGTCCCCAGTTTGGCACCATATTTGAATTCTGTCACTCGGCCATTTCCAAAGTAGTCGCTGCCTTTGATGGGCTCTCCACCCAAGTCAATTACCTGGTACAGGAAAGAAAACCTGCATCCCTTCTTGTCTCACAAATACCAACTATGCAATGTACAGAACCTAACACGAGCACTTGCTTTACATTGAAAAGAAAGCAATTATGTATTTGTGGTGTGTACAGCAACCCAAAGCCAGTATAAGACATGAGGGACACATGTAAAAACATGACTGATAAAAGGGAAGGTAAAGTTGATTGACAATCTGTTGTGGAGGCATTTTTAAGAATCAAAACTACCTATGTCTGCAGGGCTGCTAAGTAAATTGTGAGTTCCTTCTCGGGTAAGCTGGATGAAGAGGTATTGTTGCTCCTCTGAACAAGGAGGCAAATAAATACAAAAGACAAATATAAAGGAGAAAATGTGGAGATTACCTCCTGGTAAATGAAAGGTTTAGTTCCTGCAGAAAACCATTGAGTGTTAAGATCATGCAGCTTGTCCAGAAATGCTCTCATGTCCCCAGGCCACATGTGCTTGGCAGCATCAATTCGGAATCCTGCTACCCCAATGTCAATGAGATGGTTCAAGTACTCCGCAACCTTTGAGCGCACATAGTCCTTCTCCAGGGCCAGATCTAGAAGGCTGCTCAAACGGCAGTCCCGGACCTGTGCAATAGAAAAGAAAACGATAAAGATATCTGTGTATTACACCAAAGGAAGGGTGGAGGTGGCGATGTGGTAAACGAGGTTGTATTCAATTGCGAAGAAAGGATGGAATGATATCCAGAGTAAAGGCTTTTGTCTTCACAAGTCACTGTTGCACATGATAAAGCCCTATTGTCCTGGGCACCTGCCTTCCAATGGGAAGTGGTGAATAAATTCTTGCTTCACTTTGCTTATCTGTGTGGCTTTCTCTTTACCCATTAAACTGTCTTTATCTCTATCCATGAGTTTTCTCAGTTTTACTCTTCCAGTTCTCTGCCCCATCCCACTGAAAGTAGAAAGCTGAGTGGTGTTTAGCTGCCAGCTGAGTTAAACCACAAGTCCTCTTTGGTGCCCAACGTGGGACTCAAAGGGTTCAAATTAAAAAACAGCTATGATTAATGTGCTAGATGGAATTTGCAGCTGTTATTGCTGTTTGGCTAATAATTGACAGGCTCCTGTGCTTGCCATGGGGTTCACTGGCCTCACTGTGCATTGGAATCTGGGGCTCACGAGCGGCTGCTTTGTGCTTTGGCTGCAGCTGCAGCCTGTGCTGCTGATCTCCTCACCATGGGACATTCCATCCCCGGCGCTGGCGATGGCCTGGGCTGGCGCCTGGCCAGGGCAGCGCTGCTGCTCCTGTGCTGCTGCACTGGACACACTGGAGCTCCAGAGCGGACTCCAGCCACAGGGACTGTGACCTGTGCATGAGGCCATGGTGGGACAGGTACGTCTGAGAGTGCCTGTGGCCATGGGAAAGTCCACAGCACAGCAGGTACATCTGGAAGTGCCTGTGGCCGTGGCCGTGTCAGTGCCACAGCACAGCAGGTACATCTGGAAGTGCCTGTGACCATGGCTGTGTCAGTGTCACAGCAGAGCAGGTACATCTGGAAGTGCCTGTGACCATGGCTGTGTCAGTGCCACAGCAGGGGTGCCCCAAAGGCGTCGGGGCCCAAGGGCAGCTCAGTGCTGCAGCAGGTACAGCTTGAAGCACCAGCAGCTGTTCATGGGGCCCTGCTGGAGCACCTCAAAGGATGTGGCCATGGACAACGCAGAGCAGAGCAGGAACAGCCTGCAGGGACTGCAGCCAGGAGCAAGGCCAGGTTGGGGAGGTTTGCTTTCTGAGGGGACAGTGGCTGTGGGTGAGGCTGTGCTGGGGCAGATCTGGTTCTGGGGGCACTGAGGCCCATGGGCAGGGCTGTGCTGGAACAGCAGCCCCTCAGAGTCCCTGTGACTGTGGATAAATCCGTGCAGCAGCCACATCCCCTTGAAAAGCCTGTGGCTCACAGAAATGGCTGCACTTGGGGCAGGTACAGCCCTGAGGGACTGCAGTGTCTGGGTAAGTCCCAGCCAGAGCAGGGGTGAGGGGAGGAGTTCATTGCAACATTAAACATGATGGTCTAGTCCAAAGGCACTGGGAGTGGATATTGTAATGGAGATACCTTTAACTTTTTGTAATCCAGGATTTGTGATATGTATTATAGGGATTACCACAGCAGAAGCCGCCTGAACCCATGAAGGACAAGCCCTACATGAAGCAGAGCAAGTGCAGAAACATTATAATGTATTGTTGCAAAGTGGCTGAAGGGGGAGCTTGAGAAAGAACTGCTACATATTCTAACTATTCTAACTGCTACATATTCTAACTACAAAAACCAGTAAGTTGTGTAACTACAGCACCACCTTGCACTGCTGTCAATTTTCCAAGGGGGCTCCTTATCGTGCTCAGCTGAGTTTATAAGCTATAAAAATGAGCTCACAGGCTGAGCTGGGCTCACTTCAGGAGCAAACATCTGCAGATAGGTTCTTGATTCCTCAGTATTTAGAATATTTTGGGCCACACGTACCTATGGTCACTACCTCATTCACCTGTCAAGTGACTAAGCACAGGTTTTGTGAGGCACTACACCATTTGATTTTACTGTAGAGTTAGCAGAACATGTCAAAAAAAAAATTTGAAAATTTTTTCCAGGGGAAGTTACCTGATAGATATCACCATAATTTCAGTTACCTGATAGATATCACCATAATTTTCAATTTCTCCACTTCCAGTGTGACATTTGCCATCATTGAAATCCCAGCCAGAGTATGGGACAGCTGGAAAATCTCTGTTTCCAGCATTAAAATGGCTTCCACAGGTAGAATGTGTGCCTGAGCCACCTGCAGCCCCACACATATGGTTGACGACAGCATCCACATAGATACGAACCTGGAAAAGCAATATGTGCATTTCAGTATGTTCTGTAGCAAACGTGAAGTGATAGCCAGGGCTTTACCTCATCACTGTCAACTTGATTATTTTCCCTTTCAGTTTCTTCTCAGTTTACACCTCCTTTGAGCAGCACCTTCTCTCAGCTGATACAGCATTTCTTGCTGTATCAGACAGATTTTCAAGGCACTTACTCCAACATCGTTGCATCTCTTCACCATGTCTCTGAATTCCTCTTCATTTCCTGATCGAGAGCAGATCTTGTAGCTAATGGGCTGGTATCTTTCCCACCAGGGTCTGTTCGGGTTAGTAATGATAATATTTTCGTTTGGAGGTGAAACCTGCAGATGAAATTATGTACTTTGATAAGAAATCAAATGGTTTTACTTCAACATTTTACAGGCAAAATCTGCGCTCAGGACCTCTGCCCTCAGAGGAAGGTTGGTACCCAACCCAGTCTCTGTCCCACAGCAGAAGTTCAGGTCTGTGAGATGTCTGTTTTGTACACTGGCAAGAAAGGCAGTTTGGTTTGTTCCTGTGAGTTGCCTGGGGCCAGCATGGGCCTGCTTTCCAGGACATGTGCATGGAAGGACTGAAGCCACAGGAATTATTTTTGGCTGTAGCAGTGACAGCCTTAGGAAACCAAACCTCACTGCTTCCATACTTCCTTTAGAACAAGGTGAAGAGCTTTACCTTCTACTTAGCTTTCAGGGGAAAGCCTTTCAGCATGCCCCTTTGTAACTGATCTGCTAGACATACACCATCATTCATCCCTACAGGGTCCCACAGAGTTAGGATTGCTTCTAAAAGCACTTACTACTTCCTACCCTCCCTCCTCAGCAGCACAGTTACTTAGAGATGACTGTCTCCAACACAGACATTATTCATCAAATTATTACTTATTAACAACTTTTTAATCAAATATTACAATGCCACTTTCCTATCACTCACCTGAACTCCTCCAAATCCATTAGGAGCTAAGTAGCGTTCACACTCCTGAGCAATATCCTGCCAGCGCCATTCAAAGAGATGCACAATCGAGGTTCTCTTAGGGAGAGTGTTGGGGTTGTACTGGCCCCAGCAAAGCCCTGCAGCTGCGAGGAGGAGGAGAAGGACCTGCATGGTGCCTTCAGTGTAGGGCTGTGGTCTCTTCACTGGCTATTTATGTGCCGGCAAAATGACAAAGTTCCTGTAGCAGGTTTCAAAATTCACATGGAAAAATTCAATGATATCAGTTATTATTTAGGTAGGTAGCTCAATATCATTATTTGGTTTGGTTTTTTCCTCCTGAAAAACCCAACAGCTGAAGATAAAGTACCTTTTCACAATGATTATATGCCATCATAAACCGAGTGGTTCGTGAGCAGTGCACCCAAATCCAGAATTGCACTCTTTCCAATCACATAAACAAAGATACTTTATCAAAAGTATTCCAAAATGTGGGAAATCAGAAAGCTGAAGAAGCTGAACTGGGCGGTGCCACCATCCTCTTGGCCCTGGGAGAGATAAACTCAAGGCAAGGACAAAAGTGAAGACATCCTGCCTGGTCACTCTGACTGCTCTGGCAAAAGAATGTAACAAGGACATTGCTGGTGACAGAATTATAACTGAGAAGATTGTGTTACTAAGGGAACAGGGGCAAAGCAGTCCAGTGGAAAATTTTGGACAGAATTCAGAGACCTATAAATACTGGTAAACTGATGCAACAAACAGCTTTGCTTGCATAGCATGGTCCGTGTCCCTCAATCCCATGAATGGTGTCCCGTGTGAGGAACGACAGTTCTCCTCTCTTGCCCTTCTGGGGATGCCCCACAGAGCTGAAGTGCTGCTGAAAGGAAGCAGGAGCCAGCGTCCATCCCTTCAGGCTTTGATGGAGAGCTGCGGGGTACATGGGCAGTGATATGTCTTCAGAAGAAAAATATGTCTTTGAACCTATGTGTAAACTTTTAGAGAAGCCCAGAAGAACAGTTGCTTCTCATTCTCTTAAGCTGATTTTACACTGGGCAGAATCACACATTAAAGGGTTAAAGGCCAGCATGGCTTTCCCAGTGGAACTGTGGGATGAAGGGGCAATGAGAGGTGATAAGATCACAGCTGGTTTTGTACCTCACTGTTTTGCCCAGTACAGGCGTTCCCCATTCCCCGTTCCCTGTCCGTGTCTGGGCCCAGGAGCCTTTGGCCACACTTGCTGTGCCCTGCCCTGCTGAGGAGGGCAGGCAGAGAGGAGCTGTGGTGGGCACCTGGCATCCAGACAAGGACACAAGGACAGCCCCCACAGCTACGTAGGCATACATACAACCTGAGACTGCAAAATGATAGCTGATTCAGGAAAAATGACTTTGCAAAAAGAGAAAGTTAATATTTGAAGACGGCTTTAGGTCAGGTAACTGCTTTCCTGAGCATAAGCAGCCAATTTCTTTATGCTGTTAATTTTGTTAATTTTTCTGTCTGAATAAAATACAAAAACAACGGATAATCCACCAAAAATTCTTCTTTTCATATTTGACCACTAGATGATGCTGTGACACTTAATTGCCAATGATGTACTGTTAACATTTTGGTTTCTTTTATGGAACTCTGCACCATTTTTATATATGAAAAGTTGGTGTTTTCTTTTTCTTATATGCATTGTAGCTCTAAGCACATATAGGCTGGTTAGTTTCTATACAAATCCATATAGGTCAGACATCTTAGCAATAACTCTTTCTGACAATATGGGGAAATTCACATTATTTTTGAAGCTGTTCTTATGTTCTTCTCCCCAGATGCAGATGTGGACTGCTTTGAGTAAAGACTTTTGCAAAAAGGGGAAAGTATACTGAGAAGAGATTTGAGATATCTAATTCAGGTTTATATTTATAGTTCTTTCTGTTTTTCTATGCTACATAGTTAGAATGGTGGGTTTAGTTTCAGTTTTGGAATATATTTTTCTGTGCTGTAAGAGCACCTAGAAGAAAGGAAGACATTTCTATTTAGCAATTACTGCTGAAAAATAGGTGATCTTATTTATTTGCATAGGCATTATTTCTGTTTTCTGTTTCCATTTCTCTTTCCACAAGTAATTTCCTACTTTTATATTTAGAAGTGCAGTGGTTTGATCTACATTGTTGGGGGTCCTAGCCAAGACCTCCATTAGACTTCCACACATGACACCATTGTACTGATGATCTTCCCAAAGTGATTTGAAGAGAACAGCATTCTTGCATGTGAGCTAATTATTTTTCACCATTTGCCATTTCTAGGAACTCCTACAAACACATTTTATTTTTTGCAGCAGTTCTTCCATTGTCTCATCAGAAGTGTTAATACAATAAGGCTGTACTGATTGCAGCAGACAAAGCAATACTCAACCAGCTACCTTCTGTACAGGAGTGCTAAAGGCACAGCTCCAGTCAGGTGATCCCCATATGTCAAAACCAGAGGAGGAATGAAAACAGGTTATACAATGCAGAACAGCTTGCAAGCTAGGTCAGTGCCAGTCAGTTCCAGCAGAAAAGAGCTTTGGGACTCGCTTTATATCAGCCTTTCCCACTTTTAGACATGCATGTAGCACACTTTTGCCAGTCAGAGATCTGGATCTTATTTTCAATATGTAAGCAAGGAAATTACACTCTTTGAGAGGTAAGGAGTACATAAAGCCTGTTTTTCCCTCACTGAAATGGCATCTGCCACTCACACTGGGGTCTGATTGGGAAATGCCTACATGACACTACAATTCCAACTTCACTGGGACATTGTTCTATCCACAGCAGGCTCTGAGGTGAGGGATAATTCACATTCATTTTAAGAGTAAGCTTCATTTTTGCAAACTCATAACAATTGTACTGAAACTGAGCTGCTGTCACATAACTGTGCTAACTCTCATTTTGAACATGTTTTCTCTAATTTACTTGGAGTTAGGCTTGTACAAAATCACCAGGCTGCAGTAATTCTGCTGAATACATAGGATAATACTCATTTTATTTCCAGGTGTAAGCTTAGTGTCACCTTCAAAAACACCTAATACTGCCTTCCGATAAAAGATATTATGTACTTATATAGGCGACAAGTACCTGAAGTTTAAAACTCCTTAAGAGGAGAGTTTGCCATTAAAAGTTGCTGAAAATGCTGTGCCACTGGGATGCCAGCACCAGGGACCCCGAGTGTCCAGCACATGCTCACACAGCTGCAGTGTCCCTGCAGTAACACATTCTAATGGGGCAGCACAACTGAAAATCCTCTGGCTTTCTTCAGACTTAACTAGAGACCAGCCTTTGCTTCCAAGAGACTCACTCAGTGGTTAAAAGCCACCTGTTTTTCTTTTTCTACCCCATGACCAGGCAATTTAGACCCTTGTTTCATCAATAGTCCCACTGATATCCAGGTACTGTGTGAAGTATTTCTTCAGTGTTGATAAGATCAGCAGTAAGAATATATACCAGGACTTACTCTGGTCTTAAAACTATAGGAATACAACTGTAAGGACTAAAATTGATACAAGAGGCTTCATCATCATAATTTCCCTTTAAAATATATATATATTTGCCAAACTGAGGAGTCTTACATTTTTACTCCTATTCTGTTTGAGTGATTTTTTTTTAAACTTCTTTGTGTCTCAACTCTATTTTTTAATGCTAGGAAGTACATCTACTTCTCCACTGGCAGAATTTCATTGGTGAGAATTTCATTCTTCTTGCAGGAGAAGCTTTCTTGCTGCAGAAAGAATTTCCTTTGATAACTTTAAAAGTGTTCTGGAGATTTATTGACTTGAATTACAGCAGTTCACTTATCACTGAGGCTTTCTGTAAATCATGGAAAAGGATAACAAATTTCATATGGGAATGAAGTGGACTTCCCACTTTTACTACTAAATAGAAGAGCTCAAACAATCATTAATATCTGATGTGTACATCTACATTTTATATATATTGTGCCAAAATCAGCCTAGAGATTGGAATCAGGTCTTATTTGAAAGGAGAAATATAAGAGAATGAGAGGAGACTATTTTAAGCCAAACAGCAAAACATAAGGATATTTACTAGTGGCGAAATTCTTTCCAGTGCAGAGTGTCTATAAAATTTACTTTGCAGCTCTGCTTAATTTAAGACACAACTATAAATGGCTTCATTTCCCCCTAGGACCTGCTTGTTGTACCCTAATTAGAGTTTTTATCTAGCGTGTTATTATTCTGGTTCTACTGAATACGAGCATGACTGCTTTGAAAGGCTTTCAAATGCACACTCTCATAAGCCCACTTTTTTCCCTAGATTTTATAAAACAAATTATTTTCAGTTTATATAATACTTAAATATCATAAAATATTTAAGTCTTAATTATCCTCCCAAGACAATCATTCTTTTCCTAGATAAAAAACTCTGGGGCTAACCAACTTGTTTATACATTTAGGACAGCTGTTTTTGTAGTGCAGTTTTAATAAAACCTATGCAGTGAAGCATGGCATTGCCTTCATCTGTGTGCTTCCAGAATGATCTAGAAGAGGTCTGTAAGTGAAAGATCATCATCTTAGTAATCCTTTTTTCCCATAAATATTTGTCAGACCAGGCTGCCTTAGGCAAGGCCACTCTATGGAGTTCCACAGTATCCCAGTGTTACCCACAGAGTGCTCCCTGTGCTCAAAGCTCCCACGGGCTGGGGCTGAGCACTCTGCCTCAAGCAGAGCCCTTTGGGAGCAAGCTGGAATCCCACTAGTCCCATTAATTACTGCCTGGATTGAAGTCTGAGCATTCAATTGAGTTCAGATCAGAAAGCCACCAGGAAAGCTGCAATTTAAATTTACTGTTCATCAAAGGAGGATGTGCAGATGGCACACTCTGTCTAGGGGATCACTGGAATTTCCTACTCTTAGTTCCTTAATTTAGCAGGAAGAAATACTGCCTTTTTAGTTACTAAACTAGCCTTTGCATCTGCTATAGGGATATAGCCGTGAGATGAAATGGTGGAACAAATAGAAATGAGGCACTGTTGAACACAGCCTTGGGAACATGGCAGTCAGGAGGCCATAAAAAGTTTTTGACAATAAGAATGACAAAGGAAGGTTTGGAAATATAGAAACTTTGGCTGCTATGGTTTGATTCCTGTCATAGAAAAAGAATTTGTAATGAACCAATACCTGACATCTCAGTTGCTTCACATAGTGGGAAAAAGAACCCCAAACAAACCCCAATCTCATATTAAGCAAAATTCTTGGACCAGAAAGCTGTGAAAATGAATGCTGGGGGAGTGGGAAATGAATTATTTTCTTCATGAGAGAGCTGCCCCTTACTACTGTAACAACAGGGATAAGAGGAAGCTGCTTTGGTGCTACTTCCAAGAACTGTGCTGAGGCAGAGCCCCACTGTCCCTGTGTGGCTGTAGTCAGGTGCTGTTGGGGGGCTTTGGTTTGCAGAGGTATTTTTTCTGGTGATGTTGTGTTTTTTTTTTCCTTTTACCTCATTTTTTTTATTGTTGGTTTTTGGTTTGGGGGTTTTAAAAATTTTTTATAGTTTGCTTGGTTTTGTGTTTTTTTATTTTTCTTTTTTCCACACCTAGCCCCTTTGTTTGTAAATCAGTTTATCAGTGTAGAAAATACACCACAAAGCCTGCATGGAGTTCATGCAATCTCCTAGTAATGTTTCTGATTTGTACCCCTGGATGGACAGAACCAAATAGCAGATCCTTATTTACATTTTCCAAAAGTATCGGTTAGTGCAGAAAACTTGTCTGCTCTGAAAGAAGCACATCTGTCAAACACTGCATTTACTGCTGAACATATTTCTAACTTATTACTTATTCCAGAAGTTTAGCCCAGAAATAAACCAAACCAAACCAAACCAAACCAAACCAAACCAAACCAAACCAAACCAAACCAAACCAAACCAAACCAAGATGGCATTTTCCTTTCTGCTTATTCAACAATAATTTTGGCAAGAAAAACTTTACCTGAATATTTTAAAGAGGAAGAGCTTGGGATTTGTACACCTAAGATTCAATTAAGGCAGAGCTTGGCATTTTATTCCACACCCAACTCCCCACTTCTCCTCAATCCTCTAAGTGCAGTGACCTTTCTTGGATTTCACTAAGAATATGTAATAAATTATTCCTTCCCTTATAACTCCTGAGATTTTTCTCTCCCTTTCACTTTCAGCAAAATTCTTCTGATGTATTTTGTGAGGAAGCTGCCTGAGGAAGTGCTTGATTTAGGGACAGATCAAGTCATAAATCTTCATTGATCAAGGGTAGGCATGAAGTAGCTCTACTGAAGACAATTGTCAGGGATTTCCTAGAGGAAGGAAACAGGGATTTGAGAGAGAAGTGAGATCTACAACTAGGAGGTTCAGTGAGAGCCTGAGAAGAAGGGTAGGAAAGGAAGGGTACAATCAACTGGAAACCTGAAGAGAAAAAGGAATAGAAAATCAAGAACAGAAAAATACAAATAAAATCTAATAAATATTAATTACCACTGCATAATGAAAGATATACTGAAGACTAAGGACAAGCTGCCCAAGAGTTAAGCCTCAGTGGGCAGCATCTCTGGCCATCAGGAAAGGCAAGGTGGGAGCTGAGAAAACAAGCACCCAGGGCACAACCCCACAGCACCTGAGCAAGGTGAGCAGGAAACCTTCAGAGAGAGCCCCCTCGTCCAACTAAGAGTCCACATCACAGGACAAGGTTACTGTGGTGATACAGCTCTGACATGGAGAGATAGTCAGCCCCACACACCAGGATCAGTTCCAGGATTGCCAGGCAGGTCCACAGCACTGCAACAGTCCAAGGTGAAGTCTGAAGGTCAAGGCCCGAATCAAGGAGCTCAGTAGCCAAGGGCAGGTGTGACCAGCACTCCTCCAGCAGTGCTGCACATGCCACTGAAAGCCAAAGGCTCAGCTTAAACACAGCTCCTGGGCTTATGGACAGGGTAGTGAGTGGAGGCTCCAGCTGAGGCTGGACAAAGCCCTTAAAGCCTGTTGGTGCCTTGAGGGCTCTGACACCAAGAGGACACAAGCACAGTGACCCCAGCATTCTGTAAAACCTTTAAAATCAGCCATCTACCTTCAGGATATGAAAATCCACTTGACAACCAATTGTTACATTTGGCACAAATAAGTACCACACCAGGCAATCTAAATGACGTTGGTGTGCAGCAAGAATGCTTCAAAGCAGCTAAAAAAATGGAGCACATATCAAATGACACTGCCATAAAGATGACACTAGTAACTGAAACTGCATACAAGTACAAGTTTCAGTCATCTGTTTTCTTTTGTGGCCTCTCTGTGAACATTACAAGCATACATGCTCTGCTGTGTTCCCTGTGCCAGCCCACTGCTCCTACTATCCCACCACATGGCTTTCTGCTTGCTGCTCTGGCTGTGAGCTAACCCCACAAGAGCAGGATTCTTTCCCTTTCTTTAACATGTGCCTGAGATGCTGCTGCTTTTCCCTGCCCTAAAAGAGATTTATAACACAGAGCGCTTTTTAGTAGCTTTTCTTCCTGCATTGGCTTTAGGGATCATGGAGTTAGTATTTGTGAATTACACCTCAAATGTTCATCCCTATGAACATCAGTATTTATTGTCATTGTGAATGCAGGGTTTGCAGAGTGCCTAAGTTGGGTGTCTACGTGTTAAAAAGGCACTTAGAGTATGTGAAAGATTAGATATTTTGTGTCAAATTTCTTTGATATTGAGTAGGCCTCAGCAGTGGCAAACCTAAAGTTTAATTAATATTTTACCAACAAGTTCGTTATTCTATTAAACCTTTCTTCTTTTGTTTTTTGGGGTTTTTTAAACTTTGGGTAAGCCCTAGGAATGTGAAACTAAAAGTTTCTCTGATATTTTCACCAAAAGCTTTCTATTCTAAGTACGTAAACTTTTTATCTTCTTTTTCCTTCAATACTAATGAAGGTCATATTGCTGCATGCTGAATTAACTATAAGTATTTCCTGTGAGATGAATTTTATTTCCGAAGTTGCTGACCTGACTTCTGTGTACGACTGGATCAGAGAACCATCTGGGAGACATCTGTTAAGCTGTAATATTTCCCAGACAGGGAACATATCCCACAGTTCAAATGCAAAAAGCTGAGGTAACCTTCCACTTCTATGCAAGTGTTCTTTAATAAATAGCAAGCAGTAAATAATAAAACATTGAGTAAGTTGCTTGGATTCTGTCCATAACAGTGCAGAAGACACACTTATTAATTTGGTGACCTTGTATTTGAATACAATAAACAATAGCTCAACATATTTGTTGCATATCTGTCTCACTTTTTTGTAGTCACTGCTTTTAGCTATCCCAACACACTTCAAGAGATTAGTATTTCAGAAAGCAACCATACAGATTTTAACATATTTATTCTAACATGTTTAGTGGTTCTCCAGCTGTATTTCTAGAATTTATAGTAGTCTTAGTTTATACATATATATATATATATATATATATATATATATATATATCAGAGCAGTGCATGCAGAACGCAAACAAAAAAAAAAAAAAGACCCAACAAAACTCGCTCAGTTAAAACAGTCTCCATAAATGCTGAGTTTTAGAAAAGTAGCCAATGGAAAAAGAGTCTCTGATAATTATATTTCTACTTTATACCCCAACTCTCTGCAGGCAAGTTCATGCCTTTTCATTCTAAATCCATTTATTTGACTTGTATTATTCTAGTGTTATAGAAGTGCTCTAGTTGGAAAACCAGAAAAAGTGTCCCACACTGCAGACAGTGTAAAGCTCAGAATAAGTTATAACTTCAAATCCCAACTCCAGGTTTCAAGTTAAGAAAATGTACTTTTTTCTTTGAGTATATTGTTTATATTGTTTATTATCGTGGTCTAAAACACAATTTTTCTGCATTTAAATCCCTCACCATTGAAAAGAAAAATTTCCAGTGAATATCACTGAACTAGAGTAATTCTCTTGTGAATTATACTGCAAAATAAATCTGTCATTGGCACATAACACTGTGGTTCTTAGGAACATCAGGAATGGCCTTGTCAGCTGTGGATGTTACCATTAAACACATAATTTTTTTAAGTACAATATAACATGTTTGCTTGGCTATCAAGAAGATATGGAAATGAGTCACAGGAATTGTTTTAGTAATTGTACTTCTGTATGATTAAATAAAAGTAAATCCAAAATTAAGATCTTTCAAATAGTTTGATATATAAAAGTACTTCTTTTGTTACTTAGAATGTGCATACTGCAAATTCATTCAATGATGAGAGAAATAAAAGTAATTCACAGAGGCCTAATAATGGTGAAGTAAAAATGGTGTAATTCTATTTATTTTACAGCTGGTATTACAGTAAATAGGAGTAAAGCAGGAGTCTAGAAAGCTTTATACCTTGTGTTGGTGCTGCATTACTAGAAAACAGGGGAACAGACAGTATTTGATTTTCACCTCACCGACAATCTCTTCTGCCTCCTGGTTACTATTTAGCTGGAAAGTGTGAGTGCAGGAGTGGGACGTGATCAGCCTTCAGCCCCAGCAATGTCCTGGCCATTCACTATCTGACCAATCTCCCAGGACTTTCTTAATTACCTTGGACAGCTGTGCTTTCCATGATCATTAGATTGTGCTAAGCCACTCTTCTGTGCAGTGTCTAGTACAGTCTGTACTTGTATAATTTATTTTTAAAACACTCAGAAAACGGTCTCTGCTCTTGTTATTCAGCAAAATCATGCTACAGATAACAAGTCACCTGAAGTTTACAATAGCTCTTTATCCTGCTTTAATATAGGATTGAATTGCCACTGAACTGGGCTGCTTTTGCATCAAAAATCCAGTAAAACAATATATTCTAGTCCATGCAGGAAAAAAAGCTGGTTTTCCCTTCCTTTGTGCTGCAGGCATCCAGAATTGACAGGATATTGGGTTTGTGGGCTTGCCTAGAGTAACGTCACATCTAAGAACCGAGGAAGGCATCAGGAAGCAGTTATCTGAGTGAAACCATACATAAAAGATATCATTTTCTAAAATGTAGCATCAGCTAAAAAGTCTGCTAAGAAAGTTGCATCTTGCTGATGATTCTCTTTTGCTGACCAGGTACATAGCAACAAAGATCAAAGATGTCTCAGCAATCTGGAAAGAGCTGCTGCAAATAAAACTCATCCATCAAATCCAGTACAGTTTGAGGCAGTTGGCTCTGAGACAAGTATCTGCACAAGATACAAGACAGCAGGAAATCAGTGCCTTAGAGGTGCAAGACAAGTGCTCCTGTAACAGTGAGTTTATGACAGGCACACTGAGTGTGAGCCAGTGCCACGGACAGGCAGCAAAGCCTGGTGCTGTCACTGTTTCTCTTATTTACATGTAAACAGGAAAGTGCCTCTGACCTGTAAGGTCTGTTCATACCTAGTCCTTGCATCTTTACTTTCTTTTGAGACCTTCTCTTCTCAAGCTTGCTCACCTTGCCAGGTGATGCTACATTGCCAGGTTGTGAGACCAGGTCTGAAATGAGGCCGTGGTCCCACCACTGGAACTGCACAGGGACAGAGCCCCATTTATGGGCTGGGAGACTGAAGCTGCTCAGCCTCATCCACTGTCTGTTGAAGTATAACAAGTTCCTTCCATCAATTTTAGTGAATTCTTGAAAACTTGTATGTAATTTAAATATGCTGAAGCAATTCTTTCTTTTCCATTGTTTTTATAGGACCTGTCACAGGCAGTTCCAGTCTTTAGGAATTGCTTTGAGACAAGTCAGCAGTATCCTGTGAAGGAAGCTTCAACTCGAGGCTCCCAATATTGAATATTCACTAGAATGTCCAGTCTAATCCACAGATCAAGATAGTATGAATACATTGAATAAAACTTTGGGGAAGTCCTACCAGAAGAAAGTTTATTATAAACACTTTTTATATTTCTTTTTCTAATAAATTTTACCTTATCTTTAATAAGTCTACCAGAGTGCAGTGAGGCTTCTTATCTCTTTAAAATTAGCTATGTGATAATATTGTAATCTCAGTGGGAATGTAAATATGTGCATTAACTTGTCTTTTGTTAAGAACTGAGTGTTTAATCTGTAAAGTGGTAAAGTTTCTGCTTTAATGTTTATCCTGGCTTTACACCTTTTGAACCAGCAGCTGATTGTAAATGAAGTGATTTTTTTTCTGAGAAACCTAATTTAACTGCTAAGAAACCTGCTCTATTTAGCAGTTTTAATAGTTGAAATAAATCTTATTGACCCTTATTTAAACCCATTCTATCATTGAAAATTACTTTAAAGAATTTACTTAAACAAAACAGAACATATTCTAATTTTAATATGTGCTATTGCAAAAACTTTTTTTTTTTTCCTTTGGGAAAACTGGCAAAGAGTAACTGATGGAACATCAAAGCATTTCTGATTCTAGACATTCCCAGTGTCACCCAGCCTGTGCCAAACAGAGGCCAGCAGGACAATGTCCCATAACAGCATCACTGCCTTGTCCTAGCCCAAAAAGAGACCTCCTGTACCACCTGGGTCTCAGAGCTGCTCACACCAGCTGCTGACACTGCTGGTACATGGCACAAAGTACTGAAAGCCCAAAGGGGAGGAATGCACAGCAAGTGGGAAGAGAAAACCACAGCAGCGTGGTCCAGTTTTGAGACCTCCCAGCCTTCCTCAGTGAACAGCAGGTCTCCATTCTACTCAGTGTACAATCCTGCATTATTTGTTTGAACTCATTTATTCCTTAAAGTTTATTATCCATCAGCATCTGGGATATAATCTTTACCAAGGACATACACATGAGTCATGTATACAGATGACTCATGTTCATCCAGCTTCACAAAACTCAAAGATCTGCAGTTAAAATTAAATGATAAAGTTTCGAGAGGGAAAACATTACCATCTGACATTGATGATGCATTTAGAACATCAGCATCTCTGCAATCATCTGAGTGGGTGACATAAAAATGCTTCTCTCTGTCCCTTTTGTTTTATCAGAGAAATCATTATTTCCCATCAGGAAGGCTTTCACTCCATTACAGACAAGCACACAGAAATGTATGTTGTAATTTATATATTCCAACTCCCTCAATATAAGGGTCATATCTCATGTATATATATATATATGACAGCAGGAGAGCAATCAGTCCTGCTAGGGAAAAGTGTAATGATCTTCACATTTTATAATATGCAACTCAAGTAGAGTAGGTCTTTGAGAACAACAGAAAACAATGCTGTCAAAAGGAAAAAAGAGAAATTATATTTCTTTACCTAGAGTATGTGGACTGACAAACTGTCAGAATTTGTTTTTCTGATCCACGGGAGAAGAAAATAATACCTGCATTTTCTGATCTTGAATGACCTCCTTATCTGTGATTTTTGGTTATATCAAATCAAGACTGCATTCATTCTGATGAACCAAACTTTTTTATTTTTCATTTTAACATGTTCTAGGAAATTTATTACAGTCCTAATTTTCCTATAGTTGGCATGGTTTGAATATCTGATGATACTTAAGTGTGTAGATAGATTTACATTGATAAAATATTCTTATTATTGGTAAATTATCTGTCCCTTTCTTCCACATAGGAAATATGCTTAGAATTAGGTATATTTCCATTGAAATACATTGTCTTTATTTTTTTATGTCTGCATAACTTCAAGCATTACATGGAAAAGAGGAGCAAGGGCTTTGGTTGTGTAAATAACAAAGACCTGATTTGCATCCCAAACCCGTGTCTTTTCATAGTTTACTTGGCAAAATTACCTCAAGAGGCAGGAAAATGTAAGACTGTATTCTTGAGACTTTCTTCAAATGTTTGTCCATTTAAGTTATTATGAAAACCTAACATATAATTTGGAAACTGTAAATGCAATTTCCAGCTAGCAATTTGGCAAGCTAACTGTGGCATCTATTGGCAAGGCAAAATGTGCAAGAAGGGGTAAATAAAAGCAAAATGCAGAAGGTAAGTTGATGAGTATGTGAGGAGATCACAAGCCAGTTATGGGCCAACACCAAGCTTTTACTTTAATTAGGGCTCTGTACAAAACAGGATTACGATGATCATAAAGGCTTTGCAATTATTATATGGGGGGAAAAATAGTCATTGTGCTTATTGGGATTTGAATTCCTCCATGGTTTATATGAAGTGGAAAGCAAACGTGGAGGAGCACATCAGGATGCCCCGTGTGCCAGGGTTTGCCCACAGTGTGTCTAACAGGGCTGCAGCACCAGGACCTGCCCAGGAGAACAAGCCACCAGAAAGTGTGACACAGCCAGGAGGCCATTCCTACTGCTTGGCTACAGACTGTTTAATAAAGCCTGCAGAGGATGTGTGCAATGGAAAACATCTGTGTCCACTGATACTGTGAGACTGCTCTGCTGTTTAAAATAAGCATCTCGGACTGTGAAAACACTAGGGAATTATGTGAAAAAATACTCTCACTAAGGAATAGCTTGCATTGTTAGAGGCAGACTTCCAGATCATTGTCACCTACACTTAGGTATCCATCTCAGGTACTTACACCGGGAGCTGAAGACTCTGGGTAGGAAACAAAAAGAAAAAGTCACTTCTGACCCCAAACCACTTGTGTGGAATTTCAGCAGTGCCAGAGCACAGCTACACCCCAGCTTTCCTGCTTTGCCCAGCTGGCAGCACACTCCAGCCATGGGCAGAGCTCCAGTCACAGTGTGGGCACAGCAGCTCCAAAGGATTGCCACACATTATACTCATTTAATGCATGCCCGTGCTACTGCCTGCATCAGAAGTGGGAGCAAGGAAATTCTTGTTGCTGTAGTTCTCTTCATGCTCAATTTGGGTTGAACAACAGCAAGGGCCACAGCACTGCTCCATTCCTGACAGGATTTAATCTGGGCAGGGAGGACACCAGCACCTCATTAAAACAATGACATTTTTTAAAGTTGTCTTCACAAAACTATCCATTTATTATGAAGCAGCTCACACTCTACAGCATGTATCACTTAGGAAGTGTAAATACAATATAGCCTCTTTGTTTTAGATATTCTCTGAGTTGACATCTTCATCAGACAACTAAGACATATTTGTAGAAGCAAATGTGTGATTTTGTAGCAGATGTGTTCTGTAAGATTTCACTGCTTATTTACCACTAATAGTCCACTCTACACAACCAGTGTATTGCATTCTCTGTATTCTTGCTTCAGAATGATCTCTGAGCTTTTAAAAACCACTTACTTCTCTTTGTTTTCTCCCCATCTTTGGGGCATTTCCTCTGCTTGAGGAGAGGCCTGTTTCTTCTGTTTAGGTGGCTGAAGAGGTGCACAGCCACCCCCACATGTCCAAAGGGCAGACCCAGAACCTTCTCTGTTCTCAGGACATCACTGCCTTTGGGACTGCAGCTTCAGTAGTAATGCTGTGAAATCAAAGGAACAGTTTTATCTCTTGTTTGAGGAGCAGAGTAATGAAATTGTTTGTATTTTCCATGACTACCAAGATCAATTTAGGCCTCATTTCCACCAATACATTTATTAATTATTAATCAAAAATAAGTAATAATTTGAAGCACTCATGAGAGTTCCATTGCATTTTAAAACAAGCCTCAGGTGATTGCTCAATGCTTCCTTGACTCCATTTACATACTTTTCCAATGGCCAAAGAGTGCAAGGAATGTCTAACAGGAGGAGACTGATTGTTCCATCTTGTTCACCGTTTTGCACCCTGCTAATGACAGATTTCAGAGGAAAAGTTGCAAGCAATAGATGATACAATGCTGTAGTAAACACTCCTGTCTCTGTGCGAGAGAATAAATGTATTCCTCAAAGCCTCAGGATTGACAGACGTTATTACAAGTTCTGTCCTAGCTACTGCAAGTGTTATTCCTGTGGAGTGTGATTTTTAATCTGCTTTTGCATCTGTCAGAATAGCAGCCCCTGCCAGGCAGTCTCATAGGTTAATTATATGTTAGACACAAGGATTTATTAGCCTTTCCCATGTTTAAAAATCAAAGGCCAGATTCCCCTTCTAGGCTGTTAACTACAGGGATTGTAAGCAGATATATAGCAAAGGCAACTTTATTTCTTCAGAGACAGAAACAGCTGGAGTAATTCATCATCAGCCAAACTCGTGTTAAGGGAGTCCCACTAACTCATACACTCAGGATCACACTCATAAACTCACCTTGAGATTTCATTTACTGACTTTTCCAGTCTGCCAGGAAGGACTGTATAGATGACTGGAGGGTTAATCCTACTTTTCTTGACTTGACTCCTGAATGGGATGTACATCTGCAAGAGCAAATATTACATATAGTTATTTTTGAATTTCTGAATGTGTTTGCATTGGGAACTGACAACTCTGACATTTCCTGTGGCTTGAAGAAAGAGAATGTATTTATAGCTCTGTGAGTTGGCACGAGATATATTGTTTCTGTCACAAATTTCTTGCATAAATATGTCCTTTGTGTGAGATTGCTGTAGGACTGTTGCTAATGTTTGCTTTTGGCCTTCCCATATCTATTGAATATGTGTGTGTTTTTACTAGCCTCAGGTGATCTGCATTTTCCAAAACTACAAACTAGAAATGTTTCAGTTTTGGTTTTGTGGTTTTTTTCTTTTTTTCTTTTTTTTTTTGTTTTTTTGTTTAAAAGGACATATTTTCCGTATTTCAGGCTCATCTAAGCAGTTCCATTCCATTTTGAGTCTTCAGAAAAAATATGCAAGGACAGTCCTAGTGGAGGATGGAAGACAAGAATGAGGTTCCATTCTTCAGCAGACTTGGAAGAGTCATGTGAATTCAGGGGTGTACAAAGACTGTTCCTCATGGCTTTCCTGGCACTGCAGTTACAGAGGTGGAAGGTGCTACAGCCACGTGTTGCTCTTGCAGTGAAATAATGGTATCATTGAGAAGCGAACTGAAATTTATATCCATGTGCCAGTTTTACAGCCTTACCATAAGCTTAGTAAGCAATACTGCCTCCTTTGACCTCTCTGGGGGACCTTCTTCTCCTCTGGATGTAAAAGGAGCTTAAGGAGTCTAGGATATGAAAAGTAAGGGTATTGTTTATAAATTATTTATCATGTCACTAACAATATCTACTTCACTGTTTGCATCCTCATGCACTGAGGCTGGCAGCTCATGGGAGGCTTGATCTCATTAGGGCAGGTTGTCCTAGCAAAAGTCATTGTTAATATCTGCCCAAAGTACCCAAAGTACCCATGGGAATGGGCTCTTTCTTCCTGTTCTTACAATGGGATATTTCTATTCCCTAAAAGGTTGTTGTTTTAGCAGCATGTTTCAGCATGCTGATAGAAGCAGGCAGCATGATGAGTCATTCAGTGGCAAGTCAAGCCTCCAATCTGGGAAAGACAAATTCACTAAAAAGCATCACAAAAATGTGTTTTCCAATCATGAGACATTCAGCACAAGCAGAGTTTAGAAGGTACCTGCAGGGATATTAAACCCCAAGTCTTCTTCAGGGTATTTTGCTGTTGATCACATTCACCTGATTTATTAATGTCTGTTTGGAATGCCATCATTCACTTATGATAGCTCTCTCCTGATGCTAGAAGTCATATAGGAGAAAGAAAGAGTCCATTTTAAGTATCTTTGATATCAAATCAAATAGAGTGTCTGATATCAAATCAAATAGAGTGTCTGACATTAACATTACCTTCCACATACAGAGTTAACTACACAGCATCATTTCTAATGTTCAGGGTATTTTCTTTTCTGCTTACTTCAAGCTTCAACTAATTCAGCTGAACCAACGAGAAGACTTTTAAATCATTATCTGTCCTTTATGGAGAACGAAGAATCCAGATGTGTAAACTCCATGGCTCATCAATGTCAGCCAAATTACTCTGAGACTCTGGCAGTTAACTCCTTCTTTATGGGGATTTTAAAATATCGGGGATATTTTAAAAAGTTTTGTTTGTTTGTTTGTTTGTTTGTTTTTTAATATTAGAAAATGAAAGATGCCATTGGCATGTGCGATTAGGCTGTAAAGTACTTCGTAGCTCTGAGAGCCGCCCCGTGCCGTGACGCTGAGCCTCGCGTCACCACGGCTCGGCCACATTCCCGGCGGGAGCGCGCCCGGCATTCCCGGCGGGAGCGCGCCCGGCATTCCCGGCGGGAGCGCGGCCGTGCGGTGCGGCGCTGGCCGGCAGGGGGCAGTGTTGGCCGGCAGATGCCGCCGCCGCGCCGGGCGCCCCGCCGGAGGGGCCGGGGCCCGGGGCGCTTCCAGCGCTCCCGGCACATCCAGCGCTCCCGGCTCATCCAGCGCTCCCGGCACATCCAGCGATCCCGGCTCATCCAGCGCTCCCGGCACATCCAGCGCTCCCGGCACATCCAGCGCTCCCGGCACGTCCAGCCGCCGCACCGGGACCTCGTCACTGCGGGTGTTGGAATATAAACAGGGAAAAGCTGCTGACGGCAGCGCCCGGGTGGGGCGGGCCCCGCGGCCGTGCTCCCAAGCGCTGCCCCGCGTGTCCGAGCGCAGGGACACAGGCAGGGTGCTGGGACGCGCTCCCGGAGGTTTGTGCTGGGTATTCTTCTAGTTGATCGTATTTCCGATGGAATCTGCAGTTTTGCAGGATCTTACCTCCGCGGGAGCCGGCCAGCTGCTGCCCTCGGTGTGAATGTGGCCCTGGAGCCAGGAGCATCCCGCTCTGGAAGCACGAAAGAAGCGGGGAGGGGAGGAGGGAGAGCGAGAAGCGATTGGGGGCTGCAGTAACAAAGAGCTCATCTTAGGGCTTCGTGCAGCTGAAGAGGAGGTGGCGGGGACCTCCTTTACCATTAACATTACTAAACTATTTTAACACTAAAGGCAATCTGTCATTTTGAGTAAATTCTCTTCTGCTTCTATAAACACAGCCGTAATCAATTAAAGACCTACTTGTGAAGGAGCCATTGTGTGCAGCCCCATTCAGACATTGCTGAGTTGTCTTTTAGACAGCCTGTGGGGAAACACTGGTAAGGTGATGGGAAAGTTCAAAGTGCCTAACTTTTCAATGTGGATTTTGTTATTGAGACTTTTTTCTCTCTCTTTTTTTTTTCCATATTGCTTATCACAGCCAGGGTGAAAAGTGGATGATATCTCTCTCTGCGTTTAACATTTATTATGTCTTCTGCTTGGGAGGTTCTGCAAATATTTAAAATTATTCTCTAATGTAATTCCTTGTGGGACTTCTACATGGCAGCAAAATCAATTACTAATCTGAAAGTGTTGAAAGCAACAAACAAGTCCTATGGAGACTGTACATCCATATATCCAGATTTATAATCATGCACATGGGCTCAGTTCCTAACACATCAGACACCACTCCAATACAATTCTGTGCAGTGGAATAGAACCTCATTTACAATAGTTTGAAGATGAGAATTGCTGATACAAGCCCTTCAAGAACTCAGAGTTCCATTTCATATTGAGAGAAACAGTCCAAAAGATCACTCCAATGACTTTGTTTTTTTATTATCTTTTTATTGCACTGGATCACCTGTGCCTTATGAGTTTGTGAATGCTACTAATCTTTGCAGAAGCAACCAAAATAAACAAGGAAACTTGAACTTAACCTAGGTTATTTTATTCTCTTTCATTTTTCTGAATGAAGGAAAAGGGAAGGCTGAATAGAAGAGTGTGTATAAGAAAACATATTTTTTACACTTATTTTATTAGCTTCCCCCCCCTCCCCCAGCATGGATTCTAGGGACACGAGTGAGAATAGAAAAAATTAAATACAATTGGAGTTTAAAATTTTCCCATTTCTTTGTGTTTGCATTAGAAATAAATGTAAAGAAATTTTAAGAATGGTCTCTATTAAAGCAAAAAAAAAAAAAAAAAAAAAAAAAGAGTAGATATTTAGAGATACTTGTGAAAAGAATCCCACCTGTAGAAGCTGGATTTCATTGGGCTTTCTGATGTGGTTACTTTTGGATCCCTTGTCAGTCTTCACTGCACAGTCGGGGGAAGAGCCTCACAGGAAAATGATATTTGTATCACACTCTGGAAATTCATAAGCACACTACCTGGGGATTTAAGAATGACAGTGCCTCATTCCAAGGAAAATCACCTAAAATTATCATTAGGCCAAGCAGTCTTTTGACATGGTGTAAATTATTTTGAAGTGACAGGGAAAAAAAAAAAGGAAAGTGTGAAGATCATAAAGAAATCACAATATAGTGAAAAATCATAATTATGAGAAATGCGCTTTCCTTGCAGTGCCTAAGGAAAGTGAACAGTAGCTTTTTCTAGGGCAGTGGGAGCAGACTAAGGCTCAGTCCTGTGCTATAGCACTGCTAGCCAGCAAACCTTCTTAACTTCATTTTTCTTTGAATGACACTTTTTTGGAAGTTATACAGGAGAGCCTTGGTGCACATACCAGGCACTTTGTAGATGAGTCAGGACACCTTAACTAAATCTATTCATTACCCTGTCCCCATTGGGACAGGCAAAAGCTGCCAATTTGATGTTGGTAATGTGGATGCTGCATTAGGGAATTGGCTAAGCCTGCCAGATTTCATTCCTGAACTTTAGCAGCCACAAAAGAGTATTTCTCTGTCGTCTGTAATTGATTCAGAGCCAGGTCCCAAAAGGACAAGCTTCCTTTTGTGTGCCATCTATACCAGGGTCTAAGGACACATAGTGCTACTATTTTTTTTTTTTTTTAGTTAGATCACAGGAAACCTCTTGAAAAAGAAAAGAAATAAAATCCAAGTTTGTCATAAATTATATTTGTGAGCATTCTAAGATAAATTATTTATTAGCTCTATTATTACATTCTGGACCATACTTTCAGAAAACAGTTACAGTCAGTGTATTATAATGTGAGTATTTAATGTCAATAGTGTTACCATTTGGAGATTAAATGAGGTCTGAAACCAAAACAGAAAAATGTATTTGTACAAAAAATAAATTTTCCAGTGCTTCAGCTCACTAAGCACAGTACTTATTATCATCAGTTCATATTCAGGTCAGATTCTTCCTTCCTTTGAAAAACAGGTTGAAAAACCCTTTGAAGACTTTTCCCATCTTCTCTTTACCCATCTGGTTACAAATTTAATAATATTATTCATTATCACTTTGTGTTTCACATTTGTGTTCTGCATCTACTGGGCAATGCATTAAAGATTTCATGACAGTAACTCAGATTCTCCTAATAAGGATTATTAGCATCATCAGTCCATCCTGGCAACATTCTCAACTCATTCTGCACAAAACAACCCAGAAATTTAACAAGAAGATATTAGATTTAGATAGCAAAATTGTGGGCTAGTCCCAGTATATTTTGTTGCCTGTGTGCTCATGTTTCAAATGATTTTAAAAACACCAAGGTATTCTCATAACTTCTATTCCAGTTTTCACCCTTGAAGTGACTTTGAAATTTTTGAAGCAGGCATCATCTGTCTGAACCTGAACACATTCACTGTATTTGCTCCTTGCACTCAAATACAAGAGTAATAGAAATGTTTTCCAAAATGCTCCCTAGACACAGCCTTACTCACATGAAAGCACATGAGTGCTCCGAATGCTTAGGACAGATGTGACACACACCTCCACACACCTCCTGTGTGTGGAGGCTGATCCCAGCTCAAACCCAGTGGTGCAGTGGTGAAACCTTCCTTCTCCTTTTCCTTTTCCTTTTCCTTTTCCTTTTCCTTTTCCTTTTCCTTTTCCTTTTCCTTTTCCTTTTCCTTTTCCTTTTCCTTTTCCTTTTCCTTTTCCTTTTCCTTTTCCTTCTCCTTCTCCTTCTCCTTCTCCTTCTCCTTCTCCTTCTTCTTCTCCTTCTCCTTCTCCTTCTCCTTCTCCTTGTCTCCTTCTCCTTCTCCTTCTCCTCCTTCCCACCCACTCAGCAGGGGAAGCAAAAGAAGCCAGAAAGGGCGAGGCCCAGCCACTATAAATGTTCAGAGGTTTAACGAATGTGCCATAGCTTTCACCTATTAACTGCAAGGCCTTCTCAAGCAGACTCCAAATTCCTGCTGAAATGAAGACTTTCTTTGCTGGACTAGGCCTGGCATTCCTGGGAAACAATGGCCCTTTTCAAGTCATCTCTGAAATTTCACAGGTGAAGGGAACAGGGCAGTCATTCGATCCCATCCACAAGGAGCCTGTGAGCATTTTAAAAAGTGAAGACAGAGTCTATCATGGAAGCACTGGCAAAACTGGTTAGTGGCAGAAAAAGGCAACCTAGACCACGGCTCAGGAGACCCCCATGAAGCATTAATCCATTTGTCTTTTGCCTCGTGCCACAACTTCTCCCTCAGTTTTTTTCAGGGTTGGGCCACTGAGCCCACAGAGCTCAGGGAACAGGTCTCCAAGCAGTGTCCCAGTGCTTTGGAACAGTGGTTTTCATGCTTCTTGACCAGAGCTTCACTTTGAGAAAGAGCAGGTTAAAGGCAGCTGTTGTGGGGATGTGGTGTTGGCTATGGAGAGCACTCATAAGGCATACACGAATCCAGGCCTTTGAAATGTCCTTTAGTGACCTCATTCCAGGAAGCATATCACAGTCACTCCAGCTGATTTGTTAGAACAAGATCAATTCCACTAGAAAACATTCAAAATGGGATGTTATGAGTGCTGCCTGTGCACTGATAACACAGTGAACTCAGAACATAAAAAGGTTGGATTTGCAGATCCCCCACACTCCGAACATCCAAATACAATATTCTGAAGGGACACAAGGGCTCTCAGTTCTGTGACGACAGCTACAGAAGCCTCCCAGATGATTTACTAAATATTCAGAATTCTTAAGCTAGAATGTGTCACCAGTTCATGTTGTAGGAGATTATTTTCTTTACATAGTTAAAAAAAAAAAAGAAAAAAACCAACAAGAACAAAAAAATCCCAACTGACTTTCATATGGCAGTTGTTATATTGAGAAGTATTTTGCCTCTCAGATTCTGAGAACTTTTGCACTCTCTGCCTCCAGCAGGTTATAGGGAATATTACGCTTATTGAACTTTCTTTAGGAGAACTTGAAGGATAATTGAGTTCAAATTTGAACTGCTTTCTGAGAGCAAATCTGAGGGAATTAACCAGGTCATTTGATATGCAAAAGTACCAGCAAGGGGGCAATATACATGCTTGAGACAAGCTAAATAATGACTGACTAGTAAGAGAGCAATATTTCATACATGAGTTAGGCCTCTGACCTAACTCATCCAGGCAGGGGAAAGTTGCCATGATTTTATTCAAAGTTGATACTGAAATAGCTCTTTCCTAGTATTACAAGGGGAAGCCTGCTTCAGTGCTTACTTCACTTCCTGTCTTTGTACCATAATGAAGTGTTCCCCTGCTTTTCTCCCATTAAAAAATCCAGCTTACTGCCAGGGAACAGTTTCTTGCAGGTCAACTTGCATTTCCATCTTGAATTTAAATCCTGCTCTTGGAGGTCTACCTTTTTGGTTTTCCAGTCAATGTCATTAACAGAACAATTCCCTTTTTTCTTATGAAAAAAAAGGTATGTAAGTCAATCAAGAAATATTGACAGAGAGAATGGGGAATGGTTCATGTGACTAAGATGAGAAGCCTTTACCTTGTGTAATCAAGAGGAGCTGGGGTTCATTTCATACGTGACATGCAGAGAACATTTTTTCATTTTAAGTCCATCTTGGTTTTACAGCGTAAGTGTTTATATGCGTTTCACTGAAATGCTGAAGCCAAAGTGGACTGTATCCTTTGAGGGGGCTTTCTGAAGGGAAGCAAAAGTTTCATAACTTTACTCTTTCCATGCTTCATTTCCTCTTCACTCACTGCCTACGTACAGAGGGTTTTTTAAATTTCTTTTAGGCAAAACCACTAGGTCAGAGATGTTCCTTGGTGCTCATTGCTATGCAAAGAATACACTTCTCTGTACTTTTCAGTAAATGTGGGATCATGGGACATACTGCCCTACCTCAGGCCTGACATTCAGGTTAGAATGCTGCCAGGCCTACACTGCAAGTCCTCAGCATTTGGTTTTGCTGCTGTGAGGATACCAACAATGCCATCAGTGGTGTTTATATTCCCATTGCTAAATACCTATACTATTATTATATTTGGTCTTGTTTTTCTCAAGCTCCTCCCACCATACTCTAGAATTACTGAAAAAAAAATCTCTCAAGCTCCCTGCCTATTTTCCTGGACATGCGAAAGCTGAAAGCCACACTCCAGGTTTCTTTGCCCTTTCCTGGCAGTGCCTCCACATCATCAGGCTTAGCAGCAGCACTCACAGGAGAGGGGCAAGGCAGGGTGAGGCACCCAGGGGAGGCTGCCAGGGAATTGCTTCTGGGGTGAACAGAGAACAAGGGGGCTCTGGACTTGTGCTCAGAGGACTTGTGCTGTGCTTGGAGGTGCTTTCCAAAGAAAGTGGCTCAGCCATGCCACCCTCACCAAGGCTGGTGCTGTTTCCTGCAGGGGGAAAATTGTTTTCCACAGACACTCCACCCATATGGCAGAGGAACAGAGCTTATTGGCACAGGAAGGACAAGCTGCTGGGCAGCTCTCCTGGGGCAAGTCCTGTGAAAAGGCTGGAAACAGTTGTAGAGGTATGTGAGGCAAATAATGTTGTTGGAATACGGTTTTTTAATGATTTTTTTCATTTTTTTTAGAATTGGATTTAATAACTACAGTATTGGATAACACAAAGGACTTTAGAATTACTGGAATAATTGCTCTTTTGGCAACCTTGTTCCTGCTTTACCACAAGAAGTCCTCAAGAACTCTCCATCATTGTCACACCTGGAAGTTCCATTTCAGTTTTTCTACAAGTCTCTCTTTTAGCACAGAGTTTGAACTGTTGATGGCTTGTGACTTTGAAAAAAAGAGGAGAACCACCTTGGTGTTTGGGTTATCATTAGTCCCATTCAGTACCTTTATTTTTACGTGCGGAAGTTGTTTTTTCTTGTTTGCTGGAACTCTGTTTCACCACACTGCTGTTTGAGTTGGCAGTGCTATGCTTTTTATTAGAACAAACAGAGGTCCAGAAACTGATGAAATATAAATAGAAGGTTCACTGTAGTCTACTCTTTTCAGGGAATATAAACATCAGGGGGTGTTTAAAAAAAAAACCCCAAATAATTCTATGATATACCCTCCTGATTAGCAGCTAAAATCTAAATGGCACATTCTTAGAGGTAAAGCTAACCAGAAAGATTATGCTGGTCTTTGCTTAAAGGAACCTATTTATCTCTCTATTTTTATAATTTTCACAAGTTTCCACTACTTCAGACATGTGAAATTGATTATATATCTGGCTACAATGCTGTATGAAAGCTTCATCAATTGGAAAATTAAATCCTCAGAATTCCTGCAATCGGGTTTCCTTTTCCTTCCTATAAAGTAATAGAAAAGGATGTGTGGGATTTGTTTGGGTGGTGTTTTTTTTCCTTAAAAGAAGGAAAAATAGTTTCAAACAGGCTAAGTTCAAGGTTTTACAGGAATTTCAGTGAGAAAGGGCAAGACGAGTATAATCAATGCTCTCAGTCGTAACTTTGGCGGAATGTGTTGTCTGTTAGTGTTCTTGATGAGCCACACAACGCCTGTCTGTTAGCACAAAAATGGATATTTTCCTTCACTGGGCTACCCAAAGGCAGCTATTCTCACTTCTGAGTGCCAGCCACTGTAGATGGGCTAAATTTGTAGTA
The DNA here is from genome assembly GCF_015832195.1 of Motacilla alba alba. Lineage (NCBI taxonomy): Eukaryota > Metazoa > Chordata > Aves > Passeriformes > Motacillidae > Motacilla > Motacilla alba. The sequence continues at coordinate 19,576,420 of NC_052023.1, read as the reverse complement.
CCCACTACCTGTAAAGCAAACCAAAATAGCCACATGAAACCTGACCCAGAGAGAAGCTCGGAACGCCAGGGCTGAGTGTTTGCTGCTCAGCCCTGAAATGTGCCCTCTCTTCTCCACCTCACACCCTGCTCTCCCCACTCCTGGAGGAGTAAATAGGGCCATTCATATAGAGACAGAGAAAGAATTCTGAGAGTTTTAAAAAAACACCCTGTATGTAAAGATGCCTCCTACAGTGCTAACCACGACACTAATGATGAAAAAGGTACGCCCTACATGTGCAAACTGCCATCCTTTTTACTGTACATAGGTTTTTGTGGAATGTAGGTTTGCTTTTAATGACAGTATTTCATCAAGAGTGAGTATTTTTGCTGGTTTTACTAGTTCCCATTCACATTTGAATTCCAATCCCATAGGTCAGGATTAGATAGGAAGCCTTGAAAAGAAAAACCCCTCAGAAAAATAAAAGAAAATAGAAAGACTGGAAGAGTATAAAAAGCATTTGTTAATTCTGAGCTCTTGGTACCCCAAGGAAACTTCTTAGAAGATGCACACTGGAGTTTTACCCTGACACAGATTTTTGGCCTAGGAAGAACTAGCAGGATGCAGCCCATCCACAGAGCAATTTTCATCAGTTCCAAGCAAAAAACATCAGACTAAAATCCTCTTATCCCTTTGCAGGAATGAAATGCATAAACAATCTCTGAATCAATTTAAGATGTGAAACAGTCTCACATTATTAGAAAAGCCCAAGGACCTTTTGACTGAACATTCTTTGTCAACAGCAGTAGAAATTGACTCATAATTAGTTAAGTATTGGAGACCCTTTGTTTTCAGAATAGCTACTATAAAATTTAATCATAATGAAACTACAAAGAAAGTTGCATTACTATCCAAAAAAAAAATAAATCTAGAATTCTTTCTATACTGTCAGTCAATTTTTTTAGCAGGAATATGGTAACAGTCTACCAAATGACAATCAAATTCTACATTTCTTGCTACTTCATAGAACAAGTGGTATATATTTGAAAAAATTACAAAAGTACATTACTAATACATTACTAATGGTATCTCCCATCATGACCAGGCCAGCACAGAGCAATAGAGATTTCTTAACTTCCATCATATTATTTGTTAAATACAATCCTACATCAATCAGTTTGTCTGTTGAAAACAAAAAAAAAATAAATTCTTTCTTATAGCTAAGGTCTTTCAAATCTGAACTGTAAAGAATTAAGAAAAGCTGGTTTTAACTGAATGAGGACTACAGGAATTTGGGTGGCCTGTTCATTCTCTTCTTCTCCTCTTCTTCATAGTTATATGGCAGCCTCCCATTGCAGGAGGGGAAGATAAAACCTTTTCTGGTATTGATTCTCTCAGCCTACCCAGGTTTCACAAAGCCCCTTCAGGAACCTTTCTCAAAGGTCCACTGAAATGGGAAATTAAATAAGCTTCCCTAGATTCAAATTTTCCCAGACTTGTAGGTAGAAATACAACAAATGCCCTAGGAAGTATTACATTATAAGGTGTTCTGTTCTAATGAATTCCCTTCAGTGAGAACTCTGTGGGCACTCTGAGTTGTAGAAGAATTTAGGCTCCTTTTCCTTTGTCAAGTTCACAGCTGGGCTTTATAGGATTCTGTGATAACACTGCAGCAAAGCAACATCAACTTCAGGTACATGGGAGACAGGAGAGTTGATTGAATGAGTGTTGAAATAGGCTCAGAGCACTCCCTTAAAATACATTTTAAAATTCCATGGGCTCCTTTCCCCCTTTGCTTGCTCCTCTACTTAATCCATTTTATCAAAGTCATAAACTTAAATTAAAAAAAAAAAAAGGCAAAAAACAACCAAACAAGCGAACAAAAACCCCACAGATATTGCTGTTCTTTCTCTGCTGAGTGCATTGCTGATGACTTACTGGCCTCTGTGCAAACTGGGGAGATCCAAAGGGAACTTCACTGACAGAGATGGTAAATTTGTAACTCAGCCTTGTAGATGCACCTATTTTTACTGCTAAAAAGTGAAATTGGTACACTGGTAACTTGTGGTAACTTAATGTTTAAGATAAAAAGCCCCAAGAGTTCAGAGAAGACTGTGGTAAAAACAAATGTCGAGAGGAAAGCCATTCCTCAGAAGCTGCTCTGTGGTAGAAGCCACAGCACGGGACCTTTTCCCTCTGTGCTCAGGTTCTGTGTGGATTCTCACGTTGGGATGGCATGGATGCCTCATCCAAGGCTTACTTTGATGCAGCCAGTCTAAAGATTCCAGTTCATTACAAGGGGCATTTTCGAAGGAGCCTCAATAACCCCTACAAGTCTCTAATGTCTGGTGAGATGTTTTCAGTCTGCTTCCTCAGCTCATGCCAGGCACATCACATGGACCTTTATCTGTGTCCCTGTAAGTTACTCCTCTTATCATTTCCATGCCCTGGCAATCTTTTTTATTTTAAAGACTGAAGAAAGAGCTTTCTCTCAATTTTTAAGTAATATTTTCAGATAAATTCTGAAACACATACCATATTGATAAGGTCTGTCCTTTTGTTCAAAGTGTATTTGGGGCCATGCTGTGGGTGTCACTATTTGTTCACCCGTGACCTCTCCAAGATTTCAAAAATAAATTTTTCATTATTTGAATGAAGAGGCAAAAATACAATGACACTAAGAAGTCTTCAACAACAGTTCATTTGTACAGCTTGCTAGCCTACTATAAATCATAAATGCTGGAGGACAATGTATACTGCCGGGTGTCTGAACAAGTTTCAGAATGAAAATAAGTTAATATAAGGTACTTGTACTCTGTCTTCAGCTATGTCAGTTTTGATATTCCTCCTCAGAGCACACATTTGTCAGTGCACATGCACACACATGCATAAACACACCATGTGAGTGGATACTGAATAAACCACCCTATAGAGAGGGAGTACAATATTTCACTGACTGTAGAATGAAGCCCAATTTTATTGGCAGACTCCAATGATGCTAGACAATAAAACATTTGTACGTTTTGCTGCAGACAGTCTGGCTGGCAGTTTCAGCAGCTCTAATTTATTGTGAATAAATAATTTCCTGGAATCTCTGAGGAGTCATTTTAATGCTCCGAAAAAAATTAAAATCTGGCATGCTGTTAAATTTGTTTTCCGTTGTTTTGAACCAAAAATACTTAAAATGAAAGAATTTAAAAACCCACCCTGATTTCAAAGATATTGCTTTGTAAATGTTAAATCTCCCAGTTTCACACTGGTTTTGTTTACTTCGTCTTTATATTTAAAGGCATGAAAAATACCAACTGTTTTCAGTTTCTTTTGGGTGTGTTATTTCTCAGTACCAAGCAGAGAAACTGTCCAGGTTAAAGGACTCCCATATTTCTAGAGTATATTTGGATGCTGTTTATGTTTCTACCCTACCATAAATTGATTGTTACTTATAGCATAATGGTGATCAGGCCATTTTCAAAGGCAGTGTGTTCTTGAACCATGAAACAGAAATTCAAAAACGACTTCAGAATCTGTTAGAAGCCAACTGTAAAAATATAGATGGAGTCAATTAGTTGATTCAGTTTTGCAGCCATCAGCAAAAAAAAGAAGCTTTAGTTTCCACAGTTGCTGAGTACATTTTTTCCATGAGGCACCTCACAGTTCCTGCCAGTGGACTAATATATAAGTTATTATTGCACTTTTATTAAATTCTCATTACCTTGATGTATCCAGGAGATATCAAATAAGAAACTGAACTCAGAAAAGGGGTAGATTTTATTCACCAATAGCACCACTTAAATACTTAACATCATTCCCAGACACTGTACCACTCAGAGGTTTGTTAATACTCAGCATTATCTGTACTGGTAATAGGAAATTATAAGGAAAACACTGTGTAAATTTCATTGTAGGTCTCATTCCCTGTAAGGTCAAAAGTATTTTCTACAGACTAGGTACACTGTGAGGAAACAACCCATAACACAAAGTAAATCTGAGAAGCAGAAAAGGCTATATATACATTTTTGTGTGACTGGGTAGCATCATCAAAAAGCTAAATGCATATTTGAACACTAGTTCAAAGAAAGAGAGGATCTTCTTTTCTGTGGCAAAGTCACAGAAATGACCCCTGTTCCCATGGAGTCACTATTTCCTTTTCCTTGCAGTCTTTGTAGGGAGCTGTTTCCTTCTCCAAGTGCAAACCCAGCATTACTTTCATCATGTTTAGCCAGGCTGAATGCCTGCAACATATTTGGATGAAAATGGACAATTAACAGTGACAGGTTTGCCTGTGCCCTAGCAGAGAGCAGCATACCTGCCATCAGCTACTGCCACGTCTGTTTATTTGGCTTGGCACTAAGAAGGCAAAAACTCTTTGCAGCACAAAAGGTGCTTCCCTCTGACTGCAGCAACCAATCTCAGCCCCACCAGCGGTTGTATTCCCAGTCACCTCAGCAACATCAGTACAAGCCACAAATTCTGATTCCCTTTGTCGACCTGTGCTCCAGTTCAATGCTCTCTCAATTCTGTCAGACAGGAATGATGATTGTTGTGTTAAACAATTTTACCAGAAATGGCCAAGTGTATAGATAGCAACTATTGGGTTTCAATGTGCAGAAAGGAAGATTTTGGTTAGATATTGGGGAAAAGCTCTCAAATCATAATAACACGGAGAAATATCAGAATTCCACCATAAGCAATCCATTATATAGGTATTCTACAGCAATGAAATGAACATATATTCAATATCTTTTGGATTCTTCCAGCCATATTGTAAACTTTCACATTGAGAGTAGAGGAACAGCAAATACTGAGAATAAAGAAAAGGCCAGTCATTAGTACAGGATGATATTCCCTACTTCTTCATGTAGGTGCTTAGAGAACTTCTAAAAATAAAAGGTATTTTTTTCTTACAGGAATTAATTTAGTCCACTCTTCGAGCCTTTTTTTTTTAATCTGGCAAGACAGATAGGCTTGCAAGTTGTAAAGGAAATGCTCCCTTGTGGCTTTATACAATACAACATCCTCTCAAGTGGCAAAAAAGCCCCAGGCAGACATGAGGTTAGCAAAAGAGTATCTCAGTTATATTACTGAGGAGGATGATGAACCTATAAGCTGTGGTTAGGAATCTTTAACAGACCTCTGAACTGAACCCACACTTCCTGATTTCCTAACCAGTGCCTTAACTGGAGATTTTGTGTCCTCTTTCCAAAATACATAGTAAACAAGCTCAAAGGGAAAAAAAGCTAGTTAATACATCTTTGCAAATATGAGATGTATGAGTTGGCCAGCAGGCCAGAGCAGCCACTTCATGTGGCCGTTGTAGCTGCTGAGGTGCACTGGTTGGATGTGCAGAATGGAGCTGTGTCTGGTTTGCTCAGCAGCACTGATACTGTCACTCAGGAACAGACACTGGGATCGTGGGCAGATCTGGCCCCAGCTGGATTTTATTGCAATGACGTACAGAGCTGACGGAGAAATTGCTGAAACTGGAAATTACAGCCCACAAGAATTAGAGGATTTTAAACCCTGGTGAGATGTAACATTTCTTAAGAACAATAGCTTATAGCATTTTTATTCTGTACTGCTTTGGATAATTAATTTAGTAAGTCAGTTTTTTGTCATTCATGCATAAAATAAATTCATTTACATGTTGTCTCCTTATTCATTAAGTCTTTAAATTCAGCAGATGAAACTCACTTTCTGCCAGGAAAAACACTGGGTTATAGATGACTGTCAATAAAAAGTAAAGCCAGCGCCTATGAAAAATCGTGCTGAAAGCAAATACCTGTTGAGCGCTGAATCTTTATTTCCACTCTTTGTAGAAATAAACACATTTATGGTTTGTTTATTGCTTGCAGAAAGAAAGCCTGTTCATCCTCCCCTGCTCCACCCCTGTCATTTGCTGGTCTAGCTACCGAGCAGAGCCTAATCACAAGATGTCTGTGTACATCGAACAGATGTTCACCAGCAACAGAAAATCAATGTCTGGCATGAAGCTATATTGTGTTTGTAGACTCTACTGAGCACACTTTACTTGTAAAGAAATGCTTTGTGTCACTGTATCTGTATCTCATAATAAAGAACAAGTGCCCACTTCAAGTTATGGATCACCTCTATTGTCATTCCACAGCAATGTGTTTTACAGATGTCTGCAAATGAATTTTAGGCTGAAATCCCTTTGCTTCTGAACCATAGGGAAGTATGATATGCTATCTGTCTGGTATTTAGTTATTAAATTTTGGTTGAAGAGCAGTTAGAGTCCCTCTGAATTCATTTGAACTCCTGTTTTAAACAAGACCTCTGGCTTTTGACGTCTGACCAGTGGGTCTGACAGGTTTTCAGCACGTTACCTTTAGCTGGCAGTGATGTAGTAAGAGCACTTTATTTCCTGTGAAGCCAACAGCTAACTCATACCTTCATGTGAAAACTTAGATGGGGCTTATCAGCTCCTCCACAGCACTTCATGGCACTCTGCCCCTCTTGGGATTACGGTCTCTGTCTGCTGTTATTGAGAGGGACAGCAATGAGACCACAGTAGCACTGGGAGCCATCCTTCCAGACTGTGTCTGACACAAGCACGGAGTGTTACATTATCTGCTTCACTGAAGCAGAAAGAGGAGACCGTCAGGGAGCTGGCTGTGCTCCCTGCTTTTCTGTTCTTCCCAGTTTTGGCCACACTAGTGCAACCTGTGTGCCGCTGCAGGCACTGCCAGCTGGCAAGGGCTCCCAGAAGACATTCTGTCCCTGAGGGTAGCTCTGGGTGAGCCTGGGAGCTGCTCTTTCCTCTCTGCAGTGGCAGGGCTGCAGTGCCCGTGCTGGCAGGGAGGGCTGCTGGGGCAGGCCAGGCTGATCCTCGCTGTGGGCACAGGGGACCTGCAGCCTCCCTCTGCTCACCGCTCCAATGGTATTAAAGCTGACGAGTTCCACTCTGTTCTTCTAGAGAAAATAAAAAGTTTAAATACAAGCATTTTTTTCAAAGTAGCTCTTTACCATTTCTGCTGCACACGGAAACACTGTGTTCTACCACATTCATTCCAATGAGCTACGCTCTCAACCACAGACATTGTCTCCGTTTTATCTTGAACCTTAGGATGAAGTACTTCATCAGCCACAAAAAAAACCCAGACCGCACCAAAACAAACCTGAGCTCAGCAGGCGAGGGGAAGAGCAACACATGAAAATAAAAGGCTGTGAAATTCTGTGTTAAAAAATACCATGTTGAATTAGTATTTTAAAACCCATAGGATATCTACTCAACTGTGGACTCTGCAAAATGCACTCATACTAGGGACGCTTAAGAAACAGGCTGCTGAAATATGTCTAACACAGCTGTGCACAAGTGCACATGGGTCCTTCAACTGAAATGACCTGATTGAAATTGTAAATTTACACATGGAATCTTAGTCAGAGGTTCTGTATGTGAGTGGATAAGGAGACATGGATGCTTGGGCTATGAATATGTTCTCCTTCCTACCACAAAATGACACTGAAAACACAATTCAGAGACAACTGAAAGCAGAGATGCCATATGTTGACTGTCTAAGTAATTGCCAGACTAGGACCTTATTGAGCACTGGTCTTCCCTTTTGCAAACACATTTTAAACTGAGATAATTATGCTCACTGCCCAGAAGCTGGGCTTCAAGCTCAGCCCTGCCAAGCTCTTATTCAGCATGGCTAAGTGGGAACACAGACAGCAGCAGGTCAGGGCTGCTGTACCCTGGATCAGCTTGAACCCTTTCAGAAATGAGAATCATATTCTGTCCTGGATCTCTTTCCCTTCAGTCCAAGCCCCCAAATGTCTTTTGCAGCGGTAGAGTAAGCTATGAGAATAATGGCTGGCATAAAGTAACAGCAGGCTGTCTTCAGCTTACCCTAGGGAATCCTCAATTTCCCTGTTAGGAATAAGTCAGGCTGAACATATTAATGGAAAGGATCCTACCTTGAGCCAGGGACTCGTTTACGTACAACTACTGTATTACAATTGTCAAGGCAGTGTGAGAGACCCTGGATCTCCGTACTTAAAGAGATACTATTATATATTTGTGCAAATAGTATAAAACAGTATGTTACACATTGATGAGATGAACAATACCTCTCCATTACCTTCTGTTACCCTCTCAGTTTTCTCAACAGAGATTTTAGAAGGCCTGTTAGAAATTACCATCTAAGCCCAGATCTTTTTTTCACTTATTCCAACTGCTGAAGGATAAACTGTTATTTACTTTGTATTGTGATGCTCTATTCTTACTTTGGCCCTCAAGTTATGCCAATTTCTGGATTTATTCCTCAAACTCTCTTGCTAGATAGTGACAAATCCTTCTTTCTCTTTTTCCTTTGGACTAATAATGAAAAAAAAAAAAAAAGGTTGTCAGATGGAGTCAGAACAAACACAGTTTTCTTCTTGTAGTGGCAAAAAGCAAAAGAAAGCCTTAAAGAAATGTATCCTCAAAATAAGCCTCCTTTTCTGGACAAAGCAAAATTTCAGGAAATAGACATAGCCTTTGAAATCCATTCAGAGCAGAGATAAAGCAAAGCTTTTAGTGAAGTAAGCAGGAGAGTCTAGAAACAAATGTTTCTATATTCAAGTGGAGTTTGAGGTTTTTCCTCAGTTAAGGGTAGATTGCAGCTAATAAAGGAGTTGGCCACTTCCAAGACTCACTCTAACTTTTGCTTCTAATTCCACATGCTCCAGAAAGGCCTTCTGCAGAGCAGCCAAGCACCACTGTGTTGTGGTCCCAGCTTTTTAACTCAGATGACTTCACAAAAGTGCTGCTGGGTGTCCTGGCCACATGTCCTGCAGCCTTTCTGGATTCTGTGTGAAGATGATTCCTTAGAACAAGTCTCAAGGATAAACCTAGACTCAGAAGATCAACTCTAGTCACTTCTGATTCACACAGAATTCCTGGATTGGGTTGAGACAGGCTTCACCAAGTAGCAGAATCTTCAACTTAGCCATCATGGCTATTACTGCAACCAGTGGAGGTTACAAAGCATCAAATGGATGAATGACACCTCATGCAGAGACAGGTTGGTAAGCAGGATCAGTGGCTGTGGAATATGCTAGTTCTTATTCTGGTGGTTTATAGCAATGAAAGGGATAGCATAAAGGACAGTGCCTATTTTCCTAATCAGTTCTGTGCTTAGTGCTACACAGAAGCAGCAATCACAATCTTAGGTATTAGGAGAGGAACTGAGAGTGAAACAGAAACATTATAATTACAGTATTTAATCAAGAGGGTCCACATGAATTGATTTGCATGCAGTTCTAGTTCCTCATTACATAATAAACAGGCACAGACAAAGCTATAGAGGACAGCAAAGATAGTGACACAGGACTGTCTCCATACAATAAATTAATTAGAACTACACTCCAAAAAGAGGAAAATGGGAAGGATTAAAATAAGTAGTAAAATTAAGTTAAATACTCACTAAATTAATAATTACATGGAAAAGGTGAGTAAGAAATTTGTATTCTCATCTTCTCCTAGGACATGATACAAGGAGCATCAAACAAAGTTTTAGAATCAGATCAGAATCAGACTTAACAAAGTCTGTTAACTAGTGAAATTCAGTGCCCCAAAGTGTTGTGGTTTAAAAGTACTTTAAAGCTCACTCTTCTCTGTTACAGATTGCAAAGAACAACAGGTGTTGCAAATGTAGCTCAGCAAACCCCCCATTATCCTTCTGTAGCTGCTCCCTGTGGCCCTTAATTTGATATTTTGGCTACTGTTTTCTGTTCTTCTCATCTGATGACTTGATTAATTTGTGCCACCACTAGACCTTGGATAATTTGCCTCTTCAAGTCTTCAGCTGCCATGCAAGTATTTCCCTTCTCCTTCTGTCCTTCTTTTTAAAGGGAGAAAGGACAGGAAGTTTGAGTTCACCAGTTGAGTGGTGAACAAGAATAGGCTGGAAAAAAACATACTAATTTCAAGTCTTCAGGCACATAGAATTTCAGAGAAGTGAGAACTAAACCTCAAAATGAAGAAAAATAAATTATGAGTGAGACCATCTAAAATTTTCTTAAAGTATTTCATTCAGAATCACTAATTTTAAAGCAGCAAACTGTAAATAGATAGTGTGAAAAAGCCCAGTGTAAAATTAAATAGCTGTCTTTTTTCCTTCTATTCCTTTTTTGCCTTGGCTGTCCATCTAACTTTGAGCGCTTCAAGATGTTGGTTTTACACTTGACACATTTTAGTAACACTATAGACATAAACAGAATTATTGGTTTTAGGGTAGAAGACACCCTTGAGCTCTGACAAACCAGCAGCTCTGTGACTGTCACAGTCTCATGGCTGGCCTATGCTAGAATAAGAAGATTTTTCTTTGGTTTACAAGATTAAAGTCTTCTGTAAGTTTAAGTGGAAAATTTGCTTTACCATTTTGCAGTTAAATGTAGGAAATCTCTGCTAGGCTGCATGTAAGCCCCCTGGCAGGAGTCTGTGCAGCCAAGGAATCACTTCACCTCATCCCAGCAGTCACCCACCGCCTGCATTTCCCAGCCTCGCTGATTAATGGTGTGCTGGCCCCACAAGGCATCCTTGTTCTTCTCCATACTTGTTACACTTCAGTGGCTGTGAGCTTCTTTCAAAAGCGTCAGAATTAAAGGCAGGTTATAAAAGCCCCATTTCATTTTGTTTCAGGAGTCCATCCTGGTGCTGTAGTTTCCAGAATGTCTGTTGAAGTTAAAAGACAAGATTATTTGGTCAGGATTCCTTTGCCCTTTCTGCCCTTCTCCATCAACATCCCTGCTTTCTTCTTTCAGCACTGTTGACTTATAAACCAAATATATCAGCAAGTACAAGACTATTCCAGACAACTCTTTTAGCTGTTCAGTGTGCTTCATTTCACCCCGTCCCTTTCACCTTGTTCAGTTTTATACTGTACTGGAAAAAACCCTCTGAGTACTGTCTCTTTTACTGCTCTCGCTTCCTTCTGCTGTTTTTAACAGTTGTGAGTGTATGTCTCTTCTACTGTCCTGCCATTCAAGATTGGAAAAGTGCTAAAGCCTTCTTTTCCCACTGATTTCCCCCCCCGGTCCCAGCTGTGGCTCAGATGAATTAGCCAGGTGAAGCCAAAGCTCAGAAATGCACACAACTTTCTGCCAGCACTAATCCCCCAGCACAATTTGTATAATGATAGGAAGAAGGATCCAGAAATAAAAAATCACTGCAAGTAGAGAGAACACTGAACATTTATGCAATATGAAACATTAAAACTATTTATTACATTGTAAGGCACCCTGTGGAAGCTTGTAATGTATTAAAGGATTAATAAATAAAACAATTAATAAAACTGAAGTGTAGGCGGTACTTCAGTATCAAGGGACTTCTCATAGTATCAGCTCTTAAATTACTGTCTTCTAATAATGCTTTTAAAAAAAAAATTGATACAATAATATTTTATAACTGTACACTAAAATTTATAACTTACTTTGCAAAAAATATTATTTGTTTAGCTTTTAAATCAAAGATGAGCAACACTCTGGGGAAATACCACACTGGTAACATTGGGGTTCTTCTAATAAACGATATAGGAGCCCATAAAAATAGTGGTTGAAAATATATCATTAAGAATGTTAACCCACTATGGTCTGCAGCTCTGGTGTTGCAGTTTTGATTAAGATAATTTACAGCTTCTGTAAAATATCATCTTCTCACTTTCAATTTGGGGATGCCAGAGTGCCACATGATGCTAAGAAATAGGTGAGTGCAAAAAGTGACATTTCTGGAAAAGCAGACTTGAATATAAACAATAAGTAAAGCAGAGTGTATATATAGTATATGGAGTTTGTGATGATCCAAAAGATGTTGCTGTTTCTCTAAAAAAAATTGCAATTAACTTCCTCTTATCATAATGCCATCCAAGAGAAAATACCTGAGACAATACGACAAGAAAACAAATTCTTCATTGACAGCCCTTTTCAGATATATGAATATGGCACATGGGACAGCAATTAGGGAACAGAGTCACTATTATCCTCTGCAATCATTTCCAAACAAATGAAGAAAGAAGGCTGCAAAGCCATATGGTACATATATTATAAAGTAACCTGTTCCATTCTTTAGACTTACTATTACTGCTTTTGACACAGCTACAGGAAATAAAAAGCTACTGGAATGCAGACCAGGAAAATGTATTCCCAGAAGGCTTTGTAGAACTAGAAGCTGGAATCATTGAGTGGAAACAGACTTAGCAAAGCAGTCTCCCATTCTTTGCTGCTTAGATGATCTGCTCAAATATAAAATACATTCTACAAATGTGGCCATATTTGGTAGCTGTGCTTTTAAGATACTTATGGAAAGAAAGTAAAAGAAAGGAAAGAGAAAAAGACTTTTTAAAGGGGCAAGTCTCTTCATGGAGAACTGTACTGTAGACTAGAAAAGAACTGTTTTCAAGAGAGGAAGCACAAAGTCAAACAATTCATATTTTGTATGCAAGATTTGATTATTTTCCTTCTCTATCCTTCTTAACAAACTGGTTAAAGGAATCATATTAATACATATAAAAATTGTATGATCCACAAATCCTGTAAAAATTGTTTTTATACTATTAAAGAGTATTCTGCGCACATGCTGAGACATTTAAATCAATACTCCATTAACATAAATATTTTTAAATATTATTCTTCTTCAAAATACCTAGCATCGGTGTAACATCCTTGCTCTGAAATGGTAATAATTAAACTGCAATGAAAGTATACATTATATAAATGAGAAAGCTTGTGAAAAAAAATGAAAATTTTACTTACCCGCCAGTGATTTAAATTTCATTGCCAAATATGTGTAAAGCCTTGGCCTCACTGAAAGCACTATGTCTATTGTTCATGGATTTAATCCTGTATGTTCTGAAGAAGTTAGCAGGAATCCTTGCATCTCATACTAAATAGACCCTAGAAACACTTAAGTCTTCATCAGAAAAAGAATGATGGCCTGTACGTGACATCAAATTATTTGGACATTTGTCTTTTAGCTATATTAATAATAATGACTGATGATATTGATAACATTGAAAATGCAATAAAGTTTGCTGAAAATTGCCATCTCGACAAAATTGAGGAGCTGCATATGGTTTTACACTGAAGTGTACATGCTTGTAAAAAGGGAAGTGATTTGCTGAGTTATTTAAACAGATCAGCAAATATCTCTTTGAATTAAGATATTTGTGCTCTATTGAGCATATGGCTTCTCTAGACTTGCAAAACCATTCCAAGAGAGGAGCTCCCTATGTGAGTGTGTTTCTGGGCTGAAGAGAGCAATATTCAGTGGTCAGACCCTGATACCCTCTGCTAAAGGATTTTAGCCAGCAAGACAGTGTTACTCAAGGCCCAAATTTCCCAGAATTTATCTACTTTTTGTGTCTGGGAATTGTGTCTCAGTACAAGCTATGGCCCTGCTGCTAATTATTAATCAGAAATAAAGGAACTTGAAGTTGTTCCAAGAAGGGAAAATAGAGGCTAAAATTTGCTGTATGTATTTTCTGTCTTGTCAAGTTGGCTCAACAAGCTAAATGAAACTGGTTTGTTGTAATTAGTGTACGCAAAGAATTAACTTCTCTCCTTGAAATCTAAGATTAAACAGTGAAATACTGACAGAAGCAACAGATCTCCAAGGTATAGTATCAGTCTTGTGGTCACATCCAGTTCTGAAGGGTCTTGCACCATCCGCCCAAACCCAACTGATGAAACACAAGGTGCCCATCGACTGGAAGGATGGACTCGGTGAGCAGGGGCAATGAGCAGTGACAGGGTGCAAATGAGCCTCCAAGATCATTTGAGCCTGGAACCAAGGGTACAAGCCCAGACTGCTTGTCCCCCAGGCAGCATCCCCAGCATCTCCTTGCTCGTCTGATTGGACATCTGCTTGATCCATGCTGATTTGTGAGGAAGGCAGGCCAGGCTCTCGGAAATGAGATCAAGATGATCACCTGCTGCATTTTAACTCTGCTGTTACTCTTTAAACTGTCAGCTCACAATTCACTGCCTATGCTTCTGCAACATCTCTGTGGTATCATAAATACACACAGCCACTCAGAACATTAAAGCATAGGTCCCAAATATCCTACAACTTACATCATGCTGGCCAGACAAAAAATGGGAAGTTCAATTGCTAGGGGGTGAAGAGAGACAACATTAGCTTTCCTTAAGATGGAAAAAATATCCATACATAACAGACACAACTACAAGCAAAGATATTATGTTTTCTTCCCTCTATATTTCATTGTTTCCAAGAGACAGGGGTGGTAAGCAACAAAGCTAAGATAGCTAAGGATAGGCAAAAGGAGAAGTAATTAGAGGAGCAGAAAAGCAAATGGAAGAAAAAGAGAGTATAGGCCAAAGCAGTTTCTATTTTGTGCAGCATCTTTAAAGATAAAAACAAGGAGAATAATGTGCTGAGTAGGTGAGAAGTCAATAAATGGGTTCAAGATGCTGCAAGGAAAAGCATTTAGAGTAGATTATGATGACGATTTTGGCAGCAACACCTTAGACTCGAAAAGTCCAGCCAGGGGAAGGCAAGAGTTGTCAAGGAGATGATGAGGATGAAGCAACAGCACAGGAAGCTAAAGAGAGCAATAAGACTTAGTCTGCAGAAACCCTTCACACCAGCCAGATTGGAATATACTTAACTGGGATGTATCCTTTGGCTTCTGTGATGAATGTGGATTTATGTCAAGGCAAAAGACATAATTCTTTAGTAATACTCAGATTTACACTTTTATAAAAGAAAAAAACCAATCCCCTGCTTTTTATTCCTCAGTACTTTGTGGAAGTGGAAACAAGGAACTGGAAAAGTATATACTCTTTCAGTTAGTGGATAACATTCCAGTAGGATTTATATAGGGTTCCTATTTATTCAAAGGTATGAAATGTCACTATATTTACAACAACAACTCAGTTTGCAAAAAAAAAAAAAAAGGTGAAGTTTCACTTGGTTGAAACTGAGGAATGCTAGCAACAATGCTACAGTTTTTTGCCACCACCCAAAATTAGTAGGTTAGAACAACTGTTGCTGTTGTCCACATTTCTTCCTTATTTTAGTTGCTGTGGTACCAGGGGTGCCAAATGAGCCTTTCTGGCTAAAAATTCAAAGCCTGCAAGAAGCAAAAAATGTAAAACCTTGCAATTTATAATGAATGTCTTGGGTCCAATCCTACAAACATACATGTAGGTAATTTTACTTGCATAGTAAATCCCCTTACTTCTCTGGAATTATTCCTATTACTAAAATACCTCATGTATGTTAGAGTTCAGAAACCTGGACCTGTTCTGCACTGTTTCTGCCATGTGCTGGCAGTGTTTTAGTAAGGGAGACACTTAAAAAAGATCCCAGACAGGAGCATGAAGAAGTCCAAAGGAGCAATTAAGCAAAGCAATGTAACAATGAGGATAGAAAGACTTGCTCTAGAACTAAAGCTGGCGACTTCTGCAGGAGCTACATAAATGCACTGAGAACCCTTTAAAATTTTGCTTGCTCCTTTCCCTCCTTTTTGCAAATGAATAGAGTCTTTCATTTCAATGGAACTTTTGTCCTGTGGGTCTGGAAAGCTGTCTGAGGAACTTGCACAGCTCCAGGTAGCAAATGTTTGTAGAATCCCAAATGTTAGACAGTCTCTAATACTAATCTGGATGGCCTCAGTGCAAATTAAAGTGGCTCCGTAGAGATCACCCACTACCAAGACTAAACCAAACTTAATGTTTAGCCATACCAAATGATTAAATACTTTTAAATATTAGCAAAAGGAATCAAAGAATTAACCTGTCTTTGCCTAGGCTAATCTACAGTATTGAGAGAGGTGGAAAAAAAGGCATGTGAGTTCTAAGTGTTTATGTCAAAAAAGAAAATGAATGTAAGGAAGTTCATCGTTAAAAATTCAATGTGGTCTTAACTAAAACAACAAACTCTGAAGACCAAGGTCTTGCACACTCTCAGATGCACACTCATATTGAAAGACCTAACTCCTTTGCCACTGGATGCACTTTATTTTCACAGCCTGAGTGTCAGTTGTCAGCAGGATTTGATGAAATCCTCTTTAGTGTCTGAAAAGACATGCCAGGGTCTAAGACAGTGACTAACACATGCCATGGAACACAGGACACCTTTAAATGAAGTTTATTTTTCTTATGGCTTCTTCCTCACAAGCTCTGCCTATCTTCCATCTAGCTGAGATTTCATCATACTTTCAGAGCCATGAACAATTCCCTCTCAGCTATCCATCATTGCCCCTATTCATTCTGTTCCTTTCTGGTCCCGTCTCTTTTGGCTGCTTCCGCACAGTGTTTGCCCCTTGAACACAGGCTATCCAGGGGGCTTTGTTATTCTTTTCTGTGATGCTCCCAGTTCTGAGGAGTTACCTGAAGACAGTTCATCCCTGACACACCCTTTAGCACAGCTGATAAATAGTGAAGTAGTAGAGAGACAACTAAGAAATATTTTCTTAAAGTGAAAAAAAACACTCCATAAAACATCATAGCAAGGCCAATACCTGCTTAATCAATGCATGTTGAATTCACATTTTTAGCTTTTTCTTATCTCAAGGTTTCCATTCTGCCTATGTAGTTCCTAATGCATTGCTGACCTTACCAAAGTGTTGCACATTTTGGAAATACTACAGTTCTTGAGTTATTCCTTTGCATAGGAATAGTTGCCTGGATACTAGCTTGCCCTCCCAGGAGGGCATTTAAGACCCACAGAGCACACAATTCTATATGTGCATGGAAAAACTAAAAATAAATAAAAATATGTTTTCTTACTAGTGCTTGATTACATGGCTACAGTATGTGACCATCTCTTTCCAGCAGAGAAAGGTACCAGTTTGCAGTGAGAGATGAGGCATTTTACTTGCAGCTGGATTTTAATGGAGCAGGTTTAAGTAGCTTCCAGCTGTCTTTGGAAGGACTTGTCAGAATTTTCCTCTGAAAGGAATCTAAAGATATTCAGGAAATAGCAATAACTTTAATAAATCATGAACTGAAACCACTGAAAGCTGGAACTATTCAGTAGCATAAGATTGAAGGAGGAGGGGAAGAGAGAGAGAAGCAAGCGTGACAGAATATGATTGGGTAAAAAAAAGTATTTTGAAATATAACGCCTCCTGTTGTGTAAGATGATTCAGAAAGGCAACAATTATTTCAGGAGTTGTGCTGGGGCACAAAGCCAATGACAAAATATCCATCCTTGGTGCAGGTGAGCAGGTCATGCCTTACCTGACATGCTCCCCAATGACTGGGTGTGTGCACATACTTTCACACAGCTGTACGTACTGGAGAAGATATAGGTATTTACAGAAAATGTACTGTAAAATATCTGTCAGAACTGTCTTTTTCTGAAAAAAAAAAAAAAAAAACCAAAACAAAGGGCTTGTGTCTTTTAGGGATACATTTTGCCTGAAGTTCTTTCTTTCAAATTTCTTCACTCACTGGCTCAAGAAAATTTCACCAAACAGGAAATATCTATAGTTCCTAGTGAGAGCCCAGAGCCAGCTCACAGGGTACACATGAAGTTGTGTCAGTGCTATCAACTTTCCTGGACTCTGTGCAGTCCCATTTCCCATCACTGAGGGAAAAGTGATTTGTTGCTGGGTTACTTCAGAATGTCTGAAAAATCATTGCTTTATATCAACAAATTGCTTTTAGGATTTTCTGCCTGGATGCTCAAAATATGAATTGAGTTCCTGAAATGTAGCTTTTAGAAAGACTCAATGAAAATGGACCTTTATAAAGGAAGCAAGGAAATTCTTCTTTGTTTATTATAGTGGCAGTCAGGAGGTCAGCTTCAGTTATCCCCACGTAACCCCTCTGAACTTGCTCAATGGGGATGCAGAGCTGCAAAGCCAGGGCAGAGCTTAGCTCAGTGTGTACATTTCAGGAAGAAACCTTCACTACAGATCTCAAAAGAATCCTTGTGCTCTTTGAGGGAAAGGTATAAAGGGGCGCTTGTTAACATTGGTCAACAGAGGCGGTTTTCTGGAAAAAGAGCAGGGATCTTGGTAAGAACCTGTGGCAAGGCAAAATTTCTCCAAGAGGAAAAAAAAAAAAAAAAAAGCAAAGGAGAATTATTTTAAAAACCACACAAACACTACCTACTCTGTACATCTTTGTAATTGTACGACACATTCCTATGGGATTGACTTTCTGCAGGAAAAATCAACAGCTCAGTAACTGCACCTATCATGTAGTGCTTTTAACTTTTCAACATATTTTTGATCTTTAACATAAAAATTATTCTTTTTTAAAGTCAAAAAGCAGTCAAAATGCTTTTCTTTTTTACAAAATCTAATGTCATGCTAGTATTATCTCATTATCTTGTTTAGTCCAAAACCTAGAAATTGCTTTAAATTGTTTCCTGGAAGAGAAGGAAATAAAAAGCAGCGAGCTTGCGTGTGTGAGGAAGAGAGAAAATGAGATCTTTTGTATGACTTTGAGAGAAAGATTTGTTTAAAGAACATTGAAGGGAGCTTATATCTGTAGGTGTCTGTAGGTCTGAAATAAAGCCAGGAGTGGGTGGCACCGGGCTGTATTTAGTATTTTGCCGCCATCCTCTCGCCCTGCCGGTCATCCTGCCTTGCTCCCTGGCCGGCGCGGGTGAGGTCAGGCGGGGGGGTGCAGCCCCGGCACACCGTGCACGTGCCGCAGCAGGGACAGGGACAAGGACAGGGACAGCCGTGGCACAGCTCTGCCCCTGGGCCGGGGCTGTGCAGGGCCATTGCCTCCTGCCACCCGGCAGCCGGAGTTCGTGGGTTCGGGGGTCTGTGGCGCAGGGGGTGGTGGCTGTGCCCACCTGGGGAGCCTCTGCCCCCGCTGTGTCCCGGTGAAACAGCGCGACACCCGCGTTGCTCCTCGGGCTCCGCATGCCTGCAGAGGGGGCCAGAGAATTTGGCAGCCTCTGGCTGCCGACTGCCACGGAACGTCTCATCTTGGACAACCTGGGAAGGGCTTTGAGCACAGGGAAGCTCGATGTCGCTCAATGTTGCAATATAGGATCGCCCTCATCACAGTTTTTACTTCAGTGATTCACCAGCCGTTTCCAGTGCTCACAGCTCTTTGAAAATGCTTATTATTCTTGTTTTCAGCAGTTTGTATTTTTCACTTCAGCTTTTGGGGAACATGTGCCAATAAAGTCTTAATGATCTTTGTATTTTTAAAGCATTTTGTCAGAAGCGGAATGCAATATGACTTTTCCAAAATGGTATGGAAATCATGATCCATCTGTAAATTCTCTGTGTACCACAGTCATTTATTACTTCATACTGAAATTTGAAACACGAGAACAAAGCAGAGGCAAAGCCAAATAAAAAAGCCACACCAGAAAGGAACATCTGCAAAATTCTATGCAGAAAAATGCACAAATGTTATGAATTAAACCTTTTCTGACTTTTCTTACAGCTGCTCAACCTCACACTCAGCAAGACAGGAAGGACTACCAAAATATTTCCTATTCACTATGAAGAAGCAGAGGCCCATCCCGTTTTTTTTTGAAACATTAAATAAAACTCTGCTGGCGTACTCCAGGAAACCTAATAGCTGATAAAGAATGAAAATGTGAATCATAAAATGCAATATTAAGTGGAAGTAATTTCAACTTTAGTCTTTAACACAGTCTTTGCTACAGTTGACTCTGTTAACAAGTGGTAAGATCCAATGGAGAAGATGCTGCATTTCACACCTGGAGGGCATGCAGAAACTTCTGCAAAAAACATTTTTTTATTGGAAAATGCCAGTTTGTGGAAAGAGAAAGTGCTCATGAGACCAGGAATGTCTCTGTGAGTTTTAATTTTGTTAAAGGGTTCAGTGTTATTCAAAAATAATATGCCTTTTCAAACAATTCTCTTGACAAATCAATTATTGGGGAGTAGGGGAGGATGACAAAGGAAAAAACAGCTTGAAACAGTAGTCAGTCATTCATCTGTAAACTCTTTCAGTCTGCTGGTTTATTGACCCTTTCTAAAGTTAAAGATGGTCTTAATATTTAGGAAAGGAAATCTCAAAAATCAGGAGCAATATTCCAGATAAACTGCTTCACAATCAGTAACTGACTGCTCACACTGAGATACAGTCTACACCACTGAAGTCAGTGTGAGAAGGGTTGGGACTCAAAATAAGGTAAAAAATTAGAGCCACAGAGCAGATACTACAAAGCAAAGCACATTTCAGGTGGATTCAGGCGCTAAAATTCTAGATTACATACTTGCCAATTTGAGAATTATGTAAGAAAATTGATACATTTCTCTTATCAAGCGCGTAACATTCCTCAGTACACTTTCCAATATCAGCATTACAGTTATCATAATTTGACAAATATTAATTTGAAATTCTTCTTGTCCTATATATTACTGACTTCTGTATTGTAGGGCTTTGCAGGCAAGTATTGTGTGGCCACACTCTGTATGCAGAAAAAGAAGGAGTTTGAAAAGGAATATGTCACACCACGGAGATACGCTGTCAAAACTCTTTCTCTGCAGTGGAGAATGAAGTATTGCTCAAGAAAAATCTACTGAAGGATCATTCCCACATCACAGCTAGCATGGCCTGTCCCATGTGAAATGCCCTGGGAAAGTACACTTTCAGTTTTCCTTTACTGTACCCTGCTTTAGGGACCCTTAAGCAAGAAAATATCTTGTTTCCAATATTTGGGTAGAAACCAGAAAGATATCTACAATCTCTGCATAATCTTTTAGCAAAGCTGTAAAAGAAAACAAGGAGAGGTGTACTAGCAGACAAACCTTTTCCTCTTGCTTATCTGTACTCTCACTTAGAGTTTGCACACAAAATTAGAATTCATTTATGAATAAAATACATCCATTTTCCCCAAAGCTAAATTATTCTGGAAGATATTGCTATTTCTAGAAGTGACAATCATCAGAAGAAAAGTCCTAACCATCAGATAAACATTATACAAGACAAACATTATGTGTTTGTTTTAAAAATTTTCTACCTTTATCGTTGCTATTAAACACAGTGAATGATGCATTTGTACATAGGTTTACACTTTTGACAAAAGTAGAGTTGTTTGCAAGCCAAAGGCTGAATATTACATTTACAAAGTCCAAGCTGTTATCAACACTGAAAGCATATGAGTAAGAATCTTTCTTGGAAAATTAATCTGAAGTAAGATTCATAAAAGCATTAATTAAGGGAAATCAAAGATTTTTAAATAGCAAAAGAGTGCACCAATTTTATTTTTCACATTAAAATCATGCATAGAATAAAGCTGCCTGAGAGGACACAAGCTGGGCTGTATCACTTTCCTTTTCATTGCAGAGATGGGAGAGAATGTTCATAAGTTACCAACACACTAAAAAAACACCCCCATTTCCTACCTAAGACTTACTCATTCCTCAAATCTGCACTCACTGAGGTACAGGAGCACAGTGGGCCTGTGCCAGTAAGTCCGTGGGGGGATGGAAATGCTGGCAGTGACAGTTATATTCCAGACTGTAAAGAACCAGATGTCAGAGCTGCTGGTGACACCTTAGTCGCCAGCTGTTAGCCACGTTCCAGCCTTTACACATAGATCGTCAGAGCTGCAGTTACATTATATTAAAATATTTCTAAAATCCTGGAGGAGAACCATTTTAAACACAAGGAAGTGTGCATAGACTGTATAAATTGAAATGTTCACATTAATTTTCACAAACAGGGGCTTCCTTTAGCTGGCTTAAAGGTTCATGTGCTTTGTGGTCAGGGTAAAGAGAATTGCTGTCTTTATTTGCAGTTCAACTTGGCACTGAAGTAGCAAATAAACTTTGTCTGTGGCTGCTTTCCAAAGCAAATAGAACTTTTATCTCTATTTGAAACTTTTATTAAAACAATGAATATCACATGTAGCATTTACAAATTCCTATGGTCCTGTCCTAAAGTGGGCCATGCAGGAAGGATAATTTGGGTAATTAGCTCAAATTAACCCTGGGTCAGGGGAAAATTCATGCATAGTGCAATGTGTTAATGTGGAAGTGTGATCAGATCTTGTGCTACTCTGTTCACCCTCTTAACTCTACCGTCTCCAGAAAAAAGAAACTTGACTCAACTGCAGTTCTCCTGGGAACCCAGCTCTGGCATGGTTCCTTTTCTTCCCTTCACAGTGAACCTCCTTTTAGAAGTCGTAATCTGCCCTGGAATCTGGTTTCGTATTTTGAGTCAGAAAAATACTAGCTCATTCTTCTCTTTATTCCACAGTATGTGATAGACAATTTTTCTAATGCTCTCAAGTATATTTAACACCCCAATAAAGATATTGGGATCAACTTTTTTAATATTTAACTCTAATATAAAACTTGGACTCTTCTCTATAAATGTTCTCTTCAAGAACGTTTGCTTGAAGTTGGATCCTTGATATTCGACACTGGTAATAGACTGTTCACTGTTTCCAGCCATTCATGGATGTGTTCCAGATAAGTCCCTGACACATAAAAGAATTTTATGTTATTTGAATACTCTTATGGTAGCTGGAAGCATTTTTCAACAAAGGACCTCACTCAGGGTGATATATTTGGTGAACAAGCTTTCCAAATAATTCTTCATGAGGCCGCACTGAACTACTGCACACTGGTAATGTACATGTTATAGATGTACTTGGTACAGATGTTCCACCAGCACAAGTATTTCAAGCAGAGAAACTGCTGGCCATTAATCCTACATTATTTAAAAGGAACCCTATTTATACATCTACTGCCAGTGCTATGAGAATGTAGTGAATCTGAAAGAAATGTTACCCTGACTTGAAAATTTTATAAAAACAAACCCCCAGTTTTGTGGACAAACAAAAGAAAGATTCTAGAGAATGTCAACTGTAAGTTTTTGAGTTCTGTTCCTTTAACAAGACAAAACCAGGCACTTCGAGAGCAGGCAGGCATTGATTTGCTTGGGGAGGTTGACTGACTGCCTGAGCAATATCAATTTTGTAGCACATTTGCTACAGAGAGCAGAGGAACAGCAGCAGGTTTATCCTGCAGGCCTGTCTCACTGCAACCAGACCAGCCTCTGTCCAACCACAGTACCCAGGAAATTAGGAAAGATTCATTAAGTCTATTGTCCATGCATGATATTTCCTTCATTCCTTGTCCAGGTCATTTGGAAGGACAGAGCCATTTCCAAAATCTCATACTTTTCTCCAGAATGCTGTATATTTTTATGTGTCAACATCACTTTTCTTGTGCAAAAACTAGTATTTTTATTCCAGTTATTGCCTGCAGGAGCAGATTCAGAATTAAGCTTTTACTGAGCACAGGGCTCCAATGCTGTTTATACAAAATATAGTTTTTCAGTATGGTGTGCTCCTAATTACATCTTTGCTACCATTTTTCTATTGCTGGAAGTTATTTAAGATGAACACTGCAGACAAGAGGTAGGCAGAAGCACATCCACAGTGGTCTGGGCATTGCTGGCTATGCAGCCATGGTAAAACTCAAGAACCTATCTAAAGCAAGTGAGATGATTGGATGTCAGCCTGAGGTAGTATCTGTGCTGCTATGACAGAACAGGCAACTCAAGACAGTGGCATTTATCTTTTAAACATGACCTAACTGCCATTTCTTCCATTAGTGCTGATTGTTCTAAGTGGCCCTTATGTATCAAGCTCTTATGTCAGTTGAATAACATCTGCTCCCTGCTCATGATGAAGTGTTTCAAACTAGAGAAAATTATTCTCTTATGGATCCTGTAGAACATTTACTTTACTCTTTCTGTCCTGTGTGCTAGGAGGAAGGGCAGTGTGCAGAGGCATGTGTTTTGCCTTATCTGCAGCTGGAATAAATTCTCCAGGCAAAGGTGAGAAGCAGAAAGGGACCCAGGGGTTACAGCAGCTACACTTAATATCCCCAGTGCCTCTCTGCACTGACACACCTGATTTCAGACCTCAGTTCAGGACTAGATTTATAAAGATGCCTCAGCCTCTGAGTCTCAAAACCTCGCTGAGTCTCTAAAACTAACTAAAAGGTTCAGAGAACAGAACAGAAATAATATAGCGGTAACACAAATTGCACCACAAAACTTTAACATAATCCAGTTTGTGCAGAGAAGGATCCTCCTTCTATGAACATGGAAACAATCACACCTCATTCATTCTGTGATGAATGCAATCAGAAAATGCCATTGAATGTCATCCATAGAAAGATAGAAACAACAAAAATCATTGGCTCCGTTCCCCTCTTTTGTGCAGCATGTACGAATTCTGTTGTATTTTTTCCTTTTTGTTATTGTATTGCCAATCCTGAATGAAAGAGCTTACCAATAAAAAAAGATTTGGATGGAAATATAATACCTGCAGTTTTGTAATTTGTCTTTTCTAAAACCCCAAAACACTATGCATAGCTTTTTAAAATTGAAATCTGCAGTTATGTCCCAGCCACAAAAACATCCCTATGCTATCATGTGGATTCCAGCAATTACAGTTTGTTTCTGTAATCTTAACTGTATAAAGTCTCCAAACAGTTATTTTGGACAAAACATATTCCTATGTTGTTATTAAACCTTTTAAGATCACTTTCTATGAATTCTATTACTTCAAACAAATAGGCTGGTATTTCAGAGGGAATTAAAAAGTAGGTAGTTTAAAAAAACTTGTTAGTACCTGATTGACTTTGTTTTGAAGAATGTTTGAGTAGGCAACAGTCCTAAATTAATGCAAATTTGTGAGCCAGGTCTGGTCAGGCTTTGGCCAAAGCCATTTATGTCCTAGCCCATATTGACGATTTTTTTCTATGCTGCTCTAGAGGTGAATTCTCAGTGCTATGAACTGTATCAAACCCCACTGTCTCTGGATTCAGCTTGCATGCACTGGGGGTTTATGTTTGTGCCAGCTAAGATTAGAGACCTCTGCGCCTTGTTTTATTAATCCTTGCAACTTACTATTATTCCTTACATAGTGCTGAATTCCTGCTGCAGTCTGGGTCATCAAAGGGATATTGATTAGTGCATCTGCTTATATAAACACCACACTATGTTCTAGTGGTAAAATATTTTGCAAAAATCTTCATTTAAAATTACCATTATTTGGTAGCACATTCTGTAAGTTTCCAAGTTGTGACTAATTATATATGATTTGTCTCGGCAATCATGGTTTTAAATTATATGAACTTGCTGGTAACTGAAAATAATAAATTAAAATGCAAACAGGAGGCAGTTTTTCAGAAATTTTGGTGGTTCTGACACAGCTAGTTTGGACTGAAACTTTTCTTAGCCTTGTTCTATAAGCAATAAGTTCCCATTAAGAATCATTTGACAAATGCAAGGATGGCAGATTGGATGGCACTGGTCAAACACTCAGTTGCTGGCCATGTTTGAGACACAGATATAAATGGATCGGTAGTCCTGAGGTGGTCCTGTGGTGGTGCAGCACAGCTGTGACCCAGCCCGTGTGCCAAGAGTGGTGTGAGGTCACTGTATGATAAAGTCAAGCACAACAGAGCCTCAAATGCATTTTGCTTTTAAGCACTGCTTCCGTCTCCTGCACTAATAGGGGCCAGGAGGAGCTATTTCAGCTGGTAACATGGTTAACACATACTTTCTCAACGTAGTAGCTGCTCTGTCTTTCCTGTCATGAGGATATATGGATCTCATTTTTTCACTCTACTCAAGACTGAGAACAGTAGGGATTTTCTGTTTTCAACTGAAAACTGTCAGTTTTTATGGAAGCAGAACAAGCTCCCTATGGAAAAAATGAGACTTATATTTGTGCCATAAAAAAAATTAATCTAAACTAATTTCAGAATAGAAACTTTTAGATAAATTTCTCTTAGCCTTTGACACTTGGTCCACATTTCTCTTACTTTCCAAGAGAGGTTTTATCAATAGTGCTCTTTGCTATATGCTGGTAAATGTCTGCATAACTTACAAGCCACAGGCATCCAGGACAGAGTGAAGGAACAAGCAGTACCTGATTGAGGCATAAAATAGCAAGTGTTTGTGAAAGGTATGGGGAAGGCTTTCATGCAGCACAGTTTATCCAACTGTGAAAACATTACTGGGGATATTAGAGTGGGTGCTTGGAGCTCTTTTGGCTGCTGACCAGGATAAATGGTCCAAGCAGAGGAGCTGACTCCAGATTAGTTACATATAAAGAAGACACAAAGAAAAAAGAGAAACATGACCCAAGAGAGAGCAGCATGTGGGTTGAGAGATTAATCAAGCATTTCCTGAGTTATTTTTCCCTGTGTCCTGCTCCTCAGTGAACTGTACTCTTTCCCTCCTTCTCAAGTAATACCACCTTGCAGTTCTATGCAGAGTTGCAAATGTTATCACATCTCTTTCTTCAGGACACTCTCTGGTTTGAGACACGATACAATTGCTGAGAAAAAAACAACAAACCTCAATACAGCAAAGGCATAGAGTTCAACTCTACCATCACAGCTTTTCATTTAAAATATTGTCTGAAAGTCACAGACAAAAAAACAAACGTGGCTTTTCTCCATCATGACATCTTCCTCAGTCACACTTCCATGACTTTTTCCACACTCTGAACATAATTCTTGTTCTTACATTTGATTCAACTATGTAAGTTTGCATCTCAGATGATCTTTCTGCACGCGTCAGTACTCCAGACTCATCACTGAATGCCCCCTGAGAGCTAGTCAGTCATCTCATTGCCATTCTCAGCTGTGTTCAAAGAACAAACTGAATGAGTTTAATTTCAGACAAAGTGAGAATGAGTTTGTTTAGTGATCTTGACAGGCTGGAAAGATCTCCATGTTCCAGGATACTCATTTGTATACTAAATTTTCATCCTGATTGGATCTGGCTGAACACTTTTATCCAAAGCAAATATTTTGCCATAATCTAGTTAGGAACAGGTAAAAGCACTGCAATAAAATTATATCCTAGACCAGGTAAAAAAGCTGACATATATACATAGAGTTTGATACTCTTGTCTGCTCTTGATTTTATAAGCAAATTGCTCAGGTACCATTTAAAATATAAAAATGTGAAACATGAGGTAGCTTTGCATTATTTTCATTGCCATATAGTAGAATGATTTGCAACAGAATGTATTTCTGTTGCTGGACATCATTCTACTTCCACCCCATCCAGCATTTCTAAAATAAAAGGTATAGAATCTGTGACTGCTGAAGTAATATTGCACAGAAACCACTGGAATATAAATCTACCACAAGGACAGTGGAAGGTTTGCAGTAATCAGGACATGCTCTGCTCAGCACTTTTGCTATCACAGAAACGTACAACTGCAAGAGATCTTCCTTGCAGAACTCACCCCTTAGTGCATGAAACGGGGCATTATCAGCTACACGCAGAATGCGGTTTTGTTTTCTGATCTTATCTCCAACTGTGAAGGATTGCAAAGCCTTAAAGGTATCCTGGTGAAGTGATTTTTTCCCATTAAGGTGCTCTTCATTGGGTTTTCTACTTGTTTTTTTCTGACACGTAAGCTAAATATTCCAGTTGTAAATTAAAGAGTGGTGTTATGATTTTAAAGTCAGAGAATCAGCTCTCTAATGAGCTTACACACATTGGAGAGTCTCACACTGTAACATGACATTTGATGACCTTTTCCACAAATCTTTAATAATTTTGACTTTGCCAAAACATGATCAAATTTTCAACTCTGCCAACTATAATAAGATTTTTCTCAGCAGCTTCTAATTTTCTCCTGTGGAAAGTCTGATCTATTGTTTTTGTGCACAGATAAATGCAATGTATTATTGCTAATAGTGGCACGTACATTAATGATACACTGGTATCCCCACAGTATGATATATGACATCTCCTTGCTATCCCCCCTTTTCAATATTTCTACAAAGTAATTGGCAAAGTGTTTGATGAGCTGCACTTACACATCTGTGTCATCACATCCATTTCCATGTTACACTGCAGCCTATGCACAACCTCCTGCTCTGCAAAATGTACCCATTCCATTCAAACCTACTTCCTCATGCTATTTAATTCTTAAAACAGTATGATTGCAACACACTTGGATTATATAAAGCCTTTTATATCATTCATTCTTGCCTATTTGAATATTATTTGAGTTTGTAGAAACCAGCAAAGAACTGTGTCATTTTATTAGCAGCAACAGTGATTAGTGCTGCCCACTTTGTTTATAAATGTAGTTCTGCTTCACAGTTCATTGTGCTTACAACACATTTTTATAGATGGTTGCTTTGCCGTATGCATGCTGTGCTTCACACAACCATTTTAATGTGTTGTTTTTACTACAAATAAATCTGTTCTCTGCTGGGCATTTATCACTTGTTTTTATGATAAGCTCATACATCTTAAGTAGATGTTCTTTTAAGTCTTTTATTGCAAAACATTATTTTAAGCTATCATTTAAAATTCACATTCCTGTGTTACAGTAACAATGACAGAACACAAATGGAATTGGAATTCCCTTTCAGAAGGACAAGTGCAAAGGAAAACATGTCAGGACTGTCAGTATTAAACTCCATTTTAAGTCCTTTATTAGACCATTCTCTAACTCTTCAAATTCAAATATTTATTATGCTCTCCAGTTCTACACCATCAAGATTAATGCTTTCCTCTGTGGACTGTTTTTAGTAGATTATTATAACTTTCTCACATCATAATTTTGTGTGGCTTTCCCAAGTGATAGACAAAGATCAACCACCCATTCTCATTCTTGGCCAGGCTTCCCTTAGAATACTTTGATTACCCCATTCTTTCCAAACACTACATTTTTCATTTTCCAAATATTATTATAATAAAGATATGACTTTGTAGAAGACTGCTGTGAGATAAATTTTCAACTAACTTAATTTCATAATAGGTGCCAACACTACACAAAGTTATACTTCCAGCACAGATAAAGACATATGTCTTGGTCTTAATGACAACTACAACCAAGGTTTAATCATAACTATGGTAAATTCCACTTTTATGAGTTTTTGTTTGTTTGAAGAATTTTGGGGGTTTTATGGCTTTATTTGGGGTGGGGGGGTCCCTGCAAAAAATCTTAAAATCTACTTTTGTTATTTGGAAAGCTCATTTGAGAGCCCCAAAGAACCTTGAATTCCTTCAAGATTAGAGTTTTAAGTTTTCAAGCATAGAGTTTTATTTCTAGTTAGTAAAACATTTCAGGCATTAAATTATTGGTTGCTAAATATTAAACTTAAAAAAAAGAAGTTGTCCTTTCCAATTAACTATGGTTACTCGGTGAAAATTGTACATTTGAGAGGTGTAGTTCTATATTTATTTGAAGTTGAATCCACTAAACCACAAACAAATGGTTTTCTAGTCTCCTGCTTCTAGAAAATCAAATAGAAGCTTACAATTACTTGAACTGCACACCATCTGCTGCTGCACATATCTGCACACCATCTTCAGCAGGACTCAGAGGAGCTGGAGGAGTAGGTATGTCTGGGAAGTAGATCAGCATTCTTGGGGTTTAACATACTGCAGAATACCTCTCAGTGGTATAATGAGTAATTGAAAAGCATGATGTGCTCCTACTTGAGTTCTTACTGTCAAAACTTCAGCATATAATAACAAGAAGAAATCTTTTCATCAATTTGTTTGATTTGGAGTAGGTGTTCAGAAAAAAAAATCTTAGCTCTTCACAGATTTTGAATATTTGTATGGTTGTAACAGTTTGTTTTTCTTTATCTGATTAAATGTCTATGGAAAGCTGTTCAAACAGGTTCATCAGTAACATATGTCAACCACATAAAATTAGACCAAGCACTGGCATCTGTTAGCAGCTATTTTCTTAGCTTGGAAAGTTCAGAAAAGGAAGAGCAGCACGGAAACCACTTCTGTGAGAGAGTACTGAACATTAAACTGAGCAAGTCAGAGGAACCACAGAACAGTCTGAGTTGGAAGTGACCCAAAAGGATCAGGAACCCCAATCTTAAGTGACTGGCCCATGTGGGGACCAAACCCACCACCTAGGCATTATTAGTGCCATGGCCCAAGCAGCTGAGCTCACCTCAGGGTAAGCTTTGCCAAGGGCACAAAAAGGCAGTGAGACATCCCATCATCCCTTCAAACGCAGGGGGATGTTTGTTTTCTATTAGATCCTCCATAAAAGCTTTCTTTGTACCTATTGTATAGTCAGCTTGCAGTATGAAAACTGGAAAGAGCCACTTTTCTCTCTGTAAGGAATATTTTTATCACAAAATTATCTTTCACCCACAAGTAAAATGCTTCAGCACCTTTTTGCAGACTTTTTACCTAAAGTATGAGTTTGGTGACAATGCTAAAAAGACTGTAGGCCAGCATATCTTTTAAAATAAATGTAAAATCCTGACATTATCAAAGTGAATAAACACACAGTAAAGGTTTGCACTCAGAGTGCACCATACCTTGGTTATTCAGTACTATTTTTGTTGTATTCTTAAAACTGAATGAGGGGTTTTTTCCTCTTGCAAAAGTGACCTGAAATAATTTCGTTTTATTAAATTCATTTTAAAATTAATAAATTAATATTGAACCATTACATCTGCAGTAGTATTGGAGTTCCAGATCTAACAAATATTATGTTAACTATGGGAATTATAGGCCAGCTGGGAGACCTGTTTAGGATGATAAAGAATCAAAGCAATGTCCTTAGAGAGCAGTGCAGTTATGTAGTTTTTTGGAATGTTTTGAAATACCAGTTTAATTCAGATAAGAAATAATAAATTCATATTTGGTTCAAGCATATTTTAAAGAGTTGAATTAATTTTGACTTTCAACATCTGAAAAAAACAACTCAAAAAAATTTAAATTCATTAAAAAGTTTAGTTTGTAAAATCTACATTACCTATTGAGAATATATTGTTGTTATATGAAATTTCCAACCATTTCTAGTTTAAACATTGTATAAAATTCTGCCTCTGCCAATTAGACATGCGTCAGTCCCTCAGCACAAAGCAATTTTACCATGTGATGTTCTAATGCAAAAAGCACAACACATGAAAAAAGCATTGGGTTTGCAGAATGAATATTTAGTTATTCTTTAGGTTGTCATTTGTGGCTTTATGAAAGAACAAATGTTAAAAAAAAGAGAGAAAGGCGTTCTCTTGCTAATAGAGAGGGATGCAGAAGATTACAATACAACATACAACATAATCATATATTTACTGCACAAAACACACCACAGAAATATATACATTCATTTTGAGAGTTACTGCAGATGTTCACCTACTTTTAGTTAAGGCCAACAGCTCTCCCCAAGCCCATAAAGCACTGCCTAAGGGAGGAAAACATCAACAACAAACGAAACAAAACCAAACAACAAAATCAAAACATAGACATGACTTATCTTATCTATGGATCTCAGTTCCCTAGACGTTCAACTTGAGGCTTTTGTGTTATAATGTTATAAGATAACCTAAAAGAGCTAAAAATATTCAGAATATGCAGGTAGCTGCTCTGTAACGTATTTCAACTAATGCATTAAAAGGGTTTTGAAAACTGCCAAGCTGCAAATAAAAGCCATTGCTAACCTATGTTCCTTTCAAATGTCACCTGCAAAGCAAAAAAAAAAAAAAAAAAAAAAAAAAAAAAAGAAGAAAAGTTGTTCTTCTCTTTTATTAAATTATTTGCCTGTGAAATTCCAATCAGGTTTCTCTTCAGCCTGACAGGATCCAAATATATATTGCCAGGTGAGAGATGCGGGTGTTGGAGCTCACTGCCATGAGTAGTTGGGTAATTTCCATTAAACAGAGGCTAAAATTCAGTAAACCATGTGGAGAGGGAAAAGTAGAGGAAGGAGGAGGCCATGGACCAGTTCTGGGTTTAGCATGACTGCAAACTAGAAGAATTTTTGCTCACCCTCTCCATAGGCACACTCCAATCCACACTCTGGCCTCATTCTTCAGTCCCCAGTCAGTGCCTCAACAGGAGGATTTCCCACGGCCATGTGCAGCACCTGAGGGAAAGCCCATCCCTCCCTGTCCTCGCCACTCTTTCCTGAGTGCTCAGGTGGGCTGGAGCAGGTCACTCTGATGCCAAAGGCTCATTTGCTCATACCAAAGACTGGCTATATAAAGGACAAAACAGGCACCCCCATCACTTAGGCGACAATCCACCCCAAATATGGGATGAATTGAATTATTTATTTATTTATTTGTTTGTGGGGACTAAAAATAAAGGGCGAGGGCTCTACTCCTTACTTCCAACTACTCCTCTTGCATTCCTGCTTCCAAGAATATTGGTTAAGGCCTCAGCTTCTCAGACTATTGTGTCTATATGGGAATACAATAACAAAATTTAGTGTTCTTTTTTACTTGTTCGCCTGGATAACTTTATGTCATTATTATAAAGCCAGTGTGCATTCATAAGGATTGCATTACCACAAGTTTTTCCCATGGCTGTATTTATTTACTCATTTTCCCATAAGAGAAGAAATAATTAACTTTAGAATGGATTGGACTCAGTTCATGTACCAATCATTATATATATTTGCATATTTATAAAAAGATGTAAAAAAAACCCCAAAAACCTGACATGGCAGTTGCCACTATAAATAAAAAATGAATATTCTCAAGCATGAAAATACAACATTTACTTGAAGGAAAAAGAGTTCTTATCATTCAATTTTTCTTTTATACAATCAAATTAAACATCTTTGAGGGAGAAAAAATAGAAAAATGCTCTAGTTGCAACTGGTGTTTTGGACCAGGTGGTCTCAATATCCTGTGATTTGTCAGTTCCAGTTTTCCTTTTCTAGCCACCAAAAAATCCTTCAATGTCTGTTTCTCTGCTGTTCAGCTGGTTATTGGATGCATAAAATGGTGTCTTCATTATTAGAAATTCATTGAGAGCTACCAATCACATCACCTGAAAATCCCCTACTTTACAATTCGAGAAGATAAAAATATTTTTAATAGTAATAAATTGTTTCAGAAAAAAAAATCAATTTGGAGATGGTGTTCTGGGTTTACTGGTGGTATCCTCTTATTATTACAGATATATGTTTACATTCACACTTGCTAGATTTAGCTAACTTGCCACAATGAATTATTTTAAAAGTCAGGGAACAAGCAGTTTCCATTGCAGAAGTGAATAATGATTGAATAATCTTTCTGGATGTGGCCAGTAGTAAATGTCTCCAGATTTTGGCTCACACATCTTTGCCTTAATGTCTAAGGTGACAAGCAAATTCAGCTTGAAAGTTATAGGAAATACTAGTGCTGGCATATACTCAGTAGACTCAGCATATCCATCAAGGTCATGTGTTTGTCCTCAAAACTGAATTTTGAATTTTTGTCCCTTAGGTCTCCTACTGTCCTTTTCTAAAAATAAAAGGATGAGAAAGATGACTATTTCTCTGCCTATGAATCTTTTTCCTTTGCTTTAGAAACCTACTTCTTGTTCGCCCACTCTACATAAGATTATAATAAAGTATTTTTCTCTGGTGGTAATGACCATGTCATATTCTTCACAAGTAGTGTAAGGAATGTTGAGTGTCTCATGGGAGTGTAAGAAATCCTGCCAGTATGTATCTGCAGTTAGAGACAGACCACAGGCAAAGATACCAGAAAAAACCCCAACATTTGTCACACATTTTTGCTCTACCTTTTAAGCACATTTTATGATGGCAACATTTCCTCTTCAAAATGGACTGGGGGGAATTTAGAAGTAAAAAGTGTGTTTCAGGCAGGGACTTACAAATTCAGATCATATTCAAGGAGGTCTAATTTGAGAGGTCTAAAATTAGAAAAGACAAATCAGGTTTTGGGGGTTTTTTTTGGGTTTTGTTTTGTTTTGTGGGTTTTTTTTAATCACTGTTACACCTTTGACTCCAGACCTGAAAGTTGCTGGTAGATGTTAGTTAGTCTTTGGAGGGGGCTTAGATGGAGCCTGTCTTGCTTTAGCTCCTTGGAAGATCGTAATCTGTAGATAAGTGGATGTATCAGTGCTGCCTGACCACAACAATCTCTTCATATTTCTTAATTGGCATATGCTCTAATTTAATGTACATAAATTTCACAGAAAAGAACTATTGAAGGATTGATGATAATGGAAGTTCTAGCATAAGGGGGAAATTACTTTCTTATTGCTAAATAGTTTATACCATGAGTACAGCTTTGCTTAGGGAGGTAAACACACTTGCAAACTGTTAAGTCCAACCCCAAAATGAATGTGTCTGTGTCTCTCTCATGACACTTCTAGTGACTGGAAAAAATATTCCCAGATAAACACAGCAGTGAATCTATGGATTCACAGTTCCTGCTAAAGCAATCACTGTAACATGTAAACCACTGCTTTCAGACATGGGAAACATCCTGAGGCAGGTAAATTAAAAATGATTTTTACAGATTGGAAACAGTTGTCACCACATACCTACATAGATTTAGTTTATTTCCCCCCAAGTCAACATGCAATGTCACACAGTAAGTCCTGTGAAGAGACAATAGCATTACAGAATTCATGCCAAGAGTTCCACCTCTGATACTCTCTGTGCATTAACTATTGAAAGAGCTGACTGCTATTTATTTTGGTTGCCCTATTAAAAATCCCTCAAATTTACTAAAATTAGTCTCTAAAACACATAAAGATACAATTACAATCCTTGTGAGGTCATTTACATAGTTAGTATAAGTGAATTTAACAAAGAAAAATATGATTGACCCATTATAATTAACAACATCATTTTCATCAAGAAGTGATAAACACTTTGTTGTAGCTCAAATCTGGTATGTTTTGTAGAGGCAGAATGATCTTCTGTAGAACCTGAGAACCACCTTACTACCCTATATAACCTTCAGACTATACACTAATCAAAGTGTAAGTGTCAAGAAATGTTTCTCAAAACAGTTGGAATTTTAGCAAAATTTAAATTAAATTTACTCTGGATACAATACAATTATGGGCTGGCAATATTGTAATGTTCTGCTAAGGAGCTGCAAGACGCCTGCTTCCAGTGAGATATAGATTGGACAAAAACCAATGGGAAATCCAAATTTCACATCCTACTCTCTCTCCTGAAATGAAATCCTTCCCCCTCTAGAAGTCAAGGAGAGTTTCACTCTTGACTTTAGCAGCAAGGATTTAATCTGTAAATAAAAGAAGACTTCTTTATTGACATACTTTAATTTTGTATCCTGTTGGCTGATACCTTTTTAAAAAGTGAGATTTTTAAAAAATGAGACTGTTCAGTCACAGTCCTTAGTTTTGCAAACCTCAGGGGGTCCAATTAGTAGTAAAGAGAAATTTAAACAGCTGTATTTTGCCACTTTTACACAGAAAACCATTTTGAACCAAACACATAAGAAAGCACATTTAATTATGAAAATGAATTTGCCAGCATGAAGGAAGTTCAAGTAGCAGGGTTAAAAGGTAAATTTTCTAATGCTGCACTGTTCAGTTTTCATGGGCTTCTATTGTTTATCATGGACTCTTACCTGAACTATTCACATTAGCTAATCAACCTGTATAATAATTTATCATGATTTCCTCTTTCTAACTAGGGAAAAAACAATGCTATTTATACTTGTTCTACTCATTTACTTTTTAGATTACTCAAACTGAAATCCAACATTATTTCATCATTTATTGACAGACATCAAACATTGAAAAAGCATTTAATAATTCCCTCTGCCAGAGTCCTTAATTACAGAAGGAACCAAGTTCAGTGCTCTTATTTAGTTACATTCTAAAATGCTTCTTGGACTCTCTACAATCATTTTATTCTCATAGACTGGATGATGTCTCCAGCATGACTAGTCCAGACTCTTGGTGCACGCACTCCTGACTTTATAACAAATACTTGTCATCTGCCAAACTCAACTTGCTAGGGCTTCGTCTACACTGTAATTGGAATGGAAAAAGCTAGGATATCCAAGCAGAGAGTTTACTACAAAAAAAAAACCAAACTAACAAAAACAAAACAAACTTCAGGAAGTAGACAACAAAGGCACTTAAAAGACACCACAGACTTTTAATGGGAAATCTCAAGTGAGATGGATTTCAGAACACAAGAAACACTTAAAAAGGAATCGAACATCTTGTCATCACTTGTCAAGTGGCTCTTTTAACACGTCTGTAACTGACAGATTGCTCTCCCTCCTTCCAGGAACAATAAGACAGTACAACCAATGTTAATATTTACATTACACAGGCAAAACAATCTCATGAACCACCATGATGGACAAGAGAGGAAAACCAGAGACACTGATTAACATGTGGAGTAAATTTTTGGATATGATCACTAGCACAGTCCACTCTTTGTAGTAGTGCTTTTTACTTGTAAACAGGTCCATTTTATAAAGTCAAATAGTCAATGTATTCAATTCACTTTTCTTCAGAACGATCCCTCCAGAGTTTTTACCCCATAATTCACATCTTCCTATCTACTTCTACTGGTTTCTTTGCTATAAAAGCTCCTTCAACTGTTGTGCCAAAGTGCAGTCCAACAAATGTTGTGGTGATTCCTGACATGTGTGAAAATTTACATAAAATGTTTCATGTTGATTAATTATTTTTCTAAATGGGAAAGCCAGGAACTAGCATTGGATGTTTTCTGCCAAGAGAGAATCTGACTCCCTGGAGTAAGTTTTCAAGACAAAAAACCACAGCCAGCTCAAAGTCAGGCATTAGATGAAAACAGATAAGCTGTCCTGCAGAAATATTAAAAAACTCTTCTATCACGTCCCTTTTGTCAGAAGACAAGAGCTGGAAATCAGCAAGGCTAAGAACAGTGGCCAAGTGTGTAATTTTCAGTATAGACTGTTGAACTATTACTCTTGCACGTCTCTCTGCAGTCTGATGTGTACAAAGCACAGCTGCCAAGTGTGCAGTGCTGGGACAAAGCAGAAATAATGAAGTGTTACAGCCCAATAGGGAATGTAGGTCAAGGATTTAAACAGGCAAAAAGTGTGAAGGGCTGATGCAGAGCAGTCCAGCTGCCAGAAAAAGGAATAGGCAAGAGGGAAAGGTACCTGCAGTAATCATGTCAGCAGAGGCTACCCAGGCCTCCAGTCAGGACAGTAGCCAGTCATTTATTAGTATTTTCAAATCTGATTTCAGTTTAAACTTCAGAAAAACCAAGCTAACAAATTCTGCCCACTGGATTGAACAGTGAATATGAAAAATACTAAAGCTATCTAGAAAAGGAAAGGACAATGTGGGGCTGTGGATATCCCACAGAAAACTTTTAACGATGGCAGTTAAATAAAAATTTTAAAAAGCAAATAAGAATGCCCCACCAGCAATAAAATGCATCAATGTATGTTATATAAAACTGCAAGAATTGCAGCCTAAAAAAGTGATGACCTAAAATTATTCAACCACCTCTCAAGATAATAATAATGCAGATCCAGTATGAGACAGTTAAAAAATGAAAAAATGTTTACAATAACATCTCTAAAGATAGCAAGACAAAGGGCATGAAAATATTTTTCTTTGGATCATTTAATCTGTGGAATTATTTCCTTTCTTCCTGTTAGAAATATAATACTGAACTGAATGAAGCTCTGATGAAGAACTGAAAGAAAAGCAAGCAGGAAGGAAAGTAAGATCCCATAGGTAAATGAGTGTAATATTGAGGGGAAAATATGAGATTTATATCTACACTATTACTCTCCAGTCCACTAAAGGAAATGCAGCCTTTTTTTCTATCTCTGTTATCCTCCGCACAGCCCCAAGATTTTAACTGGGTTCCTGATAAGCACAAAAAAAAGCTGGATCCATTTGAAGACTGAAGTTATTGAAACTCAGTGTTAAAAACTTTATTTTGCCCATGAGTGGCAGCTGGTAAGAGCACTAAAACACATCACACAAAAATTTAGGTACAGTGAGCAAGACTGCAAAACAAAGCAAATGTGCTACTGCAGAATTCTCTTGCCTCATTTCATGAGTGTAATCACCCAAAGGCAGAGACTAAAGTCAGGTTTAGGGCACCAGAGTGGCACTTGCTAAACACATCATAACATTTCGAGGCTTGGGCTTTCGACAGCTCAGCTACCCTCGATCATCGTGCTCTGCTGAGAATTCCAGGAGAAAAAAACCCAGCATTTGCTGCAGAAGCAACAAGAGGGCAGCCTGCCAGATTAACTTTTAGAAAAGCTGGGGAAAATAAAACAAGGCAACAACAACAACAAAAAAAGCCAAATACAATTTAAAAGCTAGGATCTTGTAAAGATATAACTAAAGTACTTTGGATTTTTGAGCCTAGTAGTGGGCTAGAAAAATACTCTCTTGTTACACTAAAGCTAAGGATGGATTTGGTTCAATTGGCTGCTGTAAAGGCATATCAAGAAACCATTTTTTAGTATGCATTATTTTCATATGTTGGCATCTGCATTAATCTCTCAACATGAACAGGGTGGGGCCATAGACACATGTAAGAAATTGATTGCCCTAATTAAAAGGGTAACTTATGATTAAAACTGTGATATAAAAAGAAACAGACAATTGAAAATCATAAATACCAGCTGCTTAGAGCCATCCAAGAGGCAGGTATTGTTACAAGAGTAATTCAGACATTTTGCTGCCATATTGGAAGATCAGAGGTGTGAGTCCTCTGTGTTCATCTCTCAGATCTTCCAAATAGCTCAGCATACAGAAATTGTCTGCTTTTAACATTGTTTCCAGATGTACTTTTGGCAGCTTTCATCTTCTGTTTGGACTGATATGAATGATCTGAACCTTGGGAGTGCAATTATACTCTGGGACAAAAATTTTATTCTCTCCAAATAAAGAACAAAAAGCTGCAAGGCCACGGTATGTGGTGACTTAACATCTAAATAGCTCTTTACCCCAGAAGAGAGGACAAAGGAAGTTTTGATTACTCCACCCATTTCTGAGTTTTTGATGCCTTGTTAAGGCTGACCTAGAACAGAGACTAGACAGAGTTAATGAAAAAAGTAGGTATTTATTAAAAGGCCTCAATGGATTCACTTTGGGCAGTACAAGATCCCAGGAAGGGCTACACCCCAGATGAACCCAAAATGGTCACAAAATGGACCATCAGTCATGAGGTCTCGCACTCTAAGTTCTGGTCCATCAGCAGAGCTAATTATAGCTTTAGGTTATGAAGTCCCACCCTTCTTGGTTTTGTCTCTTCAGTTCACATTGTTTATGCTCTTGGGCCTGAAATTTGGATCAGTTGTCCTTGGTCCCAAGCTAGAAAAAGAATTGTTTTGTCTAGCTACTCTGTGAAGAGAGCTTACCATCCCTTAATAAGAAGCTCAGAACTACACACTAATGCAGTACAGAATTTGAACATCATAAAAGCTAAAACCTAAGGCATCATTTGTATGAACACATTCCAACATATTCAAGAAGTTAATTAGATGACTTCAGATTCAGTCTTACAGCACCAAGTGCCCCTTAAATTGCACATTAGCAATTGTGTTATTATCATACTTGTTTTTTGGAAAAAAGGACTAACTGGAAAAAAACGCAATTGAGCTAAATAATTAAGTTAAAGCTACAGAATCTGCATTTCAGCAGTGGTGACTAGTCCCTCTGGTAGGGCAGGCAGGACATCCTCAAGTATTAGTATATGGAGTGTAACCCTAGAAAGATGCCAGCATGTGTGACACTGCTGGGTGGTGTATTGTAGAATCAATATGCAGCAGATCTGCCCAGAGTCTACTTTCAGCCCACACTAAAAACTCTTTGGCCCAACAGTGGCAGAGGCTGGAAACAGACTGCCAGAGCCAAGATGAGTAAATATGGCCAGTTCCCAAGAGCTGTCATCCCCAGAGCCCCATGGCTGCCTTCTGGCCTGCCTGCTGCTTCCGTAAAAGCCAGACCTGCAGCCAATACTTGACAGGAGGGGACTGCTGGCTTCCCAGGAATAAGCATCACTTAGTGTATCACAGATCCCAGGAATTATCCTGCTGAGCCACAAAGACTCCACAAGCTGTAATTTAAGCAATGCTGCTTTTGACTATTCAAATTTCAAGTAGCGAGACTTCATCTTCCAGTGACCCAATAAGTTGAGAATTCTACTGTTAGTTTGGTGGGAGAGCCTCTTTTTGGAGCAAATAGACAAGTGACCGGCCAGTTATAGTACGAGCAACTCTCTGGGGATGTCCCATCACACACCAGGAGCACATCTTCCATCTAATAAAAAGTATATTTCATCACTATACCAGAAACCATGGCAATAAAGAGAACAGCACAATTCCAGCTGCTAACCAGTTTGATGTCAGGCAGCCCAGCCCAACAGAGCAGAGAAGTCTGGACAACACAACAATGCTCCAGTTAGCAGCGTCCCAGGCCTTACCAGGGTATTTTCATCACTGAGTTTATTTCTACCATTCGTTTTCAGTTACTATTTTACAACTATCTGTATGCCCTTTACCATATTGATTATTTGGGTAATGCATGCCAAACAAAACTCATTCAAGCTACACTATCTATGGATGAATTGTGTTTAAGACACTTGGTTCTTTAGAGGAATAAAATGCTGAGAAAAGGCTTCATCCTGCTGGTGGATACTGAGCTATTTTTCAGAGTGAGTGCTCACTGGGAGAAAACAGTCCCTGTTAGCACTGAAACCAGCAATGCTGCACTGAGCTCCGAAGCAGTTTTTCTCTCTTCTCTGTAAGAATTATTTTCATAAGACAAAATTACTTCCTACTTTTGATGCTGGAGTCTGTGAGTCTGTTCTTCATGGAAGAACCATACACATGCAGCTCACAGAAAATCATAACTCTTAAGATCGCTTTCTGCAATTTCCAGCTTCCCTTACATATGACTAAATATGAATTCAGTGCTACATAAACACCTAAAAGGAACTCTCCTCATCATTCACAAGTGGGATATTAAAACCACTAGACATTTGAAGTTAAGGCACAATACACTAGTTTTTTTAGACTTAACTTGAACGTCTTTTACTGTAAATAGATCAAGTTTGCTTAATAAAACAATTATCCTACATATCACTGATTTTCATTTATTTAAACAAAAATGTTGTTCCTTCTAGTGAAAGGCCAAATGAGTTCAAATGTAATTCATGTCTCCTTCTAACAATTAATGGGTTTTTTTTTACCTAAGGGCAAACATTAACATTTGAACACCATAAATTTAGTCTTTAATTCACTAAGAAAGTGCACAGAAACTGTTTTGCTAAGCAGTTGAAAAAATCAGTTTAGATAATATAACTGCTGGAAGTGAGCATCATTATTCAACTTTCTATTACAAATACAGGCAGCGTTGCATTACTCAGGTAGCATATGAGAGCAGCTTTCCCATTTAATATTTGATTTCTTCTCCAAAATGATTTTTTCCTTCTGGATAAGGTAAAGCTGAAAAAACATGAGTTCCTCCTACCAGTGGGAATCTTTGTCCCATCAAGCAAGAGGTCAGAAGTTTACTGCTGTGAAGTCAAGGCTGGCTCTTTCAGAAATGCTCCTTAATCATTCTTTTTTTGGTTTGTTTGTTGTTTGGCTTATTGGTTGTTTTGGTTTTGCAGCAGTGGGTGGAGAGCAGAAATTCTTGTTGGGACGGGTAAAAATATTTTCCAAAGTCAAACAAACAGTTGTGTCACCACCTTGAATTGTACATACTAGGAACTACATTTATCTCATTTTCTTGATATGCTCTAAGACAACCTTTCATATCCACCACATCCCTGTCTCAAGAGAAGTTCAGCAGATGTTGGACAGAGTTGGAAGATTTGCATAGCACTGCCATTCTGACTGAACAGAGACTGGTCATAAATGAGGTCACACACCAGCCAGGAACCACAGCGTTTTACCTGGTTGTCTGAATCACTATTGCTGAAAATAAAAGCATAAAAGAGAAGCAGAGGCCAGTGTTTTAAATTGATAGTCTACTGCCCATACAGCTGGGGTGCTTATTTTGGTTTGTCTTTAGGAATGAAATAGGCTGATATGTTTTCAGTAGGTGGAGAATCAAACATACTGGACCAAAAAGTCAAAGTGAGCTGGATAAGTAAACAAAATATATCAAAGGAACTCAACTCTTTGGCAGTGGTCACAGTGGATTCCAGTGGAGCTTGTGTCTGGAAAATTGGACTCCAGGGCCCAAAGGGATTAATTTTTCAAATTTATTTTACTTTCCTGTTGCAGATTTGGAACTTTGTACTCTTAGGTCTTCCACTCGTTTACTTTCTCCCTCTAAGAACTGGATAACAGGTCAGGGAAAAAAATTTGAAAATATGTACTAATTACACAGTAGATTGAAAGATTTCCTTTCAACTTGGTACTATAAATAGGAAAACAAATGGAGCTATTGACATTAGTCACTATCAGAAAGTAGCTGATTATTCCACATATACTGTTTTTCTACAACTGTATTTTAAACTCATAAAGCTGCTTCAATATATAATGACGTAACAATTTTGTGACACTGCTATTATGAAATGCTATTTCACAGCATTGTAAGACTACTTACAAACACCCCTAAAAAGAGAATGAGAGCACTTACATACCGCGAAGCCATTTAATAACAAGGACCTGATAATAATGTCCTTCTGGAACACAGTGCATTGTTTTGGGAAACCAGTAATCTTTAATTCAAACTATAAATTACAATGACTCTTGGCATTCCATCAAAGTGAAGTCTTTGCAAGCATAGCTATTTTAGTTTTTTTCCTCTGGCATCATTAAATTAAACAAACTCAGGATTCTCTGCCCAAAAGCTAATCGGAAGAAACGTGACAACTTTCAGATTAACAATTTTTAGAGAAATGCTCAAGGGTTCAAGTATGCTTTTTAATCTTTTATTTGAATGCCTAGGCTTCTGTAAGCCTAAGCAAGTCTCACTTTTAAAGTGGGGTTTTATTGCTAAAAACCCTCTCTAGTAATTTTATAGAATCATAAAACAGTTTGGATTGGAAGAAATCTTAAAGATCATCATCCAATCCCCCTGCCCAAACCTTCCACCAGACTAGGTTTTTAGTGAGCAAAACCAGATAAAGCAGCTAGAATATCAAAAGAAATGTTTCTCTTGGTTGACTTCATTCAGCTCATCTAAAGCAAAGGGGAAAAAATCTTCATTTATTTCATTGTATACTGAATGTAGCTCTAAATGAGTGCAAGTTAGCAGATGAAAGTCTGGTTACCTCAGAGCAAAACCAGCCAAACTCAAATCATACAGCTGACATTTTTTAAACTAAAGTATTATTTTTTAATCCAAGTTTAGTGAAATTGTTCATCTATTTGCAGACAGATCCTTTCTCATCAAGAGGTATTTTAAGGTAACACACATCATTACATTATGCCAATTCTCTGTCGCAGACATAATTCGTTCTGATTTGACTGAAATTTTAATCAGCTGCCAGGAGAGCAAGTCCTTCACTGGTGGCATTCAAAATCAGCTCTAATACCCGAGCTGCCTTGGGAATTAGAGCTGACATTATTG
The DNA here is from genome assembly GCF_015832195.1 of Motacilla alba alba. Classification (NCBI taxonomy): domain Eukaryota; kingdom Metazoa; phylum Chordata; class Aves; order Passeriformes; family Motacillidae; genus Motacilla; species Motacilla alba. The sequence continues at coordinate 19,533,211 of NC_052023.1, read as the reverse complement.
TTACAGCTCTGAATGCTCATACAATGCATTTTTATCTTGCACAGCTGAAAAAAACCCCAGTTTTCTATGCCTGGAAAATTAACAGAGAGTAATCTTATAAAACAGCTACTAACTGTATTTAGACATAAATGAGTGAAGTGCTACACATAGATAAGCAGCAACTTGAACTTCGCTGAGAGGCATTCAGAACAATAATTACATTAAAAATCATGTATTTAACCTAAACCAAACAGTTTTAGAAAGTTTTGTTTGAAGACAACATATCCTGTTTGGGGTACAGCGAGGGATGCCTGACACAACACAAAGTTAAAGTCTTCCATCCTACAGAGCATGGGTAAAGACTTGTCCAGAAGGTTGTATTACACTCTGGGCATCCCACTTCAAGTAAAATGCATGGGGAGAATCAGGAATGGAGAAAAAGTGCTAGCTTTCCAGGTGTGCAGAACATTTGAAAGAACTTGATTTCTTCTCTAAAGAGCCGACTAAGGAAAGGTACAGTGAAGCACTCTAAAACATGCAGAACAAACAAGGGAGTAAGTTGCTCTTCATATTAAAAAATAAGACCAGAAAGCTAATTTTCAATCTGCAGCAGGGGCAACTTTCCAGCTCTACAGGCAATGACATGGACAAAAAAGATTGTGTGGTATGTTCAGAACTCAGTTTCTCTTCCTTGGGACAAACTTCAGTGATCTAGGTTCCCCAAGCCTTACTTGTCATAAACCTCCTAAAATGAGACTGTACTCAATGGGTGCAAGCCCTAGATAATGCAAACACAGGCACATACATAGGTATGGAAAGTATTCTCCTGAACAAGAATCAACAACCAAAGCGCCTAAATAGCCACTTCTTCAGAAAAATGTAACTCACTACTCGCATCTAAGTAGGGTTTCATCAATTTAAGACAATCAAATGAACTCACAGTGCCTCAACACACTACAATGGTACTATAGTAGTTGCTGATTTACCCCCGCTTCAAATATAACTCAGCAACAACAGTTAATTACTCCACTTTTAAGTCTGTATTCCCTTAAGTCTAGGATAATAGCATAATTTAGTTTGCAAAGGAGCTCCAGAGATCATTTTGTTAAACCCACTGCTCAAAAGAGGACTAATTAGATCAGGTTGCTCAAAGCTTTGTACAGTTGAGCCTTGAATATAGCCTGAGAGAGATCCCAACACCACTCTGGACAGAATATGCCAGTATTGAACTATTATAGGGTTTTTTATGAACTTCATTTGCTTTTCTTGTTTTGAGAGCTGTAACAAAAGAATATGTCTATACTCTTAAACTTGTCTTCAGGGGAGTTAACACTGAATATCAAGAGATTTATCAAAACCACTGCTAATTAAGTAGTTTTACCAGGCCCATCACCACATTTGTACAAAAAACCCCTCCAAATTCTTGCTGAATTATTCATAAACAGGTGATTCAGTGGGTAAGTATGACCAGGTTTGTTCTGCAGTAAGAATCATGTTAAGCTTTCCTGGGTTTTGCAAGTCTAATTTTTCAAAAAACCAAAATTGCATTAAATACTTTTATTAGTCATTGTTACCAAAGCAATCTAGAAGAAATGAGATTCTCTGACATAATAAATATATTTTTCTCATTATTTGTCGAGCTTACTTGGGTACTGATTGTTATATCATAGAACTACCCCCAAACTGGATTTTGGAACCCTTAAACATGACCAGAAAGATGCACTTGAACTTCCAGTCAGGGTCAAGCATGAAATTAGCAGTCCAGGAATTTTTAAATCTAAGCTTTTATACTGCACAAGCAGAGAATTTCTGAAACAAAATTCAGCTTTGTTTCCAAATCTCACATCTGAAACTTTTGCTCTGTTGTTGAAGATGCTGATGGTAAGTTTCCTGTGCATGCATCTGCGGCCTATCCCCAGAAGTTATAGGACTGAGTTGGCCTGACACTTACCCAATTTATTTGCCTGATTAACATATTTCAAACCTGCTGCCTGTGTATCTGCACAGCCTGAATATTCTATAACCAGTGTGCACCTATATTCCTGACTATAGAGATATTTTCTGCTTTGTCTCTCAATTCTCATCTTTCTACAATTTCAAAAATTAGAATCCGTAAAGGTGAAATTAGGCCCTTCATGGAATATACAACAACTTCATTGTCTGCCATTTTTAAGGATAAATATAGTCATTAATAAAGGGGAGAAAAAAAGAAAAATAATCAAACCCCCCACCAAATTCAGAGTTAAGCCCTGATAACATTTTGACACTGACTTTATTTGGTAGCCAGCCCACTGTAAAGCCATTCTAAAAGGAAATGTAGGGATTTGCCTGGGTTCTCACAGGTATGAATCATAAGGACATGGGACATATGTGAAGGAACTAAATCTTCATTCCTTTCTGAAATTCTTAAATCTCTAATCATGTTCTGAAGAGAAAAATTAAGAACAATTAGGTCATATGCTTAGTCTCTAAAATGTCTAGCTTAGTGCCGCCGCAGCATTTCTTAGAAATACACGATACAGCCATGCAGCAAGCTCTTGAAATTGGTTTTTAAGTACTAGATTTTGTTCATACATTTTTCTTTCAGTGATTTATTTAAAGCAGTTGAAAGATACAGCAGTGGTTTTGCAGTAATGAAAATTCCATTTCTTGTAGCACTTGTGTCTTGGCTCCACAGCTGCTGATTTGCTCCAAAATATATTACATAATAAAATGAAATTTCCAGACAGAAGTCAGTACTTTGCTGCTAGATGTGTATCAGGGAAAAACCTCTTCTACACGTTGGCTGCTAATTATATGCTATTGGTTCTTGACAGAAATACTTTCTGGATTACATTTTTTTTTCTTATAAAGATATTTAGAGATGACTCTATAGCATACTTCCATTTTATTTTCCACACAAATCTATCCATCTTTTCCTGGGACAAAGTCAGGCTTTATAATGAGCAAGTAAATTTGGACTCAAATAGGTATTTTATGGTTATAAATCAATATTTTTTGCATTATGAATTAATCATGATCACCACTAAATACTTCGCAAAATTCCCTAGAGGCAAAGTATTCAAAGGGCCTAAGGAATGTAGGTGCCTTAATCAGGTTTGAAAATATGACTTAAGTTAGTTTGTTAGCTGGATAGTTTTGAATTTTTTTTTCTGTTTTCTATATTTAAGGTACATCCCATTGATAACTGCATTAACATCTTGTACTTCAAGTAAAACCACTTTGGGTAAGTAGTCAAATTCCCTCATATTTTGTAGTCTTTGTCTAGAAGACATCCCAATTCTTTGTGATTTCATGTAAAAACCATGGGTGCTCACATCCAAAAGATGTGAGTACATGCAAGACATTTCACTCAAAGGTACCACCAGTAGAACAGAGATTCTATGAAATACAAAGTAATCACAGGTACTCCAAACTCTGGTTTCCTATTAGCCCCTTCTTAGTGACCTTATCCCAACTTCCCATGTCAGGTTTTGAGTCCTGCTCATACTGTAACTTCCAGGAACATATCTACAAAGCTCTCATTTTGGCTTCACTTAATACTCATGAATTGTGTTACTCAGAATGAGCCACGCAGATGTGTACACAAGCATATAATTTGCTGATTTACCTTCCTATTTCCTTTTTTTCCCCTTTGAGCAAGCCTGTTAGTCCCCCTTTTGTCTTCTCAGAATTGCACATGTAAGCAACACTAAAATCAACAATACCCTCACCATCTTCTTTCCTGTGTCCCAATGGTTCAGTTCAGTTCTTGGGTAGAAGTCCCTTTTCCAACACATCCGCTTTATTTAAGATGTAATTAGAAGCATGAGGCAGCTTTTCCCAGTTAATTCTGAAGCATCTGGCATTGACCACTACTTGCCTTCTGTATGTCAGTGTATATGTTCACAAAATTAAAACCAGACTAAGATAATCCTTGACCAAGCAAAATGCCAAATTTGCATTCCAGAATTCATAAGAAATCTACATCTACTTCACAGCATAGGCATCTTCATCCCCTCATGAACCTCTGTCTCTGTAACTATGAAAAAAGAAATGAAACCAAAGGCAGCAAGTAATAAAACCAGTGGATGGTTGACAGAGCAGCCTGCTAGTTACATTCCTTTGCCTCTGCTCCATCCTTCTGTCACATTAACTTATGCAAGCAGTGACAAGAAGTAGAAGAAAAAGCATATAACCAGCATCCATCACATGTGACACAAATATTTTAGTTATAGTAGGCACTGAAGGAGGGAGTTTACAAACTTGGGGTATATTTTTAAGTTTAATCCATTTTGCTGTGGAGTATACTCTAAATAAAACAGTTTGCTCCACTAAATAGCTTATCATGCACACCTGAACTTAATTTATACCACCACATCTTCACCATTAATTCTGCCATCATTTAATGAGTTCCAATTAAGAACTGTCCAAAAATACAAAGAGGGGAGGTGACACTAGTGCAGAGTCTAGGCTTAAGCACAGACATGGCTGCCCAGCACTGTCCCTCTCATGGCCAGCAGGGCAGTGGGAAGCTGGCTCAGCTGCTCCCACTGCTCCTGAGGGGCTCAGGCAGTCCCACTGTCCCTCTCATGCCCAGCAGGGCTGTGGGAAGCTGGCTCAGCTGCTCCCACTGCTCCTGAGGGGCTCAGGCAGGGCAGACCAGGGGATTCCCTCTGCCCGGCTCCACTGCTGCCACCCTTGCCAGCCAGCGGTGCTGCCTCTCCATCCTTCCCAGCACACTCCTGAGTCTGCCAGACAGCTTGAGGTTGGTCTCCAGTTTTGTTAATTAACCAAATCATAATTATGTAAAAGGCAGGGAAACCCCCAGGCTGCTGATTTTGGTTTACATCCAGTTAGGGGTGGGAATCTTGCTGAAGGATATTCACACCTGTTGTTCTCCCAGAGCTGGTGCTGTTCATCCAAATCACACCACAAAGAAACAAGTTTTCATTGTCCACCTCACCCATTCCCTTCTCCATTGATACCTGCAAGTTCTATTTAGTTCTCAGGAGGTTTTTATGGGCAGGAATTAAAAATTTTCCTAGGAAAGTTGCAAGGTCCCATTTGCACCAGGCGGCTGAGGGGAGGCCGCCATGAGGGGAGGCCGCCACAAACCCCACAGCCAGACAAGCGGAGCCCTCAGGGAAGCTGCTGGTGACTCTCTGAAAAAGTATTTAGGGGAAAATGCCACAAAGGCCATGAGCAGTGAGGATAAAAGTGGAGGAAGCAACACTGAGACCCCCAAGGTGAGAGAGGGAGGGGAGGAGGAGGCAATCCAGACACACCAGTGTGGTTGAATATTGATCCTTGGCACTTTTGGCACTTTATACCAAAGGCATTGCCAATATATTACAAAGAAATCATAAGAGGGTCGTTGCATAAGAGGGTCATGGCCACCCGTGACACCATGAGAAACCTCACTAAGGCACTGCCTTTTGTCAGGCTGCTCTAGAGCTCTGCTTCCACCTCTCTCAAAGCACAAAAAAATTCCTGCACACCAGGCCCTGTCCCCTGCACACATTCCTCTTATAACCTGAGCCTCAGTCTCTCCCTCATGTACCATCCACGCTTACTCATCTCCTCTGTGGGTGGTGGTGTCAGCATTTTGAGATGCCTGGAGAAATAAATTACAAGTTCAATTTTGCCATTTCAAAGACAGCTTGCCTTGCAGATGTTGCTGTGCTCGTGCATCTGTGTGTGTGCTCACACAAGTGCAAGGCCTGCAGTTAGGGGTGATGGACAGAAACACAAGAAAAGGAACCCAGAGCAAACTTCCAGAAAGGCTCATACAAACATTTTCTAGTATAATGTTCTCAATTAAAAGAAAAAGTAAATGAATCAAAACAAAACCACACAGAAATTAATTCCCTTCTCAGCAGGCTTTACTATCTCAAAAATAGAGATTAAGTTGAATTCAACTACTGAGTTAAAAAAGTAAATCTCTAATTTAAGTAATTGTTGAAGAGCAGATTAACTAATGATATTTCCATAACCTGTACTGTGCATGCTGTGCAACTTCTCATTGCATATAAACAATTTTTTTCTTTTTAACTTAATGTTTTCCTTTTTATGAGATAAATTGCTAAGATTGTCTTGATAAGCAAGTTCCGTGATGTAAAGTTATGAGGTAAATAACTATCAAGTCCAATTATGGCAAATATCTTAGCTATAGCACAGGTAAGCTAAAAACCATGTTTATCTGTTTGGCATTCTGTTTATCCCGGTGGGAGATCCAGTATCTGCCATCTCTGCTTGCCTGTCAAATCCTCTCAGCTGCTCCTTGTATGTGCTTGCCAGAGATCTCTTGTGTGCTGTGCCCTGCTGAGGCTCCCTCCTCCTCTGCTCCAGGCTGGCTTCCAACTTGTGCCTCACTATGCCAACTGGAGATGTGCCTAAGCAGCTCTGTTTTGTTACTGGTCAATGTCCATTAATAATACCACTTCACATCATCTCACTAATCCAAAAGCCATCATTACTTAAATAAAGCACAAGCAAGACCTAATAGCAGGCCACCCTTATGCTGCTGGACAAGTCAAAGCAGAGTCAAGGAAAAAAATATCAACCTAAGGAAAAACCTGCAGCAATAACTATGAATAGAATTTACCAATGTTTGGATATAAGAAACACAAAACAAACTTAGCAGGATAAGATATATTCCCTCCTAATGAAGTTTCTACTGGCCAAATTTTAGTTTTATTCATGATGTGTCTTTGGCAATTCTAGTGTTTTCCCAGATAGCCATTCTGGATTTGCCCCACTGGAGCCAAGAACAGCATCTGGCCTCTGAACTCCATTCTCTCACTTAAAAGCAGCTGATATGAAGTATTTATTTATTTTATTTTAGGCTTTTATTTATTTTATTTTAGGCTTTCTAACCTTCTATTAAATCTTTTGGGTTTGGGGCAAATTTATTCCTTGGATATCACTTAAGTTACTACCACTCCTTTCCTTGGTAATTAAGATTTATCTCTAGCAACAGAAATAAAGTGTGCTAAAACAAATCTGAACAACACTGATGATATTTTTTAAATGTACAATTTTTATAGGCTCAAGAGTACTAATGTTGCCCTTTCTAATGTTCACCAGACAACCCTATTGGCTCTAGCACACAACCCAGCCTTTTACCTTACACAGAAATCTATAGAAGCTGATAGACTGAAGAAGCTTCTCAGAAAAAAAAAAAAAAATTAAAAATCCCCCCATCTGGGACCACTTTGCTATTTTCTGTTTTCCAGCTTTTCACTAGAATCAGAAAGACTCTGTTGCAAGAAAGAGCTTTCCTTCTCTGGTTGAAATTCAGAAACATATAAGTCAGCAGCACTGTGGTTCTAATCTCAGCTTTCAGCTTCAGGAGCAAACTGTGGTCACTTGTTCTCTGTAACTACCAGAGAATTCAGGAAAACTGTTAAGATCAAATTATGCCTTTTCAAGGGCAGGCAACTCACATGGTAATGTGCTGAGCCACCACCAAGGAATGCTCTGGATTCTATTAATACAGGGGCAATTTTGTAGCATTTTCTCTAAATATGTAGCTGTACAAAAAAGGCCTTATTTTCATGCCGCTTGCACAGAGGAAAATGTGGTTAGAAACTTACTGGTTAAGTATAGTAACTTGGCTTGAATATGAGGAAATTATTCTAGAGTTTGTAATTTAGGAATTAGCAGTTAGATCATAAAATAGGCTGCTGGTAAACACTAAGTATTGAGGATTAGAATAATACATATTTCTTTTGTTATTGACACCAAGAGATCAGTTCACTAACTGTAGTATGCATGCTTGTAATGATTAGGCTTGGATGTAGTTTGAGGTATGTGTTCATGAGCATTCCTTTACATCTTAATTTTTTTCTGAAAAATTTCTACATTCATTTACATCAATGAATGATAAATTTGGGGGAAAAAAAAGCCTGGAATATCATTTTAATACAGCAACACCTAACAAGCTCTTGAACACAGGCTTTTAAAGCATGTATCAGTTTATTATAAATGTTTTGACAGAAAGTCTCCAAACTGCTTTCTCAATAGCTTGCTATCATACAAAAATTCTGTTATATATACTGACATGCTTTAGATAACCTGGAAGGAGTATTAAATTTCTTAAGTGCATATTACAGCAGTACAGCTTTTCTGTGGCTAATCGAAACTAGAAAGCAGTCATAGCAAATCTGCAGTCAGTATGAGGTGTTTCAAACTGTTCATCTAGAAAAGCAGTTTCTTTTTGCAGTCCAAATTCTACAGTGCTCACGAGAACTGTGACTTGTCAGAGCTCCACTGTGTTAAATACCAACCCTCCCCTGCTCCACAGAGGGCTCCAGTGCGATTTCACTGTGTGAAGAGGGCAGAATACTTTGGCCTTGGTACAGAGACCTGTGTTTCTCAGGCTGTGTGTATTATTTAGAATCTGTAACATCTTAGAATTACTCTGGATAATTTTCTGAAAACTATAGTTCAATATTCAGATGCTGACAAAAAGGCAAAAATTAAAAGAAAATCATTCTACACTGACTGGAACTCCAGCACACACATCAAAACTGCTACTGGTGATCACCTTTCACAGAAGGATGCTTCATTACCACACCATACAACCAGTTGAAGCAGAAGTATGGAACGTTTTCTGAACAAGGATAAATTTAAAAGTTCTAGAAACTTCAGCTTCGATATGAGTTGCACTAGATGTGAAAATTAAACATTATAATAGAGAAAATGGTCAGAAATTATTTCAGTGTTCCTTATCATTCAAGAAATCTGGCAGTCACGTAAAGAAGTAATCATTCAGTAGATTTAAAGTTAAGAATAGGAAATATTTTTTCACATATTGAATCTTGAAACGATAGCATTTATAACTTCAATATTTTAAATGCAAATATATAGCTTCAAAATGAATCAAGCAAATTAGTATAAAATAGGTTTGTCAGCAGCTTTCAAACATGACAGTAGAGATGTTCTGAAGAGGAAACATCTTCAATAGCAAATTTCTTTAGACTGGGTCAGTGCACTGAGAGATGTTTTTACACACCTGTGAGCATCTACTCTTGGCCACTCACTGGGACAGAATAAAGGGTTAGATGGATCATGGATCTGACACTTTACACTGTGTTTCCATTTATAAAACAGCATATGAATACAAAAAAGGCATCCTACTGCTTTCCAAAAATACCAGAAAAAGAATTTGCATGATACAGTTTGCCCAATGATCATACAGTATTTAAATTTTAAGTCTTTAACTTAAGTTGTTCTGCCTCTGGCTACTGTACACTTCCTCAATAGACAGGAAATCATCTCTAGTTCCTGAAAGGAACACAAGAAAGGTCCTCAGAGCAGATACAGTTTCAGAATGGAAAAAAATGAGAATTACCAAATCAAACAATCAGTTTCCTGTCTTTCAGGAGCCTCGTGCCTCACTGTATAATACAATATAAACACAAGCTCTGTTTTCCCTTAGCATTTTCATTTCAGTTCATAATAAAATAAATCTCCTTATTCATATAAAAGAAATCAAATTAAAATGCAGCTGACACATTACTTTGGAAATTGGTTTTATGCCAATGATAAAAACAGATCTGAACATGTGCTAGTCTATTTTCATTTGATTCCATTATTTGTAAGAACTGGTTCAAACAAGTGATGAGCCATTCATGCTACAAGAATCCAACATATAAAACTGACATTACAGAAGCTGTCAGAAATTTGTTTTTTCTGCTGTGTCAGTCTATGGCCTGTTATCTCCCAAACTCTGCACTCTGCTCCAGGAGTCAACTAAAGCCATCAGAAGAGCTGCAGGGAACCTCTAAAAAAATCCCAGGACTTGGGACTTGCTAAGAGGAGTTCTACCAATTCCGGCTGATGGAGAAAAGTAGAAGAGTTGGCAATACAAGATCCCTGCCACTGCCTGGGCCAGGAATGAGGAACAAAGTATTTTTCAGCTGATTTTCTATTGGAGGATGATGTGGTCATGCAACATCTCTGTGTGTCCATCAGAGAGGTTGACTCAATTGCTCCTGTCCCTGGGATCAATGACTGAAGGTTTTATAGGCAGCTCCAGAATGCAAAGCTATAATAGGACAGACTGAAATTGCTTCAGGCAGAGGAAAGAGGTGGTTCTTAGCATCTGGCTAAAGGGAAGATATTTTCTATATTCTGAAACTTGAAAATAAAATCCTGAAAAAAACCCGAAGTACTTGAACTTTCAAGTCACATCAATCCACCCTGAGAAGTTTCTGTCACAGAGGAGCTAAAACTCCTTCTCTCTCTCTCCTGTCCAAGAACAGGAATTTCTCCTCCCTCATTCTTCATTCTCTCCTAACCTTGCTGGAGAGATTATCCCTTCCCCACAGGAACAATTTCAGTTTAACAACTTGCTCTTTGATTATGAAGCGCTTGTGTCTGTACTGGTGACTTGTGCTCATCACTACCAGAGCAATGTGAAGTATCTGCTTTCTCCAAAAGACAGAGCACTGAAGATGGCACAAGCCACCTCATGCTTTAAAATTTAGAGACCTTTAGGGGATTTGTGGACCTAACAGGTTTGCCTTCCTTAGCAGATACAGTTCAGTATCATAAATAGGTTATAACTAGGAGCAATCTATGCATCAGATCCTTTCATTCAGACTTACCCTTGCTAGTAAACATCCCTCTTAGTTTTTACAGCTCACCTAATATTCACACTTTAAATGCATAAGAAATTTTATTCTTCTTTCAGTCTCTTTCACTAAGTTTTTCACAGTTGTATTGCATGAGATTTACACTGCAAAAATGCTGAAGCAGTCTTTTCTTTAAAATAAATGCCTTTTTTTAAAAATCAAACAACTTCAACATATTCAGACTGTCACTAAAATAGCTAAGCACCCCTAGGACTATAATGCTTGCCCAGACAAATGCACATTCCTGTCTGTAGAGACCTAGCCGGAATGTCTAGCATCAGAATTTCACATTTGTGCAGTCAATTCTATTTCACGTACTAAGCCACAAACCCATTCTAGTTGAAAACAGCAGAAAGTCTGTTTTACATTAGGTGACGCAAATACAGTAGTAACAGAAACCACAGAGAGCCCAGACATATATATACATCCACAGACATATAGGCAAGGCAACCAAGTAGGAAAGGCAGGTATCACTTAAAATGCTCTCCAAACTCACAGGTTTAACAAACACTACTAATGAACAAAAAAATATATTTACTGAACAAAAAGGCAATTTAGTGTTTTACATTTCCCTCTTACTGAAGCTCTACCAAATATGAAAGCAAGAGAAACAGGTAATCCTAGAGTGTCTTAAATGAAGGTTCTTTATTACAGCAAGGGCTCGCTTCCTTTGAATGCACAGCTGCAAGAGACAGGACAATATGAACAAATAAGGAAGGAAAGCCTTGCAAAGAAGGCATTTAGACCTACAAGAGCTATCATCATTGAACAGAAAAAAAGCAGGAGGGACAGAATAGATTTTTACTCTCAGCCCCTTTTTTTATTTAACTGTCTTTGCACAAGGCTTCTGTCCTGTCTCAAACTTCAGATGGGGTAGCTTGGGAATGACATGGATGAAGGGGTTTCCCTTCTCTAAAATACCAACCATTCTGTGTTCTCATACTCAGACTTAAAATATATCTAATAAATGTCTTTATACTGCACCTGTAAATAATCACTGCAAATAGAACTGATCTTTATATTTTTTCTTGACAAAATAAAATGAACATCCTTATAATATCAAGAACTTTGCTAAAAATCCTAAACCTTTTTTAAAAAGATACTTCCTACTGAAAGTAGTTAATGGGATTTAAGCCTCAAGCAAGGATTTTAGCTCTAGTTCAATATTGCATTCAGACATGTGGGTCTTCTGGATGATTGAGGTTTTTTTCTTCTTTAATTAATTTCTGCATTTTAATATAGCTGGTGTATAAGCCAAATGGCATTGGAGTTTTATCATCCATACATTTGTGAATAATAGTGCAAATTGAGAGTAAATCTTAATAAATACAAAATGTTTCTGGGACTTGTTGCATAGCTTCCTTCATGCCCGAAAGATCCAAAAGAATAAAACATGTGGGCCCAAGCTTCAAGCTTCGGTATGCTTTCTCAGTCAACAAAAATCTCTGCTGAGGGCAGGAAAGGTATTCCAGATTTGCATTAGAGCATGAAGTTTGCACCAAGACAAAAAAAAAACAAAAACAAAAAAAAAAAAAAAAACCAGAAGAAAAAAGCCAAACAGTGTTTATTATCAAACAATAAGACAGAAATATTTAATGTAAAGTCTTTTACCCAAAGATCCTAAGCATTTCTTTCAAAAGATGTATTCAAAATGAAATGGATGCAAAAAAGTAACAGAGAAAATAAGTTTTTCTACAAGAAATTACTACAAGTACTGCCTGATTCAGCTACCAAAGCTGATGCTAATGGAGAATAGGATAATTTGCCATCAATATACCAAGAAAAGTAACAAGTACTTTCTATGCAAATATATGATAAACTAGTCATGGATAAATGTAGCCGGCAAATTACAAGGCTCTTTTTAATATCAAAGGATGAACTTCTGGAACAATCCTTCAGTTACAGAAACAACAGAACTCATTTGAGATGAGGCCTGATAAATTGAAAATAGACTTAATTTTCTTGCTATTTTACACATTTCCTAACCTCTCAAGTGTAGAAATGCTTTCCTAATGCTTTAATGTTTTTCTTGCATGATCTATGTTTTTTAGCATCCATTTTGTGTTTCATGACAGCATAGAAAATGCAGGAAACCGTATATAATGATATGACTCTGTCACTGTAATTTTGGTCTTGTGCAGCTCAATGATCACATGGCTTTGATATGCCACAGTAAGTTTTAAAATGCTGCATTTAATGGTAAATGTGGTAAGCCACAATTGTAGAGCTTGGTAATGCTTACTTTGGCTTTGCAAAATGGGATATCAAAGAGGTATAAGATCAACTTGCCATATTTGGCACCATCAAGTTTAAGTTAAACTTGTATCCTAGGTGAATGGACAGTCAAATAAAACCATGCCTCTGGAAATAGCAGGGTACTGTACATAAACTAGAAAAATTATTGGTTGTAAAGCAGTCTGGACTGAATATAACAAACTCAGCTGGCTTGAGCTCAGGGAGCTGTTTCTTTTGCTTCATAACAGAGCTTTTGTTTCAGAAGTTGGAGACCCTGTGTTTAGCCCAGCAACAAACTCTGAAATGAATCAACCATGTGTAGGTTTGATAGTGTGTTTACCAAGGCTTCCATGCATGTATTATTCTGTCCTTGTACCTTAGTATGATGTGGCTGCCTCTGTACTATCCTACACCAAAAGAAAAAAACCTAAGCCTTCCTCTGAATTTTTTTTTAAAATAAATTGTGCCAGAAAAATACATTTCTAGTCATCCAGAAGACACATCTACTATCACACTAGCTCCCACAAAATGGTCAGTCCCCCCCATTCTCAAACAACTCATCATGCATTTTCCTTCTTTCTTGATGGTACATGGGTCATACTCCATGACCCATTCTTAATTCCTTTTGTCAGTTGCCAGTTTAGTCCCATTGCCATTTTAATCTTCTTGAATGGACTAAACTACATTATACAATCCAAGTTTCCCATTTCAGGTCATTATTATTTTAAGGTAATTTCCAACTTAAATATACATCCATCCCAGGCATAAATATAACTACTTGAATGTGGAAGTACAAGTCAGTGTGAGGAAAGTTTGTATAAAGTCTTTTATACATTCAAATTTCAGACAGTGTGTTCCACAAAAATAACTTCAGTGAAATCATTACCTTGGAGATGAAATAGCACTGTGCTTGAAACATACTGCCTTGCAGTCTGAAATTTGTGGTCTATAATAATTACTTAAGAATATTACTCAGGAACAAAAAAACAATGGAAAGCAGGAATTTGTATCTACCCTATTCAAAATGCTTTTATAGTACCATGACTTCATGTTCTTGACACCATCAGGAAGGGCTGGGAAGTTTTACCCAGAGATCCTGACAGCTTAACTGGGGTTAGAGGGATGCCTATCTGGCAGCAAGGGAAAGAAAGTTTACTTGTGCTGACAGACACAGCTGTGACTTGCATTTTATGCACTGCCAAGGGAATTTCGTGCTTCACTTTTTAGAGAATCACACTGTGAGAGTCAGTCTCAAAATCTTCCACAGGTGAATAGAAAGACTAAGCAAGAAGTTAAAGGAATGCAGTTTATATACAGCACGAGTGGCTGGAATATTTTTCAGACCTGAAAAGGAAATCCAGTTAACATTTAAAAAGGGGAGTAAGTAATTTGCCCAGTTTGTTAGGGAGGTTTTCCAACAATCCACAACCTTGATTTTTTCCATTTCTAAATTAAGTTATTTGGCCTTCTAGTAAAATACAAGTTTAGAACCCTCCCTATTGCTTTGAATGAAAACCTGGTGAGCTCTACCACCCAATCTGATTTGCTCTCACCACTACTGAACAAGGCAAGAATCTACTAATTTTTTTACCCTATTATCACAAACACCCATAGGGATAAACTCATACTCTTCCAGTTTAGCAAATATCCACAATATCAGCCTCTGGCTATACATTTGTTATGGTTTCTTCATATGCATATTTCAAATTATAATGTTCTCCACCTCTTCCTTTCCTACAAAGACGACAGTAAAATGTCAAAGTGCCAAAATACTGGGAAAGCCCTCTGGATGAGTTGTTTTGTTCTGATGTGCATTCATTGATACTAACTGAAGGGTTAGTATCTGGACAAAAGGGAAACTAATACTAGGAAATCCAAATGATGCTCTAAACCAAAAAACCCTTTGGATTGGAAACAGCATCTTTACCTAAGTATTGCTTAGGTAGATGTTCTTTGCTTTTGCATTCCTCTGTGACAAACTATTTTTCAAGTGAGAAACAGAAAAAGCAACACAACCAAAAATAAACAAAAAGACCCCAGGAGCAACTTCCATTACCTCACCAAATATTTTCTTTGTTCATAATTTTGGGGAAAACTATGATAACCTTAATGTGCCATTGATAGGTTTGTTTTGTTTCCTCCTTGTGAAAAAGTAGATTTAAGATTCTTAAAAATTATGAACAGAATACAGTTTTAATTTGATTAAATAAAAGCAGTAATTTTTAAAGAAATTAAGATGAACACATTTTTAAAGTGAGAGGCCTAAAAAGTTAGAAGAAGCAAAGCACTTAATATCTATTTTTGAGGAATATTTTTCAAAAACAAAGTAATTCCTGCATTTTGTGCTGCTGTCTTCTGCATAGAAAGAAGCCACTGTTGTACAAGCCAGACCATTTTGCCTTTGGGGAGGGGAAGTCAGGAACAGGGAAACTCCCTGTTGAAGGGACAGCAGCAACATTCCCATGCCTGCAGCCCATTCCTGTGGCTCCCACAGCTGGAAATTAAACAGAAAAAGTGGGTAATGCAAACTTGTGGTCAGGTTTCAAAGTTAGTAGATTAGACCAGCTTGACATGTTTGAAATCAAACTGTGCATTCTTTCATTCAATTTTTTATTGTTTGATCAATGTAGGTGTTTGAAATTTTATGAATATCCACTGTGACAGTGTGCTATTGCTCTGTCCATCACCACAACTCTTAAAACATCATTTGTGTTCCTCTTTCTCAATGCAGTTTGAGATGAAATCTCACAATACAACTAAGAGTGTAAGGGTAAGTAATATAAAATAAAATAGCAGTTTTATTTTTAGGATCATTTAATGAGTATTTTTTTTTCCCCTCAAAAAACAGTAAGTCCAGTGAGTTTCAGAAACATATCATAAAGTTATAGTAACACAAGTTACATTTCTAAACAACGGGATGACAACCCACTATCTCTTTGCCATTCCTTTTTATAATAAAGAAATAGATCCAGAGTTTTCTTGGGAATTTGAGACATATTCAAAGCAGATAACAGAAATTCCTGACAGGCTAAGGTAAGCCATTGGGGATACAGGCCTTGGAGACAAAGCACTTCTGATAAATGAGCCCTGACAGAGACCAACAAAGTGACAGACCCACAGGCAACTCTGAAGGCAGCAGCTCTCCTGCCTGTGAAGTTTGCCACGAAACATAACATGCTCAGGTATTTTCACCTGCCTGTTCATTACTCTCACTCCTGTCAAAATGCATCTCTCTTGCTACACTGTGGATGTTTTGTCATCCACATAACACTCACTTTGGGCTCCAAAGGCAAACAGGCCAAATTCAGAGCTCTAGCAATCTGACACCAGCCCACTGAAATCAATAGCTACACTTGCTTTTATATACATGAAGAATTTTGTCTTAGTACCGTAGAATGTGGGAAATTCTGACCTATTCAATTAGGTGCAATTTAGCACAGGTTTGTAGGCATTTAAGGGATTATTTCAAACAACAAAACTGCAGGACTGTAGCTTATCTCAGATACTATCTGGAATTGTTCATCTGAGTTTTAGCATCAACACTTCAATCTCTTACCCTTGCGGTGAGCAGTACAGGCATCACTGAATGGTGGACACTGAATGCCCATTTTCATTTAGTTAGGCCCATTTGCAGTGCTCTGCTCTTTGGGAAAGGAGACTCTCATTCACTGCTTCCTAATGGTCTTTCCAGGTATTTTCAGTACCATAATCATCTTGGGTCCAACAGAAGAGCATATACAGGGAACTAATCATAATTTTTGATTTTTTCATCCACTCCGACATTTCTACAACTCAAAATGATGGTAATGTCATTCTGGTTTATATCTGTCTTAGCACCATACAAATGCCCAGGAAATATATATTGATCCTACTTTTCATATAAAACCCCCCCACCGTTACATACACTGAATTTAGAAATGCCTAGCTACCTTGTAGTAGTTGGAACTACTCCTGGGGAGAAAAAAAGACAAAAAAAGACACAGATAAATCTAAACCCCAATGGGGTGCACACATTTTTAGATGCTTAAAATTTAGGCACCTGCCAAAATACTAGAAGGATCATAATCATAGCTGGCTTGCAGATGTGAGAATAAATAAAGAACAGAAATAGTATTTGTGGTTAAGATAGGTCGGATGTTTTTATCTAGCGGAAACTAAATAACAAGATTGCTATAGATCATCTGGAATGAATTTTGAGCCTTTTCCATACCTAAAAATAAAACCAGATGTATAAAATCCTACTGGCATAACAAAAGCCAGCTTTGAAAAGGCTGTTGTCTGCAAATGTGATGATCCTGAAGGTCTGTCTTTAGGAGGACTAAGGGATTCTGAGCAATCTAGGGATGATAGCAGGCTATCACATATATAGTAGCCAATACTTGGAGTCATTTTTTTTCTCTCAATTTCTCAGTCTTGTTCTCATGTCTGATTATAATTTGGTAGAGAATTAGAAGACTAAACCATATGGTAAGTTTTGGAAAATTACTGCAGTCATCACCTGAAATCAAACTGGATACAATAAGTTAATCCTTAGTATAAAATATACATTGCCTCCTATACACCACAACCTGAAATTTACACTGTAGAGGCTATAAATATATCTAAGACTTATTTTCTCCAAACACTGAAAATCTGCACCAGCACTGCACCTGTCACAGCCAGGTGATCTCTGGTTTTAAGGTCTCACAGCATGACAAACAAATAGGCATATTCCAACCTTAAGTATTTTGCCCTCTGTATTTCAGAAATTCTGTAACTGATTTTATAGTCTTTTCACAGTACTACCTTCTGGAATGTTCAGATTTCCTGCTGAATGAAATTTTGGTTTAGCAATCTTATTTCAATCTTATTTTATTACATGTATAAATTCATCAAAATGTTTTTCATTATACATCTATAACTTTCATTATGTAAATAAGTGAAATATTTACATTCTCATAATCCATGTAAAAATTACCAGAACAAATTTAATACTGAAATAAATTAATTTGGAAATCATCAGCATCACTGAAGATTGTTATGTAGTACAACATGTACTTATTGCTATGATAGTTTGATAATCAATAAATACCCTTTAATTTTGAGGGTCTGATCACATGAGTTTCCAAATAATGGAATAGTGGAAACAGCAAAGTAATGGAACTTGGATTTCTTTAAGAATCCAGATGTGAACTTCCATATTCCTATATTTTTTACTGCCTATTTTATACAATTTCATTAAGATACAAGTAAATAAGCTATATTTTAATCCAGAGTTTTTATATTTTGTACCTTTTCATCTTCCTCAACCATCACTATAGTAGTAAACCTTGTTACATTTTGCTTCAGTCCAGACTGGCTACAAATGAATCTAATTATTTCATAGTTTGGGCAATGTGCCTGGCAGACAGCAGGGCTTGGACACCCACTGCTGCTTTGAAGATACATGTTGAAAACAAACCTTGATGCTTTTCTGATAAAGTTATTCATTTTAATTGTATTGATTAGAAAATAATCACTTCCTGGAAAAAGATCAGAATACGGGCAGCTGAGATTATTACGGACTGCAATAGAATTACTAAAACATTGTGAGTATCTGTTAAATATGTTTTTAAGTGTTAAGGGGAAATGAACACCATTAAAAGTGAATGAAGTAGAAATCAACATATTGATCACTTAGTCTAACACATTATAGAAAAAAGGTGTATCACAGTTTCAAAATAACATCAGATAGGAAAAGGTGTATGCAAAGATTTCTGCTCATCCTGCATTTGCTGATTCATTTTTGATTCTCACAGAGCTGCTATATTCTTCACTGTTTGTCCTAATAGCAGATGAAAATATTCACATTTTTTACATTAAACAATGACCAACAATAGTATTTTCTTGACTTGCCTTCTCAAATCCATACAAATTCCCCAACAACATGTAAACACACCACCTCAGAGAGGCATTTTGTGCTCTGCAGAAATCTATGCCCATGGACAAGAAGCTTAAGGCAATTTGGGAGTTTTAGTGCTTCTTTTCACTAACCCCTGCCATATGAACTACTCAATGCCTTCTGGGAACTGCTCCTAACACACCCAGCCCACTGGGCTCCTGAGACTGGTCCCTACGACTTTGTAGGGACTGTGCACTGCCTCACATTTCAAAAGGGAATGGTCAGCCCTAAACAGGATTTTCAAATCTTAGAAAATTAAAAGGCACTGACTCAAATTAAAAGCTTTTCTGTGCCTAAATTTTAAAGCTGCTATATGTAACTCGACTACTTTCCTCAAAGGCGTTTTTTTATTTTCTGGGATAAAACTGGAATTTGGTCTAGAGAAAATAAATTACATGACATGCTAATTAATGCATGGGATTCAGTTTTCATCAGCTTGGACTACTAAAATGACCATTATTTTATGAACCAAGGTGGATAATGAGAAATGCTTGAAGTCTGAGGCCACTCATATTCCAAGGTACTCGTCAATTGGCAACCTCTGACATCTTTGAGAGGATGTGTCATTTTGGAGGAATGGGTTAAATAAAATGGGACTTCTGTATTCATTCAATTATAAACTACTAATGTCTTTTTTCTTTTATTATTAGTTAAATGTACTATGTTTTGGCCCTCATCATCTCAAAACTGGACAAGTATGAAATGGAGCCTCCCAAGGCACAAGGCCTCCCTGAAATGTTATCTTTTCTCTCTATGTTCTTCTAGAACAGGATAAACTTTTCTTCTACTTCAAAGTGCTTTAACAAGTCATCAGTTACGAGGTTTTTCTGCATATGAAGAGGAAGTACAGGATTTTCATGGCTGGACATAAATTCATTGGCTGTTAGAAATTCGCCTTCTTAACTCCCCACATCTTAACTTCTTCTATTTGAAAGGAACTGTGAGGGTGGTAGCATTAATGTTGCCAAAAACTAATAAACAAGTTACAAGTGTGTGACACATGCAGACCATTAGTCTGTGCCTGCACTGCCTCCTTGTGTATTAGATAGGCCACCAGTGCTCCCCCAACACAAAAAAATGCTGCAAAACAATGCAGAGGAGGGACTCTAAGAGGCTTTTTATACTTAAACATCCATGTTCATAATTTGTCCCAAGTCATAATTAAAATTGGATTGTGATATGTAGATACTGGCCCACTGCTTCAAGAGCACCACTGATTAAAGCAGAACCAAACAGGGATACTTTGATAATATGATAAACAGTTGCCAATGTGAGTAACTGAGCCTGCCTACACTGTCCCATTTTAGCTCTCCCAGCCCATCTATTTGTTTCAATTGATCTCCTGCAAAAGGAAGTTTCTGATAAAAAGAAAAAAAAATGACAACACTTCAGAACCAAAAAGATACCAGCAAATATTTGAAAGTGTTGCATTGCTAAACTGCAAAAGACTCGAGTTTTAGTCAGCCATTGGAAAAATTCAGAAATGGTAATCAAAATGCAGATTTCTGGCAGCTCTGGTGTGTAATAGCAATATGTAAAAACTAAACAAACTGAGAAATGGAATCAAGTATAAGTCTCATTTTCAGTTGTCTTAAATGAGGAAAACTACAGTATCCCTTATGCATTATATTTTAGAAGCTGTAATACATATTACACTAATCACTCCTTTTGTATTTTCTCTAGAATAGAAGTATAATTATGATTACAACAGGCTACGATTTCAAAAAGAAATTCATACCAATGAAAAGAATGGCGGGCTGCTGTATCAGATACACAGTGCAGTCCTATAAAATACCAGTAGGTGAGCCTTGAAAGCTTGGGGAGTTTGGCTGAAATAAGCCTCCAGAAACTTGAACTGAATTACAAAGCTGAGCTGGTAATGCTGCAGGATACTTGATACTTCCCGCAGCTTGCTGAACTGGATGGGGATGTGCTGTTTATATATTGTAAATCACTATTTCAGCAACATTTTTCTGGGGAGGGAGGTGTAGAAAGACCAGATTATTCTACAAAACAGTCATGATTAAGATTCAGCAAAGTCAATGACACCAAGAAGCACAGTCATTGCTGCTTTTCTCTAATGAGCTTCATAGGCAGACATTATTTACTTTCTGTTTTAACCTGAGGCCAAACACATAGCCCCTTCCCAGAAAAGTTCTGGTCAGAATATATCCCATTCACAAATGTGAATATGCAATAGGTCCTTAAAGAGATCACCTGTATCAACATTAAAACATTAAAACATTGCTTACTTTTGTGTATATTAAGATTACATAAAGTAAGAAAGGAGGAGCTTCATAGAGAATTACAAATTTGTCAGACTACAGTGATCAATGAAAAGAAAAAAGTTAACGAAAAAAATTGTGCTCCTTAATTGTGTCAAGATTTTATGTAAATGCAGTTAGTTTTCCTCTCATATAAAAATATAGAAGCACACTGATCAAAAGGAGGGTTAAGGAGTAGAATACGTGAAGGAAGGGGACTGTGTGACATGGAGGTACGCATTGAAGTAGGGGTAGGAAGGTCAAGTTCAAAACACATGCCCTCATCCTGTCTGCATCCACAGGTCAGAAACAAGCAATAAACTAATTTTTTTTCCAAACACCTAAATTATGACTATGTAAATAAAACCACCAACAACAACCACAAAACCAAACCTTGAAAATAGCGCAATAAGTTCGGCTAATACCTGTTTCTTCTCACCCTTTGATGCACAGAGAATGCCCACGTGGAACGTTCTTCATCCATTTCTTCCTAAATCACAACCATAACCATACCAATAACCACAGCAAACATGAAAATCAACTGACAATTCAGGCTCTCCCAGAAAATTCTCAAGCCCAACCTTTAAACCTACCTATGTAACCAGCACTTATAACAAAAGATTCTTGTAATACTGGCAAGCCCTGCAATGTCTGGGAAAACCAGACTCCTCAAATTTATTGCCTGCAGCACTGAACATAATTCCAATCCTAAACATTATTTTCACTGCAGCAAGTGGGATCACTACAAACTTTGGTAAATCGTAACCTCAGGTGCAGCCTGTTTGGCAACACTTACAGCATCCCTGAAATAGGAGAACAGAAAATGAAAACATGAGAGCTGTTCAGGGAGCTGTGCAGAATCAAACAATTATTTCCAACAATTATTCCATATATTTAAGTTTTCATTTTCCAAATGATACTTCCTAACCCCACCCCAACTCCTAATTTTATATGCATAAACATGGGTATCAAAAAGAATTTAAACTCATGACAATTCCATGGAACATCCTATTCCTTCAGGCGTTGAAGAATTTTGCTTCAAACACAGGCCTTGAAAATATTCTTTTTCCACCCTAACCTTCAAGCCAATCTTATCCCTAACCTTCACAATGCCCACTGCTGAAAACAAGGCATTTGCCACTGATAGCAGTAAGCTGCTTTGTATTCCTCAGCAATAACTCAGTCTCCTGAAGTCATCTCTTACAGGATAACCTTAATGAGGACTGGCACAGAGATAGCAAACTGAAAATAAGATGCTAGACCTCAATGATACCAGAACATTTTCTGTCTCTAGATCAAATATATTAGGGTGTCTATGAATTATAGTCCTCACCTTAACCTCTCCTAGTGCTGACAGCAGTCTTCCTAACACTTCAGATCTGCAAAAATTGATTGTAAACTGGAGTCTTGAAACATTCCTAATCTTAATCTGAAAGACAGTAAATCATTACTGAAGAACAAATGGCATCAGTTTCTAGCATCACTGGGGGTTTTTTTCCCTCTAAAAAATCTCCCTAAAAATCTCCCAGAGATTGGCCTCTAAAAATCTCCCAGAGACTAACAGCAAATTGGATTCTAGACAGTAAATCTTATGTCAACCCTGTTCAGAAGGCCAGACACCTCAGGGCCACAAAACATTCCCTGTACCATTTTACTTACCAGATTCAATCTAAAGATTCTCAAACATTAATCCTAAATTCCTAATCCTCCCAATTCTAGTTCTTGCTTTATTAATAACTACAGGATCAATTGCTCCCAACAACTTCTCTTCATGTGAGCCGAGTCTTATAAATTCTTATTTCTGGGAACACTGTACATGCTGCATAAACTATGTTCATTACACTTAGTCATCCTCTTAAAAAGCCCTACTCTTAATCTGTTTCAAATCCTAGCACCCTCCTACAGCAATTATTCTAGTAATAGTGTCAGGGTTTGAGAATTTTATCTGTCATAAATACTGAATAATGCAACTGTGTAAGACTGCTGAAGATGAGTAGCAGGGAAGAATTAATAGACTCTGACACTATTACTAGAATACTAACTAGAACACTAACTAGAACTTGAATTAACTAGCACATGAGGGGGCAAACCCCATAGTTAATGGCAGCAGTAGTCAATGATTTCTACCACTTAACTTTGGGGGAACCTGCAGAAAGGTATTATGGCTCTTAACTAAAACCTTTGGCCTAAACTCAATTGTCATATATAATTGTTCAGCAGTCATCTTCTAATTCCTATAGGACTAATAGAGCTCAAGACACAGATTTCTAACAAAACAATTACTATTTCCAGGGGTCAGCAGGAACAACCTGCATCTTAAAACTTGAAATTCCTCAACCCTACCCCAGTGACAAATCATCCTCTTCTTATTGTTAACAATATCCTGTGTTTCTGTCAACCAAGTGCTGGAAGAAGAATTCTACTAACTCATTTCTGAGGTATCATCCCTGATATGAAAAGCAGCACAGGTTATTGTCTTGCTTTGACCTTATCTTTGAAGAGCATTGGAGATAAAATTCTCCAAATTTGTTCTCATCTTCATGATGCTGAAGAACAGGATGCAGGTTTGATGGTTGACATTTTTTAACTATCAATATTAACCAAAAAATTTAAAAATGAGACAAACCCTGCATCAAGAGATGTGCAAGCACCTATCAACAACAGCCCCCTTCCAAATCAGCAGACTGTTTCAAACAGCAGTCATGTAATTTAACCCCTTCAGTCCTTAACTCTAACCTTAATACAGCCTTCACTCCTTACATAGGCCTGGAAGTTTTAACCTCTCATGTTAGTGTCTCATATAGCAAGTTCCATTAGTGCGCATTTGACTTAAAATTGTAAGGACCTTTTCACAAGGCACTGTACAAATTCAACCTTCAACATACACACAGCAACAAACAGACATCCAGTTTCTGGCCACATCACAGACCTGCTTTTGGATCTGGGGAGGTTGCACAGTGCAGCTTCACTCCAGTTTTGCTTATATCATTCTCCATAGGAAAAATCCAGTAATGTTAATACTTCTATAGTCTTGTGGTACCTGAGCTATTAAGTATTGAACTATGCTGTTTGGTATTTAATTTCTCTTACTCTCCTTTTTCCTCCCTAATTCTTGGGAAACAAAAAAGAAAAAAAAAAAACAAAAACAAACAAACAAAAAACAAAGGGCACATGCCACAGTTGAGACAGCCACAATACACCGAGCACCACCACCTGATATCAGAAGGCTTTTAGCCTTTGCCCATACAGACTAACACCTCACCACTTCAGAAGGCATCAAGCTTCTAGCCATACAGAGTAACACCTTATTACATCAGAAGACTGCAAGCAGCTGCCCCTCTTGTTCTTTAGCCCAATCTTTTATACCCCTCATGTTCATGCATTGCACCTGTGTGCCCTCTTTTCCCTTTGGTTGGTCAGTGCACCTGGGCACTCCATGGCTCATTGCTGTCAATGCCACTCACCTGCCCTGCACAGCTGCAGCCCATTGGGCTCATTGCTGTCAATGCCGCTCACCTGCCCTGCACAGCTGCAGCCCATTGGGCTCATTGCTGTCAATGCCGCTCACCTGCCCTGCACAGCTGCAGCCCATTGGGCTCATTGCTGTCAGTGCTGCTCACCTGCCCTGCACAGCTGCAGCCCATTGGGCTCATTGCTGTCAATGCCGCTCACCTGCCCTGCACAGCTGCAGCCCATTGGGGATAAGGCTTGGCCACCGCCCCACTCCCAGTTACCACAAACTGTGTGCCTACAGGCACAGTCATTTCATAGACCAAAGAGGTTTGCTGAGGATCAGAGAAAGCCTCGGCTTCATCCTTCAAAACTTTAGATAATGGAACTGGAGGAGTTCAGTGAAGCTGTAAGTTAATATCCATATTAGCAAAAGGTATATTACCCTTCTTGAAGATTGAATTATGGTAAGTAACACTGTGATTATTTTGTGTATGTGCATGTGTTTATATATTTCTCTTTCTTTAAAACTACAAAAAGGAGCTGATTAGTAATTCATCTAGCAGATACCATTCCACTGATCTCCATTGGTGAAACAATGTTTTTTACAAGGGTTCACTTCTCTGAAGCTCCTCTTCTTAATCATAACTCACTCTTCTTCCTAATCATAATCATATAACAGAAAACTCTCAGCAAACATAGATTTGCACCTGAAATGAGACAATGATAAAATACCCACCTACCTAAACCAAAAGAATTAAAGCAACAGGGAAGGCAGTCGATGATGACTTTTAAGGCAGACACTTATTTTGCAGTATTCACTTATGTGCTGTGAATAGAATTGTAGAGGACATCAACATCTGTGGGAAACTAGAAAAAAAAGAGTCAAGTCGATATCCCTGAGATACAGGGAAACCAACAATAAAAGCATGCTCTTCTTTACAGTGCATTGTTTATTCTCAGTGAAATGACCCCTTTATATAGAGAGAGAAATCCGTCACTTTTGGTGATGTCAAGGAATACGTTAGAAAAACACAGTGTGATTGCAAGAGAACCAAAGAATACCATATTTACAGTTACATTTCATTATGGTGCCTATAGCCTGAAGAATGTGAAAAAACTGCTGCTGTTTCTTGTGACCTACAGTGGTCCAAGGAAACATATTCTCTTCTCTGTAGTTCCTAACCCCTCCCCCTCTCTGCCCCAAACTACAACAATGACCCATCTGTGCAAATACAAGACAGCAATTCCTAATATTTAAACATGGATTAATCTGCCAACGTAGAAGTATCAGGGACAGAACATAATGAATGTCACAGTGCTTAGTCTCTCTTTTCACTAAAACTGTCTTGAACAGTAATGAGGAACAAAAAAGCTAACAGAAAGAACAAACCACTGTGGATCACAGATGATTTAATACATAACATCATTCACTTCTCTTCTGTTTCCATCTGAAAATATTTTCACATTTTAGCCTTTTCTCAGATTCAAGAATGAAAATATTTCTCTTGAAATTACATCTAAGGGCTGAAAATTTCTAACAAAAATCTTTAATTTTATGGCATTCATAAAGCTTATCTATGCTCTGAATTGTTGCCTATTCTTCAATATATTTTCATGGCTGCAATTACTTCACTCTGCGCTTCGCTAGAACACCATCATTACAATTTAGAAGATTATGAACAATAAGTAGGAAAATAAGCTAAACGTAAATCCATTAAATGTAAATCAATCATCCCTAATTAAATAATTTGACGGGCTGCAAAATGTGGATCTTCACCTAAATGACTTGTAACTGCTGAATCTGATGGCAATTTATTACATGCCTGTGTTGCTTGACATGCTGGCATGCAAAAATAACTGAGCTAGCTCTAAATTAAAGTGGTGCTGGTACCAGAATTCATATAGAATTATACAGATTTTTATATTAATATGCTACCTCACCAGAACTAATACTTAGCATTTTGTTCTCTTTGTTCTGCTTTGGATTGATGTAGGACCACAAAAATCAGTGGCTATCTTTCCACTGACAGTTTCGGAGATGAAATACATCCCCTTAACTTAAATATCTGTAAAGGCACTGTGTGAAATTATTATTCTTTACACTGTGAGAATACTTGTTCTTTTTCACCACTATCTGAAATGCTTCCACATCTTCTCCTGGGCAGTGACAGACTTTTTCCTTTTTACTAGGGAAAAGTTTAGCTGTATTCATTCAGGCAAACAGAAAGGCTTAAAACAAAATAAGAGAAGCAATGTTTGATAAGACACTGCAAGCAGCAAGAATGCTGGTGACAAAATGTATAAGTATGAAGAGGAAACTTCAAATTTTATAGCATATGAGATTTTCCAACAACCAAGTATTGAGTAAGAATAATAAATTGTTGTTGGGACTACCTTCTGATATTGTAAGGAAGGAGGCTGAAACAGCAAGTTTAATCTGGTCTGTTCTACGAAGCATCTAGTAAATGACTGATAACTACACAGACCAGCAGAGAAACAATAATAGTACTGACTTTCGGGAACCTGTATGCAGTTAAGATGTAAGAGAGACAATTGTAAGACAGGATGAAATATTCCACAAGCAGCTGGAGGTAGAACATGATCAGTGGTGAGATGGTTCAGTGGTGCACATGGTGCTGTTGGGTTAAATGGTTGATGATTTTAGAGGTCTTTTCCAACTTTAATGGTTCCATATGCAAGTTTTGGTACAGAAAGGTCAGTACATATGAAGCATTTTGGTGCTCCACAGCTGTACTGTGGGTGATTACCTGATGTGCCAGAATAACCTTGAGTGTCTCTTCACTGAATGGCACCCAAAGCACAGCACTTAAGAAAGCTCAGATATAACTGTGCTATGCAGCTCAGTCCCCACAGATGCAAATCTAATGACAATGATCTCAACTGTTTCAGGAAACCAAGAACAGAAAGAGCTAGGTATATTAATGGCATGCAGCAAAATGTAAGATATTTTATGAAAGGACAATAAATTTCTGAAGTATAATTTGACACAGAAACATGCATTTTATTCAAAACCATGTGTTTAGTAATTGCTGTAAGGCATTAAAGATCTCAGTGAAGGTAGATTATTTTTTTTCTTTTTTTAAATTGTATGCATTTCCACCAAAACGTGACCATGGTTTTCTCTCGTTTTCCAGAGAAGCCGGGGCAGAACCTGATCCCAACCGAGGGTTTCGGCTGGACCTGTTGCACAAGTAAGCTCTGCCAGAAGTTTCAGCCTACGGGCCGGTCCCTGTTACCGATTGCTGCACGGGTGGGACAGGATGGGAGTGCGAGCGGGAGGCTTCCCGCCAGGAGCGGACACCTGGCTCCCCGGGCTGCAGGATGTGCTGAGGCGGGGAATGGCAATGTTCGGTGGCGGGCTTTTCCCTCACCACCCCGCTCCCCCCTTTCTTAGAGCCGCCTTAGAGCGAAGCCCCCGGAGGTCCCCCCAAGAGTTGAGATCAAGCTGCGTCGGGGAGGGGTGTGAGGGGGAACGGGCCGCCGGGTCTGGACCTGCCGCCACACCAACGCCAGCCGGCAGTTTCGGAGAGTCCGAAGGGCCATCCCGCAGACGCTTCACCTCAGCGCCCCGGCTCCTCTTCCGCACATTCCTCTCCTCAATTTTGTCCTGCCTCGCTCCCTCTCCTGCCGGCGTCCCCCTCCCCCGCTTGTCCCCAGTGTCGCCCCCCTGCCCGTCCCCCACGGGTCCCCGCTCCGCTCCCCGCCCTCGCTCCGTGGGGCGCCGCGGCCGTCTGTGCGCATGCTCGGGGCCAGGGGGCCCGCGCGGAGCGGAGCGGGCGGGGAGCGGCGGTGACCCGGTGACGGAACACCCCAGCCCTGTCCCGGCTCGCTCCCGCCGCGCCTTCTGCGTCCTCCGAGCGCCTTCGGGAGGGCCGCTCTCCGCCGCCGCGGGGGCCGGCGGTGCCCGCGGAGCGGCCGGTGTGCCGCCGCCTAGGCGGAGGGCGGTGCTGTGGGCGGCCGGGGGAGCCCCGCGATTGGCCTCCGCCCGGCGGCTGGCGTGTCAGTCGGGCTCCAGGGGTGGCCCTGGGAGCCGCTCGCCCAGCCCTCTGACGGGATGAAGCCTTTAGGGGGATGCGGAGCTCTTTGCATTTTGATTAAAGCCCCTCATCTCCCTTCAGTCTGAAGGCAGGGCACCGGGGAGGACGGGTCGGAGGGGCCTGTGCAAGGCCGGGCAGAGCGGGAGTGGGGCGAGAGAGAAAACCTTCTCTCCGTTTATCACGTATGGCTCTATAGGAGAAGTCATCTCTGGGAATATAGTGGAAAGGACGGAGCAGGTATAAACTGAAGGTGCCCGCGTTTAATTCACACTTGTGGGTGCCCAACATGGAGATGCAGAGATGGTTCACAAGGTGGAAAACGAGAAGGTGGCCCTGGGACTCGGCTGTAACCGTGCTCATCACCTTCGCTTTCCTTCTTCGGGCTGCAGAGGTCAGAGGAGGTAAGAAAGCAGAGGGGAGCCGGGAGTCCAGCCGCCTCTCTCCCCTCCTCGGGGAAAGGACCCAGGGCACGGCTGAGGCCGCGTTTCGGAGGAAACCTGTCAGAGCGACTCCCGGTGCCGGGGAGGCGAGAGCGCTCTCGCAGCCGGCTCCGGGCGCGGAGACCCGCGGGGAGCCCCCGGCAGCGCGGGCTGGGACGTCTCTCCCAGGTGCCGCAGAGGGACGGCTCTCGGTCAGCCTTAAACTTTGGATGTGTTTTTAATGAGGTAGAGATGTGCTAGCGGGGTGGGAAAAAGAAAGAAATACTTGTTGCACAGGAAGACTTATCCTCTTTCAGCACTGGACTCTTGTTTTGTGGAGTGTGCGTCCAACTTTGTTTTGTTGAGCTGCTGAAGTTCACCAGATTGTGACTGAAATTGACCGACAAGTATCTGCCTTCTCCTCGGAGGGGCAAGGAAAGGGAAGTTGGGGATGGAGGCTCTCTGCTCTCTTTCTTCGTTTCCCCCGCTTTTATTTTTTTCTTTTGCAACGGGTTTGAGTGGTCAAAAAGTTTTCTAGGGCACAAGCGGAGGAGAAAATACACTTGCAGGGGCCCTTTGCCAGCCGTTGCGGAGGGCAGCTCCCGGGGCAGCGGCGCCCCGCAGGTGGTGCGAGCGGTGCCGAGCCCGGAGATGCCTGGGGGGCTCGGGGGGGCTCAGCCCGAGGATCTCAGGGCTCCCTGCGGGCGGTGTCAGCGCTGGGGCACCGTCCCCAGCCCCCTCCCCACTCTACAGCCTGCCCGGGGTATCGAGTGGTCCCTTAGGTGTCCGTGGACCTGGTGGGCAGGGTGCGGCCCGCGGGGGACTTGCAGGGGGAGCACAAACCAGGCGCAGCAGCCTCAGCAGAAAGGAATCGCCGCCCCCTCCCCCGCACCGCCCCTCGCCTTCTGCGCTCTTCTCCCGTCCGCACCGCTCTCCCTGGGCTCCCCGCACTGCCGCCAGCCCAGCTGGGTTTTCTGGGCTGTGCTCGCAGCTCGCCGAGCTGCAGTGCGGACTCTCCGGTGGCGGGAGAGTTCTCTCCTACCGGGGGTGAAAACGCTGCCTCTTCCTCCTTTCCTTCCTCCCTCCCACCGGAGCCCGCAGGAGCATCTGGAGGCCAGTCTGGCTTGGACTGAAGTTTTTATTTTTCTGTGGGTCTGACATCAATGAAGGGGCTTAACTCTCCGAAATGAAAGGTTTAATTTTTTACGCATTTATTATTTTAACGAGGTATTTCTCGATCTGAATCCAGAATCAACAGGCGTCCTAGAGGGAGCAGGGAAAGGTGATCAGTTTCCATTCAAGCCTTTATACCTGGGCACAACTTTGACGGTGTCAGATCAATCAGGGCTCCTGCCCCCTGCTGGCCCCGTTTCTGACAGGGACTGGAGGGGTCAGATTTCATCCCTCTTGCAATTCCACGGACTCGCTGGAGTTACACCAGGGTGAATTAACCTCGCAGAGCTTCAAGGATTCGGCTACTCGTTACCATGTGGAAACTAAATTTCTTCAAGAAGAATACCGTCCTCAAAGGCATGATCGATTTCTTATGCCACTTTTCACAGCAGAACTGACTAAATTAAGTAGGGTTTATGTTTCTGTAGACTATGTTTACATAATGGGTTGGATGGAAATGACAAATTAAAAAAAAATCTAAACCCAAACAGCACAGGAAAAATCAACAGAACTTACACTGAAATCAACAGAACTGATACTTACTGGACTGCATTCAGCAACATGAGCCAGACTAATTTGGTTGTGGTAACTTCATTCAAAACTAAAAGGCTATATTGATAGTCTTCTAGTCTTCTGGATAAAGGACATTTCAGAAATATAGAACTACAGGCTTCTTATTCTTTGTAGAAGCATTCAGAAAAGAACTTAGTTCTTGACCTTTTTGAGATACAGTGTGCTATTTGCTTAGGAACTACAGGGAGCTGTGTGTTCAGGGCTTGATCAGTTATTGAAGTCAGTCAGAGTTCTTCTATTGACTACAGAAGGACTAGAATTTGACCTGATTTCTCTAACAGTGTTCAAGAGACTTATTTCTGAATCATCTCTTATGCATTCTAATCTTGTTTAAAGTAGTTAAAAGTTAACATAGGACATAATGATTCCTATTTGAAAATTGGAGTGGGAAAATACCAAGGAATGAAATAAAATAGCATAAATGGCAGGTAAACAATATGACTAAATGAAAATGCTGGATAAAATATGAATGTTGGGCAAAATATGAGTTGCTCTTTTAAACTCTTTTAAATCTTCTGTTCTTCAATGTTCTTTTCATAAACCATCTCTATGAAAAGAAAATTACATGGTGCATTCATATAAAGTGTTAATCATGTAGCAGTGACTTTTTAAAGACAACAGAAACCATTCCTTGTAGACAAACCTCAACAGATTCCTAAAATTCTTGACTTTTTTTGAAGTTTATTTAACAAAAAAAAAAAAAACCCAGAAACATAGAGAAGTGTGAGGTGTCTTTCATACTTGTAAGAAATGGTGTGCAAAGAAGTGTTTGGGCTCTTGAGTTATTTCTTCTTTACACATAAAAAGTTACAGAAGTGAAAATCAACTGCATGGGAAAAGCAGTGACTCATACTTGGTCAGCTCAGTGCCCACCAGCTCTTAAGTAGCTCTTTTCAGAAAATGTTTTTGCTTTATGACTTGGCTAAAGTAAACAAAATTCAGTATTTTTAAAGACATCCTTTGATTTCCTTTCTCCTTCCTCACCTTTAATACTAAAGCTGTTGGTAATGTGTTTGGAATGAATAAACTCATTTAGTCAAAGTGGCATGGCTTCAACACTATAAATTTTTGTAAGGGTTTGACATCAATGAACTATTGTGATGCTGATTTAAATTTCATGGGCAAGAAATGAAAAATCAGCCTTTTCATTATTTATAACATTTTCCAAGCAAATGGAAATCTAGCTCTTAATCTGTGTGGAAAAAAAAATTTAAGAAGACTTACTGAAAATGAGGCTATGAACCTATATATAGAAAACTTTGGACCTTCTGTGTAAGCAATGAGCAGATTTGTTTCTAAAATAAATAGATACTTCTTGCTGTCATCTTAGGAAATATAAAGGTTCCTTGTGCTTCCCACACACAGGCTTGGAAAGTAGTGGGAGTTCTAGGTGCAGATGGAATGCAGAACTGGCCCAATTAGTCATGGCAAAAGGAGGGTTTTCTTAGTGGATGCACACTTAACACTGCTATTTATTTGTGTTTGCTTAGCAAGGAAGATATGGATCTGTTTGTTGAATGAAAACTCTTGAATGTATCCAGCTAGTCTAAACCTATACAAAATGGTGCTTTAAAGTAGAAAAGTATGAATTTCTGCTTAGAATTATTTGTGACGTAAAGTACTTTTGATTTAACTGATCAATTAACTTTTAAGATTAAAAAAATATTGTATTGTGTGATAATTTGTGTGCATTTCTCAGATTGCTGTTCCCAAAGTTAGCAAAAGTGAATAAATCAAAGGGTGATTTCACTAGGTGCAGCTAGTGGTCCTAGCTGAAGTTTTTCTGAGTCCCAAGGATCAGCAGGTGAAATGGTCCAATCTTCCCAGAACAGTGCAAGAAACACCTGCATGTATATGTCTGTTTTGCTATGTAATTTTGATTTCTTAATTGTTTCTAAGGTAAAATAATTATTTCAACTTCAGCTGCAGACATCAGGCACAGAAAAAAATGACTGGTATGTGTTGTTAATTCTCTAGAATGTGTATCTTTGCATTGAATTTAGAAGGAGACCTCCCATAGATCCAAGAAAGGACTATTCAGGCTGCAGGAAACTATGTTTCTTTCCTACCTCTGCAGGAAAGAAGTTTTTCAACTTCAGTTTTGTGTATATCTTAACACATTTAACTGTATATAGGTGCACAAATACTCTGTGGGTTTGACTTGAAATAATCTCTTCCCTAGTACCTATAATTGAAATGACAACAGGAAAAAAAATCTTTGCTATAAAAACTTTCTGGGTGCTATCTTTTTTTTTTTTTTGTGATTACTAAAAAAACCCCATTAAAAACAACCCACCCCCCAAAGCTCCCAATTGTTAGTAAAATTGGTGCCTGCAGCAGATATAAAATATAGGAAAAAAGTTGTAATACTTATTTTTACAACTGTCATGCCCAAAGTTACTTGATTTCCCCCAAAGAGAACCTTTAATTCTGAAAGAGTTGCAGCATACTAAAGGAGCCATGACATAACTGCTGAGGTTATACCTAAAACACACTGGAGCAATTATGTCTTTCCCAGATTTGTTTTGTACAGTGGTGAACAGTAGGGTTTCCATCTGCCAGCAAGATTAAGAAGTTGCTTTTCTTTTCTCTGTAGAGCGTTCTGCTTCTTTTCAGAAGAAATCCTCCTAGCATTGGTTAATTTATCATTGTTCTGAGTATTTGTTGATAATAGGGGAGAATAAATTAAGCAGAGCTTGGAAGAAATCTTTAATGTTCTAAGAATGTGAAGTCTCATGCAGTGATAGAGATTTGCCCTCTGGATGGACACAATAGAGAACAGTGGCTTAAAAGGAATTAGGTTAACACACAGGCCTGTTGCAAGGGCTTATAACTGTTCTACTCAGTATTAAATACCAAGTTTACAGACTGTAAATGTAAGGATTAATTGTTGACCCGGTTATTACAATAGTAGTAGAATCTGGCAGAACTTAAATTCTTTTTAGCACATTAGCACACATAAGGGACTGTAAAAACCTTTGTGAATTTCTGGTCTGGGACTTCACTGCAAGTCCAAGTGTTAATGTACACAGTGTGTGAAATAGAAGGTATTTGGCAGAGCTCATATTATAGAACCAGAGTGTTTGCTGCAAACCAAACTGAAATATGTATTATAAAAGATGAATAAAAAAAAAACCAGCTTAGATCTGATCCTGCTGTAAATAATGTCACTGGCAGCTAAGCTTTCTCTATGATAGAAATTAACTTAGTAGTAAATCAAATTATGGTCATGTTTTTAAAGTAGAACTAAGTGCTACTTACTCTGTCCCTTACCTGTGTACCTTACCTTACTCAAATTATCACAGTAATCTGATAGATTATCAAACATTCACAGTTCACAAATAGTTCAAGACTTCACAATCTTGGTGTCCGCTTAAGAGGAATTCCTGCTAGTATTGGTAGGATACAGAATTGAATCTGATTTCCTTGCATTGCTCTCACAAGAGAGATGATACCTTTGACATCAGGGAAAATATGGTGAAAGAATTTAGTTGTGCAAGTTGTTTCTCTATCAAATTAGATGGGATTATGTTAAATGGCATAATTTCTAAATCTTGTCCTTGGCTGTATTCTATGTTTAAAGCTGAAAAATGTTCAAATATTCCATATTTGAAAACTCCCATTTATTGGAAGATATTTTTGAACACTTCTTTGAATTATTTCTCAATAAATAAATTGATGACAAAACTTTTAAGTGGACTCAGTTTCTTTCATGTTTAATTGCTGAGGGAACGCCTTGTCTCTTCCTGTAGCACGGACCATTTTTAGACTGTGTCTCTTTTTTGTATGGTAATAGAAACAGGATACTTGAGAATGTAATTCTTGTTTTGCTGATTTTCACAGCTGAAACTACTGTGTCTGCAGTCTGTATGAAAAGAACTTTTTGAATATTCAGTAGAGACCTCAATATAGTTGGCCACTTGGAATGTAGTCCTAATAGATTTGTGGTGCAAGATAAGAAAAAGTCCATAGAAATATGGAAGAGATGTTAAAGTATTGTAAAAGAATGGGTCAACACAAGTCTGCACAGATGATGAACAAACTCAGTCTTCTGAGGGTAGCAAGTGAAACCTTCTGCGAAATCACCATCAGGTTGTTAGTCCTTGATGGCAGTCAGTGCTGCTAAACAAGTCATAAAAGCACAATCTATCCAGTCTCAAGAGGGTTCTGAACAACACAACAGTCATATTTCGTAGTGACTTAGATTATGATAAAAAGCCTCAAAATCTAGATTCCACTTTGGAATTATGCAATGTAATGAAAACTTAATTATTCTTTTTTTCTGAATATGTCCAGCAAATAAATCAGCCTACAAGCTAATTTTGCTAAAGATCTGAATGTGAAGTTGCACCTAGACTAGTTTTCCACTGGTTTCAGGATATAAGTGGTGGGGATTGCTTTTTGGGTTTTGGTTTGTACTTGTATGCGTGTTTTAGGTTGGTCTTTGAGGTGTAGTTCATAGTTGGTGAGTATCAAAATTGCCTCCTGTACATGCCTAGACTGTCTGCATAGCCTTTGAAATACTATAATGTATTTAATAGACTTTTCAGCATAGGAAGTCCATGAAAAATTCCAAATAACTGATGTGGAAACAGAAGTAGCCATTTCTGAGCATTTTCACAGAAGCCTTTGTTGGTGAAATAGTCAGTCCTAGGCTATTTAAAGCACTCCTGTATGCATCTGGATAATCTCTAGTTCTTGTAAGCATTAAATATGAAAGCACTGCAATAACACCTATTTCTAAAAATGTGACCATTCAAGATTCCAATTACATAACTCTTCGAGGAAATTCATGTAGGAAAATTCTTAACAGGGAAAACAACCTTGAAGTATGTCCCTAGAAGTATATATATTCAGCATGTATTCAGTTAATGTCATAGATTTACATTCAGATTCCTAGGAAAAAAAACAGCTTAATTTTCAGGAGCACTATGTAATTAGGCAACTCAATTGATTCCCTTTTTTTACCTTGAAGATGCTCTGTAAGTCACTTTTGCAGCCCAACAAACAGAGAGTTGGTTTTATCCAGCTCTGTAAAGTCCATCTTTGAAAGGTGTTGGAACCTTCCCAAAGGACACTGCAGAACCAATGCTTTGGTGCTGGTTCCCAGAGCAGTTCTGTTACAGGGCTGGGCTCTCAGCAGAGTCGGGAGGCAGGCTGGTCTCAGACTGCCGAGCCCAAAAGCCTGTGAGAAGGGCAGCTCTGCTGGCCAGCCAGAGCTGGCCTGTAGGAAATGGTGAGGACAGAAGAGTGCCTGATCCTTTTCTGGTGCTTAGACACCTATGGCTGAACTGCAGGGAATCCTTGCTTGGGATACAGAGACTAGACCCTGCAGTGGGAAGGCAATAGAGTCCTTTGTAGCAGTTGCAAAGCTCAGTGAAGCTGTTGGGCTTAACATGCTTTTCAATTCCTGCCTTTGGATGTTCTGTATGAATACCTAACAGTTGAAAAACACATTAAAACAATAAGTGTAGATAATCATATTTCGTGTATTTCTGCTTTTAAAGGATATCCAGCATAACTGCCCACGATAAGTAAAAGTGTCCAAGAGTAAAAATAAGAACAGAAATATTCTCAGCACATTAGAAATGGCATAATTTTCTAGTAATTTATGGGTCTTGTTTTGTATCCTAAAAGTCAACAAACTATCAGTTTATCAAATCCAGATTCTAATGCTGCTGTTAAAAAAGAGGTGAAGACCTCTGACATTCATTAGGTCTTGGACCATGTAATGAGTGTCAGTTAGAAACTTCCATCATAGAAGTGAATATGGAATGGAATACTTGGAATGTCTTTAGAATGAGCTCGTAGAGTAATAAAGATGCAAATTTTTAAGAAAAGTAAATAAACTAAACAACAATAGGTTATTATGTCTTTAATAGGTGGCATGGTTTCAAAAACCTCTGGTGCAGTCAGTACTTTCTACTTAGGTCCTTAAATATATACCTAGAAATCTGACTGGAGTTGGCCTCTTTTGAAACTCTTGCCCCCAAATATAAGGAGTCCCTTCATTAGTACTCACCAAATACATACATTTTAGCCTACCAGGCCATCACAGCTTGTAGACTTTAAATGATCTGTTACAGTGACATAAAACTGGACTAAACTTTGAGAAAACACTCCATTTATAACTGAAGATTAACGTTTCAAGGCTCTTTAAGTTTTAGTTCTTGCAGTACTTCCATTGGAAAAGATTACTGGCAGAATGAAGCCTATTTCCATGGAAAAATATGAAGTAAAATAATAGTAACTTAGAAACATTAGGCTTCCTAAATTTCTCATATAATTCTTTGTACTGGGGCAATTTAAGCTCTTTTCTACTCCAGAGTTCTATCTCCCTTATTAGGAGTTATTGATTGTAACTCTTAAAGGCTCTGGAGTGAACACTGGTAAATTTTCACTTTCACATCAATAAAAAAAAATCATTACTGAAGAATTATGGGAACTCAAGAAGTTATCTGTTTATTATATCAGAAAAACAAATAATACTGTTTAAAAGTACTTTTTACTGTATCAAAAAGAAGGAAAGGCAAAGTTACCATCAGTATTAACAGTATAGCAAACACAGAGTTGCACCCTCAGTTTGCCAAGGTATATCTGTATAGTAAAGAATACTACCTCTTTTTTTCCCCCTTTGGGTTTTGCTATTGTTTACATTCAAAGTATGTCCCCCAGCAGGCAATCCGGAAGCATCTAGTAAATTATGTAAGTAAACACAGCCTTTAAATAGGGAAGGATCACTGTGCCTGTGCTTTCTCATAAAATTAAGAGACTAACAACCAGGAGTTAACAGACCAAAATCTAAATATAATAGGATTTCAACTTCTTTGCTTTATTAGGTAATTAGACAGAAATAAACATATTTTAGTCTAAATGAGTCATCCCCTGGACGTTTCTGATGGGAATGAATTTTGTAGCCAGACATTGCCACCACAGTCACTTTCCTGTCAGTCCTGGAGAGTTCCACTTTGAGGCGTGATGGTGAAGTCCTTCCCTCTGAGAATGCAGATGATGGTTTCCTATCTTCAATATGATTTTACCCTATCTTAAATAACTTAACTGCCTGATCCTTAGGCACCAGCCCCTTCATCTGCAGTTCAAAAGTGCTTTGCTGTGTAGTTTATAGCAAGAGAACAGATATCAAGCTTGATACACCCTATCTGCAAAGGCTCAGGGCTCCATTCCTACTGCAGCTTGTAAGTGGATTGCAGCATGTTCCATGTTAAATAGAAGAAAACTTAAGGTGTTGGACTTTAAAATAGGCCCATTCTGACTTCCATGGTCATCTTTTAAGGAATAATAAACTCATTCAAAAGTTCTCTATCCAGTGAATAATGAATTTTCAATCTGAATGTGTTCAAAGTCTGCTGAGGAGCACTGCATAAAACTGGGATAGGAGCGCTCTAAATGTTTGACGTCTCCAGATCTGAGTAAGACATGAAATACCATGTGAGATCCACACTAGTGTGGAATTGCAGCCACTCATGGAATTGGCACATAAACTGCTTCTCTATACAGCTGTACCTAGGTTAGAAACCTGGCTGATAGCCAGCTAGCCTAGGTAGGTCAAAAAGATTTCTGAAAAAGCTCATGAATTAATCTTTTTCTTGTGAAAAAAATTTCCAGTAATAAAGTGTTCATGGTCCTTTATTTGAATGAAAATAATATGATACAGAATTTGTCAATTTATTTGTGACTACAGCAGGCCTAAATTACTAGTAAGATACAGTGATTGGAAGATATGTACACTAAAAAACAGAAAATCAGGTTTTTCATATTCTTAAGTGTCAATTTATTGACACATACACATTAGCTACTTAGGGTGATACAGGATAGAACATTCTACTTAGGTGAAACAGTACAGCTCAATGTGTGTTAATGGCCTAGAATTTACAAACCTCACACTGACAGTAATGTCACTCACTAAATTGATCTGAGTAAAACTTTGTAAAAAGCATTTTGTAGATCAAAACATTTTCAATATTGAAAAGTCACTAAAATAAAGATAATTAATCTTTAAAAGTTATTGTAGCTAGAACAATAATATGTATATATTTTACTCTTTTATTAAAAATAATCGCACCTGGTATAATTCCAAATATGATATTGCTGCCATTAGATGCACTGTTGATTCATCTTTTTTGGGTTCTGTGCAGTTTGCCTTTGCAGGGTCAGACAGGCTTTGTCACAATGCAGAAATTTCATGGCTCCCACTGAAGCAGAAATAAGGAATGTTGTTGCTTTTTACTAAGGTACTAAGTTCACCATCTAAGATCTCACAGACAGGAAACATATTTATAAACTAAGGAGATATTATTTAGTACCATTAATTTAATTACTGTCTACATTTCAATAAATCCAAAAGCAATGAACCAGACATGACCATTCCAATGCAAATTTTCTTGCATATGTAACAATTTGTCCCTTCCTTGTTATGTCTGTCTTTTACCCAAGGTTCTGTGATCATCTGCAAGAAGTGCTCCCATAGGGAGATATGGAATTGCTAAGCCTTTTTACTGAAAACTGGGGGTCATCCTTAAGAGGAGGAGCCTTGATGTCCCAGAGTGAATAAGTCATGAGTACATGCTGTGTGTCCAAAGGACTTCAGTTTCTGCCCTCCTTTACAGTTTCTCAGCCCCTCCTTTCTCTGCTCCCCTAAGTTGTATTGTTATGGTACTTTGGAACCTCCTCCACAGACAGTTTTCACCAAGAGAAAGGCAGAGCCATGGTGTGTAATAGATTCCAGCTCAAATGTCAGGAAGTCTTAGTGAAGGAATCAAGTCCTCTGAACTTGAATAATGATGTTATTTATATTTGTGACCTTAGCGCATGTTAGAAATTAATCTGCTGGTTTCACCAGATGCTGCTTAACTCCAGATGATACCACACTGAGCAATGGTAGTAATTGTTATGTGTAATGCAATATAAAGGGAGCAGAATTTGATCCATATGTGTTGTATCAGTATTAGTAATACTGATATATCACAGATTGTGTTTCAGTTTAGATATTGTGGACTGAATGAAAGCTATGATATTTTCAACTGTGATTATATGATAATAATGCAGTCTAGATTTCTACAGACTTCCCAAATCTCTAATGGCATTCTATTTTTACAATATAGGGTTATGAATTAATAGAATAGAAAGCATTGCTATAGCCTTTAAAACAAATATATCATTGTCTGTAGATGAAGTCTAGGCTTGGAAATGCTAACCAAAACTGGAAGGAAATTTTTACTTGCATTTTCTTCCTCTCCAAGTAAACAGAAAACACTTGAAGCTCCCCTAGTGTATTTGATGTTTGATAGTCTCTCCTGACCTGTCAATGTAGAAGTGTGATCTAATATCCAGTTTACAACTACTTAGCGTCAGTGAATCCTTTTAATTTCCAGCAGAGATATTCTGACTTTTTTTGTAAGTTTTCTAATGTAAGCTAATCTAAAGGGAAAGGAAGAGTAAATATGGCTTTGGGGTTACATTTAATATGAAATGCTGGATCAAATGCTCTGATCCATACCACTGTAAATATGGAAAGCTCACTGAGTGAATGGATCTACTTCAGTCATACCACAGTAATGAAGACCAGAATTTAACTTTACAGTTTTAAAGTTACAAGTCATTTTGGATCTTGAGATGTGACACCACTAATTTTTCTTTGTGTGTTTTACCTTCTTTATATTTGAAAATACCGGAACGTATGATGGAGATAAATGATTTATCATTTGGTATCTTGAAAGATACTGGAATGCTCAAGTTCCCATCTCACACAATCTGATCTTTAAAAAGGGATTTTTGAAGAATTCACCTTTGCCATTCCAGAAATCCTGGTATTTTTAAGCATTTCTGCTTTGGCCACTGCTGCACAGTCTTTCAGTGGCAGTGAGAGCTGCACATGTGTCTCTGAACTCTCCTGCACCAAGGCCATAACGCTGTTGAGCTTTGCACTATAGTCATTAGTGAGAAAAGTAATCCTCTGCAAAAGTAGCAGAGTAGAAATTTGCATTTTGATTGCAGACTCCTGGCTTGCCCTGATGAACACAGGCTTCTTTTCACAGGGTGATCTTGTGGCAGCATCTGGCTTGTTTACACCTCTTGCAAGAGGTAGCCTTCAAACAGCAGTGCAACATGGCCATAAACATCTATGTAAGGAACCTGCTTTCTGGGTCTGGATCTTGTATTTTGTCAAATTTGCCCTGGCAAACATGGCAAACAGAGTTGAGTTTTCAAAGCTGATGTCCAAGTTTCATAAGGAGAATTAACTCCATCCCAAGAACGGTGAACAGAGCTGTTTGCATGATTCTTATTTATTTCCTTGCCATCTGGAATATTGACACCAAATTGGAAGAATACAGAAGCATAAGATTATATATCATTAATCTGCACTTTTCTTTACTTTTTGAGAAAACTATTGTGGAAAGGTAAAATTATATAGACAAGCTGTTTTATGCACCATAAATAAGGTCTCATGAAATATTCTTGGCCTGTTAATATATGGGTTATTTTAATGTTGCCCCATATAAATACAAGCAGAGATCTTAGTTTGTGGACCACACAACATTTCTAGTAATTATTTTAAACTGACTAGTCCTGCTATTTTATGTTTTGTGAATCATAGTTTGTGGAAATAAATAAATAGTCAACTGTGGACTATTAACAGAATGTTTGTTCTTATTATTTGGAATTTGTGGTTTGAAGATTGTCCTATTATTATTCTGTTTCTTGTCTGGAAGTTTTTTAGCAGCAGAACTAGCAGGGAGTAATGAATAATCTTTTTTATGGGTGAATAGTCTCCCAGGCAGCCAGGCAAAGAAAAACCATTATTCTAAAAAATAATGAAGAATCTGGTACAAATTATAGAAAAGAGCAAAGGATGAAGGAATGTACTAGTGGTTGACTTACAAAGTGAATTGAAATTTGTACTAATATTTCTGGTTACTGGTTCTACATTATTTGTTCAAATTAATATAGGTACATCAAAGATAGCTGTTGGTTGGTAGAAAATAATGTGTGGCTGTTCCTTCAGAATGTTCCTTCACTATATGTAGCAATTCCTTCAGAACTGTTTGGAACACCTATAGAAAATACATTATATCCATTAAACTTATTTTTTCAGTACTCAACAGAGAAGTTAGACTAATACCACAGTGTTTTCACACTATTGAAACTTTTCTTTTGAGACTGTTTAAACATAATTTCTTGAATTTTCCATGTATGTGAATTTTAGGTAAATTTAGTTATGTACGATGACATTCATTCCCAATGTGTTGGCTTGCAACAAACATTGGATATTTGATTTGTGTTTAATAACACAATGATGATCCAATGAGGAAAGAAAATGAAAAATTGCACGATGTGAAGAAAAATTTTTAAAGTTCACAAGCGTTTTCTTGTGAATATATTTTAAGAAAGAAGAAGTTATGTGCATTCTAGGCTGACTAAGAAAACAAAGATTGGTTTAACCACAGAGTTGAGTTTTTCATATTTGGCACTGTCAGGAAATGAATAGGATGATCTGGTTAAACTTAACTTTGTTCACATCTGTGGAAATACTTATTTAAATAGTTGAATATTCACAGGCAGTGAATTTTGAACCTTAAGATGATATTTGTTGACACGTAAAATGAATAACGGACAATAAATCAGCTATAGTTAATGCCGCTGTGCTGTTCAAAGATGTGAAGTCAGATTTACCAAGCTCATTTCTCAGCTTTAACATTGAAAGTCATTTAAAACTTTGTCTTCCCAAATTAAGTGGTTATGAGTTTGCCAAGATAAAAACTCTGGAATAGTCCAAGTGACAAAAAAGTCTAATGAAATTCTGTTTCCACTAAAAAAAAAAGCATTAAAAAAGCCATGATTTGCAGGGAGTATGAGAATGAGCACCTTACTTGGTCCTTTTGCCATGGAGAACTGTTATATATTAAGGCTTTTTGTTGGCTTTACATTTGTATGCAGGCTTTTTTGTTTGTTTTAATTTGCATCAATATCAGTGCAATAACAGCTCTGGATTTCAATTTTAGATTGTTAGACACTGAGTGCAGATGCAATCTTATTGTACTTGGTCTCTAAAGTATAAATTTGCATTTTAACTTGGAAATAATGAAAGACTGCAATTCTGCCCATTTAGTGCTTGCAGGCACAGCAGGTACATTTTTCTTTCTCCAACTCGTATGTGAAATTAGTTTTGCTGCTTCCTTATTCATTTGTGTCTGAGAAAGCAGTTATGTGTAATCACAATATATTTTAATGTTAGCAACAGATGATTTTGTGGTAGCAGATTATTAGCAGCTGAATGCTTCTGAAAGTTTTGTGCAAACTTTGAAGGTCAGTTCCACTTCTCAGAAGTCACTCATTAAAAGCATGTATTGGAAGTTTCAACCAGCAAGATCCTCAGCATTTGGAATTGGTGATTTTCAGTGTGTAGTCAAGTAGTTTGAAAATCTGATAATAAAAAGCACATTGAATGGGATGAACTCTTACATATTTAAAAATGAATAATCCTATAAAAATAATATTATGGTGTAGCAGTTATGGGCAATAAGTCAAAGTAGGATGCAGCTACTGCTCTGATTAGACATATACTTTTGCAAAGAAATTAAAAGCTTTTTTTGGAGGCTGGGTGCCATAGAGATGCAAGATAAATAATTCTTCTTGTTGTTTTTCTTTTTTTTTTTTTTTTACTTTGTCAGCTGAACCCGTTGATGTGCTAAAAGCATTAGAATTTCACAATTCTCCAGAAGGAGTAACAAGAACAGCAGGATTTTGCACAAACAGAAGGAATTCAAAAGGATCGGATGTTGCTTACAGGGTTTCAAAAACTGCACAGCTGAGTGCCCCAACAAAGCAGCTGTACCCAGGTAAGATTGGAAGAAAGCTGTTACTTTTGTACATTACCTTGCTGCATATGTTTTTATGTTCTGTAAAGCATAGCATGTAGTCCAACATCAGTAGCACAAAACACTTCTCTTATCCCCAGAGTTGGGCCT
Source organism: Motacilla alba alba (assembly GCF_015832195.1). NCBI lineage: Eukaryota > Metazoa > Chordata > Aves > Passeriformes > Motacillidae > Motacilla > Motacilla alba. The sequence continues at coordinate 19,489,529 of NC_052023.1, read as the reverse complement.
GCATATGAATGGCAGGATGGGCTCTATCCACCAAATAATTCAGGTTTTATTGGCTTCAGTTATAAAGCTCTTCATCAAATTCTGTCCCTGCTGGAATTGACTTGTAAGTCATATTACCTGTTCTTTCATAAAGCTATCTGATGGAAACCTTATTTGGTGGCTTTGGCAAGTCTCCATCTGTTTCAGTAGCACATTTAAGAGCAGTTGTGCTTCCTGGAGTCATGCTGCAGTGGGAGAAATGAGTTTTGGTTGGCCATTGCAAAATCATTCCCAGAAGTAACATCTGGTAAGAACTACCTCAGAATATCTGGGTATTTGGGGGACTAAACAAGGCTAGTTGTGGATAGCTGTGATTCCATCTTCTCTCAAATTTCTCTATAATGAAATAGTCAAATTTTGGAAAGATTCTTTGGATGTTACAGAGAGACTTTTATTCCATTATTTTGCTATCACTCATCACTTGACTCAAACTGTTGAGGAAAATGATAGTAAGAATATTAAAACTCAAAATCTTTGAAGATTTAAATTTTCTGTTTTGACACATCATGTAGAGTTAGAACAAGTCATACAGAATACATACAGATAAGAAGTGGCAAAAAAATACTACCCTTTTTTTTGTCCTTTAGAGTAGTAATCGTATGGATATCACCCAGATCCAGAAAAGGGTCATGCATGCTTTATTTTGTAGTAGTAATGTGTACCCAGAGCAACATGAGAAACAGCTATACACAGTTCAAGAGTAACTTACAAGCTCCCTTAACTCATCACTTATTGTTGATGGAAGAAGATCAAAGCAAAATTCACTAAAGATATAATATTTATATTATTTTTCATACACTTCCTCGAGTTTTAATACATCCTCTCAACTAAGTTGAATGGAAAATTTCCTGCTATCATTTACAGTAGTAAAAAAACAAAACAATTTTTGGAGGTGATTATGGTAATTTATTCCTTTTCAATCTTGTGGTACAGGCATCCTCTCTCCTCACCACAAGAAATCTTCATTTTTTGGATTATTATTAAAGAAATTTGAGTGATTGTGTCTCTTTTTCTTAGTGCTGTGTAGCAGTGGATAGACTATAGAAGATATTGAAGACAAGATCGAGCTGTGAGATATCAATTCTGCTAAACAGTACACATTTTAATGTGTCCTATCCTTGCTTTCATCTAACTCCTGTAACTCATCAGGAACTACTATATCCAGTAATTCCTCCATCTTTTAAAAAATTTATTTAATTTTATTTACCAACTTCCCAGATTATAATGGACCTTGATTTCACTGACTAGAAGGCATTATGTGATTGTAATATGAAAACTGCTTAGATATTCGTGGTACTGTTGTTGTACATGCTCTTAGTTATCTTTTACAAAAGCATAAAGTAATGATAACCCAGATATACAAAAAGATTTTTCTAGATATTTTCCCTCCAATTCTTACTGTTATCCATAGTTATTGTTCAAATAGAACCATTCCAATTAAAAAGAAATTTAAAATAATTTGAGAAGGCTTTGAAGACTATTCCAGATATATGTCCAAGAACTATATGCATATAGTTTTATATATTAAATGCAATATGTATAGTTTTCATGTTAAAATGTAATTTCTTTTTTGACTTCTTCAAACAAAGCTGTGTTTGGAGGAAATTTTATTCTGATTACTCAAAGTAGATTCAAGATAAAACACTGGGAATATTATGTCATAGCAGTGATTACAGAAACTACTGAGCTGAGACGCATGACTCGCTTTCAGTCACCTTTCCTAAACAGTTCACTTTTTTGCCCCAGGATGTTACATGGTTGAAGAGCACATACCCAGACAAACTGAATTATTATCACCTGTCTTAAGCACTTTCAACATATCTTTCACATTAACAGTGCAGATAGGGCAGGTACTCAGTGCTTTTCTAACAGTTTCTTTGGCCTGTGTTGACAGTCATCTTTCTTTTCCATTATTTTGTCATCTATTTGCTATGACATTAGAAGGTGTAATGTACAGTTTAATTTAATGTGCTTCACCCTGTCATGGAAAACTTTTACCAGTGACTCGTCAGAGTAAATGAAATGTTTCCTCTCTGTTGAACTTTGATCCCTTCAAAATAAGATGTCAAAAAAATGTCTAAACATGGTCTATGTTATGTTTACTACCATGTTTTAACAAGCTTCCATTAAAAAGTTAGAAAGGGGTAGAAAGCACATAAAGTATCATTGCAGCAGACAAAATAAAAATGTGAGACCAGGGGTTCTGGTTTACAAGGGTAGTATGTCATTTAAAGAGCAAGGGAAATTCAACACATTTTGTTTACACATTGTAATTCAAGAAGTAAAAATTTGTCTTCAAGGAAGAATCTAGAATCTTTGGAGCTTTACCACAATTCCTGTCTTGGAAACAATCTTCTATTTTCTCCGTTGGAAGAAGAATTTCCAAAATCAGAGTTTGATGAATTCTTACATGCTTTAATTCATTCCAAAACCACAAGATATTATTATTAAAGCTTGTTCTACTATTATATTAAAATGTTTAAGGACATTTCATTCACTCTCCTGCACACAGAGCTGCAGTTATATTCATTGCCAATGTTATAATTAGATTCTTATCTATTTCTTGTATGCCAAATTACAGCCAAAGCCACATGGATCCAGAGCATATTCTGAGTTTTAGAATCTCAGTCTTACACTTTGTTTGTTATTAAGCCTAATAGAGTTTTGCATCAAGTGAAATGCAGATTTACCACAAGATTCAACAGGAGCAGCACTTCAGCACTTCCTTTATAAACTATATTGACTTTTAATTGTTAATTTTTAGTTGTAAAGGTGGAAACAGTGTTTGATACATCATCTTCAAAAAGAAAGCCTCAGGGAATGAGTGAAAGTAACATTCTTTGATTTTGCTTTAATCTCCCATTGAAGAAAACTAGTTTTGTATTTTTTTTTTATGCTATGCACAATATAATTCCAGGAAGACTCAAATATATATTGTGAGAGAGAAGCTAAAATTGTTATCAAGGGCAACTGAAGTACCAGAGCGTCTTCTCTGCTATGGTACAGATGCTTGTTATGTTGAGGGAAATTGTAGTGCACACTTTTAAATTACAAGGTTGCTAAGCAGAAGATGGATTTTAAAAGCAGTGAATGTGAAACTACCATGGTTCTTTCATGTTCTGTGTTATTACATGAATTCACGATAGATTTAGAGCACCTCTCCTACAAAGAAAGGCTGAGAGAGCTGGGCTTGTTCAGCCTGGAGGAGATAAGGCTCTGAGTATACCACATTACAGGGAGGGTGTTGGTTTTCAGTAACCTTTAAATACTCTTCAGTCTTTCAGTACTTAAAGGGGCTTATGGAAAACAGGGGTAGTGGCTATTTACATAGGCAGGTAGTGTTAGGACAAGGGGAAATGGCTTTAAAGCATAAGAGGAGAGAGTAGTATTGGATGTTATGAAGAAATTCTTTACTCAGAGAGTGGTCCAGCACTGGAACAGTTTGCCCACAGAAGTTGTGGATGCCCCAACCCTGAAAGTGTTCAAGGCCAGCTTGGATGGGGCCCTGAGCAACGTGGTCTAGTGTGTGGCATCCTCCCCATGGCAGGAGATGGCACAAAATGAGTTTAAGGTCCCTTTCAATCCAAACCATTATATGATTGTATAATTTTCAAATTATGTTTTTAGGAACCATTAAGGTTTACTTTTCAGGAATTAAAGTGAGAACAGAAAAAGAAAAAGACACAGAAAATGTTCCTAATATAATTTTTATGTACTCATTTTTGAGAATTAGAAAACCCTGCAGTTTGGTATACTGGATCCTATGTGCTTATAGAAAAAAAATGGAAAAATGGATTAATATTTTCTGAATTTATAGCTGTATATATCACTTTGTTTGCAGGTGGAAGTTTTCCAGAAGATTTTTCTATTTTAATGACAGTAAAACCTAAGAAGGGTATTCAGTCTTTCCTTTTGTCAATCTACAATGAACAAGGAATTCAGCAAGTAGGTGTTGAAGTTGGAAGATCCCCTGTCTTCCTGTTTGAAGATCAAAATGGAAAACCTGCCCCAGAAGACTATCCTCTTTTCAGAACAGTCAACATCGCTGATGGCAAGTAAGTGTAAAATTTTAAAATAAACAATGCATTGCAGACCACTGTATACGTGATTATCTATTTACAAACAGTTTCCTTAAATATTTAAGTATGTCAGTAACATTGTTTCTAGCTAGTTGGACTGGTGTAGTACAAAATTAGAGAAGCTTTGCAGCAGAATACAGTTCTAGCTCCAAATGGTGCATACAGCTATAAATGAAACAAACCATCTTATCTGCCATTTTTATAAATCAAGGGTGGGGAGGAAATAGTCACAGAAGTCAATCCAACCCAAACTAAACCTATGAATATTCTTCCTGTGCAATATAAAAAGAAGCTGTTTTCAAAAAGTCTCAAGGAATAAAGAAAATAAAAGAAATATGTGGTCCACTTAAAGGTGGTAGGCAGTATGAAGACAAGTTGACAAGACAGCACAGAATTTCTTCTATCCAGAGGCAAACCAGCAGATAAAAAAAATAGTTTGCGATTCCTATGTATAAAGAATTCAGGAAAGAATAAGGATTTATACTGCACCCTCAGTAAAGGAATTAATCTCAAATACCTGTTGCATTAGTAATGCAGTTTTTAGTTTTTTGTAGCTTTGTAGACAAGCAATCATTCTCTGCAAATGTCATTCCAGTGCTTGTAAAAGGACATTCATTCTTTCAAAGGCTTTTTATTTGCTGTGCTGCAGTCCAAGAGGAGCAACCACAGCCTTCAGAGATACACAGAAATAAATTTACTAAAGCAAAAGAAAACAACTCCGTGAGGAAGGGCAAAAATTGAACTATAATGAAATATGTTTATAAAGCAATAAAGAAGAAGAAAAAAAAAAGAAAAAATTAATTGTCTGCTTGGCCTGGTATTACCAGACAATGAAATTATATGATGAAAGCTAGACTTGATTCATTTCCCTAGCAGAAGGAGTGATTTAAAAAAAAAACCATTTTTAATGGACTTTTGCTAAATAACAAAGCTTTGACATAGAATTTAATCCAAAATATTGACAAACTAGCTAAAATGAAGAAATAAAAATGAACTTGGTTTGGTACAATTTCCTACACTGAGACTGTATAACTTCTAAATCAACTGGAGTCAATCCTAGGCACAGTGAGCTATGATTTTATGCTTTCAGCTTCTACACACTTTCAAAAGATAAGCCAACAATTTTCTTCTGACTCAGCTATTTTATGAAGGATCTAGGACAACAATCTTCATCTCAAACTGAGATATATTTAAAAAGTGTGAACAGTGTAATGTGCCTGAGGATGCATGGCCAGTTTGCTTTTATAATGATAGTGTTTAACAGCATTCCAGAGAAAACATGGAATTATAGTTCTGGCTCAGTGATACTGTTTAGCAGTCAGATTCCATTAGCTTCAAGGTGTTCCTTTTGATACACAGACACTCTTTGTAACAATGATCTAAGCTTTCTCTCTGATTTAGGCAACCCTAATACCACAAATGCCAACTAAAATAATTTCATTCCAGCCTTCCTCTTACCCATCATTAGTATGACATATTTTACATTTTTTGCCCTGTATATCAAAGATTCTTTAACCTTTTGCTTCATGGTGGATTACCAGAGTGGTCTGCTTTTGTTCTAAAACATTTGTCATAGCAGAGAGGCTCACAAAATTAATGTAGTCTGTCATGATTATTCATAAAGTCTCATAAAGAACATAGTAGAGTTGGGTAAAACATACAAAACATACAAAACATACAAAACTTTACTCTCAAATGTCTCTAAAGTCACTTATCAGTACTCTGAATCACTTCATTCACTTTTTGGTGAATATTATGTAGGCAAGGCTATTGTTGCAGGAATTGTGCCAAGTATTTGTAAATATATTTATCTGGAAAAGTATCTATGTTGGAACTGTTTGTATGTATTTCTCTATAGCTATGGAATACCTTCAAATATGTAAAAGGACATGGTAAAATTTTGATGATTGATCACACAGAAAAAATAGTGAATTGTAAATAATAAATAATAACATGCTGGGTTAATTATATTTGCACAAGTAATTTGCAAAATCAAACACATTCATAAAAAAGAATCTGCTGTCAGATTGTCAGACTGTCCAATCTATTAAAATGTAAACTGTGCACTGACATCTAATTTGAGTTTGGTAATGTTCTCTGGTTAAAGCTGCAGATAATGTCAGCTCGAACTTCACCTTACAGAGGGTGTTCACAATGAGCTGTGGCTTTTGTGGCCTTTGTGCCGAGGGCCAGAATGTGTACAGCAACTAGTCAAAACACTTTGTACACTTGTGTATGTATAGAAGAAAGAAATAAAAGGAGAGATTTTAAAATTTATCTGTGAATTTATTGGTGCATCATCTCCTATAAACTGATTTGATAAGAACACCATGACCTAATTTTAAAAACATAAATTACAGTCAACTTATATTGGGTTTTTTTAATAGGTGGCATCGAGTAGCTATCAGTGTGGAGAAAAAGAGTGTCACGATGATTGTTGACTGTAACAAAAAAACTACAAAACCACTTGACAGAAGTGACAAAACAGTTGTGGACACCAATGGCATCACTGTCTTTGGAACCAGGATTCTGGATGAAGAAGTTTTTGAGGTACGAATCAATAATGAACAAATGGAATTGAGTTTTTTGTATTGAGCAAGGTGCTTAATGCAAACCAGAAGAATTTTTTTAGGTCAAGTGCTGGTACAATGTGGAAACTTTGATTTATAGAACCTGTTAGGAGAGGCTGAAATAAAAGAGAAGTCAAACAGGGAGAAGTATTGTTGGAAGATTTGGTGCATTTTTCGGTCCTTCTTGTTGTATCTGGAAAGGAGTTGCTTTTTTTGTCTTTCTGCCTAATATTGAGATACCTGAGATATTTGGGAGAATTAATCAGGGAAAGCTGTGTAGTATGATACTGAATCATTTTCTTTCTGTGTCTCTTAAACATTTGCAGATATATGTGTGTGCTAACAGTATTTGAGAGCAGGGGGGAAGGGCCTGGAAAGTTTTCTGTGTAATATGAATCTGTTATAGTGTTTATCCCACCTATTACTCTTTCCAGTAAATGGAACATACTTTGGCAATAAGGACATATATGTTTCCATCATTTACTGGCCAAGAAGTACATATAGGAAGGGTAAAATGCCTTTAAGGAAGTAAGTAAATGCCAATCATGAGGCCTTTCTGGGTAGAATCCTTATGTCAATAATTATTTCTACAGACTAATTATGAAACTTCTTAAATCTGCACTATTGTGTTTCTTTTATAACATTGTTACACAATGGTTAAAATTGAAAAATTTTAATTAAAAATGAAAAACAAGAAATTATAGGTTGGTAGTTATTTCATCTACAGAACGTCTGTGCTCTATAAATGTCCACAGTTTTAATCCTAGCTTTAAGTAGAACATATGCTTGAGAAGCTGCATATGTATCAAGAAGGGAAAGGGGAATTTGGGTGCAACATTGTTGCATTGCTATCTTTGTTTTCCATGGACATGATGAATTGTGGGCCTTTTAAATACAGAAATTTCTGGTGTGATTTGGTGGATCAAGCAGTATGATATGTCTGGTATTTGCAGCCTAATTCACCTGTAGTCCCCAATACAGTTTGCACATCTCACGAACATTATTTTCTGTTTGAAGATGAATTCCACAGTTGCCTCTGTCTGGGATCTGACAAGGATTTTTTGGCCTCCTCGTGGGATAATTTCTTTAAATTTTCGTTTGCATTTCTTTCTTACGTGAGAAACCAGTTCCCAATATTTGTGTTTGACAATAAACTGTCAAAAACATGTGCAATGTGAATATGCATAAGTAAAAAAGAATTCAGAGAAAAATTAAATTAGATAAACAATTTTTTTATTGTTTTCCGTGTGATTTTAGATTATAATAGAAGCTAAAGCAGCAAATGCGCTGATATACACTGATGATTGGTTTATTTAACTCAGTGTAATCACTAAATAAAAATATCAGTCTGAAGTTTCAGAGCTGCTGAAATAATCATACATATCTGTTTGGAAATAATTTTTTATGATATGTGTGTAAAGGGAGATATTTATTTTATCATTTACCCTAAAAGATGAGAAGGAATGTGGTAGAATGCATTTTTTTTTTTTGGTGCAACTGTTGAAAGAGTCAGTAAAGTCAGATGAAGATATAACTTAGCAAATTGAAATTAGCACTTATATCAGAATTATCAGATTAATTGATGAAAATCAAAAGAACCCTGCATTTTTCTTGAAGTCAAATCTGTGTGAAGTCAAAATGGACACAAGGATATAACTTTACAGAATTTGCTGGAATGAGTAAAAATTACTTTTCTCCAAGGGTGTTGTCACTTGTGGAAGGAGGGAAAAGGAAAGTAGTGTTAGCTGGTTCTCTGCCAGATTTTTTTCTGACATCTGGTAGACTGACATGGCAAGTCAGTGTTTCAATTCCAGCTGAGACCCACTAAGAAGGAGGCTTTGGACTCACAAAAGAAATTGTGCAGCCGTCTGTAAGGTCAGTTCAGAGGCTGAATCTTAAGATTCAGTACTGAGAACAGCAACATTTCTACCTTTTTTAGCCTCACTGTACATTTCTGAATTTCTTCAGTGGTTAGGTTTTCTTATTCAACTGAGTCCACCTCTCTTTCCTTTTTTTATTCAGAGAAATCACTTACAGTCTTACAAAGCTGTTCTTGAAATTGGTGGGGGTTTAGATTAAGTCTCAACTCATACTTAAATTAGAAGCTTGCAATCCTTGCTTTTGGGGTAGGTTTCTGCTTTCTTTGTTACTGTACAGCCATCATGGAATAATTTATACCTATGGTCAATAACCTGAATCTGTAGGTAAAAATGTGCATGTTGAAATTAGAATGTACCCCAGCGTTTAAAAAAATACTGGGTCATATACATTTTTAATGTATAATAGAATAATAGAATACCCTGAGTTGGAAGGCACCCACAAGGATCATCGAGTCCAACTCCTGGCCCTGCACAGGACACCCCAGGAATCACACCCTGTGCCTGAGGTCATTGTCCAAATGCTTCTTGAGCTCTGTCAGGCTGTGACCACTTCCCTGAGGAGCCTGTTACAGTGCCCAACCACCCTCTAGGTGAAGAACCTTTTCCTGGTATCCAACCTAAACCTCCCCTGGCACAGCTCCAGGCCTTTCCCTCGACTCCTGTCACTGTCACCATAGAGCAGAGATCAGTGCCTGGCCTTCCTCTTCCTCTCTCAAGGAAGTTGCAGACTGCAATGAGGTCTCACCTCTGTCTTGTCTTCTCTAGGGTGAACAAGCCAAGTGACCTCTGTCCTAAGTCTGGCCAAACAAAACATAATCTAGTTCATGTTGAGCTTGTCTACTGTTTTTCTGCTCTCTAAACAGCATTCTTTTTGTTTTATTAACAAGAATTTATCCATCCCTCAGCTACTGGTGCTACAATTTCTAAAGTTTAGTGCTGTTTCCTCAAATTTATCCCTGCTTGAAAGTGTCATGATTATGTGTTAAATGTTCTGTTTTTCTCATTCATGGCAGCTCAGAGTGACTTTTGGGGATTTCACGGGTCTCCTTGTTAGTATTTCTGTATTATGAACAATGCTGTATCTTGAGACCACAATAGTCACTGAAGATACATATAACACAATGTGTCTTATTTTGTGGGCAGGAAATTCCAGAAGTTATCTAGTCATGACATTAGATTTAACTGTTTAAGACATAAAACTGTTTACTACAGATTTCTCATATGACACTTGCAGCCATTGCTGGCTTAAATGTAGGAAGCCCCTAAAAACAACTACCTTTTGCTTGAAGGATTAATATTGTATCCATGCATAACAGAGGTCATCTTATCTGGGGTAATAGTGATATTTTTCTCATAATACGCCAATGCTTTGGTCATAGGAACAGTGGAGCACTCTTCAGTCTCCTCAAACTTAATGGAAATTTAAAATGTGGAAATAATAACCTGTATATACATATAATGAGCTCTTATTCTTTAGTGACCTACTAATTGAGGATGATATTGTTTCTTTTTGGTCTTGTACCAATGTGTGCAGCAGAACACAATTGCACCAAGCCCCATTGCATCTCTAACTCACTCCCATTGAAAGCAGCTGTATACACATGAGTCCAAAGCGGGTATTAGTTACATTATTCTGACCTCCTCATGACTTGATTGTATCTTTTGAAAAAGGAATACTCTTTCAGTCATATTGCTCTAACATATTTGCATAGATCATTCATTTAGAAGCTTCAGAAAAAATATTGTTCCTGTGACTAATGTTTCACACTTCCTTTAAAACAATGTTACATCCCAGTCGCTCAAATATTCTTCTTCTTTTCTAATTGTGTTGTTTTAAGTTTGTAGTACATGATTTAACTAAATTAAATTCTTGACCATTTCCATTTCATTTTCTTTTATTTTTGTTCTTAATATTAACCTCTGTTTTCTAGGCAGTTGTCCTCTGTTCTGATTCTGGCAGTTGTCCTCTCTTCTGATTCTGGTAACATAAGAATATGTTATAGCACACTGGCAAATTTTAAGTGCATACATTTTAATGGGCGTGACATGACCTCATGACAAAACTTTTCTTTGATGATCAATAATTTCTGAATAAGTAAGCACACTGGGTGTCCAGAGATAGGAAGATCACTGAAAGAAGGAAAGGGCCAATTAGTGTCCTGAGAACATGATGAATCGCTGCCAAATTCACTGGTTTTGTATAGCCAAAACACAAAATATTCTTTGGTAAGTTTACCTACTGGTGCTAAAGCTAAGAGGCATTTTTTCTTAGTGGTGCTGTCAGAAACATTCTGGTTTAGCTGTAAAAGCAAGAAAAAAATTATCTAAAGTGTTTTCTAAATCTAGCGGGCAGTTGTGTGTTTTATGTGAGAGAATTCCAATTAGGAGTTGCCTGCTGCTCATTCCTGAATATAAGTGCTAATCTGAGATTTTATGACTTTGTGCTTTGTTAATATGGAAATCAATATGATGTTAAAAACGAGATAGTGAATTCAGCAAGCACTAAGCATCAGGTGCATACAAATGATGAGAAGCAAATTATAAACTGCGAATGCATCTTAAAATAATAAAATTATGCTGTCTAGAAACTGTATTATTATTAACTGCCAAATTATGAGACCTTCATTTACACTGCTAAGCCCTTGCTCACTGAAGTGAATCTTTTGATATCAGTGGAACTAATTTGTAAATGCTTGTTTTTGAAAGACTGTCACAACATTCCTCAAACTTTTATATGTGTCTTTTGAAATTAATGTCTTCTGTGTTTTCAAATACATACTGCAAGAACAGCTGGTTTGTAAGTGCTTACTGCAAAGAAGAGAATTCCCAAAATGCAAATGAAAAAGAAGAAAAATAAAGAAAAATAAAAAAGGAAGAAAAAATGAGTGAAATGCTGGTACATGGCACCGTGTAAAGGAATTTTGAATTGTATCCATTGAAATATGTTTGTAGCTTACATGTTTTATAAATAATAGGGATCTTTTTATTCTTTGCCAGCTTTAAGGATTTGTCACTCCTCATTTAGTACCGTTGGTGTGAACAATCCAAGTTTTTATAAGTATTTTATAATAACTTAATAAGTAACAGAGTCTTTATGCAGATATTTCTCTATGGACACCTTTTTTCCTTCAAAACTCCACACTTCAGACCAATACCATAATTTTTTAGGCAATTTCCTGTAAATGAGTCTAACAAGACAAAACCTGATGTATAAGACTCTCATTTAAAGCCCATGAAAGCTTTAACAGCACAGAGTTTATGGATTAAATCCTTGCAGTAATACTTGTTAATAAAGGGTTTAGATTTTGATACTAGGCATTAATCTGTTCTCATGAAAAAAAGCAATGAAACACTTGTGTACAGGATGGGATTCCTATTGAAAGGAGTAGGAATAGCTGAGTGAGCAGCTGGAGCAGCTGGAGGTAGGCTGAGTGCCCCGGCAGCAATGTGGGTTAGCCTGCAGTTGAGGACCTGTCCCTCACACATCTGTGAGCATGGGAAGCCCCAGAGTGCAAGTGCAGACAGGAGCAGAATGAGCAGAACTTTACCGACTGCTCAGATTCGCTGTGCAGCTAAAGTAGAACAAAGCAGCCAGGCCAAGGTGCCCCCCAGCACGGAGTGTGGAAGAGGGGTCCTCAGTATCCTCTGCCTCGCACTGCGCTGTGGAGCTGCACCACCAGCTCGTGGACCCACTATAGTAATGCAGTAATTGCTGCTGACCCACTGCCTGTCTGTCAGACTAAAAAGAAATGTTTAATGTTCGGGGAAAAATACTTAGAATCAGTGTTTTACATATCAACACCAACGTAAGTGGACAGCTTGAGCACTGAGAAGTAAAAAGAAAATCAACACCAAAAAAAAGTAAAGCAAAGCAGACAATTTTTTCATTTCAGAGGCACCTAATAAAAAATCAGGGTTTCTTACAAAAGCTTTCTATTTGGCTTGTTTGGGTTTAATTTATTCTTTTTTCTCTCAAAGAATGGTGATCTGGTGTTTATTAATTTTTTATTAATTTATATTAATTTTTTTTAAACTTATGTTCAATGAACAAAGATATATCCAATTTCCCTTTCTTATATTTGGAAGAGGGAGGGTGAGAGAAGAAGAAGGCAAAGTTCTGGTAATTCATTGGAATTCAAGTTCATTTTCAAGGAGTCTTCCCAAAAAACAAAGGAATGGTCATTTAACAAAACTCTGTAATTACATTTAAAATTAACAACTTGGGATCAAAGAATGCTGCATGCTGCAAAAGCTTCAAAAGATTTAACAGATAGGATTTATTATCACCTCATTTATTATTGTGTCTAATACATTTCAGTTTTAAACAACAGATGTAAATAAGATTTCAAATATACATGAAAATGTAAGAGATGTGTAGGTCTTTTATCTAGAAAATAGGATGTCCTTGGGCACACGTGCATGCCTGTGTCTATGTACACTTGCTGTTGCATAGGCATTGTAGTAAAATCTAATCTCTCAGCCAAGAATTGCAGTTGACTTTGTGAGCAGCTATGTTTGGAAGGTCAAAAATTATAACTGGCATATCAACCTATTTCTTAACCAAGCTGAATTTATCCTTCTATAAGCATGGTGTTCAAAGAATCAAGAATACATTGATTTCTGTGGAAACTTTGACCTGTGCAGTATTCTGCTTTTACAATTTATTGCTTTTACAGCACTTCAGTCTGGCAGGTTCTAAATATCTTTCTCCAGCTATATTGTACAATGGGCCTGGGTTATGGAATATTATATTAAAAGCTCCTGGAATTCCTCAATCCCTCAAATCTTTGCAGGAAGATTAAATGAATTCTGCAGCAGGTTTTTTGAAATTCTATAGTAATAACATCCATGCTGTCTAGACTTTTGTTCTTTGGAGTCTATAGCTGTACTGTCACATAACTAATTAGAGAAAGTTGGCACAAATAGCCAGGTTGGGGTATTTGTGCTGATTGCTGCTGCTCTACTGAAAAACTCACTTTGTAATTTCAGGCTTTAGTCATAGCATTAAAATGAAAGATACTGATTTTGTTCTTCTGAGTTGATTTAGTGCCTAGCACTGCTTTTGTTTTGCAGTCTTTTTATCACAATTTATGTAAACATCTTTAAAATCTAATTATCCTTATAACTACATAAGACGTAGTAATGTTATCCAGTGTGAGTCAGGAAGGCGTATTTTGCTAATTTTAATTGTCACACTCTAGTTGTAGAAAGTATTTTTGAACCTCTAATATATAAATTAGTCATTTAAGTGATTGCTGGGGATTTTTTGTTTGTTTGTTTTTGGGTTTTTTACCTGCAGAGCTTCTGAAGTAATGCTTACCTGCTATTCCCTGGACAAAATAACTTTCACGTGGCAGGGTTATTATTTTATTAAAATTCTTGTAAAAGAGGTATTCCTAAATCTGCCCCTGAACTGTTTGAGTTTCTTGTGGAACTAGAAAGCAACTAGACCATTACAATTTTGCAGACTGGAAGACAATAGTAATTTCTGCACTGATTTCTTTGTACAATTCCCCTACAGCCTTCTATGAATTCATACTTTTGCCATTGTAATGATGTGGCTGTTCATAGCAGAGGTGTCTTTTTTCAATGATAGGAACTTTTAGGTAATAAATAGACTATAAATGGACTACTTTAAGGCTGTAATTTTCTAATGCACCATATATAGAACATTAGTAAGATTACCTAGTTAGAAGGAAAGAATATTTCAAGACAGATATCTAAAATATTTTATGAAGTCAATTAAGGTAATAAGCAGCTATTAGTATTTATTGATATAACAATAATGAGTCAGGCCCTTGATGATTTATATAATTGAGAAAATCTGACACCATACCTAACTGGAAATTTTCTTTTTTCCTATTTCTGCTGTGGAATCTAAGGAAGACTCCAAAAATTTGGAATCACAGGTAGCAATTATTACCATGAGGCTAACTAAAGTGATAACTACATGAAGATGTAGCCAAAATTGGAAAGAGAACTTATTTGTTTACTGCTTTTCTGCAAACTTGGTCTCCATTTCTTTTTTTGGTATTCAACACTGCATTTTTCTAGTGTTGCACTGTTTTCATATCAAAGCTATTTTCCCAGTGCAGATACCTCACCTGGTGCATTACTGCTTTGAGTTTTTCAGCAAGTCCTGGAAGTGTACATACACATCAATTTTCTTATTCCAGGATGTCACTGTGGAATGTCTGTGAGATTCACAGAGGAATTTTTAATGAATGAATTCAGCACACACTTTCCATTCTTAGCTGGGCTGTTCCTTATAGTAGAGCAGTTGATGTGAGTGAATGTGTGTGCACTTGTTCCAGCAGGAGTGAGTTCTACTGATTTGAGCATATTCTCCTTCTAGCTCTCTAGCCTGGTTCTCCACATTTGCTCTGGCATGCAACAAAGTGAATAGAACTCCTTTTAGTACTGTTGGAGGATTCTGCAAAGAATAACATATCTGGTGGAGTACCTCGTAGAAGGAATCCTTCCGTACCATGTTTTCAATCTAGGCATAATTGTTGGACGAGATATTTTATCTTGGCTCAGGCAGCTTTTACTATATAACCGTGAGGCTGATTCAGAAGTCTCTGATTTAGTTATGAGCATATCCCTGAAATAGAGAGAAATGAAGATATTCAGAGACTTTAACTATTTTTATTCCATATTACAATGAATTATTGAACTGTGCATTGCCTTTGTGAGTTATATGTTGGCTTTGACAACAACTTATTTCCTTTTTCTATAATGAATTTAGCATCCAAACTAAATATTAAGATTGTAAATTTACTTCCAAGTAAAAGTGATCGTATGGTTAATGTTTTATAGAATACCTTTCTGGATGTTCTATACTACTTCTGGGCAACTGAGATGTAGCTGTCATCTTTCTTATCCCTAATTAGCAAGTTACATTAAATATCTGACAAACCACTGTTTAAAATACATTGTTTTAAGTGCTATCCAGGAAAAAAAAAATTGTTACAAGGCAGAAGGTTATGATTCTAAAAAGGTGAACTGGCTTTTAGAACCTTTGGGGCAAGTTAAGCCTGCAGTTTGTTACAAGGGGAAAAGCGGCTGTGTATGTCTCTGCCTGATACCTCACCACACGTTCTCTGTGTCTGCCTTCTGCTGCCATCCCACTTACCTCCGACACCAAAGCATGGTGGACAACTGGCTCAGCAGAGACCTGGAAGGCTTTACTTCTATAACATGCTACATAGCAGCTTCCAACTTTGAAATTGCCTGAGCAGTCTTTGCCAACAGATGTGGTCATGAAATTTTCATAGAGAACGAAGAACTTGTCTATAGACCATAAGCCTTTGTACTTCCTTTTTTTCCTCTGGGCACTTTTCAGAGTACTTAAGGATGCTCAAGTGTATTTGTACATTTTAATCTATTTTTCTTTCTCCATTTTTGCTCTCTCTCTTGCTTTCATCACTCTACCCCATGAGACTTCCTTTGTTCCTGAAATTTTCATAGAAGAAAAATGATATGACATATGCATATGTGTTTAGATACCTTAGTATTTTTTTACAGGTCAGTTATTGGAATTCTTAATAACCCATAATGCAAAGTTCTCAGGACTTGTGCAGGTAGATCTTTACGTGCCTTATTTATTACTCCAGTCATGAAATATGACCAGATTATTTGTAGTTTAATTGCAAGGAACTTTATAAAATTCTAGTTTGGTCTCACGAAGTCAAGCAGTTAAAATCAAAGAATGTGTTTGGAAAGTCTGAAGCAATTCTGTGGAAAAATTTCAAAAAGAAAGAGTATAGATTTGTCCAACAAATACCTTAGAATGGTAACTAAATCACAATAATGAAATCTGCAGTGATGCCTGTGGAAATTCATGAGCTGGTATGATTGACCTGATCTGAAAGGAAAACTCTTGAACTATTCTTACAGTACAGCCAGTGCCTCACGGAACAAAATATTCAGAGAAACAATTTAATTAGCAAAGACAGAAAATAAAAAATAGACAAGGAAAATGAATAATTTATAGGAATCATTTTTATAGCACATCTTGAAAGAAAAAGAGGATAATTAACGTTTGGGATTCCAAAAGTAAAATCAATTGGTTCTTCAGTAAATTTCCCACACATTTATAGTCAGTAGCAATGTATGTATTCTGTACAAATGTATGTATAATCCTTCTGTGTAGGATTTCTGAGGGCCTTCATCTATGTGGAGCCATGACAGGCAGACAGGCGGGGCTGGGAAATACAATCAATGGATCAGGAACAGCTTTAACCAATTTAGGCATATTTAAGCCAAGTGGTAACAGCATACCAAGTGCTTCTTGCAAACACACAATCCAACAGAACTCAGTGCCAAAATTCCATGGCATTCAAGACCAGCAAAAGCTCCAGAGTACTGGCTGTATTTCTGGACCTGTGCTCTCTTAGGCTCTCTGACTAAACAGTAGTTTCAGGAGCTGTTTGGGCACGGCTCCCGCTGGCTGGCACTCTGCGGACACGGAGATCTGTCCAGGCACCTCAGACAGCCAGGAATGCTCAGGGCCAAAGAGCAAGACCATGACTTGAACTCAGCAGGGTGAGGACAGAGGTTCTGCACATCCACCTCTAGGCTGCTCAAAAGAGTCACTTACCTCTTTTGTCTTACAGTTGCTTATTCTCTCTCATTTTTTCCTCTGCCTCACTTGGTTTTAATGTGGTTGGTGAAAGAGAAAGGGCAGAGCACTTTGGAAACACTTTGCTGGAGATGGGGGATGCATAGCTCAGGCTGACAGTGACTGTACAAAACCTCTCAAAGCACTCCAGCTCTTGAGGGAGTCATGGAAGAAATCAAAGGGGGGAATTTTTCCGTATGTGTAGTAGGTTTTGTAAGATGTCCAAATCATGAAGCCTTAGTGAATTAAGGAAAATAAAGGACACAATCCAGAACTGCTGACAGAGAAACAAACTGCTGCATTTGTAGTATTTCTGGAAGCTTAGAAAAAAATATTCTAAATCTAAATTAATCTGAGACACACATGAGTCTATAAAAGTGAAGTGGGCTTAGAGTACTGCAAAAAGCAGGCTTGTAACATATAGCCATTATGTGCTATGAAACTATTTCCTACTTTATGACTGAAAAATTAGTAAAAAAAATTGTAGAACTAGTAAAATTGCAGATTATTGCTGGATTTTTTTTTTTTCAGTTTGAGGAAATTTTGCTTATGTCTCTGTTTTTTTCATTTTGAAAGGAAGGAATGTTGCAATTATTAGTTACTATTTAAAAATGTTCTCCAGTTTTCTTAATTTGTTAAAGGTTACTGTTATGATAGATGTAAAGTGATTCTGGAAATACTGAGAGAATTATTAATTTTCCCACCTGTAGATTTCCATCAGTTATGATATCTTGTCTTTAAAGACAAAACAGGCACAGGTATACTAATAAATAATAAAGATATTAATTTGCCACTCTTTTGGGTAAAACAAAAACAAAAAGAAATCCTGCTAGAAGTATATAAATCTTAAAAATCACCCCCTTGTGGGAAATAGTGAGAGATGAATTTAATGAGTTTTGACCAAGAACATGTGCCAATTTCCATCAAACTTATTTTTATGTGAGCATAAGAAGCTCCTGGATGAGAAAATTTATAGTGGAAATGTTGGCAGAAATTAACCTAATGCTGCTTAAATAGTACCACTGTGTTAAGAAATACACTGGATGCCAGACAGCTTTCTGTGGAAAATGATAAACACACAAGATCTCTGTAGGAGATCTTAGCAGAGCTATTTTTATTATCCAGAATAGTGGGTCTCTTTCTGTGATGTTGTTTTTTATGCATGATATATGGAAGTAGAGGCAAAACCAACATTTTTTAGCAGTTACATTTTTTCCAACATAATCTATAGTGTGTATTTACACAGTGCTCACTTAATTTTATTTTATTCAAATAACTGTCTCTGGTATAGACTATTTTATTTCATTTTATTTTATTTTGTCTCCTTTGAGACTGCATATGTGATGCAAACTCATGATTATATTGTTGATCACTTGCATGCTGAGCTGCATGCTGGTAATAGGAAGTGCCCTGAATTAAATCTTAGGAATTTAGACTGATTCCCAGTGTAGAAGTAAACAAACAGCATGAAAATCACAGATCAGAACTTACACCTTCTCCTTTTAAAAGGAGACATGATTTACTCTCTCCTTTTAAAACCAGACATGATTTTAAGCCAGAATTTTGCACCTAGTCCATTTGGTATTAATTTGCATTGTTTTGCCATGTGAACAATTGTTGTTTTCCATAATAGCAGCAGAAATTAAGTGTATATATTATTTATAACCACAGATGGAAATATCTAAGTATTATGTGCCTGGCTTTGTTTCTGAGCAAACTCTGTACTTCTGATGAACTGTGGACTACCTTTGGTTTTATTATTTAATCTGCATATGCTTTCCTGCAGGGTGAGATCCAGCAGCTGTTGATTATAGCTGATCCCAGAGCTGCATTTGACTATTGTGAGCATTACAGCCCAGACTGTGACTCCCCAGTGCCCAATGCTGCTCAGGCTCAAGATCCTCGAGTTGATGAGGTGAGTAATCAGTCATGTATTACTGGATTTATGGCACATTAGTGGTTATGCTGGAGAAAAGTTACCCAAGGAACACTTCCAGCTAAATGGCATGCATTGTTCTAGAAGTGGAGAACTCAGGTTGCAGGAGTGCATTCACTTTTGCTGTCTACTCATTTATGTCAAGCATTCGAAGGAACCTATCACCCTGGTGGTATTTGAACAACCAGCATTCTCAATGAAGTTAAACTGTAATTCTTTTTGAAAATTATAGCAGTATGAGTTTGTCTACTCATGCATATTTATTCTTCCTGTGTAGGTTTATAATTTTACTGATGCTGGATTTCAACAAATGCCACATTTGAAAGACATGGGAGCTTTGAGTATCCCACAGTTGTAAACGTCTCCTGTTAAAAGTGCCCTGTGTTTTAATGAGCTTCATGCACAAATGCATGTGCACACAAAAATATTTCAGCCAGTTCCACTCATAGGAGGTAAACCAACAAGGACAAAACAGAGTAGGAATTTTTCCCAGAAACATGAAAGACATTTAGAGAAACCATTAGTCACTGTAGACAGTTCTCACAGCCACAAACTGAGTAATTCACCCAGGTCAAGATAGGTCCTCATATTAGACCTCTGAGCACTTGTATGTATTGCTGTACACATTCTAAATACTTGCATTGAACAGTGTAAAGAGAAAAACTTTTCCAAAATGTAACAAGTCATAACTGAGCTTGGCTCTGGACAGCTTGTATGCATGCCATGTGTACTGGAGTGGTTATTGCTACTGATTGCTCAAGAGATCAGCATTAAAAACTTGCTGAATTGTTTTTAGATGTCTGCTTTGAGCCTGTTTTGGGACTGAACTTTTCCTAAACACATGGTTATTTTATTTGTTGTTACTATTTATTCTGACTTAAAATTATGTCAGCAGGGGACTCCCTCCCACATCCATTCCATCTGAGGTGTAGTTCAAGATGTGTCAAGTCACCTACACTCAGGCTGAGGAGTTGACACTGCATTACAGTGTGTGGGGTCTGGGCTTTCAGGAGGACCCCAGAGGACCTGCTGTCCATGTGCCTGCATACCTGGATCTCCATATTCCAAACCAGAACAGATTGAAAGCATATCGCTGGTAATTTATTCAAAGACAAAAAAAGATAGCAAGAGCTAAGTTTTTTTCGTAATTAAGTTTCAAAGAAAATTTAAATTTTGCTTGGGAATTTTCCTGGGCTTTGCTTCTATTTGGTTGCTCTCTGCTTTAGTAGTTTTTGAGGTGTTTTTCAAAGGCCTATTTTTCCCTCTTGGTAACACAGAGTTTGTAGGAGTACCTACAGAGAAAAGTGTAAAGTCAAGGATCCTGATTTGTAGTGTAATATTTTAAAATTATTTTGATAACAAGTTGAAGAGCACTTAATGATTAATAAAATGGAGAACTGCTGTTTCTATTTATTTCAATTTTTGCTGAGTGGTGATTGGATTATTTTGCTTAGTTTTCTGACCTAAGACACGATTTCTTTGTTGAGCTCCATGAGTTTGTGTCACTTTGCGTAAATATTCCCAGTGAAGTCAATAGATCTCTTCAGTGTGTAATAGTAATCTAAAATAATCACATCAGCAATGCTACCAATGTGATAAATATGAAATAGAATAAATGGCAGACTGAATTTATAGAATGATAGAATAGTCTGCTAAATAGTAAAAAAACAGCTTGTTGAGGCAGCCTACTTTATTATCTTTTGAGAAGCAGCCTGTCAAATCACACAGATAATTTATTTTAAGGAAATAAATGAAACAAGCTTTATTTAGGTACTGAAAGAATTTATAGAAGATGGCAGTGCTTATTTTTGTAAACTGTAATTGCAAGATGAAATAAGATGTTAAAAGACTCATTTGCAGCTAGTCTATAACGAAAATAATTGTTTTAAAATGCTTGATTATATCTTTTGAGGAGATTATAATTTTGATTAGTGATATTGATAGAATTTATAGACTTAGACCTCTGCAAAGCTTCTGACTTTCAACATATGATATTTTCATTTTTTAAAGAAAGGTATTGTAGAGTACATGATAAAGAGATTTGAATCTGGGTGCCTTATTTCAGAAATTACTATAAACAACAAGCTGTTACTGAGTTAAATTTTTAGTAGAGTTTCCTAGTAATTGTGCTAGAAATACAGAAATGTGTTTAAAATGGATGGCATTAAAATTTGTCAGAGTCATGATACTGCAGAGCAGTAAACAGTAATGGCAACACAACTGAAGGCAATGTTACACACATACAAGCCAAAGAAATAACTGCAGGGCAAACATGATGAACTCAGTAGTACACTGCAATAGCAGTCTGCATGCATGTGGTAACAGAAGAACCTTTCATCTGCAGCAGATTGTCCCCATCTGGGATACTAATTATGCTGAAAGACAACATGGAAAGATTATTGTTCAGCTTGATTGGTTTCATGGTTTGATCTTCAATGTTTTCATACAAACTCTTGTGGTAGGAAGAAGGAAGAGAGAAAACTGGGCAATAGGCTAGGCAGGATTGTGTCTTCAGAGTCTGGATCAAACCAGCAGAAGCTGAAAATATTTGTTGGGCACTAGCTTCAAAATATGCTGATTGTTAAAGAAGGGTAAAAGTTTTTCCCAAAATAGTACAACGCATGTCTTAGTTTGTGAAAAAAGAAGAATTCAGAGGCAATATTACCTCTGCATGCTGTCACTTGAAACATAGACTGCATCATCACATATGTGGCTCACTTACCTTATGCAAAGATCCAGGACAAAAAGAAAACACAGACAAATGGGGTGGGGGGAGAAGAAAGATAGATAATTTCAGTTAGGAAAATATCTACTAAAATCCATAGGAAAGAAACAACAAATTACCAAAATGATGCATCTCTAGATATCTTCAAGCCAAGGATAGAGACCTTTCTGAAAGTTTGGGGAAATGTTATTCATACTTTAGTTGACTCAGTTACAGAGTGACTGTAGGAAGTTTTGAAGTCTGCAAGTATGCAAGAGTTAGCCAAGGTGGTCTAATAGTCCCTTTTGGCATTATATCTCTGAGCCTTTGAATTATTGCAGTCCAGAACAAGAAACTGATACTAGGCTTAAAGATAAATTATGTGATTTCAGAGCCTATTAATGTGTGTTTCCAGCACTGATTACAAAACCCAAAGGAAGTGGTTGACTTTTCATCAGTAAAATAGAAAATTATGTTTGTGAAGTTGCGTTTAGGAAGATGAATAGGATTTCTCTTGAAATTGCACACTTTTGTAGTCTCCTGGCAAGCTCACAGCCTAGGAAGGCATTTAGTCTAAAAAGCTGGATATTTTTAGACCACTAAAGAAGCATCCAGAGAGAAGGATTTAGGTAAAAAGATATTGGTTTAAGGGCGTAAGTACTTTGTTTAGCTGAATGTAATCCTTATTGCTCTAGGCAATGCTTCTTTCTCCAAAGGAGCAAATAATAAAATATCCAGCATTTTAGGTTTAGGGGCATTTCTTTCAATAGCAGTGCTGATTTAAATGAGTCGTTTTCCAAATTTGTTTCCACCATATGCCCTCTTCCCAGTTCAGCTGGTGGAATTGTCTGTGTGTTTGTTGTGGGAAGGGTCTAAAGCTTAATCTAGACTAAAAATATCTACCAACTATAAAATTGGAAAAATTATGGAATATATTGTGGTGAATTTCCATTAAATGAGCCTGAGAGTGCATGTCACATCACTGCAACATCAGAAATGAAATATTTGCTTTTTAAAATGTTTGAGTTTTTCTCAAGGCCTTCAAGGCCTTCTCAAGGCCTTCTCAAGGCCTATGACCTTCACTGTGCTCTCATATGTAAATTTACTGGACACTGATTTTTAATCAAATTGTCTTTATCATTATACCTTAAGTGCTGCATTGAGATTTCCTTTTTCTTGTTGCATTTTCTTTTTCTTTTGCATCATATTCAAACTGCAATTTGGGTGGTCTAACAGAGAGGATTTCAATGCCTACTTTTTACTTACAGGATCTCTTCATGCCTAAATCAAAGACCAAGTTTACCCTAAACAAAGTTCAAGAAGAATCAAACATCTCCCAGTTGGAGTCACAAAAATAGCAGGCTGTGAATAAAGATATAGAACTAGTCAGCCTAGAAAAGGAGGACGTATCTTAAATTCGACCCTTGTCTGCAGGCTTACCCAGCTGTGCTGTCCTGTTCCCCCACGACATTCTTCTCCCTCAGCAAGGTCAACTCCCTCATCTTCACTTTTCCCTTCCTATAACGAGTGACCTGAGCATTTCAAGATATAAGCTTTGGACCTGATTGGGTCTTTATATTTCCATTTTAATTCAGTCAGTCTCTTTCTGGACCCAAGTGACTGTGTTATGTGTCTAAACAAGATTTATTTAACTGGGCAACCTCTAACTACCTTTTGTGTTCAGGCTCTGCAGAATGTGTTGCACTTGGCTGTTGGCCAGAACTGTGGGCTCTGTGTGAGCAGTTCAGACTGAGCTGTTGCTTCTATTCCCCTGGGATTTGTTCATCAGACCTAAGTGTCATTCAGACTGAAAACAGGAGAGCAGTAGATTAATAGTAATATCCATACACTTTACTCTGTTATTTATTGTCATTTATTTCCATCTTCAACACATGTTTTAATTAAAGAGCCCATCAGTGCGCCTTGTTCTTGCTAGTGAGTAGCCAGGTATAAATCTCTGTATCTTGTCAAGGTCAGAGTGATGACCTCAGCAGTTGGCACTACACAAAAAGGTGTTGTCTAGAAGTTCAGGAATCTTTGGCTTTTTTCACATTGAATGTATGACTTGGTTTTAAGGATCCCCTATGGGTTTGAAATTATATTTAAAAACTATCAACACTGCTTTTCTTAAAGATACACACCTATGCATTTCTTATAAATACCTTGTGAACAATCTGGCCTCTATCCTGTTTTCAAACCCCTTTTCACTATAAATGGAAATGTATTAAATTCCTTTCCAGCCCAATCACATATGCTTTGCCAGCTCAGAGAAAAAATTAGACCAGTGACAGACCTAGTCAGTCTTCATCATCCTTGATGTTGGGCAGTATATTTTCTGGAGTATCTTCAGGTCTTTTCAAAGGAATCAGCTATCAGGTTTTCAAATCTTCTTTTGAAAGATTTTTCTGTAACCTAGTGAATTACATAGTCTGACTTCCACTGAAGAAATGCCTCCTCAAAGGATCTCAGCTTCATTTATTTTGGATCTATCCCAAACTAATGGATTATTTGAAGACATGAAATGTTTTCTTTTAATGAAATGAATTTGGTAAATTAAAAGTGCAAATGGATCCCAAATATCTTGACTTGGAGGCTTCAAGCATCCTTTCAGAACAAGTTAATTTAGTGTTCTTTGGGGTATTTGACTGGTCAGAAAGACTAGTTTTCTGAAAAAATGAAGAAAAGTGATTATTTTTATGCTTTATCTTATGTTTATTGTTATCTTTAGAACTGCAGTTAGCTAATTTAGCAGATATTAAAAACTCTGATCTTCCAAGCTATCTTTTCCTTTACATAGATGTATACACTTTTTATATAAGGGAGTAACATAATAAAGAACCTTAAGAGCATTATTCTCCTTTTGAAAGAGAATATCTTTGGAAACTGAAGATAAGGTTCTTATCTCCTTTTAACTCCTTGCTTGTATCACTTGTATGAACAATACAAAGACTCTTTGGGAGAAGAGGCCATCCTTTAAATCTTTTAACTTTCCTTCTGCCCTAAGATTGACATCTTCTACCATTTATTTATTTATATTATTGCAGCTGATTTTTAAAACTCTCATTTTGCTTGGCATCCTTTACTTTATGGCATTTTGTAAGGTATTAGTGAGCCTAGAATATTTCAAAGTCATCTTTGCCTCTTTAGCTTACACATGATTTACCATAATTTTTAGGAAATGGAAAATTGAGATTATGACTGTTCTTTGGTTGAGGATTTAGATTATTAGTTATTTTTATTTGGAAATATAAAGCAAAAATTGCTAAAATCTACAGTTGCAATGGGAGGTTAGGTTTTCAGAGTATGGATAGCAGAAATACTGGTTTCAAAAGTAAGGTTTCCTTCAGAATATTTAAGTTATTTCCCAGTTCAAATAGGCTTTTCATGCTGCTGATCCTCTGCTTCTAAAATTCATCTGATGAAGATGATGAAGAAAACAGTTCATCTCTTTAATTGGAATTGCATGATGATCTGGTACTGTAATATAATCACTCTAGTAAAGAAAGCATGAGGTCATAATGGAAACATTTTGTCCCATCAAAAAGCAGCAGGTTTCTTTCTTCCTTTCATTTGTGAGAAAATAGTCATATGCAATATTCATTACAAGAATGGCTTAGTTTAGTAACTTAGTTTAGTAACTATTGGTGGTCTTAATAGAGAAGAAAGAAAAGCAAGAGGAAGAAAATTGCATCACGTCTGAAGTATGTGTTACCTGATGTCTCTTAGCTGAAGTCCCTTGCCGAGCTTAACCTATTATTAATTTTGAAATTCTAGATCCTTTCTCCTATATATTCAAGAGTCTACTCATTATCTTTCCTTGATTAGTAGTGCAACTATGATAGATTTCTGTGAACTGCCCAACTGCTGTGAACTAACAGCAGGGCCTGGGTTTTGTGTATCCAAAATGTAAAGGAACTTTCCTCAAGGTTTGTTGAGGTAAACTGAGTGGATCATACCCCTGTCTCTGGTGATCTGATAAAGGTGACCTTTCAGTTGTGTAGCTCCCAAAAAAGAAGGGGTATGTGCCACATATCCAGTCTTAACTGGATAATGTTAATGGCAGGGTAAGTTTGAGTTGCCAGCTTCACAGCAGGTGACTAAAGCCATTAAATCTGTCACTTATGTCTGTATAGTTAGTCTTCATTTACCTGGCTAGTCCTTCACTAGTCCTGTTGTGTCCTATTAAAAACAGGGCCTTCATCATGTTGAGCTGGTAGAATCATTCTGTGAGTAAATCATATTTCTAAAGTGCATCTTTACATCAGCTAGGGGTGTAGAGATGCATTCCTCCATCTGGACAGATTGTGCCTCAGGAAATACACCTGGAAGATTTTGCATCTATATTTAACTCTTTGCAGCAGGACTCCTAGAGTTCAATACAAAACATATTCTCTGTTTATCAGCTGGTGTGAAATATGAGGGTTGCTGGTTTTTCAGAAAGAAGTCTTGGGAAAGGAAAGGTTGCTAAGAATAAATTTTATCTTGTAGAACGTTTAGGCTACTATATATTTCCACTTGTGCTCCTTGTATTGGTGGGACTACAAAGTACTTCAATTTCAAAACTACCTGAATATGGTCTTGGGATAGTGGCCACATGTCCTAGCTTGTAAGTTCAAGAATTTTTCTAATACCCCTCTGATACTGTGCTCTTAATGTGGAATGTCTTCACCTGCTTGGCAGTGATCTGACTCCAGCATGGAAATTGTCATTCCCCACTTCTCATCCATCCTTATTATTTCTTTCTGTGTGCCTGCATATCAGTGCAACCAAAATGTACTCTTGTATTTGTTATCTCATTTTGCATATAAGGAAAGTTTTACTTTCTTTAACAGAAATTAGTGAAGCACTAATATCCAAAAGTATTTTCTGTATGATTATGCATGATGCAATAGATCTGTCCACATACTTGTTCTTTTTTGTATGTTTTCTAGTTCTCATTCATAAATTTCTGACTTTTTGAACTAAAACTATAAATATCAGCTTATTCATTACTTTCTTTTTTAATACTAATACACTTGACACAGACATTTTTTACTTCCTTTTTTCCCCCAATCTACATTTCTGTTTAGTTTATGGCCTCTGAAAAACTACTTGTAACCCCCTGTTGCAATTTTATTTTATGTGCTTGGCACCATTCAGCACAGCCATTTAGCTTACCTTGAGAAAAGCCATACTACTGAGATTTGCAAAACAGTTATGATACTGAGCAACACAGAGTTATATTTTAATTGTCAGCTGGTCAAAGTGACTGCTGGAATGAATACTTCTAGTTTCAGAATAGGTTTACAATGCTTACTGAAGAGGAATCTCTGTGTCTATAAGTTATTGAAACAAACTCCTAACAGCATATTAAACTTAAATCTGGCTAATGACTGATTAGTAGTTCTCTCAAAAATGTTGCTCCACTTGCCTCTTAAGATATTAGACTCTGAGGAGTCTCAGGATTGGAGCAATAGAAACCCATATAAAAGCATTTTTAAGTGATTAAGGGCCTTTCATCTTTTGCCTTATACTTGCTGAGGAAATCAACTTCTGTGCATTAAAATCATAAGTAAAAAATGGTATCAAAAAACACTGCCAGAGGGAACAGTTAAACCAGTGTTTCGGTCACATGGTAGAATATAGTTTGGAATATGGAGATCTATTTTAATTTGTAATTTCTTCTAACATATTTGTAATTTCTTCTAACATGTCAATTTCTTTTTGGTAATGATGACTTCTATGAATCCTCAGACTGATTTGGAAGTGTAATGTACTAATTCTCTTTCTCATCAACATAATGAAACAAGCAGGTATTGTCTTCATTTTACAGACAATGATGCTGACTTGTAACAGGAGAGAGGGATTTCAGAAGGGACAAGTTCACATGAGGCACATTTGACTATTTCTTCTTAAAGGGAAAGCAAACATTTGTCCCTCTGGCCACAGTTCTGACTTCTTCTGGCTTCCTGGGCACATAAAGAGTAATCAGGAGTCTGCTTTAGTTTGTCAGACCTACCAGTTCTCATAGCTTCAAGCATGGTAGGAGTGGGAAGATAGTTTAAAGCTGCCCTTTCTTCTCAGTTCTGATGAGTTGTACTTGGTGCAGATAATATGGAGACCAGGATCTTCTTGGCACAGCCAAGAGTACAGCTCAGGAGTTCCTGGCTCCCTAGATCATGCTCACAACACTACACAAGCCAATTCTAAAGCTACTTTCTCTTGAAAAGTTTGTGTGCCAAATCTTCGTTTGATAAAAATAATAGAAACAGAGCTATGGAGCAATTTACAGAAGCTGAACCTGAAATGAAATTACAGCAGTGAGGCTTTGCTCAGGAAATTTGTACCATGGAGCTGTCCTGGATTTTTAACTCGACATCAAACAAGAGGAAGATAACAATGTTTTCTTGTGAGCTGTGGCCTCTCCTGTATCTGAAACTATTTACTCATGTCAGATATTGGCATCTCTGCTCTTCTGGTCACCTGAAAAAAATACAAGTAAAAGAGGTATTATTTGAAATTTAAAGATTAAATAAGTATTTGGTTTCACAAAGATCTTTTGGTGCTCCCAGCAGTCAAAATTATACTTGATTCTTCTTTGCAGTCCAGTTAATGTGAGGTTTTTTTTTTCCTGGCAATACTATTTACTTTTTACTACTTCTGTACTGTGCTTTGAAAGAAATGAGAAGTTGTGAGGTTTTTTTCCCTAAATTAATAATTATATTGAATTGTTAATAGTGCCTTAAGTTTGTTAAACTTTATTCCTAAGTAAACGTGAAGATACTTTCCAGTATTGCTAATCTAGTTTGCTACCTCTAACATGGGAATGCCTGATATTTTTCCATTTGCAATGTAGTACACACCAGAAGATTTTGTCGAATATGACTATGAGTATGGGGATGCAGATTATAAAGAAACTGATTCTGTAACAGAGGGACTCCCACTGTTCGAAGAGACAGTAGCACAAACAGAGGTAACAGAATCTGATCTGTTTGTTGTGTGGCGTCCAGCTGTCCCCTACCACATGGTTTGTCAATTTGTGTCTTTGTATATGAGCTTAATGCTTTCCTCTCACTCATTTCTTTACTTCGTAGCTGTAACCTTTGCTTTCAGTTAGAGATGGAAGGTCTCACGGCTGACAGCATTCATCTTGCATTTGGTTACCCTTCTTTCATTCACACTTTCTCAATTTCCTTTTCATTTTATTTATGTTTTCCCATTCCATCTTTCATAACGTTTGCAGAAAAAGAAAGCCATGGTCAAAAAGAAGAAGAGGACAGTGGCCGCTAGCTCAAAGGACAAACCTCAAAAGGCCACAACAAAAAAATCTGAAAAATATGCATCCAAGAAGAAGAAAAGTTATCAAGCAGCAGCAAAAGGCAAACTAGGGGTAAAGGTAGCCAAGAAATAATCAAGATCTTTCCCAGACTAAGACTGGAAGATCTTTGATGATAAGAAAAAAATTTACCTAACCCCACTAGATGAATACATCTGGCTAATACCATAACCTGAATAACAGCAATACCTCTTGAATTTTCATACAAGATTTTTTTTAATAATGCATTTGTTTTTTCATACTAGGCCAACGTTATTGATGGATTTCAAGATTATAGCATACCTGAAAATGACTATGGGCCCCAGACAGAAGCTCCTTCCAGAGCTACTGAAGCAAATGAGGTAATAAGGACCCTCAAGAAAATACTTGTACCACCAGGTGTTATTCATTAAAAGAGTACAAATGCATTTTAAAAGGATGGGTTTCTATGTAAATGATACAAACTCTACCAGCACTTAATGTGATTTTATACTTTCTCAGCCAATATCAGAAACTACTATTTTCTTGGGCAGAACTCCCATTAATTCTGCAGAGATCTGCCGAATCTTCAGCCTGCAGAGTTCATGATTCTGGAAACAATTCAGTGATATATGATGTGGGAATGTGGTGTTGCTGCTTTCAGCGTGGATGTGAATGGAGCTATGTCTAGCCCAAACTAGGTTAGATATTAGACATAGTCCTCCTGATCTAATAGGAAGGAGTTTTTAATTTTTCCTGTAATTTTTAAGGTGCAGCATAAAAGAGCCTAACACAAGACAAAGAATGGCTTCCACCATAGGAAATTGAGTCAAAAGCCATCATTTCCTTTTCATATTCTTCAGCCAACAAAACAAAAGTACTTGATTTTCACTTGTTCTATTTGAAATAAACATTATGATTTGAACTGTCAAAAAAGATAGAATTATTATTTTGACTTATGTTAGAAAGCATATTTCTAGAAAGCCACAGTAACAGGTCTAAACATTATTTTGTTAAAATTACTGCACCTAAGCCCGTGTTGATTAATATGTTTGCATATTAATTAACACTAGTGTTAGAAAAATGATAGCAGATTTTAAGAAACATTGTTCTCATTTTTCTTTTCCTTTTCCTTTCAAAATTAAGATTGTTGCTTAAAAGATGTACAAAACTCCCCCTCACCTCTTTCCCCTGCATATTTGAAAAGAGAAAGAGTCCCCATTTGTTCTATGCTTTTCCTCTTATGTATCTTGGAAGGTGAAGGTGAATTAAGGTATGTTTTACTCATTTTGCTGTTAAGCATTCTTGTGTTCAGTCTCATGTTTGCTTCTCACAGATTGATCAACAAATGTATCTAAATTATTTCCTGGGCAATTCTAAGCTGATTGTACAATTGTAGAGCTGTAATGAGGTAGATTCAAACTGCTAAATGCTCTCCTTGGTGAGAGCACTTCTTCATAAAGATAAAATTTGGCTTAGAAGAATTGGTTCTGATCTGTGTTTATTCCAGCTATAAGGTAGAAGTCATACTCCTGTAACTAATGGAATTAGGCAAGTGTTAAATCAGAATCTGGCCTTCTACTTTAATTGCAATAAATTTCAATGTTATTATTAGATCAAGAATTTTTAATTACACTGGATGTTGATTAGCTTCTGAATATTTTCAAGATCATACTACTTCATATTGTCTGATTATTTTATATAAGCAATATCTGAACTTCAGTTTCTTTCAGAATTGTCCTGTATGCAAAATTATTGAAAGACCTTATTGTAACAGAATAAAAAAATCCTCCTTTACTTCACAAATGGTTTTGTACATCTCAAATATAGCATTCTTTTAAACTGCTTTAGTGCTTTTAAGTTGTTTGCTTGGTTTGACAGCTTACATACTTTAAGATGAAAGCTTAGATTTCAGAAATCTTAAAATTAATCTGAATTGTACAGGTAGAACTTAGACAAAAAATATGTAAATTACCATGACACACAACAAGTCATGTCTTTTACTGATAAATAAACTTTGAAATCATTAACAAGAGAAAAGACGTTTAGCTCAGCATTGGTATTTGTAGACAGAAAATAATGTAAAAGGTTGGGCTTAACTAAAGTGATGCTTGCACCTCCTCCACATTGCTATTATAAAAAGATCTGAACTTATTCACTGCTCATTGCATATGTTCATTCATAAATGCTTGTAAGAGTGAAACCAAGCAGCGAAATTCAGCTATATTTGGCACTAAAGTAACATTACGCAAGCAGTACACATAATACTGGATATATTGAATTCAGTGGTTTTGGAAATAAAAAACCAAAGCGTATGAAAACATTACTTCTTTGTACTACTTATACAAAGATCTTTTAATTACTCTGAAAGGCTGAGCTTCCATTCCTTCAGACTCTAATTAAAAGACAATATGCTGTAGTTCTACTGTTCTTTCTTCTTTTGACAAGTCATCATGGTGGATCAGCGTATGCTTACATTGCTTTACTAACAATAACCCACATATTCCTCCTATTCCCAAATCTTTGCTACTTATATGAATAGCAAAATCCTGTTGAAGAAGTATTTGCTGAAGAATACATAACTGGAGAGGATTATGATAAAAAAACTGAGGCAACTGAATATGGAAGCAGAGGAGTAGACCTCAGTGAATCTGATCTGCTGGTAGATGGAGATTTAGGAGAATATGATTTTTATGAATATAAAGAATATGAAGAGAAACCAACTGATTCCACTAATGAGGAGTTTGGTCCAGGTGTTCCTGCAGAGACCGATATCACAGAAACAAGCGTAAGTTGACTGGAGGCATAATGCAGATTAATCTAATTTAGCAATTCTTTTATAATTACACAGTCTCAGAACTGCACAGACCCTGATCCAGAGCTCCTTGTACATATTAGATATATTCTCATTTCCAATAGCCTTTGGATCAAGGCCAACCTCTTAGTAATCTTGAACTTTTTATTTTTATTGTGTAAGATTTTTGTCTTATTTGCTGAAGGGAGTAAGGGAGGGTGGAAGATGGGAGGAAAAGGAAAGAGGAGATGGAATTTAAAAAATAAATTATTAAATGAACAGTTTTAAAAACCTTTCTAAACTAGAGCTAAAGCTGGAAAGAACATAAGTTCTAATGCAGGTAAAAGTGCTGTAATTGATATTTTTATATGATTATCATAAGAAATTGAAATGCATATACTTGTCTAGAATCCTATGGCTTTTGCAGCTTTCCAAGAAGAAAATTCATGAGTGGGAAGGTTAAGGCCTGAACTCTTTCATGAAAATAAGCTTAGTCAGTGGTGACAGGTTTATGGTCTTGCAGAATTGATTTAAAAGCTCAGTGTATATAAAGATAGATAGGATGACATGGTGGATCCTGTGAATCATGCTTTTCATTCTCAGTTTATTAGCTCTCTTTCCCTCTGACTTAATCACAGACTAAACAGCAAGGCTTTAACTTTCCTTTAGTTGTGCCAAGATCATTGTTTATCAGTTTACCAGCTGGAGATGCTGCAAAGAAAACTAATATGGCTAAGAAGGAAAAAAAAATCCCATTTGGACTTTTTAATTACGAAGACCCTCAATATAGTAGAACAAGAGAATTTTGTTTTCACTATTTGCTCAGTCTTACCTTTATTTTCCCCTCACACAGTCAAAACTTCAGTTTACAAAGGATGCAAGAAATAACAGCAAATGCTGTGAGGTTGCTTTTCTCTGCCAACCTTGAAACCCATCCATCTGTATTTCATTTACAGCTCCTTTCTATACCCTGTTGGGGTCATTGTATTTTTTAATGATCCTTATCTATGCAATGTGATACAAGTGTACTCTTTTCCTTCTAGCCCAGATGGGGACACTGTGGCAGAATGACACAGAAAAGGTCAGATTATCTGTGAAGCAAAGAGCCCATGAGGCACCATTTGTGCCTGCATTAAGCAAATGACTGTGTAGACTCTATCCCCTGGTGTAAATTTCAATTTAAAATGCCTTGATAAAAAGCTGAAGGAGTCAGGAATCTTGAATTAGAACACAGGCTCTGGTCTGTGCAAGCTTTGTTACAGTTGTCATCTGCTGAACTAGACATATGTCATTTTCCTTTGGTATATTGATATATTTAGAATAACTGAAGTTCTAACTATGATTAAAAAAGGCAAGATGGAAAGTACTCAGTAAATGGGAACTTTCAAAAAGGGGAAATATTTCCAAAGATGGAGACCCTGATGTCAACTTTTTACAAGTAATTTATGTTAATTTAATAAAACATAATTGCCTTTACATCTTGTTACTTGATTTTTATGAACTACCGATGGGTTTATGAACATCATTACCAGTGAGATCTGTGCCTTTATAAGTCAGTGCAAAATGCACAGTCTGTGAATCTCTGTTTTTCCGTTTCAAAATATT
Organism: Motacilla alba alba; assembly: GCF_015832195.1. Lineage (NCBI taxonomy): Eukaryota > Metazoa > Chordata > Aves > Passeriformes > Motacillidae > Motacilla > Motacilla alba. Next base: position 19,456,026 of record NC_052023.1, on the reverse strand, counting down.
TCATATTGAAATACTGTAACATTATGCTTACTATTTTTACTAATCCCCAGCTATTTTTTAGAGTATTGATGAATCACTCTACTAAAATTTAGAAAAAGCACATTTTAAATTTTAAGCTGGTCAGAACTTAATTTCTAGTGGATATGTTAGCAATCAAGAGAGATACTTCTGAAGAAAAATACATTATCTCATGGTTTAAAAAAAAAATCAGTTCCTTTTTCTTTGTTTGAAACTTGAATCTGTTTCTTCCATGAGTATGTGTTGTTGACATATTGTTTTCGGTACTTCTGGTACCTTAATCCTGAACCCAAACTTTCCACAGAGCTGGTCCTCAAAGAATTTGGCAGTTGATGCTAATTCAGGTAGTGTCGAGGCATCATCAGTTATCCGTGAAATATTCTTTAGTGTCCACAGTGCCAAAGTTCTAATGTAAAGCATGGGATAAACACATCTCCTTCAAAAACGACAAATTGACAATATCCAATAATGGTGAAAGCACACACACGGCTTTCACATTTTCCATTTCTCATGCATTAAGTATTTTTGATTTATGTGGTTTGTACCTGGGATGTATTTTTTATAGTACAGACCAATTCCAGCTTTAGCTTTCAGTTACAGGTTGCTGCAATTCTTTATTGTACCAGGTCCTTAGACCTTCTACTTACTTTTGTTTTTGGGGTTGTTTTTACTGGCCAGGTGACAGGACATGGGGCTTATGGAGAAAAAGGCCAAAAGGGAGAACCAGCTGTGATTGAACCTGTAAGTACAGATGTCAGGGAGTTTTTCAGTAGCACTGTATAAAAATATTCACTGTTATTGCATCGTTATGAAATGTTGTTGTTCATGATAGGATGACAGCATCCATTGTCCATGATCTCTGAAACAGTCCCTGTAATGTGGGTGATATGAAGTGATTACTGACAGTGGCCTGTTCCAGCTACTGCTGGAAGGACTAGCCACATGTTCCTTAAAAAAAAAGAGAATCTTGTACAGAGGAAAGTAGATCATTGATCTGATCTTCAGGCCATCTGGTAACTACATCTTGGACAGATTTTCCCAGAAAACTTTCAACTTAGACACAGGTAACACCGTCACTACAGGTTTCAGCAAGGCAAGGAAACCTTCCTTCCTTTTAATGCCATGCAACGGTTCAGATTCTCATGCTAGGAACTGTAGAGAGAAGATTTCTGGAAAAGTTTATCAAAACACTAAGAAACGTTAACTTTAGTAGTTCAGCTAGAAAGATTTTTTTATGTTTTTCTACAAAATAATTAATGTAATATTGTGTTCCCTCCACTCCTAGGGTATGCTCATTGAAGGACCACCGGGACCAAGAGGACCTGCTGTAAGTAGATTAATCACAATTTCCTTTATTGCACTTGATTTATCCAGTGTGCTTTTCTATTCACAAGTTAACACAATATTTGTCTTATTATAGTTCCCAAATGTGTATTAGATTTAGGACTTTCAGAAGGGAATAGAATAGTGTCATCTCTAGCATTTTCAGTGACAGCAAGCTACAAGCTGTTGGCATGTGAAAAATCTAAGTTTTGAATGTTGACTATAAATCTTTGTAAGAAAAAAATAATATGCTGCCTTATAAATTATTTTATCCAAATACATGTTCATCATAACTTTTGAGAGAAAAAAATAGTTCAAAAGTCTTCAAGCATTCAGCATAATTATGTCATTCATTTTCTATAGGGTCTTACAGGTCCCCCAGGTTTACAAGGTCCTGTTGGTCCTCCAGGTGACCCTGGTGAAAGGGTAAGTCAAAAAACAGATTATCCCATGCATTCATTGGATATCTTGCACTACTTGCTACACAAGGGTGAGTTAGATTCTGGTCGGAAATAGATCCACACAGGTTAGAAACTTCAGAGGAACTGAGGCTGATTCATTCAGCTAAGCAAATCAAGTGAGAATCTGGACAAACATTTTCTTAGTGGTAGAAATACATGCTGTAAATACAAGAAGATGTTTAAGTTCTGGTTCGTTAGTATTTTTCTGGTTTGATGTGTTTAGAAATATACTAAAGTAATAGATACAAACATTTCATATGAATTTGAATGACTTTTTAAAAAATCTCTATGTCTTCAGCTATAATGTGAACAAATATGGAGAAAAACAAGCTTTTCAGAATCAAAACACATGGGAATATTGAAAGTGATGGATAATATTTAGATGATCTTGGAAGAATTTATTTGCCATATTAAATAATATGTGACTTGAGAAACCTATCCAGTCATGAAACTAGTTAAAATTTAAGCTATTATTTTAATCTTCATTTTCTTGTAAGCCTTTTCTTACTGCCACCACCAACACGATTTTAAAACAGCCTAAACATATTTATTTGAGGAAAATATGGTACTAAAAGACTTGCCTCTGTTTTATGAGAGATAGCTTACTTGTGAATCCAGCATGTTCATGCTGTATTCATATATGAAAGATGTTAAGAAGATGCCATCACTTCACTGTATGAGATATTAAAATCCCAACAATGCTTTATCTTGCTAGTAAGTCAGCATCCGCACTTCTTTCATATTTCTGTCCTGTAGATTAATGGAATATTCTAGAATTTGAACTTGTAAAATGGGAATTTTAACACCTAGTAAAGGAATAACAACCGCCAGTACTTAGTTTTTTAACTGGCTGCTCACTGAATTCATCATGAGGAAATTCTTGACTAAGCACGTCATGTGCCTGTCACAGACCAGACACGACACAAATATATAATTGCAGCAATTAGGCTGGGAGGAGAATGGATTGAGAGCAGCCCTGCAGAGAAGGACTTGGGGGTGTTGGTGGACAAGAAGCTTGACATGACCCAGTAACATACACTTGCAGCCAACCGTATCCTGGCTGCATGAAAGCAGCGTGAGCAGCAAGTCAAGTGAGGTGGTTCTGCTCCTCTGCCACTCTTGTGTGCCTCTTCTATGAAGACAGGCTGAGCTGTGGGGGAAGGCTGCAAGAGAGACGCAGAGAGACTTTTACAAGGGCCCATAGTGATAAGACAAAGGGGAAGGCTTTAAATGGAAAGAGAGCAGGTTTTGATTAAATATTGGGAAGAAATTTCTTGTGCTGACAGTGCTGAGGCCCTGTAACAGGTTGCCCAGATGACCGCACCATCCCTGGAAGTGTTCAAGGCAGGGTTGGATGGGGCTTTGAGCTACCTGGTCTAGTGAAAGGTGTCCCAAGGGAGGTTGAAACTAGATCTTTAAGGTCTTTTTCAGGCCATTCTGTGAGTATAAATTTATGTAAGTGACTCAAAAGGTTTCTCTTACATTACTATATTTTTTTTCTCACATTTTTTCTCTCATGTCTTTTTTCTTTTAGGGTCCACCTGGTCGCCCTGGTCTTCCTGGTGCTGATGGTTTAGCAGGTCCCCCAGGTACCATGTTAATGTTGCCGGTAAGTTGTGGTTAAAGGGTAAGTAGCCTACAAAAACTGGAAGTGTCTTTCAAGAAATGTATAGGTATTTTATTTTTTCATCTAATTTTGTCTGTGGAATGAGAGAATGATACAGAATTTCTTTTATGGCGTAAGCATTTAAAATCAATATATATGGTGCCTTTTTTTCCTCACAAAAAACATATGCTTTAGCTCCTGCATGGCTGACAGTTTGGAACCTACACGAGTGAATTACAGACACTGAAAACCACCTTATATTTTTAGCAGTAACTATATTTTGCTACTATAGTTCCAAAACAACGAGTCTGCTGTTGTACAGAGGGCCTGTACTCCCAACAGGCGTGTGTTCTTTCAAGTCTCATTGACATGTAGATTTTTAAGTATTCCATGCTTCAAATCAGACTTCAGTGTCCTCTTTGAAGAGTCAGTGCATCCTTTGAATAGAAATATATGCACATAGCCAACTCTACTCCCACTGGAGTCAAAGCAAAACACCATCTGTTTTAGCAGGTGGAGGAACAAGCCCAAAGCTGTTAAAGTATCTTGCAGCGCTGGGGTACGAAAATCACTGTGGGCTTGGAATTAATTATTCCTAAATGCGTCTATGGGTGAAAAAGATCTGTGTCAACTCTGGGTGTGGGCAAACTGGACAAACTGTTGTGGGCAATGCAAGATTCATGGCCCTGATATGCAGTGTATGCCATAGCTTTGGAAAGCTGAACTTCTTGCTGCAGCCTAGCAATTCTGCAACATTGCAAAGATTCCACCAGCAGTTTCATTAGCAATAACAGTGCAGGAGCAAAGGAATGAGCACTTAAATTTTTATTCTGAAATTTATTTTGAAATTTTCAGAAATTACACAAAACTGTTTTGTTTTAGATACCATACATTTTTCACATTTGCATCTGTCTTAAATTAAATTACATTTTTAATGTGAGTAGCTACTAATGTATAGAGAATTAATTAATTTTGGTACATATTTTTAATTGACATTTTGCAGGCAAGTAGAAGTCTATTTTGGCCTCTTTTTTAATAAACAAGAAAACAAAAAAATGGAAACCAAAATCCTATTAAATCAGGAAATATATGCTCATAAGGGATTAAATTTAGACTTCAGTTATTATCACCAATGACTACATACTCATGTTGGATGCAGTGCCCTCCATGCAGCCATCTTCTGAAATTAGTAGAATGAACTGAAGACTGTGACCTTGTGACTTTGAAACAGTTTTCGCTGTTGCAGCAAGTAACAAGTATGATTTAGATTTGATGAAGTCTAAATCCTTTTCTTGTTTTGGTACTTGCAGTTCCGCTTTGGTGGAGATGGTGAGAAGGGCCCAACAATCTCAGCTCAGGAAGCTCAAGCACAAGCTATTCTTCAGCAAGCTAGGGTGAGCACAAGGAGCCAAAACCTAATTTGTTTTATATACTGCAGGATGTGAAGTCAAAGATGGGGGGTATTTCCTAAAACATTCTAAAACTCTGTTAGTATAGAATATGTATGCTGGCTGGCAGCTTTTTCTTGACACCTGGTGTTCTGTTTGTTTGTCTTCTCAGATTGCTATGAGAGGTCCACCTGGTCCTATGGGACTCACTGGAAGACCAGGTCCTGTGGTAAGTAGACAAAACAGGGTCATAGGTTTAAGAACATGGTGATGTAGCCCATGGATCTCATTCTGGCCCTGCCTACCCCTCTCTATTTGTACTTGTTTTGTACTTATTTGAAATTAATATTATATAATTAAAGCTGTAGTTTGTATTCTTATTCAAGGTCTGCAATGCAACCTAAATACTAAATGAGTTTTTATTGTAGGTTTTGTGGTGTTCAGACAGAGCACACTGCTGGGCTTCCAAAACTAGTGAATAGTTTTACGTAAATATCCCTCTACATTCAATCATCTCTGTAATGCTATTAGTACAATTTGTTGCAGTAAATATGAAACTCTGCAGAAAGAGAGACTAAAGCAAGAGTTGCAGAATCACCTTTACTCAATATTTAATCTAAATCTGAAAAGTTTTGTAAGAGGCATTCCTATAAACAATTAAGAGCCACAGGTTTCTAAAAGAATTGCACTGTTTTATTTCAGTCCTGAATTTGATTCAACTGCTAACACCAAATGATCTGGAAATGGCCCTGATTTTAAAATATTTTAGTATTTGTACGGAGTGTGTACACTTGTATTTTTAAGCAGATCTGTACAAGGATAATTCTTTTCTACAGTAATTCATCTAAAATAAATAGTAGCTAACAAGCAGAGAATCTGGCTCACAGACTCCTGATTCATCACAATTAGGTATGCAATACTTAAAAAGAGTCAAATATATTTGGTCTTTATAAAAAGCTCATACACTATTTCCAGTAATGTATTTAGTTCAAGAGACGTGCAGGATGACATTCAGTCTGTACAGACAAAACTCTGGAACTGCTGTAAGCAAGGAGGACTTTGCAAAGACTGGTATGATACTGTCAGTGGGTTGGATACCTTTAGCAGAGGTATAACCTGCCTTCATACTCATGCTTTTGTGTTTTAAAAGCCTTCATGAGTTCCTGTATACAAAGTTCATCAAATTAATAATATTAATCGTTGTTTTGCTTCTAAGCCACCAGGAGGCTCTAGAAATCCAACTCTTTGATCTAGAAACATTTTTTTCCTACGGCTTCCAAAGCAAGTTTCTCAGTCTGTAAATTGGTTTTCTACCCAGTTTCTTTTAAGAATGAAAAAGCTGGAGCTCTTAGTCTTTATATGCATTTTATTTTTTTTAATTAATCAGTAGCCAATAAGATACATTAGTAACATATTAGTTACTAAAAATCTTAAACATAGCAATGCCAAGGCTCCAGTCTAGCATTAGCTGAGTCTGGTGTTCACATGCTCAGTTAACATAGCATAAAAGTCAATGTCTGCCTACAGAGAGTAAATGTAATCAATTATATTAAAAGCAGAGCTTAAATCAGAGAAACCCCAAGAGAGAATCACCATGTACCAAAACCAATCTTCTCTTCACTGCCAATACCAGTTTGGGATCTGATTTCCAGTTTGCTTTGGACTTTAATTAGTACCTGCAAGATCAGTGGGGATCTTTCCACTCTCAGATGTGAGACTCAGCACTAAGCCAAGCCATTAGATTACTTCTTTCTTCTAAAGTTAACATGGAAGAATTACCAGTTTTCAAAGGTCTGCAACATTTATTTCATATTAAATGCATACTTTGGGTCACAACCTGTTTCAATGATCAAAAATGCAACTATTCTTTTGTGCATACTAACAAACTCCTGTATCTTCTTTCCTTGAGACTGTATTCTGTGTGTGCATGCCAGGATTTTTGGGTTTATTTTGTATGTTTTTGTGAGACGTCTAACTTACTTTAACTAGTTCTGCCCCTGATTTCATGTACAGTTTGAATGATTATCTGGTCTTGGCCTGTTTATGATTAAAATTTACTCTTAAAATCTATATCTTCATTTCATAATAATAAAGAGATGTAGTTATATAGATTCTCCAGCTCTTCAGGGCTAGGGGCACAAAGAATTTGATTAAAACATCACTGAAGTTCATTACAAGATTAGACAGGGTATTTTTCATTGACTACAGTGATCTTTGGATCAAATTCTGAGACTGTTTTTTTTCTGTACAACACAGAGATAAAGGTAAAAAGAGGTGGCTTTCAGCTCTGTCTTATTCCCTACAATGGATGCACTTCTGATTGCACTACTTATGTTCTTACTCTGCTCATACTTAGCTCTCAAATACTAATATAGAACAAAGGGTTACATTTTGCATTCAAATCCATGGGAGTTTTCTTTGGTAAGAGAAATACTTCTGCCCAGTATTTAGACAATGATAAATCAAGGCAGAAAATCTGTAGATACAAATGGTGAATTCACATCTCCTGATGAATAGTGGATTATTTGTTATTTCTCCCTGTAATTCATGTATGGAAATAGAAAGTAGCTTATTAATTTAAAGAGGCTTTTGTATACTTAAACAATATATATTGGTTTTTTTTCATCAAGGGTGGACCGGGAGCAGCAGGTGCTAAAGGTGAAAGTGGTGAACCAGGACCCCAGGTACAAAAATATTCCCTGTTATGTTTGAGCATGTTTTATCTTTAAGAAAATTATTCATATCAATTAGAAGAAATCAATCAATGATATGCTTCCTGCATGCAATTGAAGAAAAGTATCCTTTGTGGTACTATCTTATAATTTCAATAGCTTGATCAAGATTTAAATTGTAGTTAAAATCAATAGCTTGATTGTTCATTCTGAAATATGAAAGTAACAATCTTTGTATAACAAAGAGCAATTATCACATGTAGAGTGTCATCAGTTGAAATCTGTTTTAATTTGGTCACTTCAGGCTCTTTTCTCTGTTCAATAATGATATGTTAGTCTGCAACTGGATGACCTTGGTCTCTGAACTTATCAGATCGCATAAGGTGAGGGAGGTTGAATTTGGTTGGTAATTAAACAGGATATTTTCACTATAGATGTGATATAGCAAGAATAAATCTTTACGAATCACTGCATGTTTTGCTTCTCAGCCTACTAATATATAAACTTCTCCACAGTGATGTCAAAGAGCACTGAAGTACATGGAATTCTTTCAGTTTAAACCTAAAATCAATAAGGAGATTGTGAAAGAAATAATGAAATAAGTATCCCAAACAACAATTTTGCCAGATCTCGAGTAGTATCATGGATTTGATGCATTACTAAGAGCCTGTCTTAAAACTGCATATGGAAACTTGGAGAAGAAACATAAAATAACAAAAAAAGAAAATAAAAAAGCATTCTGAACAGTTGTACAGCCTTTCAGTTTGCTTACTTATATTTTTAATGTTTTTTTGTTTTCCTACACCATATTTGTGGATCGCTTGTCCTTACCATTGCTTTTTTTCACCTGATAATGCATTTGGATGGGGGGTGAGAAAATTTCCACAGTTACACCCATACAGTCGTCAGTGAAAGTTACATGTGTTTGGAAAGTGAAATGCTTTTTCAGTCTGAGGTAATTTGGCCCCTCTCTAGTTAAATCCATGTTGTGTAAAGCTAAGACAGCATGTGAGCTCTTTATTAGCACAACTCATGGTTGTGTATATATCTGAATTAAGCACTCTCTAGTTTTCACTAAATAATTATAATGTAATTATAATTAAAATAAAATAATTTTGTCAAGAGAGGAATGAGGTTTTTTCAAACTACAGGACTGAGATCTTCAAAGCCATGAAAAGACTAAGAAACTTACATGGTAACTTATGTCATGTGTAGTGCCATCTCATGAAAATTGGTGTTAAAATTCATAGTGCTAAGACTAGTTTGGATGCCCATATACTTTTAAAACTAATGGGAATCTGGGAACCAGAATCCATCTCCTAGGGGAAAAAATGCAGCTTTGTGTAGAAAAAATCTTGCCTTGTTCTTGAAGTGAGGTTTTTTTACTAGCTTTTTGCTGACATTAATGGAATGCTAAATATTACCTTCTTTAAACCCAGGGTCCTCGTGGTGTCCAAGGTGCCCCTGGTCCAAGTGGAAAAGCTGGCAAAAGGGTAGGTAGCGCATAGATCAGCTCTCCTCTGGGTAAATAGTTTTTGTTTAAATGTATTTAAATATTAATTTATTCCATTGCCTTTTCAAATGTTTGCCCCTTTGGGTTTTTCAGGGACGTCCTGGAGCTGATGGTGCCAGAGGAATGCCAGGAGAACCTGGTGCAAAGGTAAATAATAATGACACCTGAGGCTTTAGTTCAGTCTTGGAACGGGCTAGACATAATTATATAGGTACCACAGTTTCATCCAGGCCAACCCAAAATTCTCCTCTCAAGTGAAAATACTGAGGTTTCAGATAGCTGGGTCAGATGCAAGAGCTGAAAATGAATCATCCATTTAAAATATGGTAATTAATGGTAATTCCTAGTAGTCTGACTTTGAAGAAACTTGATTCTTGGGGCATGATTTCTCTCTCTCTGAGTTAGTTTCTAGTTACAGAGTATCAGTAATAGTAAAGTCAGTTTTGCAATTGCAAAGTGCAGCTAAAATCAAGCGTATCCTTTCAATGTGAAAATTCTTTTTATAAATAGCATAACTACAGTACAGTGTAAAAGCTGTGGCATCTTCTCTTGCTACAATTTGTAGGAGCAAATTTTGTGAGTTTGAGCTATATACTCTGCCCCGTGTGTTTAATTCAGTAACAAAAGTGTACATACAACCCAAGGGTAGAAACTAACTTTTAGGGGGAAGGCACTATTTACTCAGACAATTTAACAATCATTTACTAAAGCTGAGATTTCTTTCCAAGGGTGACAGAGGATTTGATGGTCTTCCTGGCCTCCCTGGTGACAAAGGTAACCGGGTAAGAACAAAAATATGTACATTTATAAAACACCAAACTAATAGAATCCCAGAAATAGTTCATTATTCATTAAGAACAGGACTGAGGGAAAAGTTAAAACAGAATGTCAGCTTTTCACTCTACAAATAATAGCTGTAGTATCAGGCAATGTATTCCTCATGAAACTTTTGAGTAGTATCAATCAATAGACAAAAAATGTATAAATTTCTAGTTTAAATATATTTGCAGAATTTAGATCACATCTTCAGCTAGGTTTTGCTCTATTTTTTTCTTAGTTCAGGAATTTGCCTGTTGGACTTCAAGTCATTGCTGTAAAGAGTAATAGGTAAAGGAAATTAGCATGAAGTTTCTGTATCAGGAGCATGCCAAATTTTAAGTTGCTTAGAAGCTTGCTCAAAAAAATGGATATGAATATTTCAATTGCAAACTGAATTATTTAGTGAGGTTTATTCCAACAATTGTAGCTTAGCAATGGTCACAGTCAGATAAATTAGGAAGATTTTTTTGTAGTATTTAAAACAACTAAAGTACTTGCTGCTTTTGGAACAAGTCTATGAAACAAATCTATGGAATGAGACTTCATCTTTACCTACAAAGGGGAGATATAATCACAGCCAGGGATTTCTGCTTCAGATTATACTCCTAATGTAGGTGCTAGCACTCTGCTGAGTGTCCCTCCTTTACTGTTGTCCTGGTAAGCTCAATGCACCATGAAAGAGAGAGTGAATGGGAATGTCAGCAAAGTGTTTCCAAATGTGCTAAAGCTCAGTGACCAAGGAATTATTACCTCACCCTCACCCTTCAGTGGGTAAGCACAGTTGTACTTCCTAGAAAAGCTCAGCAGTGTTGGCTACCAGACCCTAATGTAGTTCTTTTTAATAGCATCTAACTCTTTTGAGTTCTGTTTGCAATTGATAAAGAACATCTGCTGTCATGAAGAAATTTTACTCCTCTTTCATCATCCCTGTTTAGGTAAAGAGTCCCACAATGGAAGCCCAGCATGCTCAGCAGGCCAACAGCAGAGGGGGCTCGGCATTAAGCACTTGCCATTTGCACTTGGAGGGCTGAACAGATATTTGACCTGTGACTGTGTGTCCTTGGCTTGCAATAATAAACGCAGCAAGACAAGTAAAATACTTCTGTTGAAGTTATATTTCAGCTGTAAGAGAATCAACATTCAAAAACTTAACTTTAGAGTGAAGTTTCAGGACTGATTTTAGAATTAGTTATTTTGGACATATGAGTTGCAACCTGAATGTCTCACTTAGGTTATGTCTCTGTCAAGCACAAGTTTTCAGACAGCAGTTACTGAATGAGATTCTTGGATTTCCAGTGTAGAGCACATTACATCACATGAAGTCATATTTCTTTTAACCTCATTATCTGTGACTTTGAACTTTTCTTATTTAGATTTACTAGATACACAGCTCTTCTTCAGTATAAAAGCAAGACACTTTGTAATTTTAAAATAGGCCCAAGGAAAAAGAAATTTAGGCTTTAAGAGAACGCTTGAAGGAAAGAAAAAGAGCTGAAAAACTGAATGCTGATAATGATAGGAAGTTTTGGTTTTACTGAATGACAATACCAGGACACTGAATGCACACTCCTAATCTATATCTAAGTACCACATGACTGCGAGAAGAGAAAGGTAGCCCTTAAGGGGATGAACTATTTCAGTATTTGAAAGCCTAAGTCAGTCTTCACCTGGATATTAATTGGAAGCCAGAGGAAAGATGACGCCTGTCATATGTCATCTTACAGAAGTGTCATCTAACATGTAGAAAAACACATTCTCTACCTGCAGATAGCACAGAGTAGTTGCAGAACCTAGCAAAATACATGAGTTGGTGTATGAATTCATCTTGAAGGTGTTAGAGAGCTGTTCATCAAATTTCACTTTCTCTTCCATGCTGGGGGAGGACAGAAAGGCAGTAGAATAAAGTCCTAATATCCCTAGTATTGGGGGATGTGCTCTGGGTATATGAGGGTTACCTAAAATTCCCTAGGAGAGTTTGGAAGTGTAAAGAACAGAGCCACTGAACAGTGATTCCATATATCCCTACCAGAATCCCCAGCAGTGGTCAGGCTCCTTGGAGACACTGATAAAATTAAGGCAAACAGCATGAATACTTGGGTGTTGTCCAATGCCAGAAGGAAGTCACAGTCTCAAAGCCTGCTGCCCAGAAGGAGGTCAGTCAGTGGTGTTGAGCTCTGTAGCACACTAGTTCTCTTTAGGAACTGGGAAAGAAAAATAAATCCTAAAAGTATGGTCCAGAATCTACTGAGGTTCTGCATATATAGACTTAAAAAGCCCCAGCCTCTGAGGGGAAGTGTGGAAGTCTGGCTGCCTTCCAAAGCCTCAGACAAACCAGTCCCAAGGCTCTCAGTAGCTGGTGCCAGGGCGTGTGGTTCTGAAAGGTGGTTAGTAAATCTCTGTATATTCCTGGGCCCTGCAGCTGGTTTCTTAACTTCTGCCCCACGTATACATCTTATTTTACTGCTCTAATACATTGTGTAGGGGAGAGGGAAGGTGGTGATGAGACAAAGGAAAATGTGGATAACACTACCTTTTGTAGAAGTAGCTTGTGTATGTTCTGGGGCCAAAAATCACAGAACCAGAGAATCACAGAATATTCTGAATTGGAAGGGGCCCACAAGCATCACCAAGTCCAACTCTTGTTACAGAGTGAAATTGTACAAGTGCAAGTTATTCATTGCCTCAAAAATGCTCATCTGTTCTTATACTAAGGTATTAAAAGATTTTACTGAGTACTGTAACTTACAGATTTGTATCACCATGTCAAGACATGTTTTAACACATCAAAATTCAACGAACATATTTGTTTTCATTTCCCTTCCCATCCATTATTGTTTGCAGCAGCAGAAAGTTTCCAGCAGTTATTTTAATGACTTTCCTTATCCTACAGGGAGACCGTGGCCCACAGGGACCTCCTGGCTTACCCGGTGAAGATGGATCAAGAGTAAGTTGCTGTTCACACAGGAAAATCTAGAGTGAATCCTCATATAATGGAAATAAAGTCATGATAAATGTTGGAGTTTTTTCCTAAAACTTTTTTTAACTTGTTTCCTTTTGCACAATAACAGGGAGAAGATGGGGAAGTTGGACCAAGAGGTCTCCCAGGTGAAGCTGTAAGCAATTCTTTCTTATTCTTCTGCTTCTGTTACAAACAAAAGTCACATTCAGATATTTTTCCAATCTATTGAACTATTCTGAATTGCAGGTATAAAAATTATTTCATGTGTTTGCATATAGAGAATAGTGTTTCTGGCTGAAAAGCAAACAAATGGAATGTTTTGTTTAGGGTTGAAACGCCACTTACATGATTAGAATTAAGTCAAGGATGTATCCAGCTAAGTATATTCAACTTCCAGAATCACAAATGCTAATTATTATCCAATCGTGTAAAATCAGTAACTGCCGTCCTTGATACATCAGAATACAGCCAAGCCCCTATTGCTTCTAAAGTATTACCTAAATTTCTACTTATTAGAAAGGAAGGCCTGGGTTCTCCTCTTATTTCACACTGCTGTGCTTCATTGTGTATTTTACACTTGTTTCACATACAGAATTTCCACTCCTGTCAGTTGGAATTCTGCAGGTGCTGTCACTGCAGAAGAGAGTTCTGCATTGCAGGGAAGAAATCAAGCCTCAAAAGGGAAATTTTGCCCTAAATGTCTGATCTACAGCTGCCTACTCACAAAGTACAAGCACCTTGCTACAGTCAGTGGCAATGATTTGTGTCTATGTCATACACAAGCAGACTGGAGACTCAGTTCTGCCTACTTTAGCAGCAGAACATGAATGATGGCACAATAATCAAAATTAGTACACATTGACTTTGTATAGAATGAAAAGATTATGTTATAGACCAAAATCTTGTTCACCCTTTTGGTGAGAATAGCCATTGGTCTTTTGTGAAAGTTTTTAGGGATAAGAGCAAAAAATCTATTTTTTGTTTCCAGAATACCATGTATTTATTGTAATAAAATTACTAGCAATTTTAATTACTTATTGGATCCTTAGCTAAAAACATCATTTTGTACTTAGAATAGTAGTATAGAGTATGACTCACCACCATGTTTTCAAAATAAAGGAATAGAAATATGTATGTTACTGTTCAGGTCAGACCTTCAGGCCAAGACACAGCTAAAATTTTAGTGGAAGATGCTGTACCAATGTTCTGCACCAGGAAATATAAATATCAATCTCCCACCTTTCTCTGAATTGACCATACAGAGGTTAAATCAAAGATTGTCCTTCCACTGACATACTGTTCAGAAATACAGTACCCTTGAGGAAAATCTGTTATTAGTGAATTTTTCCTATTCTTCTTTTCTTTCTATCTGAACACCCATGCTGCCTTCCCTTCATCCTTCCTATTCCTTACTCCATTCCTCAGCCAGTCCTGCTCACAGGTATTTCTGTTCAGAAAAAATCATGCAGGTGTCAATAAGAGTTTCTTGTCTTTCAGGGTCCACGGGGATTACTGGGCCCAAGAGGAACACCTGGGCCCCCTGGACAACCTGTACGTATGAGCTGTCAAGTATTTCCAGTTTCCAGAAGGAGAAAAGGAAGTCCATTGAAAATTGCTCTTGTTATATTGTTTGTTGTAGGGCATTGCAGGTATTGATGGACCTTCAGGCCCAAAGGGAAACATGGTGAGTAAGTCAAAACTGGGAATTAGAAAGATTCTAAGAATGCTTTCCACATTCTCTCATCCCTACAACTATGCCCTTCCATTTAATTAAACTTTTATGTCAACTATTTGGATTCATTATGATTTTATATGGAAAATGCAAGGCTGCTGTTACTTAGTTTTCAGCCAAAAGCCCTGACCATGCTTTCTCTCAGACTCCTTTAGCACCACGGACTCCAGTGCTCAGGCTCAGGTCCTATGTGTGGGCTGTTATTCTCTGTTAAAGAAAAGGTCATGATATTCATTAGCATGAAAAAATTTCATACTGGAGAGAAAGTTGCTAGTAGACTTTAAAGAGGGAGGAACAAAGATGAGTTTGTACTCCCTTTAGTCCTGACAATGAAGATCTGTAGTGCAGAAATGCAAACCTAATGACCTACTATTTTTTTACATGGTAGGGTCCTCAAGGGGAACCAGGACCTCCTGGTCAGCAAGGAATTCCAGGCCCTCAAGTAAGTGTAAAAGAACTCTCAAGAAATACGATGTAATGTGCAGCAAATGTTTACTAAATGGAAATTACTAAAAGGTTAGCTTTTCATGTGCAAAACCGATAAAGCTTCAAGGATTTTATAAATAATGCTGCAAATGTGCCGAGGGCAGTGGAAGCAGAGTTTTCAAGTAAGTTTTCAGAGGGATTTTTCATTCAGGAGAAAAATGACTCATTCAGTGCTCCTGGAATGCAGCAGGAATGGCCACACCTGGAGGAGGGTTCTGAATAGGATCTTGTTACAGACCTACTGCCAGAATAGTGGCTTGTGCAAAAGACTCGCACAAAACTCCTGACCTAACTTGTAAGGGGGGAAAAAAAGCCACTTATATTTGCCCGTGTGTTGAAACAGATTAATGAGGGACCTTTAGTAGGGTGAATGTATGTACATTGTTCTCCCTGGTTTCTCACACTGGTTTCTTTCTAACAGGGGCTTCCTGGTCCTCAAGGTCCTATTGGGCCTCCTGGTGAAAAAGTAAGTTACAGCATTATTTTGTTACTTCACAGTCAGTTCTGTGCCACAACCTTGTTTATCAGCTTTGCTATCTTTTATGGAATTGTAAGCTAAATTGAAATATTAGATCTTCCTGAAATCATCAATAAATGAATAACCAATGAATACCCAATTTATACCCTTTTTCACAAGTCTAACTTTCTCCCTTTATTTTGGACTAATTTTGTGTTATTACCTTCTGAATCCCATGTACAATATTAAACAATTTGTACTTGTATGTTACTTAATTTCACAGCAACCTGCAAAAATTATTTTTCTTAATCTCTTTTTTATGACAAAGTTTTACCTATTCTGGTTTTTTTTTTCAAGGATTTTATTATGACATAAGTCTGCAGTGTAATTGGAATACTGTAGTGTCCCTAGGTGGCTTTTTCATCATCTGTTTGCACATGTTCTTGTGGCTTGAAACCTGTCTTCTATTCATTTAAAACATGTCACTACTGAATTTTATGCTAATTTTGTTATTCTCCCCTTTTTGCTGAATTCCTTCTCAATTCATTCTTTGATTTTTCTCTTCTTCACTCTTTACTCTATTCTTTTGGAGAAATTAAAACTTTTTACCTGTCAGTGTACTTAAGTATTATTCCAGCAAAATGGACAATCCCATGATATCTGCATTTCCTAGGCTTTCACAAAGGCATACCAGGCTTTTCAGCTATGAGCACTGGAGTTCTGTACCCTGCACTCTTTGCCTCTTGAACTTGTTGATAACTTTCATTGGTGAATCCTTTTATTCCTAAAATTCTAAATAGTACTTAATTTTGTACACTGAAGGACGCTTCCCTACCTTGTGTTACATGTGTGCATGTTCATAGGGTAATTCCTGAAGCCTGTTCTCAGGCAAACATCTCAATGAAAATCATAGATCATTTTTGAGGCTAAAGATTGTAAGAACTGGCCTTACTTACATATGGTAATAAAGTGTCATTCTGGCTTTAGTTTTGGTTTTGTCATATCGCTGATATCCATATCAAGGGACTTAGGTATGACTGCATTTCATGACCTTAGCTCTTAGGGTCACGTGTTTGCTATTGTTTTTAAGATGTGTGTCTGTTACCGCATTTAGGGACCGCAAGGCAAGCCTGGCCTTCCTGGCCTTCCTGGTTCTGATGGGCCTCCTGTAAGTAAAGAAATATTTAATCCTTTGAATGTTTAACTACTTTCACTAAGTGACAAATACTTCTGGATACCTGTGTTACAGAAACAAAGTGGAGGGGAAAAGCAAGGGTAGTCCATTAAAATCCATCTAAAATCCCTATATCATTTGAGCGGTTAAAACTAAGATAATTGCATTTTTGAAGCAGCTGCTAAAAACATCTGTGGGCTTTTAAAATGTGGTCCCAGATGTTGAAATGCCTCTGCAACATCTTCAGGGATGCGTAAATAACCTACTGACACACAAAGGGCCAAATACTGTTCCACTGTACTCTACCATGCCAGTCCAGCAGCGCAAATCACCCTGTGAAAATGTTCACCACTTGTTCTCTGAGGAAACATGGAACAGACTACATCTTTCTCAGCTTCCTGGCTTAAGGTGCATATTATGTGTTTAAGGTGCTTCTTGCATTGTCTGGACTGGGACATACCTAAGCCAAACTTTGTGATTGCCAAGAAATTCAGCTTCACTGTGAGGCTGCAGTCACTCACGTGAACTGAGTGTAGCCACTTGAGCAGCATAGCTTAGGCATTCAGCTTAAATGGAATCATTTGCCATAAAGACATGCTCATACACTTGTGTTCTTGCAGCAAAAACATACTTTTTTTATACTATGAAGAGTCTTTAGACAATGCTCTTTCTTGACTATCCTCCCCCATGCAATTGTCCCTTACAATTTTTCTTTTAGGTGAAAGCTGCATTTCTTAAACCTGACTTTTTGCAAGGTTTAACAAGGTCACTGCAAATATATTGCAAATACAGAACTGTTCCCAGGACTCTCACAGTCTAGCCTTTTACCTGCCAAAATACCAATTTAGTAGAGAATGTTAAGTGTGCAATGATTGTCTAGCTGAATGTCTGAATCATTGTCTAAAATTTGAATGTTTCCCCTTATCCTTTCCTGTACTCTGGAACCAATGTTAATTTCCAAACACAAGCATGATTTGTCATCTGCATCTTGTTAAACCTTCAAAGCAGGGGGAAAATGTTGTAAGAGATAATCAGGCGTCAGCACAGGTCCATGCTTGACACAGACCTCTGCTGTGGTGGGTTGATCCCAGTCAGCAGCCAAATACCCACCTACTCACTTACCCACTCCTCCCACAGCAGGGGAGGGGATAGATTCGAATGAGCAAAAGCAAGAAAGCTCCCGGGCTGAGGTAACAACAGCTTAATAGGTGGAACAAAGCTATGCACACGAGGAAAGTAAAATAAGGGATTGATTCACTACTGCCAATCTGCAGGCAGATAGCCAGCCACTTGCTGGGAAGTTGGTTATGAATGTCCTCCTTCCTGCTCCTTTCCCTGAACTTTTATTACTGCGTATGACATCATCTGCTATGGAATGTTTCCCTGGTCAATTTGGAACAGTGTCCCAGCTGTGTCCCCTCACACCTCTGTGCCCTCCTGCAGCCGAGTCGCAATTATCTGTTAATCTTCAGTTTCATTAAATTGCCTTTAAATTTTACAATTTAAGTGCAAATTTTGTAAGAAAGGAAAACAGTGGATTGGCTAATGTTTTGAGTGCTGTATTAACATCAGTGATATAAAGCAAAGTCTAAAATGTAAATTTATTTTGTTTAAAAAGCAAGTCACAGTTTAGAACAATGACATACAATGTTGAAATTAAATCAGCCTTCTATTGAATCTTTTGATAAACTCTACAGTTCAAAAAATACTTTTAGGAATGCCTTCTCGCTACAAAATACATCATCCATTTTTCAAAATCAAAGGAGAGAGTCTCTTACATTAAAAGCCTCTTACTGCTGAAATATTAATTAAACAGAAGGACTGGTCAGCATATTCCTGCAAATATTCACATGAATGTAACTATTGTCCAGTTTTTCCTTTTTTATGTAAATTATATTGGTATTAAAACCAAAACTTTTTCTCAAAATTTTTGTCTGTTCTAATACAAAAGAAATGTGATTAATGACCTGAAATTCAAATGTTTAAATACCTGTGTTTATATAATAAAATGTCACTCCTTAAAAATTATTGTTTTTCAAATCAGATACATTTCTCTTAAAACAGGGTCACCCTGGCAAAGAGGGTCAGTCTGGAGATAAAGGCGCATTGGTGAGTTTTAAAACTTTTCCATTTATTTACATAGATTTCAAGAAAACCTTTTATGGTTTTTCATCTTTATGACACATTTGTCACATTTGTTGCTTACAAGAACTATTTAAGAGGACAACAGGCAACCCATGACACATTCAAAACATATTTTAACTGATAAACAATAAAAATATATTTAAAATATTTGAGATTGTAAATATTATAAAGATTATTCTTTTAAAGTAAATCTCATCTTGGAGTTTGCAGAGTGGCAATGAAAAGTTGCATATATTTCATACAAACAACTTGCAGATATTTTGAGTTTTCAATTCTGTTGTATGGAGTACTCACAAACATTCTTCAGAACTTGCTTTTTTTGAAGGTATAAAAACTACAGGCAGAGACCATGCATTTTTTAGGCCATCTTCAACTCAGTGTCAGTGTAAAGTATTTTTTTCAATCTTAAGAAGCCCTGAAAGGGTCTTGGAGCTTCAAAAAGTGTTCTGCTTACTCCGTATTGTCCCTTATTTATCCAGAATAGTGCCCTTTATAGCACCTGAATTCAGTTTCAGTTTTCAGGGACAATACTAAAAGGTTTTATCGTGGATGATAGGATGAGTGAATTAAAAGGACATTTCAGAAAGTACAGCCCCATTGACATCAACATATTATTTATGTCAGAAGTGTTGTTATTGTAAAAGACATGTAAATTTTATCCTGATATCTTAAGAAGATAAAGCTTACAGCATTTATGTTTTGCAAGTCCAGGCATGTTGCCATCTGCCAGTTCTTATGTCTTTTGAATTTACTGATCCATTTCAGCCAAATTTGATAGAAATTCCAGTTTCTCAGAGATGTTAACAGTCTAAAAGTTTTGTGAAAAGACACACTGGAGAGAGGAAAAAGACCCTATCAATGTCCCCATTAGTAAAAGATTTTGTTGTCTGTCCATCTGGGACATGGGAGAATCAGCAGAGCAGCTCAGAGGTATCATGTTTCCAGGCTTCCTGGCTTCCACCCTTCACAGAACTCAGTTTCTCTAGGCCCTGCCATCAGATTGCATAGATCCAAGTTGAACAATATTAAAATATTCAGTGACTAATATTCAGTGACTAAAAGTATCCAGGCACCAGCCAGTACTGGTAGCACCATGAGCCTTTTAGCTTCCAGGCTTGGAATGTCATTGTTGTTCTTTTTTTTTAAGACCATGATTTTTTGTTATTCTCATTAATTTGGTCTCTATTTTTGACTTGTGTCATCATCATAATTAGACTACAAATTTTCTCCAATAAAACACCGCTGGTTTCTAAATGGCAGAATTTTTTTCTGATTGTTCCTTTTTACAATTACCATTGTTTCAGATAATTTATATTATGGGTCGGTGCTTCCTAAATATACAAGTTAAATCCAAGTTCAAAATTAGTTCACAATTCTAATAATAGTTTATAGTGACATTGAATGGTGCTTTTTAATGCCTTAACTTTTCTTAGTGGCAGGCAGCCCAGTGTTATTTTGCTGTCTCATACATTATACTGAAAGAATAAGGAATAGATCCTGAAGAGAACTGCTTGCTAACCAAAAACTGTACAAACAAATGTTCTTTGCTTCAATGTATTTTAGGGGCCTCCAGGTCCTCAGGGTCCTATTGGATATCCAGGTCCTCGTGGTGTAAAGGTAAGATATAATTATTGGATTCCTCCTCTCACACCTTTTGAATATATGCATGTGGGTAATTCTTTATATTCTTCCTTTAGGGTGCTGATGGTGTACGTGGACTCAAGGGATCCAAAGGTGAAAAGGTAAATCTGACTGCAGTTAATTCTTTTCCCTTTTTACACTGCAGCCTCTTCTGTCTCCTTCACTGCAGTGTGCTTTATCTCACAGCAGTGAGTTTATTTTTGCCTTTCCCTAAAGGCATACTGAGCCCAGTGCCTAAATCAGTGACCTTCATGGTTATTTACACTGGTACAAAGTGAATATAAAACCTTCAGTTATTAGACTGGTTTTCAATCCTCTTTGCACCAGTTTAGGTAACTTCTCTCTAAAGTGGCCTTGAGTGGAGAATTAGACATCCCCTCCCTTATTAGTAGATACTGTAGTGGATATTGAGAGGCTTGTGCATCAAAGAGATTTGTGGTGACAATACTGTTTTTATTTGTTTTGATAGAGCCATAAAATAGATCTGTATTTTTTATGTACATTGGGCAATGGCTTTCTAGACTCAAGGTATTTTGTACCAGATCTTTGGTTTTGCCAAAGTGATGGACAGCCCCAGTCAGATCTATGCATATGAATGTGAAGAAAGCTCTTATTTCCCCTGATACCATCAATTCCGTGTGTAAGCTCTTCCTAGAGCAAACACCAACCACTGCGGTCTGGGCTGACTCCTGATGGTCTGTGGTGGCTGAAACTGCAGCCAGTGTTGGTTTAAAGTCACACTTCCTTCAGCACTCAAAGAGACACACAACAGACTTGATCAGTCATACCTCCTCCTGAACACACAGGCAAATCCACTCTTGTGGCTCTGCTGGCTAATATATATCTATATATCTATATATAGATAGATACATGGTCTACAGATATTTACAGATATTTCTAAACCAGAAGATTCTGTCTTGCCAAAAAGCCTGGATTCAGAACTTAGCTCAGATGCCAAGAGCTGCTGTACATTTTCAAGCCTTCCTAAACCACAGTTTGTCTAGGCTGTATGCTTATTTTAGAGTTGCTCATTAAAATCTAAGCTGAAATAGAGTGTGTTTAACATCCATGGAGACTGGACAGTTCAAAACCTCAGATTTTTCTTGTGCTTTATTGGAAGATTAATATCCTGCTTGGACAAAATACAGGACTTATTTATATATAAATTTCATAGATGTGTGTATATATATCTGTGTATGTCAATGAATACTGATTAGCACAATGTCTATAATACTTCTAATGTTCTTAAAACTGATCTCACAGTTGCAGTAAGAAAGTGAATTCTACTGAATATCTCCAAAGGTCACACAAAGCTATTTCATCCTTTGTTCTCTTAGTGTTTTAGGGGTGTGTTCACAGGCCTTTTTTTACTGATATTATTCAGCTGCCATTGCATGGGGGAGAGCAGTTCTAGAGAACAAAATAAATAACCTTATCTTTCAGGGAAGCCCCCATAGATCTGGAATGGTCCAGGGATATCAGAGGAGGCCTGTCTCTGTACTGACCAGTAAATGTGACTAGAACTCTTTACGTATTTTATTTTTTGTTACCAGAAAAAATTTTGTTATTCAGCTCTCTCCTCCTACAAGGAATAAAATCAGCTTCTTGTAAATCTCAGTAGCAGGAACCTCAATATGAAAGCTGAAGAAGAGTTTCAGCTCATTTGGCCACCATTTTGTTCAGTAGCTGGCACATGGTCAGTCCTTGCCAAGGGCTCTCATGTAATTATTACTGGCTGTATTACTGGCCAGAACCGAGCAACTTTTACAGCTGAAGCTTTTTTGATGTATTCTTCATACTGCCTTTTTCTTTTCTTTCTAAATATTAAGAAAAGCCACCTTTAAATTTAAATTTAAATTTAAATTTGTGCAATATGAGATGACCACATAAAATTTTGTTTCATCATATAGAAAGCATGGGAAAAGTGCTTTTAGACTGGTTTTTAGTATGTTTTTTCAATGAATTATAGTGTCACCTCTTTTGGGGTTTTTTTTTTGCATTAACACATTTTATTGAAAAACTGTATTTGCTTGTTAGATTTATTTTGGGTTTTTTACTTGTATTACTGTGCATGGAGACAAATTTACATGTATTTCTACCTTTTTTAGGGTGAAGATGGTTTTCCAGGATTTAAAGGTGACATGGGTCTTAAAGGTGACCGGGTAAGCATTTATTCATAGCCCATATATTCTTAAAAGTTTAAATTCTATTGTTTTGAAAGGATCACTGAAGTGAACAAATATACTTAAGCCAAACATAAAATAAAGGCTAGTATTTTAAAGTATTTCTATTCCCTGTGCATGCACAAATTCAATCCAGAAATATGGTTCTTGTGAATCAAAAATGGCACAATCATGAAGAGGAAGAGAATGTCAGTCTTAAATATCCTTTTCACTGAGCTTCTTCCTATGGAATTGTCTTTCCCAGATTCCAAAATCTCCATTATTTGCCTGAGGAAAAGTTATCTATCTAGGATAAAGAGATTTCCATTCCAGCCTAGCATTTTGCACATCTCTGCCAAAATGCTTTTTATTTAGCCCAATGAGCAATTCCTTCCTTTCTTAGGAAGTGTTGTGGAGGTTGTATAAAAGCTTTTCATAAGCGGCTCCTGGCCTGTATCTGCAGTCTGTATACATAAATAACTGTGAAGAAGGTAGCCACATAAGCACTTAGATAAAGACAATTTTCTTCTATGGACTGCCAGGGTGCCTTCTCAAAAATTTAGGAAAGAAAAAATAACAATACAGTTTCCAAATGCAGCTGTCTTCAAGCAAGACAACTAGGCTCTAACACTCTGAAAGTGATATTCACTGCCTAATTTTTATATATTTGCATTTATATAATGAACATAAGTAGTGATATTTTCCTAGTAGGGAACTAGGCAGGGCTTACAGCAACCTGATCTATTTGGAGATGTCCCTGTGCACTGCAGGAAGCCTGGATGACATTTAAAGGTTCCTTCCAACCCAAACTATTGTATGGTTCTATTCCCTGTTTAGATTTACTGAAAATTTATTTTCAAGTAATTGTAGGTAATCTTTCCAATATATGCATGAATATTGTTCCATATTTATAAGGTGATGTATTTTAGGGAGAAATTGGTCAGCCAGGTCCACGAGGAGAAGATGGCCCAGAAGGTCCAAAGGGTCGAGCAGGTCCATCTGGGGACCCAGGTGCTGCTGGTCCAGCTGGGGAAAAGGTCAGTAGCCAGAAATCAACATAAACATGCCATTGCCTCACAGCATAGCTGGAATCCATAACCTCCATCACTGAAAAACAAGCCTTCAGATCTGCCATGTCTTTTTGTGACACCACTGCAGCAGACCACTGGGGTTCCCCTTTGATCAAGGATTGAGAATCCTTGTCTTGTAAGTATGCAGAGAGGCATTGTAGTACTCCACCAGAACATAAGGCAACTCCACTCTCATCCTGAATTATATACAGTGCCTGCCAGCTGTGGAAAACACAATGCAAATAAAATTGCTGGGCACAAAGGAGAATAAAGGTTCTGCCGAAGAGTGAATTCATATTGAGTCATATTACAACAAATTGTGACTTTTTTTGTGATTTTTTTTAATGGAAAACATTTCCTGAATACAAATCCAAAATAGGATTGGCAAAAGGGAAAGGGGGTGATAAGAGGGAGGACTGATAAAAGGATGGTGAAAAAAGAGAAATCAAGCACATGGTACAAATCGCTGTAGAATCCTGGCTTCAACAATAACCATTTGAGTTTGGTGTCAAGGATGGAAAGGAGGCTGAGAAATGTGTGTGTGGGTACTGTCAGAAAGGAAAGGTGAATTCAGGAGTGGTAATATAAATAACTGGAGAAGTATGATAATATAAAATAACATAAAATTATTATTCAAAAAGGTATATGCTACATATATATAAGTGTAAACACATATCACTTAAATGAGCAGATGCTGATGAAAGTATTTCCCTTTAAATTTTTTTTGTGAACTATAGCTTCAATTCTAGTTCTCTCTTGAAAAAAATAGGACGGAGGGTGCATAAACCAAATCAAAACAAAACAAATCTTTTTTTAAATAGTTGGTAGATTTTAAATTCAAATTTGAGTTATTTTTAGTTCTTATTCAAATTGCTTGCTATGAATATAGGTTTTCAACCATTTCTTCTTCACTGTGACATATTTGGAACTCTCACAGTATACAAGTCAGGAATCTGAAGACCTAAATATCAGAAGATATTTGAAAAAAATGTTGGTGTTGATAACACTATTAGCTGGCCTTCAAATTTTAGACCCAAGGTTTTCCCTTTTCTAGAAATATTTACAACTTTTCTTGCCCACTGGAAGGCACACATCTTCTGGGGATATTTTATAGACACTTGGCCAGAATGGAATGAGTCAGAGAGGAATTCTTTGCTGCTGGTCCTGTGATATTTATTTTAGTGCAAAAACTGGAATAGTCATTGTGAACTTGTAGGTCTAACAACATTTGGAAAGTCTGTAAGAGCAGATATAAATATCCTGTTCCCTCATCATTCATATGATGTATTTAATGCAAAGGTACTATTATTGTAAGGAAAGTAATGAAATTACTGCAGTAGTTCTTATTCTCTGTGTTCTGATTCCATGATAAGAAAATTCTATTTCCCAAGTAGGTATAAAGCTGGATTTTCTTGGTTAATGAAATCTCAAGTAGGGTTCCAAAAAAATAGGAACATAGCAGAAATGAGCTCATAATAAAAAAAAAAATTCTGTATTCACAGTTGCAACCTAGGCAACTGGGCTTGCTGACTCAAAAAATCAGGGACAAAACTTGCACTGAATCTGGCAAGAGTTTGATGTGCTGTCATGTTGTAAAACATTTATATCATTGCAATGCATGCAGCTTGTTTCAGGGTGGCAAATAGCAGGCAGCATAATAAGTAGTTTCTTAAATGTACAAATTGTTCTCAATAATGTCTCACCAGACACATGTGCTTGCATGAATATGATAATACTCAACATATTTATTTATATGCTGTATTTTTTACCAATAGACATTTTTGGGGAAATTTCCTTCCCCATCCAAGAATCTCCTTCCTATTTATCTATGGTTACTGCAGAGTAACCATATATGATACCTTACAGTCGTCTTTTCCATTGAGATCTTCTCCAGAATTTGATATTCCAGAACATAGAGAAATTCATCCCCAGAGTTCCCATCTTTCAAAGCTTGAAACTGCTTTCCCTTGCCTTTTGAAGGTGGCAAACCATCACTCATCCTCTAGAGGTCTAAAGAGACCAACTCAATGGAGTAGGGTACTGAATTTCATTTCAGGGAATGGTTGATGTCAGTGCTGATCAGTCTTTTCTCGACACAACAAGTTGGTAATGGCTGTTGACAAATCCATTGTCAGCAAATAATCAGTGGAGTATAATTTGTCATAGTCTCAATTTAGAACTATTCAAGAAAAGCATTGATTCTTTGCATGCTTATTCATGAAAGTCAGCCATGACATAGTATAAATTGAAAAGAATTTCTTCTCATTTAAACCTGTTAATACCCTGATTTTTTAGAGAATAATTATTATTTAATGATCTCAACCACATAGAACTGCACAGCACTTCATGGAAGAAAAAACCTTCAAGGTATTGTTTTCTCTGGATTCATTCATTTGAGTAGGATTTTAATTTAAGTTTGGGGCACTAAGCCCACTGGTGATTAATTATAAAAATGAGAAATTGATTTAATTTAATATTATATTCCATGGAGTACCATCACTCTATGTTGTGATAATAAAAAATTATTTTGTATAGAAACCTGCTGAACCACAAAGGAGGATACAGTAAATTTAAACACTGACTTCTCATTGCAGGGCAAGCTTGGAGTACCTGGACTGCCAGGATATCCAGGAAGACAAGGTCCAAAGGTGAGCTGTAAATGAGCTGTATATTGAGTGTTTTGACACTGGTCACAATGGCACTTATTTCATTTCTGTGTTTGGGGAAGCAGGGTGTGGATATCAAAAAAAAGGGCCATTTTTCTCATTTTCTTTTTTGACAATGATATTCTGAAGTAACATCTTCTACAGTGTGACCCCCTAGGTCAGGCTCTTTATGGAGCACCACCTCTTAACTCTTCTTAATATAATGCCCTTTAGCATCCTCTCCTGAGCTGCATTGTGCCAGGATCAGAGCAGCATGCACTAAACAATTGCAAAAGCAAGGAATGGCATTCTTGAAAGAGAATAGACACTATATTGACTAAATGGATGCTGATAGTGATATAAATTTTCAGTGTGGTGCAGGCATTCCATTTGTGTGATTATGGCTTCTTCCATGGAATAAACCATATTTCTTTGAAACATATAATTCACAAATATTCCTCATGTTTTCCTTTAGTTTCTTTTAAGACAAACATGACAAAACACACTCCTTAGTTAAATTAAGGTCTTAAAATTTTCTTTCAGCTACTTTACATATTTGGAGTAGAAAACCACACAGGGGCTTCTGGTTTAAAACATTTTTATGAAACAAATTTCTGTCAAGTTCATCCGAACCCATATTTAGGAAATGGGCATGTTGAATTAATTGCAGAATCTCTTTTCTGAGAATTAGAAAGAAAAAAGATGGAATAAAATCATAGTTCCACAGACATTTCACTGTGTAGAGGAGTCCATTAGGGAGGCATTGTAGCTCCAGCCCTTCTCAAAGAATTCCCATCTAGGTAAATATCACAAGTAAAGAATCCCTTACCACTCCTATACATCTGAACAATCAACCTGCAGAAAAAAATCCTCAGTTCTATTCTACTTTTGATTTATTTTTATTTCCAAATTTGAAATTATGCAGGTTTTTGAATGAAATACAACTTCCTGACTAGGAAAGTGTTTTTCTCACTAGCCCTATACTTCAACCCTTTTTAGTCAAGTGAATGGACTGTCTGAAGAATGCTTATTCACTGAACACTGCATTAGTGAAAAATATTAAATCTATGCAAAATATTCATGAAAACTATTCACCTTGAAAGACACAGGTGTTTTGGCTTCAGTTTCTTAACTCAAAATGGCTGAGATTTTAGTCTCATTGTTCTCCTTTAGAATTGTCTTTTGAAAAATCTAAGATAAGAGTTTTACATTATTCAGTTCTAAAAACAAAAATTATGTAATGTTTCAAATAAAAGTTGATTGATTCTTTTTTCAACAAGGACTTGATCAAGAACTTCCTTTCATTTAAATTTTTATCACATTAAAATTGAAACTCGTTGTCAAGCTGCATTCACTGTTGCTCTTCCAATTTTTGGCCTAAATTTCCAAGAAAGACTAATGACAGCTACAATAGATAATTCACTAGAGACTTCTTGGGAAACTGAGTCACTGCTGAGTTTAAATTAACATGAGGGAGTGAGAAAAAAGCAGCAGAAAAAATGTTAGCTATGTAAAGCAAATAGGAAATGCTAATATTGTCAAGACAGTTGATATCATTCTTTTGGTTGATACTTCCTTGCTTTTCATTAAGTTTTTTTCTAAGAATTGTTTTTAGAGTACTGCCTTTATCTAATAATTTTCAGTACACTTTTATTTTTCTCTAATCCAGTCCCTCTTGATTAGCACAGTAGCAAAAACTGCTGTACATGTATGATATTTACAACTAAGTCATGACTACTAGTGCCCCATCATTTGGTGTGGCTTTTTTCCAGCCTTTTAATTTTAAAGAGCATGCTTGGGCTTCACAGAATAAAATTTTTAGTTTTATTATTATATAAAGTTATAACTAGTGAAGACTTAAGAAGTAGGAAAGGAAATTAAAGGAAAAGGAATATGAAAGGGAAGGAAGAAAAATATTACTTTTCTGCCACCAGTCAATATCAGTAAGGGTTTCATTAAAGTCTGTGTTAGTGAAGTTGCCCTGCCCCTAAGTCTTTTATGGATAATTGGAATGGTTATGTAAAACAAGACTCATTAGAGGAAAAACAGAAGTAAGAACAAGAGGAAAAAAAAAGTTCATTTCAAAGAGCACCAAGAAATTATATTTTAGGTTTTTGTTACATGCATTTTATTTGCCACTTAAGATGCTAACAGCAAGCTGCTGTTAGCAGACAGACATAGATACATTGTGACAGCAGGGATTCTGGTTAGTAAATTTTAGTGGCCAACCAAACCAAACACTCTCTACATTTTCATCCCAAGTCAGTTAAAAGTATATTTTATCATGATTATTGCCTCTTTGATCCCAAGTTCCTTATGAAAAATTAAAACCTTGGCAGGTAAAATGTCTGCTGGACCTCTCTGCCAGAATGAAAGAAAAAAATAGTACTGTTCCCATTGGACTGGGCAGTTAGCAGAAGGAAAGGGGAGGAAAAAAGGAGGAGGAATAGAGCTGGGAGCAGTTTCAAGTCAGATAATCTCATAAATTCTGCCTATGTGTGAGTTGCATGGATCAGTTAAATAAAAGTGTCCATTGTTTGGTTTACAGTGAGTAAAGAACTTGAAGTAATTAATTTACAGCTCAGTAAAGTGAGTAGAGTGTGTGGCAAATCCTTACCATTTTTTGGAACTATTTTTTTAAAGAATTATCTTACTGTGAGACAACAAGGCCTTGTTTGTTTGTCTTCATTATGATACAGTTATTTCTGGTGGGCTGTTACTAATTAATGCTTTCCTCCTTTAAAAAAAAGGTGCAGATTTAATGAATATTTTATTGTCTAATAAGTGACAAATAATGTCCATTCTATACATTGATTTTTCTTTTTTAATGCTTTCTGGACATGAGGCATTATGGTAAGTTTATTTACAGCCATTGCAGTTACAAGTCTGACATGTATAATGCGCATGACTTTGGAGTTGTGCTTTATGTTGGCTCTACCACTGTTTTGCTCTTGATATCCTCTGACATTTGCACTGGTTTCTTACATAGGGCTCAACTGGTTTCCCAGGATTTCCAGGTGCCAATGGAGAGAAAGGTGCAAGGGTATGATAATTCATTCTTGCATAACACTTTATTAGCTTTTAAAATTCAGCACTAGGAGAAAAGACTGAAACCTAAGGATACAAGTTACTGTCTAAAGAATGATGAAAACAGGCTTTGCACATTCAAGATGGACCTCTATCTTTATGTAAAACAGGACACACTGATGTACTATTTGCAATTCTTTAAGGTATTAATCTAAATATACAAGAACTTGCGCACTTTTTTTTCTGCACATACTGCCATAGTTATATAATATGAAAAAGAGAATGAAAATCACCTTTGCTGAAGGGCTTAGGGGTGTTTTTTTGGACAGTATAGCTGAGTGAGTTGGCAAGAACTATTTTCCTGTATCCTATGAATTATCCTGCTACCATGCAATTTACCCTCAAGGAAATTCAACTTGTATTTCATAAATATTCTGACTTACCACAAGGGAGTTTTTTTTTAGGCTTAGCTTCAAAAAGGCAAAATATACCAGGCAAGATGAAGAATGTGTACTATTACATATATTTTAAAAAATGTAAAATTACATCTTCTGCTACTTTGTTTGTTTGAAGCAGGTGAGGGGAAATGTGTTATGCATGTTCCTCAAACTATAACAATTAAAAATAGATCAGAAAGAAGGTCACTGTGCTGTTGTCTCTAAAATTCAATTGAATATAGTAGGGTATGTTAGAAAGATGGTGAAATTAAGATATGAGCCAGAATTCATAGCTGTTAGCAACATCAATTCAAACAGGTAATATATATTATTATTCTTAAAGCAGAAATTCATTATTTTAAGATTAAATATATGAAATCCAATAGCATTTGCATTACTTATGTATGGTTTAAATTGCTCTTGTATCATTTTAGCTAAGATAAAGATGCATTGTTATGCACAGGCACAAGCAACAAAGCAATGCTCATTTCATGTGAAAAAATGAGACAGCTGCTAATAAAGGCAGCAGATTGAAAAGAAAAAAGCAAAATGATAGAATCAAACAGAAGGCTTAAAATTATGAAAATCTTACTATATTGATCTGTTTTCAGGCCTTCACAAAGCTTTAAGTTCAGCTAGGGTATTAAACATGTAATTAATACCACCAAACTGCTGGTACACTGAAATATGATGCTGATCATCAATGAGCCCATAACTGCAGGTTTTGTAATGAGAATCAGATATTATTGTTAATCTTGCCTAAAGGGTTATCATGGTGTTTTATGCTACCATGTATACATGTATTAGGAAAGACAGTCCCTGTCCTTGAGAAGATCACAGGCTTAGTAGCATTTCAAAAGTAGCACATAAATTTTATTCTGATAAGTGAAATAAAACCAACGGGGAAAAAAAAAAAAGAAAAGAAAAGAAAAGAGAACCCCTGCCAAGAAAACAGGTGAATGCATTTAATTAATTTCTGATAAAGGGAAGCTCTGTGCCAGGACATCTCTGATTTTTTGGTTGCTGGTTTGTTTACCTCAGAGATTCAAAAGTACCAGCCATCAGGTTCCTTTCTCTACCTGAAAAATACTTTCTTGAATTTTAAGATTCTCTGCATTACAATGCACAGCAATTCGAGTGCAGAGCCTAAAGAAAAAATCATGTTCAGCATGATTAGGAGATATATTAAAACAAAAAGTAAGGACTGGTATTCTGGCAAGTTCTGAATCTCTGTCAAGTGTGCATAATTTTGGTAGGCATTACAGTGCCCATTTCTGTTATAAATGAAGAGAGGCTTGCCCTGTCTTTTCTCTATTAACCTGTGGAGCTGTCCACGGGAATCCAGGAACTTTGTTTTAAGGGTGTTCACAATGCCAAGTCCTTTAGACTACTGCAGAGGGACTCTGCTTGTTGTGTGCCGCCTTCAGTACTGTTTTATTGTGATTTAAAATGTTCTAATGCCTCTGACAGGATCTGACTCACAGGCAAATTTAGTGCATTTAGCCACAAGTACCAGTGAACTTAGAAAGATAACCAGTTTTATCAAGGACCATGATTCTGTAAATTGAAATGCAAAGTAGATAGCTAAAGGTAAAATAACATTTAAACATAAGGGAGTTGCTATCTGCCTCCACTTCAGTACAATAAAACTTTATCTCACAAATAGAGTGCCTGCTAAGATGATTCCTGTGAACTTTTCTTTCCAGGGGTTGCATGGCAAACCAGGCCCCAGAGGACAGCGAGGACCAACAGTAAGTTCTTTTGATTTGCAATTTAGAAGCTTCTGTGTGTAAATTGCATCCACTATACTGTGACAAATTGCTTTTATTAGATTATAATATCCAGCATTTGTCATCAAGTGCATCTGTGTTAAATTGACAGGGTCCAAGAGGCTCAAGAGGTCCCAGAGGTCCCACTGGTAAACCAGGTCCAAAGGTAATTGTCCAGCACACTGTATAGATTGGCTACAGGCTGTTTCTTCTAAATAAATGTAAATCCTTGAATGTACTCTCTTTCCCTTCCAGGGCACTTCAGGCAATGATGGTCCTCCTGGCCCACCAGGCGAAAGGGTTTGTGAAAGCCATCTTTGTTTTTCCCACTGTATAGGAGTGTGGTTTGTTTTATTCTCAGTTCTTCTCATATTCTTATGCTACTTTGACCAGGGCAACCAGAACTAACAAAACCTCAGTTCCAATGATGCTTTTCACAGTTATGAATGGGGTGGCTGAAGTTTGCTGAAAGTTTCTTCCAACAGTATCTCAGTTTTGTACACATAGGACACAGAGAGTACATACACACTTTGTGTTACATCCATGTGCTTTGTATACATTCCTATGAATTACAGGTGTACTCACAGCTTAGGCTCTTCAGAATTCCTCACTTACTGCAGTTTACTACCTGTTCATTGGTTAAGCAAACACTCCAGAAGATCCTTTTTTGAAGCAGCTGAGTTATTTTTGTTCTGATCAGCTAAGATTTCCCTTCAACCTATTTTTCTGCATGCTTCAGAAATCCTATTGTTCTCTCTAAAACAAAATTTTCTGCTTGCTATTATCTGACCAATCAATACACAAATCCACTACACAGGTCATTGTACAGCACTATAAAGAAAAAAGAGTATTAATAAATTGTTTTTGTAATGGCAGCACTTAAAAACCAAGTCAGTTTAAATGGATGAGCTTTCTGCCAAAGCATTTTTGCAAAGCTTAAACTTTTCTTTTGTTGACATATTTCATTAAACTGCTGACCTTTTTCATCCAGGAAGCCTAAAGCTCTTCTCCCAGTATCCACAGCAAGGTCCCAGTGTTCTGTAGGAGTGTTATTCTTCAGGAGGGAGCACCTTGTGCATTTTCCCCACCTCCATAATGTCACCTTTTTTGGCATTAGGTAGGATGTGAGATGGAAAGAGGCATAGACCAAGAAAGAAAATGTAGGTTGCTTTACACTGAGGAGGATCAGAGGCAGCCTACTAGAAGGGGAATAGCAGATCCTTGTGGAAGCTTTCTGACAGCTCCAGGAGTTTGCAAGGGAGAGAAATTATGGGGATACTAAAACAATGAGCAGATCAATCCAAGATGAAGGCATCCCTGGAGAGAAATTGATAAAAGCAAAGAGATGAAGAATCATAGAGCAACATGTTTCTCATCACTTGTGTAATATAAGTGTGAGGTATCTATTTGCTTCCCAAGAGGGGTGTCAGCCAAAAAATAAAACTGTCATCTCTACTCCTCTGAGACTATGACAGCTACCAAACATGAAAATAATAAATAATCTATCCTGTGTAGCTACTGTTAAAATGAAACTTAATAACAAGAATGAAAATGTAATTTTGATAGCATGCTGTTAGTATTCTAGTGCTTTTTCTCACATAATCTGTCAGTCTCCTGACTTGAAACCTGCAAGCTATATTGTGAATGAAAAGAAAAATATAAAGTTTTTTCCTTAGAAAGCCTCAAAGCTTGAGAACAGGGGAAATTGTTGAGAAAGAAGGTGCCTTTAAATGTAAAACTTCAATTTGTGTTCCTAAAACCCAGTTTCTGAGACTGACCAATTTCATTCAGCTATTTTGTAGCTGAGTCAATTTTATTAGCTTTCCTCTATAAAGCTCCACCTTTTTTTTTTTTTTAAGCTTTATGTTATATCCAGAAACAAATGTGGAAAGTTAATTTGCTCACAGACATGGCATATTGAAAAATGACCCAAACCCCCCTATGGAGCATATTTTTGTGTTATGAAGGTTTCAGAAACAGACTTATACATCTTTTCAGGAAAAAAAAAGAAAAAAGGATGGGCAGCAAGATCACAAAGATTTCTCCCCATACCTAGCACTTCTTAATTGATTCAGATTTAGCATTTCAGTATAATAGAAGTTTGCCCTGGAATAAGATTCATTTAAGATCAAATTCTCCCAGGCTGGGCACAAGGGATCCTCTCCCCAACTACATTTGTGTAGTGCTTTGCCCACTTCAGGAGGCAGCTGTGCCCTGCAAGCCTGGGCTCTAAGGAATGAGGCTTATGGAAGTCCCAGGAGCAAAAGGGTGGGATAATTTGAGAGATGTGGCTTCCTGCTTCAAGTCTTCTGCATCAAACCAACATTTTTAACATATTTGGACGACTGATGTCATAGCAAACCCACACATCATACACCAAATAGAATAGGATAAAGTCTTCCACATATGGCATGGGTGCATAACTCAGCTGTGGAACCATGTAAAAGGAATAAGACTCTTAAGATTTTACTTAGTACACTAAAAACTTAAGAGCAAAAAGGGTTTTCATAAGCTGACATAGTACCTTTCACAATGTCAACAGTAAATTTAAAAGCTGGCCTCTGGGGTTTTTTTGATAACAACTTCAGAAAGAGTCATGTAAGCTAGTACTTAGTGTAAATATCTGTGATATAGGTATTTCCATGTGAACATACATGCATGTACACATGCCTACAATGCACTAAGTCAGTTGCTCATCTTTAGCTAAATTTGTAAAACCATGCTGCATGAAAACTTTCTCTCTCCATATATCTGTATATATACAAAACTATAAAAATAAAATGTTCCTGTTTCATGGGATTTTTCAACTATTTTTCATAATAGCAAACATGCTGTATTTAACCGCAGCTAACTCTGAAAAGTTTATTCTTTTTGGAATTTTGTACTGTTGTACTGGTTTGAAATATTATCAGGGTTTAGGAATTGCCAAAGATGAATATTTGACTGAAAGTTAAAAAGATGACCAAACTATTAAATAAATTACCTTGTTTATGCAACATGGAAGAACAGTGCTTCTAACTCACAGTTGGTTCCTACTTTATTATGCACAGTTTTAGGGGTAAGATGCAAACATAGTTGAGTTAAGTAGTTTTCCTCATTTTTTTACTGGATTCCTACACAAGCACTATTGCTTTCAGGAAATCCCTCCAGTGTCTGCGCATGTGCATTGTGACTACCGATATTTATGACAGTGTGGCTGAGGCTTTATGCTTAAATCCAGACATTACCTGCAGGATTCCTATATTTTATAATTGAAACAAACTTTTCAATCCAGCTTGAGTAAAACTTCACTTGTTTGGTTGCCTTAAATCCAGGGACCACAAGGGCCTCAGGGACCTGTTGGATTCCCCGGACCAAAGGGACCTCCAGTAAGTATCTCACATCTCTTTTATTAAGTTCGTGCAACAACAGGAAGTGAATACAGGTCTTTGTAGAGTGTCTCAAAAGTAAATCATTGATAATTTATGTAAGGGGTGGTTTATGTATAGATTAAAAATGTTCTTGTTGAGCCTTAAGGGTTTGGGCTCACATATTTAACATAGTCATTGGTGCAGCTCTTAAAATATTGAGAGTAATCCACCCAGCTGCAAATCTGGTACATCCTGCCAGAGAGCACATGACACACCGAGTTCAGGCAAAATGCTACTTTGCTGCTGTATATTTTCCTTGAATTTTTGATTCACTGAGGAAAAATGAAGAGGAAGGAGTCATTAATTAGTAGCAGGAACATACAGAAGTAATAGCACATTTGAGCTGTTCCCTGAACCAGTCTTGGTGCTTTTCTGCTGTGCCTCTGGTCATGTGCAGTACAAAAGCAGCAAAGCACCTGTGATTTTTTTTCTCCCATGCATTTGTTACTTTTATTTCCAATTCCAAAACCTGAAATTTCATACTCCTGTAATGCTTAGATTTGTGTTGAGTCATTAACCAAAGAAAAATGGAGGTATAGGGACTTTCCATGATTTCTGAATTTACAGAAATGTATTTTGAACATGTTTGCATTTGGCAACAGTCATTTTCCGAGCAAGTGTTAAGACACTATAGGAAGGACACAAGTTTAAAATATTATTAAAATTCTAGTTAGCTAATATAGGAGCAGTTTAAAGTTACCAAAGACTAGTCTAGAAATAAACAAAGGGCAGAAATTCTGACAGCTAATTGCATGCTTTTTTTTGAGGATGGCTAAGAAATAGCTTGATTTATGTATTTTATAATTTCAGGGTCCACCTGGAAAAGATGGCTTGCCTGGGCACCCAGGACAGCGGGGTGAGACTGTAAGTAAATGTACTCTGCTGTGTTAGTGTTGTTCTAAAGGTCATGGTTATGTGATCAAAACCAAAGAAATAGAGACAACAGGGAAAAGAGGCTGGCACCAAGAGGTTACATAACTGTACTTTTCTTGTAGATGGGGCATGAGAAAGCTTTCTTTTGCTCCCATGATACAAGTGTGAGGTTATTCTTTGCTATGTCCAGTTAGTTACATCAGAATGAGATTAAATATTCAATAGAAGTAAGAGAGATTAATACCCAAATCTCTATTTGAATTAAGATTTTTGAGACAATTACTATACAGTAGTTTTCTCCCTGAATGCCATGTACCAAAAATAGTAGCATAAAAAAAGGTCTAAGTGATGATAAACAGCTAGAAAAATGAAAAGCCAAAACCTTTAGAAAGTAGGATCAGGAGTGATTGAACCTATTAAAATAAAATTTTGAAACTATGTAACTCATCTAATAATCACAATTAATAAATTCTGGCATGAAAATGAAAAAATACTATGTCATGTTTTTAATTGAATTAACTTTAAAAAACACACTACTTCCGTGTGTCAGAATGTTACTCATATTCCATTATAAAATAAAAATTCTCACTTGGATTTTTCAGAGCTAGAGAAAGCCATAAATTAATTTATTGAGAAATTTTCTCAGCATGTAGAATGCGTTTTAGGCTCCAGCTTCACTGGAAATCTGTTAGTGACTGCTGAGTCACTTCCACTGCTGGAAGGAGGAGCACAGAGCTTGGAGTAACACATCCCTCTGAAAATATTTTTTTTCTGCTAGTATTGTAGCATTGTCACAATGTAATGCTTTGCAATGATAGTGACTTTTTTGTGTATGAAATATTATTGACATCTTCTTTGTTCTTTTCCTTTGCAATTATGCAAAGACTGTTGTGTACCATAAGGATCAATTATTTACATTGTTTACAACGCAGGAAGCTCAAACTCGTTCTTTAGTCTGCTGTTAAAAAGTTGGAATTTTCCCTTTACCTTTAGTGCTTTGAACATGAGCCATTAATGTGCCAGTACAGCAAAGAAAGCAGAGAGCATTCTGTGCTGCAGCAGGGGGATCTTTTCCTTCTGCCCAGCCCTGCTGAGGCCAGGAGCAGTGTCCAGCTCTGGGCTCCTCAGGACTAGAGAGAGCTCCTGGACAGTGGCCAGGAAAGGGCCACTGGGATGATTAAGGGACTGGAGCATCTCTTTGTGAGTAAAGGCTGATGGAGCCGGGCCTGCTCAGCCTAGAGAAAGCTCAGGTCTTACCCAAGTACAGAAATACCTGAAGGGAGCTGTAAAGAAGATGGAGCCAGGCTCTTTTCCATGGTGCCCAGTGACTAGAGGCAATAGACATAAACTGAAACACAGGAGGTTCCATCTGAACATCAGGAAATGCTTTCTCCCTGTGAGGGTGACCAAGCACTGTCCCAGAGTCCCCAGAGAGGCTGCAGTCTCCATCTGAGGTATTCAAAATCCATCTGGACATATTCCTGAGCAACCAGCTTTCAGTGGGCCTGCTTCAGCAGAGCAGTTGGACAAAATATGACTCCAGAGGTCCCTTCCAACCTCAACCATTCTGATTATGGGATACAACTTCTAACAAAATATTCAAAATACAGTGAAACTATGGATGATGCCACTGCGTGAAATTTGAACCAGGTCTCTCAGATTTACTCAGTGCTATGGTTCTCTAATTTTGTATTGCTTTGGGTTTAGTAGGGTTATACCAATAAAAATCTTGAGTAACTTAGGAGCAAGTGCAGCTTTTCATTGGAATTGTTTTCTGCCCTGTGTGTTTGTAAACTTGGGCCAAAACTAGGTTTAAAATATTTTTCCCCATGGGTTCTCATATATGTGTTTTTTGTAGAAAACCAGATGGTTTTAAATCAATCAGTAGGCTTGTTGGCTTTCTTTTCCTGAAGAACATACCCACTTCAGATTTTAAAAAAGTGTATAAATACACAACTTTCATTGCACTCACTGGTAGATAAGGGTATTAAGAATTCTGTTTCTTATTTAGACACATATCTTATTATAAAGTTCATTGCTGCATATGGGCATTTCAGCAATTAGGGAATTAGGATAAGAGACATAGTCAAGCTTAAGAAATTAGAGAGCCAGATTCCCAGGGTGCACTCTGCAGTTTGTTTATGGAATAATAAGCACATGTTGACAGCAACTGAGGTAACTATTGGTGGAGAAGAGGCTGCAACTTTTTTTCCCAGTAAGACATATACACTTTGAAGAACTGATGTTGTTTGTTGAAATTGTAGACATAGGAACAGTAATATCATGATAAATAATTTGGAATATAAATGTAGGAATAAGTTTTATACTAAAAACCAACATTATGCCAGTTTGTACTTAGAAGTTATTATAAATTTCAATGATGTCAATCTCAGTTTGGCAGGAGGCATCAACAGTGAAAATTGCTAGATTGTCTGCTATTACAGAAGAATTTAGTGTTTCATGCTTGTGAAAAGACAAAATAGAAATATACTACCTGTAGCATCTATTGGAATTAATTGAAGGCCTTCTTCTTACTACAATAAATAATGTCATTAAATTGTTTTTCACAGAAAATAACAAAAAAAATAGAGGCTACTTAGGCACTTCAAAACACACACGCACGAGACATTAGTCTAATTTTTTTGTTGCTAAATATTTTAGATGAAGCCATGGAAGGTTCAGGTCTTCTTGAGCAATTGCTGCTGAAATTTCCTTTGCTTTTTGCATCTTTTTAAAATCTGGATCTGTAGGAATAGATAAGCTTGTAACAGAAGAGAGAAAGCAGGGTAGTGAATCCATCATTAGCATCAAGAAACAAAGTACCAATGCATTCTGCACAATCGGGACTAGCAGATCTTCTCAAGGTGCTTTCAGTAAGTGGGCGATGTTCAGCTTTCTTTGTCTTTCCTGACAACAGGCTTACAGAGGAAGCTTTGATTGTGTAAAGGAAGGGACATGGGAATGATTCCATCCGGAGCACTTCTGGTTTTCTGTCATTAGAACAAAGGGGTTCTTTTTTTTTCTTTTTTTTTTCTTTTTTTTTAAATCCAGATAATTTCAGCAGTCTGAGGGGGTGCCTGAGTTATGGGCCAACTTGAACCCTGGTAACATCTGTCTGGCAGCTGGAACAGAATCAGATTGAGGCAGAAAAGCTCAAACAGGAACTCATGGGATAGGGCAACTATCAGTCAGACTGCCCAGAGGGAAGCTGAGTAGGGCCCAATATTTGAAAAAACTGGGGCCAGATGACCCCTTTGTTTATACACAGGTGAGCAGAGCAGGAGACAGACACAGGCTGTTTGGCAGGCAATATTGTGTAGGACCCTAAAGTCACTCAGCAGGAATGCACTGTCTAACACACTTCTAATATCTGAAAGAAATAATTTAGCATAATTCAAAAATGCAGTAAACAGTGCCATTAAAAAGGGACATTCTCATTCAGATTATTGACTAATTTTGGCCTGAAATTATGGGCCGCTGATTAGAAAATGAAAATTATGTAAAATTTCCATGTTCTAAAAAATTGTCTCAAAAATATTTATCTTCTGTTCTGTTTTTGACATCACATTGATTTCTCATTGGCACTCACATTGCCTTTTCTACCATTTCTATATAACCTTCACCTTCCCTGGATCTTTATTTCTTTTCAATTTCTTTTTGTCTCACCTCCACTTTAATGCCCTTCCAACTCAATAGTCCATCTGTGTCTTTCTTTAAAAAGCATTTTTATGTCAGGCTTTATGATTCACAATATACATATGTAAAAATGTATTTTCAGCTGTCTTTTAGCTGCATCATTTATGCATTCAAACTCATCTAATCAAGTTCTCCTAGAGAGATCTGTAAAACTGACGACAATTTTTACTGCTGTACCACCTCAGAGAGATGGGAACTGAGAGATGGAAGAGAGATTAATCAGCATTTCATATCTAGGCATACACAGACAAAAGAGAGTTCTCTTTTTTATTTTCGGAAGAGAAGGAATGTGTGACATGGAATTTCTCATTCACCTCTTCAGCACAGATATGAATTTTGCTCTTTTATAACTTGTAAAGGCTAATGTAATATTCTGTAATTTTTTCACAGGGTTTTCAAGGAAAAACTGGTCCTCCTGGTCCTGGTGGTGTTGTTGGCCCTCAGGTACATAATTTCATTTCATAGCTGACTTCATCAGACCAATGTTTAATAGTTATAATATGAATAAGGCAGTTGCTTTTGCTGTGTTAAAAGGACCATATCAATGTTTATATTAACTTTTGTAACCAAAGTTGCATAATGATATTAGAAAGCTATACTTAGTAATCATCAGTGATTCCACCAAAAAAAAATATTTGGGTTACCTGTCCATTTTATTTTGATTTGGGTTTTTTGTTGGTTTGTTGTTGTTTCAGGGTTTTTTAATGTGATTATGAAATTGGTGG
This sequence comes from Motacilla alba alba, assembly GCF_015832195.1. NCBI lineage: Eukaryota > Metazoa > Chordata > Aves > Passeriformes > Motacillidae > Motacilla > Motacilla alba. Next base: position 19,415,818 of record NC_052023.1, on the reverse strand, counting down.
TTTACAGAAGTCAAAGAGACACATTTCTCTACCATTTTAGAAAGAACAATGCTATGTGTGAATTTCTTGCCGGAGAAAAATTTTCAGTAACTTTTAGATTGTGAAGAGATAAATTATCAAAATTTCATTTGATTTAACCTTATTATCTTACAACTTAATCAAGCATTTAGAGCCTATTTAGCTAATTCCCTCAGTGGAACTTTTCTGCTAGGGAATCTGAAGAGTGATCTTTCAACTCTCCTGCCTTACAATTCCTGTTATTCAGAAAAGCAACAGTACAGAACTGTTTCAAGACAAGAATAGTACATGGATTTCTCTCCTGTGTCCTTTTTATAACCTTCTCCCATACACGCTGTGTTTTAAAGCTTCAGTGCTTAAGGAACAAGGTCAGGATTTCACTCTTTGGAAGCTGAACAGACGTGTCTGCAGGCAAAATGCAATGCAAGATTTATTTTATAGGACAAAGATATTTTGTAAGTCAGCCTTGCCTGGAGGGAAGGTGAGGAATGTACGCTAACCAATGGCAACACTGTTTGGTAACATAACAGCTGGATATTGAGAAGCTGCTCCTCTCCACTTCCTCCCACACCCTCAAGACATTAAATAACTTCAGGTGACTGAAGTTGTACTTTTGTGCCTAGGGTCCTACTGGTGAGACTGGACCAATTGGAGAAAGAGGCCATCCAGGTCCTCCTGGTCCCCCAGGTGAACAAGGCCTCCCAGGTGCTGCAGGAAAAGAAGGTGCTAAGGTATGATGTGGCTTTGGGGAACAAAGAGGAAGGGACAGATAGACTGCTGACAGTGTGACATTTCAAATCATCATGAAGACATGCAGAATAAAATCAGAACATACAGTGTAAAATCATGATTGGCAGGTTTCACCCAGAAGGACTTGGAAGACTGGAAGATTCCAATTTTAGAGCTGAGTCTGCTTCCACTGAAATAATGAGAATTCTCTTGAGCAAAAAATAATATTTTTGTAATAAAAGCGAAAGAAAAAATATTTGCATATAATATGCATTCAATATAGTAATCATATTCAATATGTCATATTCAATACTTAGTAATGACATATTCACACCAAGGTAGAAAATTGTACATTGGCATTTAAAGTCAGATGGGTAGTAGTGAATACAAGGTAGAATTTCACTGAATAAATTTAACTCCTTGCTTAATTTTTGGCTGTCATTGGGGAACAAGAAAAATATTACTTATCTAGTTACTATGTAATTCCATTCAATTTTTGATTATAATTGCGTATCAAAATTTTTTGTTGAATGTATCTTTAAACACATTTTTACGGCTTGTTGTGTTTTTCATTATTTGTATTCCATAACTGGTACTGTATTCTGTCAAAGTTCATTATAAATTTAACTACAGACTATTGTATTGATAAAAGAATTAGTGGGTGAATAGCAGGGGGGCACAATCTTTTTTGTCATTACTATAACTAGGATCTGGTAGTTAATTTTCATCACTCACTGTACACCTAATTTTTAAACATGTTTTTTAATCAAAATGTAATATATTTCCCAGGGTGATCCAGGCCCTCAAGGCATTCCTGGGAAAGATGGACCAGCAGGTCTTCGTGGTTTCCCTGGAGAGAGAGGCCTTCCAGGTGCTCAGGTATGATATAAGCATCAGAGCAATTGCCATGATATTTCTAAATAAAGAAACAATGTACTAACTCCTTTATTTATTGAGTCTTCTACTGTGCTTAAAATAAATGCAATAAGAGAACAGATAAAAACATAATTGGCTAGATAAGAAGTAAGGAATTTTTTTAGGTTTGTTTCTTTGGATCTATACATGTTTCCTATTATATGTGTTGCAAAATTACTCTTGAACTTTCCAGTTTAATAGACAAGCTTTTTTTTTCCCTTTCCATTTATTAGGGTCCAGCTGGTCTGAAAGGAGGGGAAGGCCCACAAGGTCCACCCGGCCCAATGGTAAGTAAATGTAATAATTCTATGGAAATATAAACAATATTACCTAATAACATTTTTCTTCTTTAGATGCTGGGATGTTTTCATTAACACAGTCTGTAAAACAGCAGACAGATCAGACTTCTACTAAGTATGCATACTAATAAACATGCATGGATTATGGAGGTAGAGAATATCTGAAGCCTTCTGCCACTAGATTTAGTTATGACATTTACTTGCTGCTCGATACTTGTCACTTATGTCAAATTGGTTTTGAGATGAGAGAGGTTTTCCACAGTGGAAAAATCCACGGATAGTGACTGGTGGACTCATGCAGTTGTGGTGGGCTTGCCTTGGCTGGATGCCAGGTGCCCACCAAACTGCACTATCCCTGCCCTCCTCAGCTGGACAGGAGAACACAAGATACACTGAAAGGCTTGTGAGTCAAGATAAGGACAGGAAGATCAGCCACCAGTTACATCATGGGCAAAACAGACTGGGAAAATGAGTTTAATTTATTTTCTATCAAATCAGAGTAGGATAGATAAGGATAAAGTCTGAAAACACTTTCTCCCCACCCTCCCTTCCTCCCAGGCTGAACTTCACTCCTGATTTTTGTTTTATCTTGCCTCTAAGCAGTGCAGGAGGATGGAGAATGGTCCTCAGTTCATCACACATTGCCACTCCTTCCTCCACTTGGGGAGGACTCCTCACACTCTTGCCCTGCTCCAGTGTGGGGTCCCTTGGCTGTGAGACAGTGCTCCGTGAACTTGTCCAGTGTGAGTCCTTCCCAGGGCTGCAGTTCTTCATGAACTGCTCCAGCCTGGCTTCCCCCCAGAGTGCAGTCCTTCAGGAGCTGGCTGCTCCAGTGTTGGTCCCCCGAGGGGTCACAAGTCCTGCCAGCAAACCTAGCTCCAGTGTGGGCTCCTCCCTCCACAGGGCCACAGCTCCCGTCCAGATCCTGCGCCACTGCAGGCGGTCCACAGGGCACAATCTGTTTTGGGATCCACCTGCTCCAGTGTGGGGTCCTCCATGGGCTGGGGTGGATCTCTGTTCCCCTTCTGCTGGGCATTTTTTCCCCACTTCTTCAATACTTTATCCAAGAGGTTCTACCCCTGCCACCTATGGGCTCAGCCATGGACAGCCCATCAGTCCATCTTGGAGCTAGCTGGTGTGAGCTCCACTGGACATGGGGGAAAGTGGCATCTTCTCCCAGAAGTCAGCCCTGTAGTCCTCTGCTAGCAAACCCTTGCCATGCAAACCCAGTACTCCTGTGTTCCCCTTGTACAACTGTGTAAAATCATGTCCTGCAGGAATTTTCCTTCTTGGCATTTTCAGCTCAATAGCAGAGTATGCTTCAAGTTACCTATTCTCTGTTGTCATGCTTTATGCAAAGAAGTTCTACAAGGATGCACTGGCATTCAAAACATGCTGGAGCTATTCCCAAATGTGAATTGTGTAGATTTTGACCGTCATCTTGCCAACTTAATTCTTTCATGCAGTGCAATTGAGGTTAAAAAAGAAAAGAATCAATCATCACAGCTATTCATGTTAGAAAAAAAAAAGTAATGAAGGACCTGAATTTCTATGTGCTTCAACAAAGCTCTCTTATGTCCTTGCAATTCATATTCAGATTAGAATGCATTAAACAAGGATAAAAATCCACACATAGTACAGTACAAGTAATACATGGGACTTGAATTCTTAAAATGAATTGTTGAATTCTTAATGCCAAAAACCTGAATTTACAGTTCTTAACACTGTGCAGTATATATATTCCCAAAAGGCACCAAAACAAAGAATGGAATGGAATGGAATGGAATGGAATGGAATGGAATGGAATCTAGCAGGGAGAGTCAAAAAGTATATCATCTTAGCCATCTGAAGAACCTGAAATGTTAAAAGAAAGGATGAATCAAAGTCAAGAAAGCATAGACCAGAATAGTCTCTTCAATCTAAAGGTCCTGCCTTGATTTTTTGTTGAAGGAGCCCCTAAGGCTGGACTGACCTCTCAAGCAGATGGTTCAGGTGCAGTGACCCGGAGCCCTTCTGAGCACACACAGAGCAGCCAGCACAGGCAAAGCTGATGTGTGACACAGCCCCCTCTGCCAGCCAGCATTGTCCACACAGGAGCTGTGCCACTCCTGTCACGGTCCTCAGAAAGACACATTACACAAGATGTGAGGCAACAGCACCCACCTTATTTAGTGATAGCTGTCCGTATTCTGAAATACATATGTTTGAATTGAAATTCAGATGATCCGTGTTTTTCTAATTCTTATAGGGTGTGTATAAGTTAGTGTTTTAGTTGAAAAAATCAGAGCTTTTTTGAGGAGGATGTCTTAATTATCCCCATTTACCATCCTTTGGTTCAAATCACGAAGGTCTCTCAGAGCTCATGAATAGTATTCCTTTAATGGGAAACTAAATTGGAAGAGAAAATCCAGGAACACTATTAATGCTCCCCAGCTAATGGGTGTTCAGTGCCAGCCTGAAATAATCATTAATTATAGTCCAGAAACACACAGAGTATGGGTATTGAGAGCACACTACCAAGGACTTCAGTTCATAAACCTGTTCCTGTTGGGGTCACCCTTCCTGCTGAGGTAAACAGTCATAGAAAGAAACCCTTAGGAGGCTGAGGATTTTTTCATATTGTTTTTCCAGTCTTTTATAAATAGATGTTGTGGTAGCAGGAGTTAAAAGAGAGTTTGAAGGGCAAAATTTTCAATTTTTTAAAATATATTTTGAGCTCATTGTAGTGCAAGTGGGCCACTTCAGGTACAAAGAGGACCAAATTGCCCTTTAAGTATTCCAAGAGTCCTCAGTAGGATTTTTATCTGTTTCATCTTTAATTACTAACTTGTTATCTCAAAACAGTGTTCAAAAAAAAAAAAAAAGGTGAAGAAAAAAAGGGTGTGGAGGTACCCTTAATACTGGGCTTCAGTGCACCGTCAAGCACCAGAATTAAACCACAACTGCTTGCTTTTTTTCACAGAAGCTCACAGCAGACCATGAGCATCAAATACTCTGAAAATATTTTCCCTTCTATTTTTAGCCAACAGCGGGTACACACAGAAGTGTAATTGTAGTGGAGTCTTCATTTGCCATCTATAATAGGAAGAGAATCCATGCCACTGGCTGACTTTCCTGTGATTTCCTGCCAATACCAATTGTTTCTAACTAGCATATATAGTCAATTATAAGCTTTGTTTGGCTGCTGCATGCATCTGCAAGCATACCAAACAAATGACTGTTCCAAATACTGTGCATATGCCAATTACTCTGTTTAGAGGGATTTGGACAAAAGAAAGAGATGCATGAATGCACGTCAGAGCAAGAGGGGGTTCTGCAGGATTGAGGGGGATATCTTCATGGTTTGGGTTTTTTTTGGGGATGGAGTTGTGGTTGGTTTTTTGTTATGCGGCGGTGGGGGGGGGGAGTGAGTTTTTTTAACAGTTCTCTTTTAATTTACTCTCTTTGTTGCTTCTGTTTGTTTTCTTCCCTTCTCCTACTACCGTGTGGAATGCTGGATGCTGATGAGAGAAAGCTCTTTGGAATGTCAAGCAGTCATTTTTCATTTGCTCATTTAGGAATAGGATGCTCAAATTAGACTCAAAATAAGCCAGCTGTAGGCTACCCAATTATCAGTACTGAACCATCTAGAGCTATCTTCATCTACCTCACAACATTTTACAGTCATGGGGACCTTCACTTGTTGAGCATTTTGTTAACCATCTGTAAAAAGTATTGCTACTACTATGCAATGTACACAATAGCTGTCATTCCATATCTCCTCACAGGAAGTGAGAGAAAACCAGGGTTGCTAATGAGTTTACAGTCTGTATAGCAGCTACGCAAGATAAAACACAAACTTCCAGTCTGTAGAAAAGTTAAAAAAAAAAACCAAAAAAAAACCAAATTAATAAAAAGATTCCATGATGTGAGTACTGCAAGATCAAAGGTTAAAAAGTGGTTTCATAACATAAGGAGCTTATTTTGTAGTGGGACAGAGTGACCAGAAAAAAATGAAACACAGAAAGAGAGAACAGACTTAAGAAGATGCTTAAAATGCTATTCTGAGTTGGGACTATAATTTAATATGTTCTGCTGTGCTCAGAGGCCTTTCTCACAGAGAAAGGAGCAGTTCCTCGGAAAAAGAAGGTGTAGTCCATCCTCATAACTCAGTGAAATGCAAAGATAAATGTGAAAAGTTTGCTGATTAAAAAGAGCTACTGGAAATTATGGCCTCTGATAGTGTCTGCTGTCTGACACAGGAAAGATCAGTGAGTTATTTGCGTTTTTTCCTCTCTATTCTTACATCCTCCTGATGAGATGACCTAAAATTGTTTAGCTTATGAGAGCTGACAAGATCAGAGACCATGGCAGTATGGCTGTAGGGTAATGACTTTTTCTTGTTGAATTCACTGAAGCCTTAGGAACTAAAATAACAGAAATAGAACAGAAACTTAGGCAGCCACCCAGACTTAAAAAAATCCCCAACACCTGGAAGGATAAAGTCATCTATGATTTCCCTACAAATACTTTAAACACTCATGCAAATTTAGATCTTACTGAAATAACTTGCTAAAATACTTTGAGAAACCATTCAGCACTCTTTCTCTTTCCACATTTATGTGGAGGGAAAAGGACTTTATTATTAAATTAGTACCATTTATGCTAATGAGGTCAGTCCAGGACAAGTATGTCATGAGTAAAAGCAAAAAAAATAGGGTTTTCATAGGTGAAAGCATCTTAAAATTCCAGTATCTACAAGACAGCAAATCTGATCTTGTTTAAAGATTAACAAAAAAGCTATTTAGAATCTCAGGGTCTTACTTTTATTATTTTTATTATTATTTTCTATTATTTTTCTGTTCTGTGATGTATCATGCTGCTTCTAGTATATCAGTTGAAGAAGTGAAATTACTAATCATAACTTTGAAGTGTTGCAAACTATTTTGAAGGTGTAAAGCTGAAAATTTGGGAAATATTTTTGTACAGCAAACAAACATTTAACAGTACTCAATGCAAAAACTGTAAATTATTTTAAGGACAGAAAACAAAGATGTAGTTTTAGTGGTTTTCAATGCACAGTGTCTGTTGTTTCACCCTTGATTTTTAATATTGCATTTTTAACTTTTTCTGTGTTTATCTAAAGATGCCTGTACACAAAAACCTCTTCTGCAGAACACACTAAATTAGTCACTATATTTGAATGGATTTTTACAGAGGTGCATTGAAATGCAGAAATGTGATCAGCACAGCAATGAACAGCACAAAACTTTACTAAAAATTTTGGTTTTGTTGTGGCTTAGTCCTGTGTTTTGATATGGTGAATATGCTTTCATCAAAGCAATATGTTAATATATTTTGAAAACGTAGAGGGAAGTAAGTTCTTGAAAAGAGGCTGGTTTTAAGGACACTCTCAGTATGATGAACAAATACAGGAAGTGGTATTTTAAAAAAATAAAATTAGTGTTGTATGAACTGTATTGGGTATGAACTTCAAATTGGTCCTTCCAGCCTTTTTTCTTTGCTTGCACACATTATGGATGTGTAACCTTCAACCAGCTGAACTTGCACTGCTGAACAGCTTCTCTGGTGACTTGCCTGATGAAAACCACCAGCATTCCCAGGGCTCTCAGAATTCCTTTATCCCCTGTCTTTTCCAGGGCTCGCCGGGAGAGCGCGGAGCCGCGGGCACTGCTGGCCCCATCGGGCTGCCGGGCCGGCCCGGCCCCCAGGGGCCCCCAGGCCCCGCCGGAGAGAAGGGTGCTCCCGTGAGTAACCACAGCCCCATGAAACCATCCCTGCACACGCTTCTCATTCCAGAATGCTGCTTGCTCCCACTCGTACAATATGTATTCTCTGAATACCCAACTTACTCATTTTGCATTTACAAATATATACACAGTAAAACATTTCTCATTGTGCTCTCTGAGACCAGGAAGGGTTCAACCTGTTACTATCACAGCAGGGAGTGGATATAAATCAGTCTTTCATTAAAACTTTGTACCCAGCCACTCTGCATTACAGTACCAGTGTGTTTGACATCAAATTCCATTATTACTTCATATAATTCTCTTACATATTCTCTTCCCTTGACAGTTTTCTTTCTGTTGTGGTGTTTTCTGTTTTGTTGGGTTTTTTTACTGGAGGGGGGTAGGTGTTTTAATTTTGTATTGGTATTGGGACTCCCTGTAGTGAAGTTTTCATTACTCTCCTGTGATAATGTGGATTGCTTCATTTTCTTCAAAACCAGGGTGAAAAAGGTCCCCAAGGTCCAGCTGGACGTGATGGAATACAGGGTCCTGTAGGACTTCCTGGTCCTGCTGGTCCTAGTGGTTCTCCTGGAGAAGATGGTGACAAGGTGAATCAGTCAAATTGGTTATTAGTGCATCTGGGAGAAGATCTGTCAGTAGAGCTCTCTGTAGCTTTCCTCACAATTAACTGGGTGACAAAGCAACAAATCTTATCCCTGCCTCCCCCAAATTCCCTCTGCCTACTGCAAAAAATACCTAAAAAACCTCTTCTATAACCAAATGTCTGAGGGACAGATGCCATGGAACACTGGGATTTGTGTTAAAGAGCTAGTAGAGTAACATTTATCCTGGCAAAGAAACAAGGATGAAAGTGTGGCAAAATAAGGCAAATTATGCCAAAATTGATTTTTGCTTATTTCAGAAACTTGGTTTGCTGAATGAGTAAGATGAAATATCTTCAGTAATATACAGGGATTCAAAACCACCAGAGGCTGTGCTGGTAGATTGAGGGTGTCAAAATAATTACGCTCACAGCAGAGATATTCTGTTGACCTCTGGAAGAATTTAAAATATGACACCTTTCAGGATCATCTGGTGTGGTTGCTTGATCCAGCACTTTTTTGTTAGTTAGCACAGGGTAAAAGTAAAGATTTCAACATTCATTTTTGCGACTCATGAGTGTTATTTATGCCACAGACAGCATTTTCTGTGACTTAATTTAATTGTCTTTTATTATTGTATAAAGAAAACATTCTATTCTAATGTGGTTTCTTGGTGATTTGAATAATTTTGAAGTTTTTAAATACTGTACATTCCAGTGAGAAGCAGCATTTCAGTCATAAACAGTTACAGGAGTCTGTAAATCAGGGTACTTTCATTATAAGTTCATAATGAAGGTGACATGAGCAACACAATTTCCTTTATTTAGAGCTCAGTAGCATTATACTTCAAAGCCAGGTCTCGTTGCCCTTTTCAATTCAGCAATCGATATCTGGATTAATATGACATATTATTGATCACTGCAGAATTGCTCCCTTTAGGCTTTCACTTGAAGCAGCAGCATAAAACATAGAATAATCATATCAAAGGGAACATTTAGAGATACCATGATATTGACTGCAGCTAAGTGTGAAGGAGACCATTTTAAACAAGTTTAACTTTTCACTTTCAATTACAGGGTGAAATTGGTGAACCAGGTCAGAAAGGTAGTAAAGGTGACAAAGGAGACAACGTGAGTAGCAAAATCCTTTGTGCATTACATCTATTCTTTATAAAGAAAAGGTATTCATGCATGAAGTATGCAGGTAGCTTTGCTACATAAATGAGCAGAAAAAAAGACACACTCCTAAAATGTTCCTTCAAAATAATGTTCCTTTAATGCAGTACTAGACATTTGTACTTACAGATCCAGGCATGCATTTATTATTGCTCATATTCCTAGAGCTTACGGAATCACTACAAAATATAAACTACGTTCTTAAGCACCCTTCCTGTATCATTGAAATTCCTCCATTCTGCATTTGAACTGCAGAGACCAAGAATTCCCATACATTCTCTTACTGTGTTGAACTTCACTGACTGCATTGTGTGAACACACCCAGCTTTGGCTTCCTAGCCATGCAGATAAAAACTGTGGAGACTCAGCAGAGGAATCTACTAATGTAATTTTGAAATTTGTAAAGGATATCTAATTCCTGGAGAGCACAAGTAACTGATGGCAAATGAAATGGCTTATACAAGTTTTCATCTATTATCATTAGGCCTATTAGTGAACCTAGGACTAATCAAGTTTCTACTGTTTTGATTTGACATTTTTATATCTTCAAAAATTAATTCTAAAGCTCAAGCACTTCCTTTTTTTTTTTTATTTAGGCCAGACATACAAAATTGAGCTTTTTTCACTGTGAAATCTGAAGCTAGAAAGAATAAAACTAGCATTTATTTATTTCCATTGGATTTGGTTTCTTTTCTAAAAATTCAAAATCATATGTTTTCACTTCTTTTCAATTTCCAGATAAACTGGTACTTTACTTGAATACTTTTCCTTAAGAAAAAATTGAGAAGTAATGGCAGAAAGATCCCTTTTATTGTTATACTTCAACACTATTCAGTTAGCAAAGCTCTGAACTCAGCACAGGGGTATCCATGGCCAAGTACATTTATCTTGAAAACAGTGTGATTTCTGAGATTAACAAGTTACAGAACAGTATGTTTCTCTAAAAAATTACACCAAATTTATGGCTTACATATTATCAGATGATGTTTATGGGAGGATATGTACATACTCAAGCAAATCACAGGTCAGAGAATTACAGAATCACAGAAGGGCTTGGGCTGGAAATGAACTTTAGGATCAGCTAGTTCCAACCTCAGATCCAGTTCCACTTTAGGCTTTGCATGTGGTCACAGGCATATCCTGTTTTCCCCTTTGCCATGCCTCTTCATTAGAAATGCTTTGCATCAGAGAAATTCAGGGAAAAAACAAAAGCTGCACTCTTCTGTTTCAGATAATTTTAGCATAGCTAGTTATGCTGAGCATTAGACTGTGACCACAGTTCCCACAGTGAGTACGGATGCATTTGGGCCTGCTCCAGCAGACCTGCTTTACAAATACAATGTCTGCAGCATTATCATTTGAGAATGTATCCTGGACTCCCAGTCTCAAAGTTAAATGCATTTGAGAATATTACACATTTTTCTTGAAATACAGGACTCGGTGTTAAAGCCTTAGTTGAAGTGAATGTACCTCTGGTTGAAGTCACATGTCTTGAATCTATTTGCCCTCAAGTGTAGTCATTCAACCATGACAATTTCAGAATGTGTTCATTTTAAATCTGCTTTCCTTTCAACATGCTGACAGATGCCTGTTGGGGCAGGGAGAAAGGGCTTGTTGGTCACCTCTGAAAGGTTCTGACAGGGAAGCACCCAGTTCTGAAATCACAGGACATAAAGAACAGATATTTACAATCTCAAAACACCCACAAAAGGCCTTGGTGGGCATTTAGAGCCTGATCACAGCAAGGATCCTGATCAAAGAACTGATTCATCTTTACTGTTTAAGAAGAGCTGGAAAAATCTTCAATTCCCCATTGAAACTAACAAAGATTTCTTTTTGTGGGTTTGAAAATAATGCGCCTAACTATGTTGGCCTATTCTAGTTAAGATAGCACAATTTTCTGTTGATGTGCTGTCCTCTCTTGAACTTCTAAACCTCCACAGTTATCACAGCTGCTTTTATTAACTGAGGATTCTTTCATTATACTGATCAGTCTTTCCCCATTTGCTCTCCAGAGCAATGGCAAAAAAAGAATCTGGCCATATGTCCAAATAATCCCTCATTAATCAATTGCAGAGTACGTTCCAACAGTGCTTTATATCAAAATGGGTTTTTAAATGAGTTAAAAATGTGTAGGCCTCATTCCAGAGCCTATAAAATGAAGGAGCACATTGAAGCATCTCGAAGAGTGTAGAAAAATCCATGCATGCCAAATCCCTTTCTCATGGTAACACTTCCCAGTCAGCTGGAGCATTCCTCAGAGTCCTTTCATTTAGATAGGCCTCCACAGAGGCTAGAAAGCTTTGTTTCATGTATTGCCATCAGGTATGGGACAAAAATAAAACTGTAAAAGAGAAGAAATACAGAGCTTGATGCTTCATACTCCCTAGAAAATAAAATGGTCCAAAATATATATAAAACCCAGAGAAATAGACTGCAAGACTTAAGAAGTCCCTTTATTTAATTCTCCTTATAAAGGGCACAATAATCTAATTTTATCCCTAGCAAAGTCTGTAAATCCCAGCATTATTCTCCTTTAAAAGAGAATTTGAAGCCTAGAAGTTGCAGGCAACTTGGCATCTGAAACAGACTAGAATTAGCCAAGGCCAGGTGTTGAGTTTTGTGCCTTCTTAGTGTAACTCTCCATCAGTCTACTTCCTCCAGCGCTGCAAAAACAAGATTCAAGCTACTAGATCATTTACACCTCATCATAAAGTAGGATCTTGCACTCCTGTACTCTGATAGCTTCATTATATCACATCTGCATGACTGACTACTAATTATGTGCAATATAACTTAGTTATTATTCTGCAGGGGGAAAAGAAAAAAGACGTTCCTCTCAGAGACTGCGGTTTTTGGTCATCCTGTTGAAAAGAGAGTTAATATTAAAAGGAGTGTGATTCCCAGTGCTCAGCAAGAGCTTGCACTTTTTCATGTCTCCTGGAGGTCAAAATAAGCTTTGTGCCATTGCAAAAATAATCAGTGGTTTCATAAAAACTACTCCAAATAATAAGAATTTAAGATAGATTTTTAGATGATGCTTTAAAGTTTGAGAGATATTTTGCATAAATTTCATTGAAAGTTTTGCTATTTTTAATTGTGAAAAAAATTCATTTTGATTCATGTTTGCATGAAAATTTATTCAGAAACATTAAAAATGAGCTTCTAACAAATGCCAACATTGTCTATTATACATGTGAAAATCTGAGTTTTTGAGAGATAAATAGTTTGTACTGAATGGAAAGGACTTGTGATTGGTGCTACATCCTCTATAGAGAAACATGGAAATGCTGAATAGATTGTGGTCGTGCAAGTCGGGTTTTCTGTCATGTCTGTATTTGCTTTTAATCTCACTGCAGATGTCACAATCACTAACTTGTCCTTTTGGATGTGTGTGTGTTGCAGGGTCCTCCGGGTCCACCAGGTCTGCAGGGTCCCGTTGGAGCCCCGGGGATAGCTGTAAGTAGCTGGTTCAGAGCCAACCCCAACCTTGCATAACTCAGCTGATACTGACTTCTTTGAACTGTTTGCTCCTTACTCAGGAATATATTTCAAAACACCACTAACAGTTCTGTCCCTGCCCACTTACATGCAGTTCTTTATTGTCAACAAGCCTGTGTGGGTGTTACTGTATGGCAGATTTACAGCAGGGCAATAATTTGACAAAATTATTAAAAATTAAATCCTGTAAATAGTGAGTGGGGGCCATCCTTTCAGTGAACTTGTTTGGCAGTGGGTTTGGCAGCTCAGTACAGATGCAGTTAAAAGAGAGTGTCTCTTTTTAAAATCCATCTGATACCAAGTGAATTAATTCTTATTTTTATTTCAAAGGCTCTGAAGTCTTTTACCCTGAGTATTGGTAGAACCCTGTGCTACTCATATTTATATAGGTATTCAACAGCTAGAATGTTTATGCAGATGTGATAGAGATGGGGAATTCAGGGAAAATTTCTGTGAGAAATGCAGCACTAATTGACCTGTATTAAATCAGAGCACGTGCAGGTATTCTGCTTGTGCAACAGATTTCATCCAGCCAAGATGATGAACATGCATTTGTAAAGACACTTGGTTTGATTCTGAGCCCTTTTGTAGCTGTTTCCCAGTCATTTCCATGGAGCTTTTCCTGTTGTTGTTATCAGAGCTGTGATAGTTTTGCTCTTCATTGTTTCCAAACAGGGAGGTGATGGAGAGCCAGGGCCAAGAGGTCAGCAAGGGATGTTTGGGCAAAAAGGTGATGAAGGTCCTCGAGGCTTCCCTGGGCCCCCAGGCCCTATTGGCTTACAGGTAAATTCCTTTATTTTACCTTACATCTGTAAAACAAGATGTTACAGAATAAGTGTAAGAACACTGATTTCTGTGTCAGAAACTGAATTACTACTGTCTTCTATTAAATAAATGATAGCATCAGTTAATTAGAACTGAAAGATCCCTTATTGATGGGGTCCATGCATAAACAACAGATTTAATGCAGCAGGACTATATATATATATATATATATGTATATATATATGTATATGTCTGAGCATAAATTATCCAGACTCCCACCTCAGCTCTGGATAATCCTGACAGTGTTTTTAAAATCACTCAGTCTAGCATTTCTGTGTGCATTCTTTTTGGTTTTTTCCCCAAAATTTATTGTGTTACCTAGTTTAATCACCCTAGGACTACCTATACATTTACTGTAATATGAAAAGCTCCCTTCTCTTTCTATCCATTTGAATGCAAATAGGTCTTTTTCTTCTTGTTCCACCATCCTGCCCCCTCCCAAGTTCATACTGACTAATTATTCCAGGGACCCTACTTATTCTTCCCTGTGTTTTTTAGGGTCTGCCTGGCCCACCAGGTGAAAAAGGTGAAAATGGAGATGTGGGCCCAATGGTAAGAGTTCTTCCTCACTGGTCACTCTAAAGGACATAAATATTCTCCATATATTATTGTCTTTTCTCTATAGCTCACCATTTGATAAGATACTCCTGAATTTGGTGACAGAGTATGAAACATTTTGTGTAACATAAACTCTCTCTGGGATTTTCTTTGCTTTCCCACATCTATCCCCTCATCATTAATACTGAGATTTATGTAACATGAGAAAATACTGAAAAATAGATAGCAAAGCAGATGCTTTGTGTGCCTGAGACAGGACAGTGACAATCAGGTTCAGGAAAGAAAGAGGAAAAGTAGATACCACTGCATCAGAGAGTCTGGAGCTGCTTTCCTGAAGTTCAGGCCATTGTTATTAACATACCGTGTCAGATATGCAGGCCAGAAGATGGCAAACACTGCTTGGCTCTGTTTATTTTCCTTGGGTGATGCCTTTTCCAGCTGTTTCTCCTGCTGACAGAATGTCTTATGGGCTGTTCCTGACTGCTATGCAAGCTCTCCATACATTTGCCTCCAGCACCTTGGTGCAGCTCTGCCAGGGCTGTCACAGACACAGAGCAGGTCCAGGTCTCTGTCAGTGGGATGGGCATGCAGGGAACCTGCAGGGAAAGAACCAATCCTCAGGGGCTCCTGAGCATCAGGTCATGTCCAGCTCAGGTACTGTGTGACACAGTCTGGGCCTCCTGTTGCCTTTTGAACTCATCCAGGGAGCAGCAATCTGGCCCTGCTGTTCCTGCTGCATGGTGAAGATTAAAAGCTCTCTGTAGACTGAGTATATTATTTCTCACTGGTCAGAAATTCTTCATGATTGTAACTCTATGATATCTGTTCTACGATTCTGTCATATCACATTGTCTCTTTGATACAGGGTCCACCTGGCCCACCGGGTCCAAGAGGTCCCCAGGGTCCTAATGGAGCTGATGTAAGAATCAATCTATTTTTTTGTCATGCTATTTGAGTAACAAGCACCCTATTTTGGATAATGATATTTTGGATAACAAAAATCTTTTATCACTGTAGGGTCCTCAAGGTCCCCCAGGCTCAATCGGCTCTGTTGGAGGTGTGGGTGAAAAGGTGAGTGTGGATGGAAACCCCCAAGGAAGAGAAAACATTGCAATAAGAATGCTATATGACATTCATTCATTAAAACTCTTTTCATTGCTATTTTCTGTTCTCTATTCAGAAAATTATCTGCCAGGATATGGAGTGAGTTTGTCTGGAATTGGTTACTTTCATTTTTTACCCAAGGAATATGCCAGATTGTATCTTCCTTGTTCTTAAAGGAAAGATGAAGTATGCAGGGATATAAGGGCTTTTTTTTTCCTGTGATTTATTTGAAGCAACAGAGTAAACTATTATACAGTGCTGAGTAAGCAAAAAGTTCAAAAGAGAATCTTAAAATGCTTGTTTATGTTTATTTTATCAAGCTACATGACCTCAACCACATCACCTACATAAGCCTAAAAGCCTTTTGCTGTAATGTTACAGATTTAACATTAATTTTTTCCTGAACTTTGGAATGGGAAAGAAGATTCTGAATGGAGCATAAGATGGAGGAAACAAAACAGAAATATATTCCAGGCCAATATATAAATTGCGTATTGAGAAACTATATAGATTGCTCTTGAGTATTTAATGGTTTGTCACAGAGTATCACATATGTTCAAACACCAAAGTCAGTGAATCCTAGAAAAGACATCTCTAAGAATGTCAGTATTGGTAGTTTTTCAGAAAGCTTTCCATATTTTTAACTTTTCAGAACATGAAGTGAGATTTCCCTTTTTCTAACTAAACCAAACTTTTTAAAGAATCTTCAGGTGTTTCAGGTTTCGTTTTTGTTTGTTTTTTTTTTTCCTACATGCCCATCAACTAAATCACTTACAAGTGCTCTGGGATGTGGTGAAGAGCATACTAGAATAATATAACATAATATTTGGTTTGATGGAGAAATATCCTCCTTTGTCTCCCTTACTGTCCTTTGAGACCAGAGGGTACTGAGCCCAAAGAGATGTCATTGTGTCAAGCTGGCAGTGCTTCACTGCAGTGCTTCTTTCTCCGGATGTGGCTCTGAGCATCAGCTCACCTCTTGAGAGCAGCAGCATTCTGGTGTTTTCAATCTTTTTTCTCCAAAATTGCACAAGACACACAAAACACAATGCCCTCCTGCTTGACTGCATTATTAACAAGGATATTCCTTCTAATGTCCCAAGTTCATGACATTGTTCATCCAGTCTACTTTAAAAAATACCTTGGCCTCATGCAGGACTGCTGGATTTGTTTGGTTTTTTCTCTGGAAGAGTACCAAAAATGTGACACAATCTAGGAGTTGAGAGAAATAAAACGTTACTGGGAAAAGAGAGTCTGTATGTCAGTGGAATACAGAAAATAATGGGCACTGTGGGAAGAAAAAATTTTCCTGTGACCACTACTGAGAAAAATGTTAATTGTGAGAACATCCAGGGTAGCACCCAATTATATTCAGTGCTTTAGAAAAAAACCCAACCTTGTATAATATTCTGGCCCATTGAACTTGATAGGAATTTTTGCCATTGGTTTCAGTCACCTCTTCAATTTTCAGCATTTCATGATCAAATTATATTGTAGACCTTTTCTAAACACATTGCCTTATGTTGAACTCCTTCCTCCTTTGTTTCCCCCTGCAACTCATCTGTGTGATTTAGAATCACTGTTTGTGATGATCAGGCCATGAAATTTAATTCAAGAACATGAAATTCAGACTGTTTATCACTTGGTTGTCATTTTTTATTTCCTCTAGCTTATATCCCATATTCTCTGCATTCTCAAAGAGAAGCTTCCAAGTGTACCATTTTGGAAATTTATATAGTTGTAATTGCTCTCCTCCCTCCTCCTCCTCAAGTTTTAGTGCATGCCAGGTTATTTTCTTAGGGTATCTTCCTTCTTAATTTCAGTTCCATTTAATGAGATTTCAAGCTGAGATATCATCAAGAGTTATTTTTTCAGGGGGAATTGCTGCAATGGGAGGACAGGTCATGCTTTTAAACAAAACATGCATTTTTTCTTTTCCTTTTCTTCCCACACATTTTCCCCCCAATGTTTTTCTTATTATGTCAGCATGCTTTGGCCTCTGCACCCCTTTCAGGAAAGACACACCATACTACAGATAATTCAATACAGTGAGTAAAGAATGTGGAAAAACATTTTGGCACCATCCCTGTCACTGTTGAGGAGAAAAGTAGGTTTGCTCACTTGCCTATTTTAATGGTTTGACCAGGAGATATTTTTTCATTAATACACGGGTTTCAAAGCCCCCCTATCTTCTGGCAGAGATAAACATTTTTTGTCACACCAAGTGCCATGCATTTTTAACTAGCTTGTTGTTTCCCCTGCTCTGCACACAAGGGCCTGAATGTTCCAAGGCACCAGTGCTGCAAATGCTCCTGTAGGCCTGCATCATTATTGCCATAAGCCCCTGAGGGACTGGCAGTCTGACACTCAGCAGAACCGTTCAAATCCAGCAGTCCCTTTCTTCTGCTTTTAATTAAGAGAAATGGATAACCAAAATGTACCTTCACAGACTTACCTCTAATTTGATATCAAAGGTCTAACATGCAGATATTCTAAACAGGCAGGAAGTAGCTCATGACTTCTCTAACCTGTGCCTTAGAATGTACATAAGAATTCACAACAGAGGGGAAACAGATCAAGTAATGCTAACCCCACACTTCCACGAAACCTAATGAAATAAATTTGCTTTTCTAATTTAGATTAATTTGTGATAATTGCATTGAGCACTGTGCTGTTCTTCTACCCCCTCTCCCTTCCACAGCAGTTATAAACCATCAGAGTTAGAGAGCAAGCAAACCCAGTGTCTGCAGAACCTAAGCATTCGTTCTGTAGCCTCTCAGAGTTCAGACCTGGTTTACTGCATGAAAAAGTCTGGTGTTAGAAAACCACGATACTCATCTGGGTTTAAATGTCTTCCTATTATGTCGTTCTAAAAAATCTTTCCAAAGTAGTACACTAATAAGGAGTCCAACACAGTAAACAAGTGAGATCAATAGTTCTCATGCTTACTCATTGATTTATACTGCAGATGGAAGCGAGAGGACAAAATCAATTAAGTATCCTGGCTCTGAGTTTCGGAACATGTTTGATAAGTGTTCACAGACAATTTTATGTGTATATATCATTTTTCCACACACATGTGTAGACACTGCTGAGGTACCTAATCAAGGTGTGTCTGTAACAGTTTAGGCTATCTCAAAATCCATCCTAACAAATTACTTTTAATAACGTCACATGGCCTCCTGACTGTGATTTTTTTTCTCATCCTTCTCCATCTCTCCAACATGGTAAACAAGAGCCCTCCAAGAAAACACAGCCTTTAGAATTTCTCTCAATTAAATTTAGTTCTCCACAGAGCCATTATATATAACCCATATGCAGACCTATGCAAAAGCAATTCTCTTCTAGAGTTACAGTTTCTCTTTTCCTTTGTTTTGTGAGAATGGCAAAAAGGAGCAAAACTTACTTTTCACAACCCAGTCAGTTACAAAGTTGCCTCTCATTGTTATAAAATGAAAGACCATGTCCCAGAATTTAACCACCAAAAGGTGGCAGTCTTCCATCCACTATCTCTGTGCTTTGGATATCAGTTCTCTAAAACTGATCATAAGGAAAACAACATTTTTTGAGCCTTAAAAGTTTTCAATAATTTTTTTTTAATATTTTAACTTTTAAACTACTTTTCCTGGCTTGGTAGAAACCATTGTGCTTGCTTAATCCAAGAAGGTTTTCAGAATTAAGCATGGCTGCAAAATGGCATGACCCTTTATACTTTAAGATGTCTGTCTTTCCTTTTTGAAATTCTATCAGAGGAAGGCTTTGCCTAAGAAAGACCACAGTAACTTTTAAAAGATCTGAGCTGCTAAAAAGAGAGGATAAAAATCCCTAGAGAGGAAAAAAATATATTATTAGACCATAAAATCTGTTTCCCAACAGAACATGAAATATTTCCTACTGAGAAGGTTCTGCATTAATGCCATTGTTACTAAAAACGAAAATAAAGATGAGGGCCAACAATAGCTATAGATACACAGGGTTTAGTAGCTATAAATATTCACTCTGTAAATATATACCAGCTGCAATCTTCTCTATCAAAACACTGCTTAACTCCCTTAACAGTTACCTAAACCAAATGCAGCATTTCGTAGTACCTAATACTTGGAATACGGAAATCACTGCCAGATGAAACAAGGACCGCATACATGGAAGGGGCAGATTTTTTAGTAAAGCAATGATATAGAAATATTAATGTGAGATGAAACTTTAACTGGTCTCATCTTTCACAAATGCCCTTTAAGGGAACATTCTGACATTTTCTAGCCCTTCCAATTTCTTAGTTTTCCACACTGCTGCTTTTGCTGGGGAGCTGCTGTGCACAGAGTCAACGTCGCCGTGCGTGCAGGAGCAGGCACCCCCAGTGCTGCCAGGTGTAGGTCAGAGGGAGCCCAGTGTTGTGTGATAGAATGAAGACGTGTTTGTCAACAGGAAGGGTAAAAATTGTATCATCAATCAAATGTGGATTGTCATAAATTACAGTATCATTAGGCAGAAAGGCAGAAGAAGAACTCTCTCTGAGAAGCTGCCCAGGGGATTACACTGCAAAAGTGCTTGTCAGCAAAGACTGGGCACAATCGGTGCTCTCATGACACTGCTTCATTTTGTCCTGCCATGGGCTCACCTTTGGAAAGGTTCTGTATAGTGGACTCAGTGGATACAGCATGGCTACTAATGTGAAAAACATATTTGTGCTGATTCCAGACTTCATTCTCTGTTGTTACAAAAATCTCATTTGATTGATAGCAGGCATGGACAAAACCCCAATGCTAATGATGCTGCAGACTCAGTAGATGCTGTGCAGAGAATAAGGAAATGAAGATTATGAATTTTGCGAGAAAACATTCTTAACACTTATTGACCTGAAGCATCCACGACGGGTTGTGTTTTGTTTTAAAATGAATGCAACATCACAGAAGTAAATTAATATTAAACACTAAAAGGGATCAATAATTTTTGAAGTTCCTACACATTTTAGTATATCTAATAGAACATACCAGAGTTTCTAAAGGTACATTCATCCTTTAGTAGTGCCCCTTTTAAAGAGCATTTTAATATTGCTCCTAAAATATTGGTTATCTGTTAATTATCCTAGTCTGGAATTCAGTTGAGAGGTACTAAAATATTTTCCTTTAATCTAATGAAATATTTGTACTGGGCCAAATTCTGGTCCCAGTGAGGTTATCTTGGTGCTATGAGCTTCTCTGAAAAAAAGGTTCAGTATCTACACCATAAGTTTTGTTTTAAAATTGTATTTTATGATTTATATTTTTATACTGACCACGTGGAAATGACAGACATGTATCAATTAACTGAATTGTTGTAAAATGAAGAGGGGTGAGCAGGTCACACAGGTTAGAAAGGATACACAAATTTATTCCAATTCGGTGAATTCAGTAAAGGATTGGGTAAAATACATTTTCAGCACTGAACTACTCTTGCTCATAGATGTAATTTTTGGAAAAAAAGAATATATTTTGGGGGAAAAATTCCCCCCATTAGCAGTTAGATTGAAAAATCCTTTGGGATTGGAGTATGTATTTCTTATCCAAGCACTCCATAACAATTACAAAGCTATCCTGTTATCCTTCTATGATTTATGTTTCTGTGATGCTAATAACTAAATATTCCACTAACAGAAGAGTTTTCTATTAAAGTTTATTCATCAGACCACTCAGCTAGAAAATAATTAGTCATAACTAAACTTTAAAATGAAGACTTGAAAAGACAGTCCTTGAGATAATACTGTGTATTAGCTCAGAAGGAGACTGAATTATCTTAAATGTTCACTTAACAGTGCATAATCTTTGACTTGCACGGATTTTCTTTTCATACGGCATCATCCTGAAAGCCATCTGCTTTCCAGAATAAATTCCATCACTGGTAAATACATAGCACACACCTCTGTAGCCTGTGGAGAAAGTTTTTCTAACTGATGCTATTATTCCATCCGTAGGTTTTTCTTTATATAGCTTTTTCTTCCAACAGTAGCTATAGTAATAATCACAAGCAGGAAATTTGCAGCATATGGGATAATAAAGGGGAACATCTCCCAAAGCCCAAAGGGAAGTTGAGTCTCCCTGGCTCAAGAAAATATTAGTTTGGTGTATTACATCAAATTTCAGACTCCAGTTCTGCAAAACCACAGACATAACTCAACCCCTCTAGGCAGACCAAATAAAAACCTGTTCTTATAAGCTGTTTACATAAATAAGCATGGGAGGAATATGCAATTACAAAAGTAAATTCATCAAAATATTCTCCCTAATAACTCATAAATTTATTCTTATGCATCTACAGGGTGAGCCCGGAGAAGCTGGTAACCCTGGACCTCCTGGAGAATCTGGAACAGCTGTGAGTATTTTGTTGTTGTCTTACCATTAACATTTGTTATGGTGAACTGTGGTATCTGGCAGGGCTTTGGTAAGCATTTCCTCAGATCACTTGTGCATTTGTGAGTGTTTTCTTTGAATTTTCAGCTGAGAACTTATACCTTTAAAATGACATTTGTTTCCATA
Organism: Motacilla alba alba; assembly: GCF_015832195.1. NCBI lineage: Eukaryota > Metazoa > Chordata > Aves > Passeriformes > Motacillidae > Motacilla > Motacilla alba. Next base: position 19,393,851 of record NC_052023.1, on the reverse strand, counting down.
TAATTGTAGCCACATCTTGTACTAACAGAGAATGGAGACTTCCCAAAACAATACCTATTTTTCCTTCCATAAGTACAGAATTTGGCACTTGACCTAAGAGATCCTTATTTCCCACTCACATGCCAGTATTTATCAAGGAAATTGAAAAATTTCCATCGTCCGAAAAATCAGTTTGCCATTGTGATCTTTTTGGCCATTCCATTTCCAGAATGCATTTTTGTGTTCATGTGTTTTCCACAGGGTCCAAAAGGTGAAAGGGGAGAAAAAGGTGAAGCTGGTCCACCTGGAGCAGCCGGACCACCAGGTGCTAAAGGACCTCCAGGTGATGATGGGCCTAAGGGTAACCCAGTAAGTGAGCTTCATAATTCTAACCCAAACCACTGTGAAGCATTGCTGACTGTGTGAATACAGAACCATAGCATTTCCTACAAGTGCACTACATTCATTATATGCTTCATAAAAGATTTCTGATGAGTGCTACCTGCTTGGCAATGGATGACACATTCCTTGCTTTTTTTCCTGATCTATCTAGGGCCCAGTTGGTTTTCCTGGAGATCCTGGTCCCCCTGGGGAACCTGGTCCAGCTGTAAGTATACCTTAAAAACAGCTTTAGGTCCTAGTCTTAGTTTGTACTTAATTCTAGTTGACTCTCTCTTTGTTGTCTGGGGATGAGTTCTTGCCTGTAAGATCTGTTGCTTTTCTGTCCATGCATTTCTCAAGGCTTACAAATGTTAAGAAGTCTTTTAAAAGTTTTGAAAAATAATGACCTTGGGAAAATGCTCTCTAGAAAAATAGTGATCTTATATTCATATATGAAAGTTAGGGGCTTGAATTAGCTGAATTTTTAATTTTATTTTCCTTTAATTCTGTAGGGTCAGGACGGTGTTGGTGGAGAGAAGGGTGAAGACGGTGATCCTGGTCAACCTGTACGATTTTTTTCTCATTTTATTTCACCTGCATGATCTCTCTGATGATAAGAAAGTTTCTTTTGCCAAATCAGTGGCTTCTATGCAGTCACATTCTAAAAAATATTTTCAGAGTGAACACTTTTTCTATTATTCTGAAAAATAACTACTTATTTCCTTGAAGAGGTACAACTGTCCATATTACTGTAACACCATTAAGCAAGAGCTACATTTCTTTTAGAAGCAGTGATGTGTTAAAGGCTTTCTGCTGGAGCTGCTGAGGAGCACTAAAAATAGAGCAGCTCTGAGCGTAAGAAAGAAATGCTGCAGCCAAATAATCTTCATTAGCTGAACTAACGAAATTAAGCCAAGATCTGAAGCAGTACCTGAGCAATACCCATATTAAGCATCAAAGCCCTATTTCTGTAGATTCTGTCCATTGAAAGGGGCTAACACATGGCAGATGTCCATGGTATTTAATAAAGATGAGAACTTCATCCTTTATTACCGCTGTGATTTTAATTTTCTGTTGCAGGGTCCACCAGGTCCTTCAGGTGAAGCTGGCCCACCTGGTCCTCCTGGGAAAAGAGTAAGGAATATCTCATCTTCTCTTGTACACTTCTCTTTCTGAAACACTGTGTCCTAGAGAATTTCAGCTACTTGTTTCATGCTGGGACACTCACAGCTGATATTTGTAATTTCTTTTAAGTAATGTAATGAGAGAAATGAAAAAATAGAAACAGCAGAGAAAGCTCTTTATCATGAGTTATAAGGATATAAGAACAAAAAAATACATAGGGAAGAATACACTGCTTACCCATAAAGGTGCTTTTTCTCTTCATTCAAGAATTCAGTGTCTACTGAATCAGTCTGCTAAGAGGAGTGAGTTGGTATGACAGTAACAGCAGACATCATCTTTAGGCACATGTCTGCCATCAGGGAGCAGGAAAAATGTGTCTGTTTCGGTGTCTTTAGTCTTGGAAATAAAATAATTTCAATGCAGATACTGTGCAAAACTATATCATCCTCTCTGCATACAAAATTAACAGGCAGACATTTCTGTAACTTATTAAGCTATTCCATTATTTCTAAAGCTTTTGAAGGTTCACAAATTTTTTTGAAGGTTCACAAATAGGCTTTACAAATATACCTAATCAAACCCAGTAAATAATGTTGCAGTCACAGAACTGTAGTAGATGCATCAACCCTTAGGTCTGCTTCAGAGAGCAATTAGATGCAGTTTTTACACTTTAAAAAACAGGAGAAGTGGCATTATTAAATGTAAGCTGAGAATTATTTAACAAAATATGTTAAATTGCTTGGTGTAATGGGCTTGAGTGGAATGACATGCCTAATTAGTTTTATTTATTTTACACAGTAATATATTTGCTCCACCAACAAGCAAAGTATTTATAATATTCTAAATTATTATGGCCACATTAGCAACCTTATTCTAGAACTGAAATATGGCCCAACTGAATATTAACAATTAGTATATTTTCTTGACATCAAATTAAAACTTCCTGCTTTATTATAGAGAAAGGCAATAGCTAACTCCTCAGAGATGGGCTATAGTCTATCTGATTGTACTAGACCAAAAAAACAATTTTCAAACACAAATTCCATGTTACCTGTGGTTTGACACATTTCCAATTTAGGGAAAATGCATGGCTAAATATTGCAATGTAGTCCCTTTCTGAGTTTTGAAGAAAACATTTTTAGAACCAGATTCTACATTACTTGAGCACCAGAATATTTCAAACTTGTAGAGAATCTGTATTATATTGATGTTATACTAGAAAGTAACAATGAAAGACTGAAAGGTTCATACTTAGCTGGAAAAACTGCTTTTCATTAGTTTTCATCACTTGCATGGTAGAATCAATTTCAAGAAAAAGCCCTAGCAAGAGTCTTTCTATTTGGATTGAGAAGGACACACAGTTTCAGTAGTAATATTGCTGACCATGATGTGCAGCTCTGGCTATACTACTAGAAAGCAAAATTCCACCCCATTTTTTGTCTTTTGGTCTCTGAAATAATGAGCTGGCAGAGCTCAGAATTCATACTTTTAATTAAAAGCTCTTGAAATCCTTCACAGTAGGCTCCTTATTTATTTTGTTAGGCATTTTCATTCCCCTCTTCCATTCCATTTTGTAACTGAGCTGACCTCAGTTTTACTGCCCAGTCTTTGAAAATCATGTTTATTACCAGGTGTCAGAGTTTTGAGCAATCTCTGTCTTGTTACAGAGTTAAAATTTTCCCCAGCTCTCCCTGGGAAGCAAATTCTAGTGAAAGATATGGATATATTGAATCTAAGAAATTTATAAACCAAAACCATAATCTACAAAGGGTGACCTTTGTGACATAATAATTGACAAAGTCTTTAAAGTGATTTTTTTAAAAGTTTCATTAAATAGTAATTATTATTTTACATATTTTGACTTCTTAAATGATCTGTGCATGCACCAGATCAGAAAAATACATGCTCAGAAGGCTTCATACATCAGTGTAATTTAGCTGCAAGTAATAGTATTAATTGTGGCTGCTTATCTAGAACTAGAGATAAGACTGAACCCCTCTACAGTTATGTTGTTATTATTATTTTTCTGAACCTTAATCCCTTGCTCTTACTTTTGGGACTTCTTTTTGGTTTGCCATGCAGTACTGGGTAATACTTCTAGTTTGAATTCACTAATTTCCATCTGACATGTTAAAAGCAGCATGAGGAAAAGACACCATCAGAGAGTATTTGTCCTTCAGATCACTATGCAGTGAATACAGACCAGCACAGACAGCACTCCTTGCCTGTGTTCCTCCCAGTCCTTCAGTGTGCCAGGCACTTGAGCTTTGGGATCTGCTGCTGGGCTGCTTTCCTGGGCAGTGACAATCAGATGTCCACATCACATACACATAAAACTCCATATACCAACCAAGTATTAGAATTTAAAGCTCAAGACTAAGATCTATTTTTGTTCTCAATTGGAAGCTATACCATCTTTTTCTATTAAAAGAAGAGATGTCAATACTGAAGCAAAGCCAGCAATTTTGCAAACCAGAAGTTTATTTGGTTTGCTGTCTTTAAATAAAATGTTGAATAACTTAGGAAAAAATAAAGCGTTTCTGTGAAGGAGATTTTTTTTTTCCATTTGGGCTACAGCATGATGCTGCCTCAGCAGGGTGTACTCACCACTTGAAAATTAATTTCTCTCTTGATTTCAAATGCACAGAATACTTATCAATATGCCAGGTTCCTATCACAACAAGCTAATGAGGTAAATGTGGTAATGGTTTTTCTGTGTTGGAAATCATGTTTTAAGCCAGATGACAGCTATAAACAGCAACTGAAATTATTTTAATGAAATATGGAAAAACAGAGAAAAATATTCAATAGGTTCACATAACAAAAATTGCGAATGAGGTTGTTTCTGCATGATTTTTGTCTTCTTGGTTCATAGAATGTATCAGGCAGTATGACCAAAATTACAGTGCAATGTTCATAAAAATCAGCATGGCAGCTAGGGTGATGAGGGGGAGAATCGTGCATGAATGTAAAGTGCTGTTCCTGAGGTCCTTTCTGTCAGTTACAATTTCCCAGCCGCTCCAGCAGCGGCAGCGTGGGGAGGTGGGAGAATTGCAAGGAGCTTTGTGTCTGCAGCAGCGGCAGCGCAGCAGCAGCTCCTGCAGCAGCTCCTGCCTGGGGCAGCCTTGGCCCTGCTGCTGATGAACAGCCCCTGCTCAGCACGCGTCAGGCGGTGCACTTGTATTTTAGCCATCACTGTGGGCTTAGCCCTGCTAATTGATCCATGCTGCAGCTTCATTTCTAGACTATTCAGAAACCATATTTTTTAAGTACAAACTACCACATTCAGCCCTTTTCAGTTTCTTAGATAGGGTGGATTCGAATCTATATGGGAACTTGAAGCAAGTGAAGAGGCATGTAAATTAATTCATGTAAGAAAAAAAGTCACGTTTCTAAAATGCTTTTGAATTTATTTATGTACCTCTTGACCTTATAATCACTGCAAACTGTGATCCACCCAACAAATTACAACCTACACAAAGGGTTACATACATCAGACATTAGTAATTATTATTGGAACATCAGGGATTTAAAATATTCTTCCTGTTTTAAGGAGTCAGCATTTGGCCCAGGGCATTTAAGCTTCTCTGTATTTTGAAGAAATAAAACTAAGTCCTTTACCCTCTTACAGCTCTTAAAATACCAAAGAAAAAAGCTGTTGATACCTGCAACAAATGGTCAAAGTCCTCTTGTGGTTAATTCAGTTCATTTGGCATTATCTTTGATGTAAAGTCTGAACTATCTCTGCTGGCCAAAAGGTGCACGCAGTGCTGCAGATGTTCAGTGTCACCCTGGAGAAAGCTTCATTTCAGAAGCAAATGAATGATCTTAATATACTCCTATGTAAATAGCTATAAAATGAATATACATTTCCAGGAATTAAAACCAGTGGAGCTGCTCAAGGTAGCAGTGTATAGTGAAATATATCAGGCAATAAAAAGTTTGGGCTAAATTCAGCTCTAGTATAAAAAATGGCTTTAGGTCAAACACTGATCTAGAGCCCTGAGCCCACAAAGCAAACAGGCAGATGCTTAACTGGAAGTACAGTTCTTACCTGTAAAATTAAATTTGTGTTCTGGTGCTTTACCTTTAAGGAGCCTGAATTGTTTTTCTATATGTTGTTAAGAAGAAAAAAAGCAGTCAATTAATTTAAGTGATTGAATTTTTCTAGTTGCTGATCTTCAGAATATTTTTTTTACATAAAAATCTGCTTGTTGCATTAATGAACAAATGAGTCTTCTATAGATTGCCAAAATCACAGCATTTGAGCATAGTCACTTTCTTTCATGTTCCTTTAAGCTGCTCCTTGGTTGGCAAGAAATAGCTACTTGTAATAAAGACATTTCCCAGGCTAAAAATTAACCTTGTAGGAGAACAGTTGGTCCATTATCTTGAGTGCATCTTTTCTAAACTAAATATATAAGAGAACCATTTTCAGAAGAGTGCATTAAATTCTAGACACTGCTCCTGTTCATAACCGAAGCTATGAATATTAATTACCTGACCTAAAAATCAGCCCTTGATGTTTTGGAGGACAAAAATGTCTTTTTATTTTTCACTTTCATATTTAGTGGATAACATGTCAATTTTTGGCTGTCCAAATGTAATCGGGTCCCTTACTGAGCCCATCCCTGCCTTAGAGAATAAAGAAGTATTTGCCACACTGTGCACTGTAGAAAGAGAGGCCTTTTTGGAATCAGTGGATAAACTACAGTGACTAGATAGAGTTCAATGCAAAGCAAGTTTAAAATTAATTGTTATTGTACATATAAATTAGTACTGCCTTTTTTCTTTTATATACTTCTTTTTTTTTTGTATTCCCAAACAAACTGAACCTCATCATCTTTTAGATATTCTAAAAAACCAGAAAATTTTATAGTGGAATAAGAGCTGTTTGGTATTTTTTATCCTGTGAATAAAATATCAAAAAAAATTAATGTTATTTTATAAGCATTTGCTACTTATTAATATGGTGGGAATTGCACTTTCAGAATTTTTTTCACTGGTTATATTTGAAAAAACTTGAGATTCTGAGCTCAGTGTCCATATTTTACAGGGACCTCCTGGAGCAACAGGTGCTGAAGGCAGACAAGGTGAAAAAGGTGCAAAGGTAATACATTGAAGGTTTTTTTTGAAGCATAGAAATATAAACTATTTATAAATTAAAAGTAAATTGTTTATGGTGCACTGAGTGGGGAACGTTTCAAAGCGTAATAAGTAATCTGTAAAATCCAAATTCAGACCCAGAATTAGTAGCAATATGTAATGGAGTGGACCCAGCAGTGCAGGCCCAACACAGCTCACCTGTAACAAGCAAGGGGAGCCTGCTCTGCTGGCACCACACCTCTCTGTGAAGCCAGAGACATTTCACTCAGGAAACATCCTGTGCAGAACTCTGGCTTTTAAAAAGCACTTTGCCTCTTGTACATCACTCCGGTGGCAAACTCAGCCCCCCTCTCTGACCTGGTCTGTTCTTTCCAGGGTGAACCTGGTGCAGAAGGGGCTCCTGGAAAAACAGGGCCAGTTGGGCCACAGGGACCTGCAGGGAAACCTGGCCCAGAGGGTCTCCGGGGCATTCCTGGCCCTGTGGTGAGTCATGGAGCACATCATATCTTAAATGCTGCATCTCCTCTATACACTCTGGTAAAGCCAGTTTTTTGGTTTTTTCTAGGGAGAACAAGGTATGCCTGGAGCACCAGGTCAGGATGGCCCTCCTGGACCTCTGGTAAGCATCCTTTTCCCACATGTCACTCATAGAAGCCTCCAAAAACATCACTGAAAGATTCCTCTTCTAACATTTGAGAGCTTAAACATTCTGTTAAAATCTGGAGCAGAGTATATTAATGAATTATATGCTTTCAAATGCACAGACTTCCTGTCAGCTCAACAAGAACTTTTCAATGCATTGCTGCAACTTAATTTTGGATTTTAAGAAAGTAAAGTTGATATGTAAAAGTTTCTGAGGTTAGATTTCCCTCCTTCCCCTCCCATCCTCCACAAAAGATTTCTATCAGGAGAGTATGAAGCCTGATTTGCAGTAGAGCATAACACACTGCAGGTGAAAAGTCTGCATTCCGAAAGCTTAAAAATTTCACATTTCATCCATGAATTATGTATTTGCCTACACTTTTGCATCTAGTGATATCCTGAAGTGGAGATGGAAAGCATAAGCACTGAATAATATTTTGTACATGAAATGTTATGGCATTTTTTAATATGTGCCAGGTGGAAAAGGTCTCTTATCACTCCTATCCATAGCAGAAGTTGTGCACTGTCCAGGAGAGCAGTGGTGAGGAGACACAGACTTAGTGTAGCAGCTCTACATCTCATGACACCATGTGCAGTGTGAGATTAACAGCCTCTGAAAAATGAATGTCTTTTGCACAGGCACTCCATGGCCTGCATTTTTTACCTCATTCTGTACAAATGACACAAAACCAGCATTGCCATTCTTATAAAATCTAAAGATTTCTCAAATCAAGAATTTAGTTGACCCTCTGCTCCATAGATTTCTATTCATAAAACCTTTTATAGATTTATAGTTATAAAGTAATTTAAATACCACTGTAGCATCATTATGATTTTTTAAACATACATTTCATCTTGAGCTCTATGTCATCAATCACAACCATCAATCACTGAATGTGTACTTGGATTTGAACTGTCTTCAATAACATTTCAAGAAAACATGATTTGAGCAGGATGTTAAAACCTATTTTAACACTATTTCTCTTGATTTATAAAGGGCCCACCTGGCTTGCCTGGACTGAAAGGAGACCCAGGTTCCAAAGGAGAGAAGGTATGCTTTGCTAATTGGTTGTGTCTTTGTAACTTCAGCCCAGTCTAAAACCTGTATAAAATCAGCAGAGAGAAGCAACAGGGATTGTAGCAGCCAGGCATTGTGCCATGCTACCAAACAGCTTCCCACAGTCCTAAGAGGAATCATGAAGTTTTAAGCCATATCCCATACCCTCAAAACACCTAGAAAGAAAAAGATTACTGCCTGTGAGGTAATCTATTGACCATGTGGTCCCTGCAATGAAAATCCCAAAGATACTGATGTAAAGAGAACTGTCACATTTACAAGAACAAAGCAAGTAGAAATTACGAGTATTGGCAAATTTTATTTTAAAAGAAAAAAAATATAACAGCTATAATACTTTCTTTTGAAATAGTGGATTGAGACATCCTGGGATAGCACTTTCCTATGGAGTCCAAATAATATATTGATTGAGTATCAGAGAAAAACCTGTAGAGAAAGAGGCATGAACATGACTGTGCCTTGTGAACTGCAAGCTCTGTTTATCTGCTTGGATCAGCTGTTCATGCAGCCATATCACATGTGGAACTCTGTGAGATGCTGACAGCAGCTACATGTGAAAACTGGTATGAAATTTGTACCCAGGGTACTGTGATTTCTGGGCTGGTCTCAGTAAGGATGATCTTGCACTTAGATCTTTCACTGAATAAGCAGTCACAACTTGCAAATAACCTGAACATTTGAAAGACTATCTAACAACAATAAATACGCTTTTAGAATAATTTGTTTTCAGGCTGACAAGCAACAGTGGTAACACATGAAAGGTCTCGTTTATGTGTTTGCAAAGCACATTTCCTTTAATGTATGCTAACTATGTTTTCTTAAATCTTGCTCAGGGACATCCTGGTTTGATTGGCCTGATTGGACCTCCAGGAGAACAGGGTGAAAAGGGTGATCGGGGTCTTCCCGGCCCACAGGGATCTCCTGGAGCCAAGGGTGATGCAGTAAGTACAACATATTTGTGTTGCATTCAAGTTCCATGTAAGCAAGGAGTGTATAGTCCAGGCTTCCCTCTGAGAGTTGTTCTAAACATTTAACACCCAGAGTCTCCTGTGAGAAGTTAAAACTTTCTTAGGTGTTGTACAAACACAGCAATATTAAACATCTTAAAATGAGGCTATAGAGTGTTTTTGGAAAATGAAGGAAACGCATACACTCCAACACGCACACAAAACAAGTTAGCAACAAGATAAAAGTAGCAGCAGCAATCTCATCATGTTTTCTGATTGCATTACCCAAAGCAGCTCCCTCTCTTCTAGTTACTAAGCCATGTTTTTAGGGCACTATGTAAAATGTGAGGTTTCCAAGCCAATCTGAAGAGGAACACAGCTCTGACAATCTACTGCAGTGTAAGAACAACTACAAGCAACTCACATTGTCAGATGTAATATTTTAAACTTGCCAACTACTTTGGCCTCTAGCAAATGGCCTAACTCAAAACTCACCACAGCTGGACACTTCATGGAACTACCTTTTTTATAGGTACAATTTTTAACACAGTCCAGTATGTAGAATATTTTAGTTCTTTGCTTATTCTCTTATTTCTTTTTAGGGAATTTCTGGTCCTGCTGGTCCCCTTGGACCCCCTGGTCCTCCTGGATTACCTGTAAGTAATTTCATCCAGCCCTCCCGTTCTAACCACCCCCAAGCTGTGTGCAATACACTCTAACCAGAGGTATGTGTTCTTGTCCATAGGGTCCCCAGGGTCCCAAAGGTTCCAAAGGATCCAGTGTGAGTAACTCTCCTCTACACTTGCTCCTCTTTTCCTTAGCTTTTCTGTGTGTTATTTTTAAGTGTTGTGTAGCATGGTCAACACTGCACTTCTTTCATTGCCCTGTAGGGTCCTGCTGGTCAGAAGGGTGACAGTGGCTTACCTGGTCCACCTGGTCCTCCAGTAAGTAAGAATTCTTATCTTGCATTATCCTGACATGATGAACCTGTTTTGAAAAGGGTAGAAAATAACATCTGGAACTAAAATATGAATCATGGTTTGAAAATTCATTTTCAGGAAACATAAATCCACCAGACACAGAAATATGTATCTGCACTGAAAAAGCCAGAAGATACTTAAAACAAATAAATAAAATAAACAAAAGGAACACCCCAAAAAAGCCCTATAAGACCCCCCAAACAAAGAAGCCCCTCATTCAATAATGATTTAATGCATTATATTGAAGCACAGAAAACATAACTCTACTGGTTTCCCCTGCTGACACTCTTCTGTTTCCATATCTATTTTTTTATATCATAACAAACTAAAATGAAGAGTTCAAGCCTGAGCAAAGTGCTTCAATTTCTTGAAATTAAATATTGTTTCTAGACACCAAGTGGAATTTCCAACTTTTTCATAGGAAACATCTAGAGTTTTCAATTTTAATAGACTATGTCTGTGCTTGAGGAAATTAACAGGGACACAGAGGCAACTGTGAGTCAGTTCTGTGTATCACTTGTGTGAGGGCAACACACTCATCCCCGAAAAGCAATGTAGCGAGAAGAGTTTAGAGCACAACAATGGTTTGGCCTTTTACAATCTTTTTTTTTTTTTGTTCTTCAACTAAATCAAAGCACATAGGTATGAATCTAAAAGAAGAAAAGATGAAATAAAGAAATAAATACCTTGAAGAAAGCCTATTCAAAGCACCTCCAAGCCACATTCTGTGGTCCTTCTCTGCTGAAAAACTAACAGAAGATATAATTAGCTATGTTGCTTTCCACTTAGGGCCCTCCAGGTGAGGTAATCCAGCCACTGCCAATCCAGTCACCCAAGAAGACAAGAAGATCTCCTGACTATATGTTATCTGATGCTGGTGATAATATTCTGGATTATTCCGATGGCATGGAGGAGATCTTTGGCTCCCTGAACTCCCTGAAGCAAGACATTGAGCACATGAAGTTTCCCATGGGCACTCAGAATAACCCAGCCCGGACCTGCAAAGATCTGCAGCTGTGCCACCCCGACTTCCCAGACGGTGAGTTCCCCCTGCACAGCACGGGCACACAGGGCTGAGCCCGGGCTCTGCCAGGGCACTTTGGCACCATTCATCCATTACTGGTACATGGCTCATACAGGTGCTCAACAAATACAGTCTTACGAATCCATTTTTACAAGCATAAAAGTTTAAAAGTGGGAGACGTGTTCTCTTGGTAAGAGTCAAAGCTCTTTAAATACATAACCTGATCTGGTTTCTGAGTTAAAACCTGTTAAAGTGATGAATAAAAATCAGTTGTTGTTTTGAAAGGTGTGCCTTGCATTTCCAGGACAATCAAAACAGGAGTGTGATAAAAGAGTGTAGTATAACAATATGAAACAGCATTGGTATTATATGAGATTTATGTTCAATAATGATTCTCAAAAACTTTACTGGTCTTTTAGCCCTGGAAGCAGTAATTTTCTCTACTGCATCAGCACTGGTTTTTTTATAGATCAGCCCGCAAAGAGGCATGGAAGTTTCTTTGATACTGTTTAATGCTACCACATAGTAGTGTAATAAAATGCATAGTAATATGAAGACACCCAGTGTTCCTAAGAACTATCTTGATTTTATTATTCTTTGGTTTTTTCTTTTTTTTTCTTCTAAATAATTTTACCCCTCTGAAAATGTTTAAATGAAAGCCAGCCTTCACTAAATTTTCATCCTTTCATAATTTTTTCAATTGCAATGCATATTTTTCCCAGTTCAAAGCAATATTTTTTTGCTTTTAAATGGGAGGAAAAATAGATTTTGACAGTTTAATAATATTTTATTGCTTTCACTCTAGATAGATAAGAACAGATGGTTGCCTTGAGGAGTAGTTAAGCAGTGTATGTGCTATATGAAAAGTACATATTTTACAATTCAGTACCCTCCATAATAAGGAATGTTTTTTACAGAACACATTCACCTTCTGCATTTACCAGTATTTGCTTCTTCTTTAGAGCTCTCTTCATATAAAAGTAACCTTATTTTGGTTAAAATAAAAGCAAATGTGTTCATTAAAATTCAAAATTCTTCAGGAATAAGACTTACAGAAAGGAAGGACTGTTTTCAATATACAGCCTAAATCAACAGAATTTTTAAACCCACAAATACTTTTTCTATGCCCTATATTCAGAAGACAGAACTGGTGAAAGGATTTATCATTTCTCTTTGAAACCTCCACTATTTGCTTGAAACTGGATTAGAACTATAGTTGTCAGAAAGTCCCTTGCTGCCCTGTTTGTGAAACATCTGAAGATAAGAACCCTCATCACAGAAGTCATCATTCTACTTAGAACAGCAGATTTTAAAAAGCACTGACCTTGAATGGACCTTGGATGGGCTGCAGCTCTTTTCATGGCCAGCCTTCACTGACATTGCAGCTTCATAACCCAGGAGCAAAAGGTCTTTGCTTGAGGTGGATCCCTCTCAGTAGAAGCTTTAGGTGCTTGTGCCAGCCAGAGCCCCAGCAAGCCCCATGCAGACACCTTTGCATGCAGATGAGGATGCAAATCGTTCCAGTTTGGGTTTTTTTGGGTTTTTTTAGCTCCCTGACCTAAACCATTCAGATAAAATAAATTTCCTACAAACTTTGGAGGACCATTAGGTAGCAATAAAGCCTGGTTCTTCTGAATACCATTTCTACTGTATAAGGCAAATATTTTCTCATTTGTCTCAGGGGAATATTGGATTGATCCTAACCAGGGCTGTTCTGGAGACTCCTTCAAAGTATACTGCAATTTCACAGCAGGTGGGGAAACTTGCATCTACCCAGATAAGAAATCTGAAGGAGTAAGTACCAATCTGTGTTTTCAGTTGGCTGTTGACAGTTACTATTATGCTGTTACAATGTTGAACTAAGCAGCATAATTACATTGCCACATTTTCATGTATCTGTCTTTCTAATTACATTTACATATATCTGAACAGAGCAGTAAAATGGTACATAGAGTTAACAAATACCATTTTCAGCTTCAGATAGGGAATCTGTGCACCTGCTTGCTAACATTTCAGTACATTTCAGAATGCAACACAGCTGAGCAGCCACTTACAGCACATGATATAGTATTTTTCACCTAAAAGCTAAATCTTCCTGTGTTTCTCTTGTGGGTTCATTTATATCTATTCATTTATTCCTATGCAAAGTAGATGTAAAAGACTGTATTAACAGGGTCTTTACTCAATGTTATAGATTACATCAGCTGAGGCATATGGTGTAGAGTAGAGGAAGGCTTTCTGAAATCTTGCCTGAATGACAGGGACCTATTAGCATCAACACTGGTGAAAACTCCTTTAGATACTTCACAGCAACAATTTATACCAGCAGCTTACCTGGCTCTTAACAGATTACAACCATCTCCTTCAAACAGAACTAACGATCTCTCAGATTCCATTTGAAGTCATTAATTTGAAGGCATTCTCTACAAGAAAAACATTCCATTTCAGACCTTTAAAGTGGCTGAGGATTCAGAAGAACCATTCTGTATTTTCTGGTGTGGTATTTGTCCCAAGTAATGTAAAACCTTCATATCTGTCAACATATGTTTCAAATACTTCTGTCTTTGCTGTTTGACCTCACAGGTTAGACTTTCATCGTGGCCAAAGGAGAACCCAGGATCTTGGTTTAGTGAATTTAAGCGAGGCAAACTTGTAAGTTGTCACTGCAATGTAACTGTATTCACAAATCTGGTCCATGTTTTCAGCAATCAGCAGATCACAAGGAATTTTATAAATATTTACATAATGAAAAGACCCCAGCCCTTTTTTCCCTAAATATCACAGCAGCTATGTGGTCTCTTGCCCCTGGACAGCAGAAGCCTGGTCTGTACTGTCCCACAGTGATCCCAATGGTCACCTGCACAGCTGGTGGTAAGGATCTGGCTCCTGTCAGACACACCTCAGCACCAAACCTTAGGAAAGCAGCTGGAGCACAGATCCCCCACCCCAGTCTAGGTTACTGGAAATATACTGGATATGCAGAGGTGAGGCTGCAGGCTGACTAACTTCATGATTAACTAAAAACAAATTACCAAACAGATTCTGCTGCTTTACACTATAAGGTAGGAGTATGTATTACTCTTTCCCAGTAGAACAAAGCTGAGATATGTAATTCCTCATCCTAAATATACTGCTACATCATGAAAATCTACTTACTGAGTCATAGCTGTATCAACCTTTAAAACTTCATAAAATGTAATGTGTTGGTTGATATTTTTATTAAGGGCAGTTATATGATTCTCTTTTGTCAACAATAATTTTGGTTTGCATTGTACCAAAGTAAACAGATAAATATTCATCTAACTTTTTATATTTTCCAGCTTTCCTATTTGGATGTTGAAGGCAATTCCATTAATATGGTCCAAATGACATTCCTTAAACTACTGAGTGCCTCTGCCAGGCAAAATTTCACTTACAACTGTCACCAGTCTGTAGCCTGGCATGATGCACCCTCTGACAGCTATGACAAAGCACTAAGGTTCTTAGGATCCAATGATGAAGAAATGTCTTATGACAACAATCCTTACATCAAAGCTCTCCATGATGGCTGTGCAGTAAGTAGAGCTTCAAAGAGTCTTTATAAAACCAACCTGTCATTTAAAGTGGAAATCAAACAAATCTATTTTTTCACAGCTTTCTTCTGAGACAAGCTTTGTAAACACTTCACTTGTCATATACTGATTTTTAGCAATTTTTAACCATAGTACACTAGTGCCATATTCAATTTTCACCTATGTACCAAAAAAGATAAAACCACAAGCCAAGCAGCAGAAATTGAACAAACTTGGAATGGATGCGGGCTGTCACCACTGTGCTGAAAGCAGACTATCTGCTACTGTGTATGAGCACAGTATAAGGAAAGAGCAGAATCAAGAAAGATAATGAGAGGGGGCATACTCTAAGCAGAATATATTGATATTAAAAATCAAGGTATACACAAATAGAATAGTTATTGAATACTGCAAAAACATGTTTCACATAAGTCCTATGTATGTACCCAAACATAGTGAATTAGTTTAATAGTTTGATATGTAAGTTTGTATTTCCTTTTCTTGTTTTGTGTATTCAAATCCAGGTGAAGTTTGTGGATTTTACTTTTCAGAAACCTCCTTTAGCTAAAAATCCCCAGAGGTATCCAAGCATACATCAGCTTTCTGAGCCCTCCTCTTTCAGGGTCTCTGTGGGCATAGCAACTGTTACCACTTCTCAGAAACAGAACAGTCTCTATTGAACCCTTTGAAACAAAGGCATCAAAAGAACAAGTGACAGTCGAAGCCTCATTAATTATTTTGGGGTTTGATATAGGAGCATTCTGAAGGCAGTTTCTGAGCAGAGATACAGAATTGGAGACCTGAAAGTGCCAGGATATACACCTGAGGCAGAGATGCAGCTCAGGAGTGCAAAGCACCTCCCCTCAGCAGTGAGACTCTAATGCACAACTGCTTCATGTCAGCCTTTCTGTGTGCCTTGTATTTCCATTTCACTTTTGTTATCCACAGAGGGTAAATGTAGAGCTCCAGAGAGAGCTGAAAGTTGCAACTGTCACTAAACTGAGAACACTCAGGTGTGTCAGCCTGGATGCTCCTCTGAACTCCAAGACCCTGGTACAGCTGAAAGGGGTCTCAGCAGATATGAGACTATCTAAAGGAAGAGCAGTGCTGATAAGTGATGTGATGACTGGGCTGAGTGATACACAGAGGAGCTAGAGAGCCTTCTTCAGGCAGCAAGGGTGTGCCTTCAGAGCTGGCTTCCAAGTGCAGCAGTTGGCTGCACTTAGTCCTGTCAGAATACTACTTTCTTCTTAGCTGCTCTAAGTTTGTGAGCCAATTACAGTATTTCTTCTTAGAAGTGGATCCTCTCTTTTTCAGAACTAATTTGTGATTTTTTTCCACAGGAAATATGTGCACTGCTGTGACAATTATTTTTTATTAAATAGTATAGACATGAACTATAGAATTCTCTAAAAACCATGGACTATCTAAGATTATTTGTCTTATGTAGGCGTATTTTAGTAAGTAAAAACCCTTTGGTTCATCCTCCAACTAAAATCAAAGCATTCCATGTCACATTTTCAGAATTAAATCATAGGAAAATACAAGGTTTAGGATTTGCAATATCTGGTGCATGTCAGGGCAATAACTTTAAAATTCTACGCTTCAGGGATAAAATATTAATATCTACAGCATGTTAAATGCTCAGAGGTATAACAGTTTGGGTTTTCTTCTCTTTTTTTAACAGTCAAGAAAGGGCTATGCAAAGACGGTGCTGGAAATCAACACGCCCAAAATAGACCAAGTGCCCATAGTCGATGTGATGATCAATGACTTTGGTGACCAGAACCAGAAGTTTGGATTTGAGGTCGGTCCTGTCTGCTTCCTTGGTTAAGCTTAAGACAAAATCAGATCAACACAAATGTTGCACTTGGTGCTACCAACCCACTTCATGCCACATGCAAGTTTTGAATAAGGATGGCATAGAAAATGTCTTGCTGTGTATGTATGTCTTATCTAGAAAGTAATCGTTGCCCTTGTAGGGCCAGAATCACATGACTTAAACTTATTTTGCAAAGATGCTGTGGCACAGACAGACAACATAGGGCTCACTTCAGGAACACCCCCTTTGGATTCCTCTGGTGCTGTAAAAAAACCAACGACAATGGTGCTCCTTCCATTACAACAAAGAGGTGTTTAGAAAGTGTTTAATATAAACTGTAATTATTCTATGTACAGTACTATACTGTGATTTCTCTGTCCACTTCCGAAACTTGCATGTGTCTCTGAATTGCATCTGGCTCTTATTTTACAATTACAAACTACACTGTCAATACTGTGTATGTATTCTGAAAAAAATAAAACTGCAATTGCCATTGAAGCCAATTCCATTTCTAATTAATAATAAAATCCCTTTGTATATATTGTTGTTGAAGAGCTTTGTTATTTGAAGTCGCCAGTAAAATTAAGGTGGCAAAACTGGAAGAGCTTGAGCAGCACACTCAAACAACTCCTTTCTGCTGATATCACTCTGTGACAATGAATATAGATGATCAAATGAAAGCACTTTCAAAGGTGCTGTGTTCCATGGTGCTATACCTCAGACTTTTTATTTTCTATTCTAATTCCATAATTTCATAAGATAACTGTATATACCTAAAAGAAACAAGTTTATATTTTTGGGTGGGGAAAATATGTAAGAAAAAAACAAACTTCTGTGTTAGAGAACTGTTTAAAATCTGTGAAATAAATTAGTCATATAGCTTTCCTTTTTTTTTTTTTCATCTCATCTGAATTTGTTTCCATTGTGCTTATTTGGGCTACATAAATATAAAAACTGGATTTGAAACAGTTATTTATGGATTTTTGCAGTGTTTACTTAGATGTTTATGTAAGCAATGATGGATGTTTGCTGCCTGAACTGGATACTAAAGGTTTCACAGAATAGTCTATACAATATTTGCCTGTCCCATTAATAGGAATTATTTTTCTTCCTGTTACTCCACCTGAAGGCCAGGGATGCAATATGTCTAGGTCATGTGATTCTACACAGTTGCTAAGCAACACGCGAGGGACTGCTCCCTAAAGAGCTGTCTTTGACCCAAACTCTTACAATTCACTGTTCAAAGCTCACCAAAAAAACGTAATGGTTTGGCCTTCCCTCTGAACATTTTATTCAGGTAGTTGGAAGTAGAAATTACATTTTTAGCTTTACAACACAAATCCTTTTGTAATTATTTTTCATAATATATGTAAGACTTGAAAAGAAATGTTTGTTTCTATTTCTTATAAATTGTTAAATTAAATAGTACTAGTTTCTGCTGGCTCGTTTCCAACTGGTATTTTCTTATGCACGTTTATACATGTAAAAGTGAGATTCCAAAAGTCAACTTCTTGCTGTTCATATTTTCTTTTATTTTTGAACCAAAGTTTGTAACTGTCACCTCAAAGAGGAAAATACAAATTTTATTAATAAAATCAAGTCTTGTTTATCTGGATTGGTCATTCTCTTGCTTCAATGTCCAAAATGCACCCACTGTCATTACTGGAACTTTATTCTGCTTCCAGACCATCCAGGCTTGAAAAAAAGGGATGTTACTACATGTCCTGGCAAGCACTGGACAACAGCACTGGGAAGAGAAGTGTTAACAGAGAAGTTGCTGACCTGGCCATTAGCAGTAGGCAGCAGGGATGAGTTCACACATGGTTGGTATGGATTTATAGCTCAGCAGTGCAGATAATATCATCAAACACAAGACAGAGCCTGATACTCCTTCCCCAGCCACTCACAACCTACAGTGACTGTCCATTCCTCAGCCTTGTGCTTATCCTTGTAGGACTCCACTGGGAAGGCAAATGACCCTATTTATTAATAGGAAATGGAAGACAAGAATGAGACCAAGACTTGGAAAGTAGTGGAACACAAGATGTCCAACACCTTGTTTCAGACTGTGGAACCAGAACCAGCGATGGGTTCAATGACATGACATATGCCCCCTTCTCCAAAGAACCTTCTCTCTTTTTCATCTGCTACCTGTTCTTCATGAACTCCAGCTATGTCTAAGCAAGATGTGAGGGCAGCTGCAATAAGTTTGGCAGAGAAGCAGCCACTTCTGCTCAAGTTCCTGCTCAAGGGGGCTGGGCTAAGTTACGAGCTGACCTGTTCGAGCCTATCTAAAAGAAACCTCCTTGTCTGAGTGCTTTAGGGTAAAAAATGAAGATGGTTGTGGTTTGGCAGAGTCAGGATTAGTCTGCAGCAGAATGTTGTTTCTAAGAATGCAATGATGTATTCAAGCAGCCAAATGAAACCAGACCTTCTCCAGAATTAGTCCAAGCATCTTGCCAAGGTTTGTGTCAGCAACATCACAAAGGAGGAAATGAACTTGAGTTTTCTACTCTTTTCAGCAAGGACCCATCTGGTTTATTCTTTAACATTTCTTTAGGCCTTAACCACTTACTATTTATCCCTGTCATGAAAGCATCTCACCATTGCTTGTTATCTAACTTTATCCATTCTCTTTTTCAATCTGCTGTCTTGTTCCCTCCAAGTTTGAGATTAAAGGGGGGAAATGCCATTACATATTCTTGCCTTCAAGCAAAATTATGCTCTTGTTTTTCCCTTGAAAGAAGTCTCCTAATAGCAGTGCTTAAAACCCAAACAAACAACAAAAAGGGCACTTAGGAACAGAAAGAAGTTTCACATCAAAACTCACCTATTGGTCTTCCTATGAAAAAAACTTCAGATTCTATAGTAAAATTCTAATAAAACCTCTGATTCATGATACAGTATTATAAAATACATAGAAACAAATCAAACTTCCATAACCATGCAAGCCAAATTCCTCACTCAACCAAACCCAAAATAAAACAATGATCTTATTCTTCATACCCTAAACAAAAGATCTGTGCAATCACTAAAAGACTTAAAATGTTATAGGACATCTGGATTTTACATCTAGAAACAGAGCTTGGATGTTCTGTGATCTTGAGGGTTCACCCTACCTAAAGCAGACTGGGCAACTTGTTTTGAAAGTTTATTTCAAGACCCTCTAAACAGAAAGCCATCCTGGAGATGGTTTCTTCACTGCAAACACAGATTGTGGTTGTGCTGCATGGAAATGGAGTAACTCAGCACATAGCAAACCAAGCCCAGAAAACAGCCAGACTGAGGCAAGGTTCTGTCCAAAATTATACGGACATACAAGAGAGATTTAAATGACAAGCTATGACTAAGAGTGGCAGAAACTCTTCTGTGTGCACGAAGGAAGTTTCTTTGCCTCTCTCTCTCTCTCACCCAGGATAGGGCAGTATCAACTCACCATGACTGGCACATCTCTTGGAAAACTTCATAAAATGCAATGAAGATATTTTTTCCCAGTCCAAGTGAGAGCCATTATGGCTAACATCAACAGTCACCTTGTGACACAAAAAGCTGCAAAGCTTCAAAAAATAAGGACAGTGAGCTCCTTAAGATTCTTCCCCTTGGGAACAGCTTTGTTAATTTTAAAATTAATCTTCACATGCTAATGGCTGGAAGGAGAAGTCTTAATAGTCACTGGTTTTCTACTGCAAACACACTCATTTTTCTCTGAAAGAACATCTTCTATTGTAGATGCACCCAAAAAAAAAAGAAAATTACAAAGACAGGATATTAAATGTCATGTCTATTATGTTTACCTGGAAACATGTCTTATTTGTGTTCCTTTTGAAAGCACATAAATTATCAGGGGCTCATTGTTAGTTCAGTGAAAAGCAATGCCAAGATTATTACCAAGGAGTAGATTGCTCTAAAGCTATTTATACTTTTTGTTTTCAATAAAAACATGAAAGATTAATACAGTGAGGCAGGCTGCAAGCTTACAGATACTCCAATGCTCTGCTCTAGCCAAAATAGGCCTTGTTTCTTTCTCAGCTCTATGAATGAAGGCTCTGTTCTAATGAGAAATGATGCAGCCAAAGCCCACAATGGACATGTTTTGTCTAGGTTGTCCAGGGAGCTTTGGCAGACCTTGACTTTGTTTCCAATATCTCAAGGGGGGAAGAAGTGATCTCCATCAAAATACACCTAATTTCACTAACATAGACAAGAATTGTTTAAAACTCAGCAGTGGAACTGGGATCTAAATGCCTCCTCTGCTCCCTATTATGATCTAAGAAATTGGGTTTTTAACATCAAAAAGGCAACATAGCTAAATCTTGCTGAAGCATGAAAGAACTCCAGCTTGCAATGTGATTAAAATGTGGATGAAAATTAAAAATTCAGTTCTTCCAATAAGATGCTGGACAGAAACCAAATTAATTCTCTTCTAGCCCCAGAAGTTCTCTAAACTGGATCTTCTGTTGTGTTTTCAATGGTTAATTAAAAGAACCTTTCTGAGTTCACAGGACTGGGACAAGGCTGCCCCCAAGGTCATCTTAATAATAATGAATGAGCACAGCAGCCTCACACTCAGCTCCCCTCTCACCTGAAATATTTCACAGCCAGAGATCTTAGCCCCTGTGGGCTGCAGGAGTGCAAGGCCAGTGAGTCACAGTCTCAGAGGCCCAGCCTGAAAGCTCTGAAGTTCCCCAGCACAAGTAAAAAGTAAACATAGCTACAGCAGAGACATAAAGCTGAGTTTTTAAATTAAAAATGTTAACTAAATGAGGAGACTCGGGATGTGACTAACAAAATAAAAACATTACACTATAATTGTTGTTTCTGAAATGGAAATACTGATTTCTTCTTTGTCAGTTTACTCAGAATGTTACTCAGAAAGGCCACACAAGTCAGCCAGGGTATATCATGGAGCTGCTCGACTTCTAGAGCAGGTCATGCTCATTACAGCAGGAAAGTACATTAATTGGAATGAGAGGTGGAAAGACTTAGAATGAAGTTGTTTTTATAGACATAAAAGCTTTTTTCTGTCAAATATTAACTGAAAAAAAAAAAAAAAGGTAAGGTTTTATATCCTATCCTTACAGTCTCTTGAGCCTACGCCTTTTTGTCACAATGTCATTTCAATGGCAGCTCAGGTGAGAAAGTAGCTGTGCTTTGTGGTCCTGGTTCCCAAATCAGCTCACAAAATAACGTGGCACAATGTCAGGGCTCAGGTTCTGGAAAATGCGTAAAAAGATAATCTTCCTAACATTCACTATTCAGTAACTTTCTGATTTGGATGTATGGGGATCACTTATCCCTTCGTCATTCCTCAGAAGGATTTTAGAAATATCCACTTTGCTCTAAGCCTGCAGAGTTTTTCAATGCACAGATATTAAGATCAAAGTTGTTTACTGTCAGAAAGAGCCAAAAATGGAATTTTAATTTGTGAAAACTTTCCACAGCACTCCAAATTCTGAAAAGAACAATGAACACTTCACCTTCCAACTTCTCCCCCTTTTTAAATTGTGATGTTTCCATTTGAAATAATGAGATGTTTTTGTCCAAACTCATTGAAAATATTTCATTGATAGGAGGAAGTCCATTGGTACACTCACCAAGATTGTTTTCCCATGTGCTGGCAGACAAGAGCTGAGTACAATATTAACAGTGGAATAAAGGCACTTCCAGAAGAGAAAGGCATAATAAAATAGTTCTCAATGTATAACAGAAAGGAGGAAAATGTAGTAGGGGAGAAAAGAGGAAATAAGAAAGCAGGGGGGAAATATGTGGGAAAAGAATGATAGGAGAACTTGCTTCCCTCAACACAGGGCAGGAGGGTGAGAAATCCTTATGGGCAGTCTGGGAGCATCCCATGTGATTGCTGGTACTGCAGGGCTCAGGTTTGTTCCTCACAGTCAATGCAAAGGCAGGGTGCACTGGCCCCATAGTTAGAAGGCAGCAGCAAAACGTTTATAAAAAACACACCTGAAGAGCAGCAGTGATTGCAAGGCTGTGTGGGAAACACCTGCAGCCCTGCCTGCAGCCACATCCCTGTGCCTTGCTCTCCCTCCCCTCCCTTCCCACACTCACCTCTCTCTCAGACACTCCCTCCTCTGCAGGATCTCTGTTCTTGTGGAGCAGCCACATTTTGCTGGGGCACTGGAAAGTGCAGGAGATCTGAAAAGGGAGATGAGATGTTTAACTTTTAAGGTGAAAAGAGAATGGATGATGGGGGAGGGTGAGCAGGCTCAGAAATCAATATACACCCACACTAACATACTGCCAGACTCATAACATATAAAGTCTATCTGGACCATACAGATTAGGAACAGGCAATTTCTGTGTCCTTTTCCTACCCCAGAGAAGCATAGGGACCAGGCAGCACTGAGGGCTGTCTCTGAAAGGAAAGTCAGATACAAACAATGGGGAGATCAGCTCACACTGCTGACTCTTTGAAATCTCTCTCTGCACTTTAAAATTGACCTATTTCATTTTCTGAACACATTGACCTCAAACCAAAGCCACAATAATCTGAGGAACCACATTTGAACTAGGATCACGTCTTCCCATGAAAATATTCCCAAAAAAAGCAATAAAGAAATTTAAAATGGACAGTCGGATGAACTGAGGATACCTGAAAATGTTCCTGATTAAATGATTCTTGACTATTTCAATGCATTATGCAGTTTTGCATGTGTGCATTCATTTCTCATGTTTTGCATAATCTTTCTGATGACTGTATGCACAAGTGTACCATGTAGAAACAGCAGTGAGCCAATGTGATTACTCATTAAACTTAATGAGAAGGTTAGAATTATCTACTGTAAAACTAAGATGAAAGCAAAATCACAAATTTAAAAGCTAACTAAGGGCTGAAACATATGCAAGTACAGTTAGTTAATACCCTCTTAACATGCAGAACAATAAATACATCATATAGATATACAGCAAATTTGGATGCACGTTACCCAAGTGTAAGTCAGCTGTGATGGTGTATGAAATGATACATTTAGCTCTAATCAGACACATAACTCAGAGAAAGCAAAACCACAAAGTACTTAAGGGCTGTCTTGCAACACTGGAATACTTTTGATAGCCAGATAACATTCTGCCTTTTTCTGTTTAAACACAATGAAGGAAGACAGAGTTTGATGTGTGCCTCCAGATCTCTGTAAATAAACATAGGGCGACTCCTACACACAGAGGTCAGGGCTGTAACAAAACAGAAAAAAATAGAAAAGGATGAAGCCCAGGGCCTGCAAACAATGCATGTGTGACAAAGGAGAGTTACAGAGGAAGATGACCAAGTACAGCAGAGGGATCATAAAACCGTAGGGTATCCTGAGTTCAGAAGGATTCACAAGGATCATCGAAGTCCAGCTCTGCACAGGCCCATCACCAAGAGTCACACCATGTGCCTGACAGCATTGTCCCAGCACTTCTTGAACTCTGCCAGGCTTGGTGCTGTGACCCTGGGGAGCCTGTTCCAGTGTCCAAATACCCTCTGGGGGAAAAACCTTTGCCTAGTATTCAATTTGAGCTTCTTCTCAGCTTCACATGAGTTAACCTGAGTCCCACTAGTGGTCACCAGAGAGAGAGATCAGTGCCTGCCCCTCAATTTCTGCCTGTGAGGAAGTTGTGGACTGCCCTGAGTCTCACCTGTGTCTCCTCCACACTTACCAAGCCAAGTGACCTCAGCTGCTCCTGATATGGCTTCCCCTCAAGGCCCTTCACTGTCTTGGTAGCGCTCCAATAGGTTTAAATCTTTCTTCTATTGTAGCACCCAAAGCTGCACTCAAGGTGATACTTACAGTTTAGTACTCCAGGAAATACTCAAAAGCCCTTCTTTAAGAGGAGGCTTTAAGGACCCTTTTAGATGTTTGTTCTGACCAAAACTCCCTGCAGAGGCCTGGGTTTGGCACTCCGGGCAGCAGCCCCCAGGTGACCACGCAGGGCCTGAGGCGGTTCCAGCCTGCTCTGGTTCCAAAGCCCACAAGGTGACTTTGAGCCCATGTGTGTGTCAAAAGACACACATCTCCACTTACCCCTAGCTGAAACCCAATGTTATCTTTTTGCAGGAATTTTCCTCCCCTCAATTCTCATTTCTCCTAAAAGCATCATATTAAAAATGTACCACTCCCAGCACCCACAGAGTTTTATACATGTGAGAGAGGTGAATTCACATTCAGTTTTTACCTCTTCAAAGGCATAATTAAGGGAAAAAAAACCAAACACCAACAAAATCTCAAACCCCACCAAATACAAACACTGCCCTCTCCTCTGAACCTGTGCATGTGCTCTGACTGCCTGCCCATGGTGCTCGCAGGGCAATGGCACTCTGACCTTCCTCCCTGTCATGCCACGCAAAACACTTCCCATGAGTTAGCACCACTCCGGGGTCATCCTCTCCAGAGCCTGATGTCCGCAACCTGAGGTGAGAGACCTTTTCAGAGTGAAGGAACAAAAAGGGTTTGTTTTCTTTACCCAAGTGTTTCTGTAGTAGAATGGGCTGCAAAACCTGAGTAGCTGTGAGAATTCGAACAGCAGGCATGCAAAGGCAATATTTAAACAACCTTATAAATGAGCTAGGGATGTGTGTCATTGGTTTTGAAGCACTATTTAAAGAGTTTTTATGCTGAAAACACTTCTGTTGAGACATGAGTCATATTAAGCAGCTTTGTGGCAGATACGGTAGCTCCTCTTTTATGCAATCTCTTTCTCTGAAAGCTTTGATTGAGAACTAAGCCACATTAAGGGTTTAGTGGTTGAGCCTGGAAGCTTCCTTCAGTAAACTCCTTCCTGAATTAATTGCTGCTGGAGCTCATCGCCCATAATAACATTTCCAGAATCTTTCCCCTGTTATCTTCCTCTGTCAGGTTAAATTCATCGTTTTGATGTGACACACATTAAACACTCTAAAAGAGGAACAAAAGTTTCACTACTCAATAGAGAGAAGCAGCACTGAGTGTTGTTAGTGTCCACAGTTCTGCTTTTGTGCTTTGTGAAATATGAAGGACATTTTAGCAGAATTTTATAGATAAACAGTTGAAAATAAAGGATTCCCTCGTCCACAGTCCATCACCTTTAAGGACCATGGCAAGGATTCTACTACAATCACAGCTTTAGGATGTTTCTATGCAACACGTACAACAAAGTGAGAGACCTCACCAGTCTTACACATAGACAAGTATCAAAGTATTAGTTGTGGTTTAGGCTGGGCTCTCTTCCCTTGGTTCTCCTCAGCTGTGAATTGTCTTGGGCTGAAGGTGTCCTATAGAAACAAATGGAATGATAAATCTTACTCAAAACACTCAGCTGCCAGGCAGGCAGGTGGGGATTGCAAGTTAAAACACTCCTGAGCAGGCAGAACTCCAGGCCTGGTAAATTCTTAAATTAGCAAACCATGCAGTTTCCCTTGCTAGGCACTGCTCTGAAGGGGATTGCAGAAAAAGGTCTTACCCTTAATGAGCTAGGATCCAGTTATGCAGGAAATGCAAAGACACATTTTAAATACCTAGGGATGAAAGGAGAGAAAGGTTAAGACAGCCTTGATCTGTGTCACATCTGAAAAGAAATGCAAATTCTCTTTCTGGCAGATGCTTTTAGAACACTTGGAAAAAACCATACCCACAAAAAATATTTTTTCTCTAATGCTTTCATGAAAATACTAATGAATTGAAAAAAAATTGCTTGAGCTGTAAATATAGATGATGTATCTTACAGGTGTCCAAAAGTTTTAAGCAAATCAATAGAAACTTTTTCTGTAGGCTCATTCCTGTACATAGATGCAATACATTTAGTTTTTCAACTACTTAAAAGCTTTAATATGATGTTTGGATAAAAATATCCCTTCAGTCAATTAGACATTATAAATACATGTCAGCATAAAACATACAAAATACACTTTAATAGAGGTTACTCACATATATATAAGTTTATATGAAGATAAAAATACATTCACTCTTCACTGCAGCGAACTCAACCACTTATAAATACCCTTAGTCTAATTTCACAGAACTTCCATGTTTTGTGATGGTATCAACCCAGGACTGCAGAGAGCTGAAGGCTGATACCAGGTTAAGTGAAAGGGAATCAGAGCCATTCTGCTTTTCTGACAGCCATTATGGTAATGTGATCAGTACCTTGACAGATGCTAAGAAGAATAATTTTGCTGATTGACTTTTCTTCAAACCTAAGGCTGTGGGCAATCAAAGAAAATATGAACATCTGGCTGAGCTTTTGATTGCCATGCTCACTGATATAGTGCACCCAAATAAGCAACAATTAGTACAGCTTGTGTCAAAAGACCCATCAGTTAATTCAAATTAAGTCAAGAAAATTGAATCCAATTGGCATTCATGCATATTTGTATGCAAAGTTTAAATAAGATTCTTCTGCATTACATTATCCTTTATTTACAAGGGAAGAGCATGCAA
This sequence comes from Motacilla alba alba, assembly GCF_015832195.1. Lineage (NCBI taxonomy): Eukaryota > Metazoa > Chordata > Aves > Passeriformes > Motacillidae > Motacilla > Motacilla alba. The sequence continues at coordinate 19,366,804 of NC_052023.1, read as the reverse complement.
AGTTTTGTGGTTTAAGCAAATATCTTCAAAAGCCTTTTGACTTCTTAAAGCCAAACTTCTGGGAAAACTCTGTGTACTTTCAAAGGACATATTCAGTCTAATAAACATAAAATGTGGTGGCCTTCTCAAGTTCATATTTCTCACTTCTTAAAAAATGTCACAAATTTGGACAAGTTATTCATGGGCATTTTGTCAGTAGCAATTACAGTAATGCAGAACTGATACGTGGGTAAATTTACTAGCTAAGATGGGTGCCAAGATAACTACCAGACTGTAGTAAGGAAGAAAAATCTGAAAGTTGAAGACTAATTTCCTCACATTTTTGCTTGGTTCTGAGTGTAAAACCCCGGGAATATGCACTTCCTTTTTTTAAAAAAATAGCTTTCCTGTTGGGATTCTATTTATGGTAACAGTAAATTAGGTTGCATGAGAACCTGAGATTAAAACTAACCAAAGGCAAAAGACAAGTTGTGTGCCAAATTTTTTAAAAAGAGAAATTTAGGAAAGAAAGGTCAGATTGATTTTTTTTTTATTTAATTCTAGCTCATTGCAGTAAATAAACTTCAGTGATTTTGTGGCAGATACTGCTTCCAAGTTAGGCTGTTAACATTTTATTTGTAACTTGGGTGTGAAATCTGGCTTTTTCTTTCTTATAAAATAGTGACAGACTCTCTGGCTGAGGTGCTATCTGTGCTCAGCTAACTAGAAGTGAAATTTACTGTAATCTCACCTAAATCTCAGTTATCTTAATCTGACCTGACTCTAAAATCCTGTTACAAAATTCCAGGACTTCTGCAACTCATTTAGATGTGTTAATCTAAAGCCAAGGCAAACCAGCGTATCTCAGACTACACAGGGGACAGGGTCACACTGGCAGCCCCAGCTGCAGCTTTGCTCATGGACTGGGGTCACATTGCACCTGTAGCCACTGCTCCTGAGTGCCCAGTCTTGTCAGAGCCAGGGAGCTTCAGAGCAGAGCTGGGAATAACTAAAATACTGATAGAGCAGAAGAGGGACCATGCCACAGGAGAAGGCTGGGTGGGTCAGTCCATCAGCTGGGAATCGCATACTACTTTATCAGCTACCACTGATGCAATGAGTGTGGCCAAGCATCTGTTACAGTCTTATTTTTCTTAGGGTTCCCTTTGTTTTGATGACAAGAAATAGGTTTTCCTAATCACTGACTCTAACACTCTTGAGAACAATCAGATCAATTAATTGGAAAACTGTTACTATGCTGCCTTCATAGATCAAGAGTTAGCTTGTGATCCATAACTTAAACAGTCTTTTAGCAGCTGTTTTCTTGAAGTCCTTTCCTTTAAAATACTAAGATCTCCTATGCATCCATCTTCTGATTCAGCGGTTAAGAGTTCTTCTACTAGTGTTACCTTTAGAAATATAGTTGATGGAAAATCCCCTAGGTAGTCTAATGATATGGTCCAGTTACTCTCAAGTGCACAGGCCCCTTATAAATGCTACTCAAAAATCAATATCAATCCTTCAGTGCCTTCAAAAGATGTGGAATAAGGGCCACAATAATGGTGATTGCCTCCAGCAAATAACTGCTCAGTGATTATACAGCAGCGGCCTGGAAGTCCAAATCCCCCTCAATAACTTTCAAAATGGATGCATGCTGGGAAATGTAAAATCATCCCTAGCAGGCAGGTCACCAGCTGCACTTTCTAGTCAAGTACCTACTTATTTACTATGTTGTTCTCTCATTATTGACATAAAATTTTGGAGAAGTCTGCTAAAAAAAAAGGTAAGCTGCAAAGCAGAAGGTCAGCATTTCAGACATGTTCAGTACAGCAAAGAGTATTGTGCATCACAGGAGAATCAGCTGGCAGCCCCTCCCTTTCCCTGTTTTATTTAGGAATCTGAAAACAGACTAAGGAGAATGCAATTTCAAAGACTATGGTGGTAGTAGAGAAAAATCACTCCAAGTGTAAACAACAAAGCAGCATTCATAGTCATTGCCTCTGATATTTATTCTCTGAGTAAAGCAGCTGCTTTCTTGGAGACGGGAAAAGGGGAATACTTAGCAAAGTTTGAAGTAGTGTTACTTCACCACTCCGACTCTGAATCTAATGCCATGGCACTTACCTGGAGTTCAAGTTTCCATGGTTTCACATGAGAAGGTCTTAGTGGACAGTATCAAAAGCTCAGCACAGGCCAGGTGTAGCAGCCATTGCTTTGACTCTGCACAGAGTCAGCTGCACCACTGGAATAAGAGACTGGCTACAAGTCACCCAAAGCCCAAGCTGCCTTTGGGCATTGCCTTCCCATCTCATTATCTTCTGCACACTGATACCGAATCAAAATTAGCCAACCAACCAAAATGGTTTGCCAAGACATCAGGGTTTCCTTAAAGTCTGCTCTTTAGTTGAATCCATGCTTGACCCATGTGTATAATTCACTCTCAAAAATAAAAGACATGACAAAGTTCTCTCTCCAGAGAATTCTTGGCAAATGAGTGCTCCATCTTTCCTAAGATAGGACGTCCTTGCCATACAGAATAGACAACCTTGCTACACTTACACTTCACCCTAACAAAACTTTTAATTAAAAATACTGGAAAAAATTGTCCATTTACATACATAGATCTATTAAAAGCAATGTTACTTGCTACAAGACACAATGAAGTAATTATATAATAATAAAAAAAACCCCATTGGAATTTGAAAGACAGTGATGTTTTTGTGTGTTAAAAACAGATGTACAAAATAAATATTGAAGAAGGAGAACTCCCAACTTTTTATTTTTTAATCCTGAATGGGATTTAAAGTATTTTTATTTCAACCATCTCTCAAATATTAAAGTTTATTTTCTACCAGTATTCCTACCAATTTAAATATCTTAGCAAGTTCTGGAAACCAACATTTTTGCAGACATGCTGTACCATCATGTTGAGTTCTAGAGCTCCATTAACCATAATAAAATCTTTATTGTGTGTTTTCCCAGCATGTGTAATTTACTGTTTGTATGAATGCCTATCACAACTGGAAATACATTGTGCCATCCAGCAGCTGACAGTTCAAGCAATGCATAAATATTAGAATAGAGAAAAGCTTAGTATGATTTCAAAGCCAGTTTCATTGAAAATTCTGAGAACTGGCCACTCTTTTTGTGCCATCTGTTTTCATAGGACATTCTGGTAGGTGAGGGGGTTTTTATTTCAAAAACTCTGAAAACAAATGTTAGGGCTAAATATATTCTCTGCAATAAGCATTTGGTAGTGCAATAAATTAGACTAAGTACATACCCAGGACTAAAATTTAGGTTTTACAGGCATGAGTGCTACCAGAGGTATCAGACTCAGGGAACCCATCATGATTTAGACCTTAGTGATATGACAATAATAAGAGATACCTTAAGCAAGCTGTTGGCTGAATCAATCAAGTTAATCTCAACTGTGTGTTAGTGAAGTCATTTTACCCACATAAGTTAATTTCAGTCCATTAAGTCAGCCCTTTTATTTCACAGTGTGCATAATCATTACATTTCCCTACCTTCATTTGTCTTCATTCAAAGGAGCACTCAGCCACCTTGGTGCTTCTTGCCATTAACAAGATTGTGGTTTACCTTAATACAGTGTCAAATGAAGTCACAAAGAGTCATGTGGATGATAGAAAGAGAAACTGCATCAGTGTGCTCAAGATAACTATGTAGATGAGAAATATAAATGAGGGATGAAATGCAATTTAAGCAAACATTCAGATGGAAAACAAATGTGCCACTGCAGGTACACAATTCCTGAAGCAGCTGTATGGGAGTCCTCCTTCACTTGTAATTCTTATAATGGGATTGAAAATGAGACGAAATCAGAATTGTAAAGCAATGAGGAAATAGCAATATTTTTACTAAAGCTGTATTTCAGTGAAATTATTCTCTTTTACTGACAAGACAAGCATTATAAAACATAGATAATTAACTGCATGAGCATCCTAAAAGCCTGTGTATTAAAGCTCAAAAGTTCATTTGGCAGAGACTAATAGGCCTAAAAGCTTTCTAGTTCATTTTAACACCTTCTGTTTTTCTCATTAGTGCTGGCACTGATGTTCAGTTATTATTCTAGGATCTGATCATATTTACAAACCCTTGCTACTTTTCCTCCTTAGAGACCTCATCTGAATCACTTTTGAATATCTAGCAGATGTTCAAGATACTGAGTTCTTAGAAAGATGCAAGACTCTTTAAATACCATGTGAAGCACAGCTACAATCTCTAACTACTGTGCTTAAAAAGTAAAACTTTCCTTGAAGACACCATCTCATATAAGTACCTGCTGCTGGTTTTATCCTCTGAATCAGCTTGTGCTGATCATGGAGGATTCAGGACTCCAGACCTGACTAATTCCACACAGCTGTACAAAGTCCCTATGATAATTTTGTCTCCAGCACTTATGCTCAACATTTCCAGCACTACTTTGAACTTAACGGCCTTTTACTATGAGTCCTTGGCCTCCAACATTTGGTAGAAAAAGAAATGTGACTCCTGAGGCCAAAGTGTATGGATGGGAGAGGATGGTTTTGCCTTTTACAGTACTAATCTTAGTAAGTTTTAAAATGCACACTCAAGGGAATATCTTAATTTGACTCACTTCACTAAAGAATCAACTTTTATCAGCATCTCAGGTTTGCTCCCCAGCTCTTGTATGAAATGAACTCATCGGGGCTGTGCACAGGTAATAAGTTTAGTGGTTTTTAGAAGCAAAGTGGTTTGTCACTGTGCAGCAGCATATGACCCACTGAGGTCAGATCAGATGCAGATGTGTATCAGAAACCCTTGACATTTTCATTTTCTCTGAAATCAAAAGTAAATATGTCTGCAGGTAAGAAATGTCATTAAGGATGGTATGTATTTATGTACTACTTTGTGTACACTTTAATCTCCTTCCACATTAGCCATAGGGGAGTTAATCAGATGCTCAAGGTGAACTTCAGAGAACATGCAAAAGCAGCAGGTAGGTCAGAAGAAATCATTCACCTCTCACTGGCATAGCAGTCACATTATGTGTGGATACAGAGCTGAGAGGAATAAGAGTGATGTTATCCAAACTCAGAATGCCTCAATCCATTAGCAGAGTCAAAAAATCAAACCAAATCCGCTAAACTGCTAATTGTTGAACGGATATGTTTTTTAGTGTGTATATTTATAAGTACCTGCCTTGTCAAATTCCCTGACCAATGTGTGTTACCAATAGCTAACCCCAGCACAGCCACTGCAGCTGCACCTCCTAAGAATCTTGGCTTATTCTGATCTCTGAGGAGAGAGGAAAAGCATGACATCCCACAACCCTTGAAATCTCACCAGGTCAGGAACAAGTTCATGCAGGACAGCTTGCTCTTATTCTGCCAGAGTTTACACTTAAGGCAAAAAGGCCTGACTCTGATGACTAATGGTACAAGGACATTGATGTATAAAACTGTATCAATTAAAAGGAAACAGCTACTTTCATATCAATATAAGAATATAGTCAGAAATCTGAAAAGCCTTTTTTGTTCTTCCTAAATTAGATTACAAATATATCATTATAGTCATCATTTTTATGGATATGTGGAAAAGAACACATATGACTGACCTTCAAATCAACCCTCAGCTTGACAGCCTAGACCGATGTACTATCCAGACCTCTATTTCTCATTCTGTTTCAACTGTCAAAAAGAATTTGTTTGTTATAAATAGGAACTCTCCAACAACAACAGAAAATAAGATACAGGCAGCCGCCTTGCAATGAACCTGTTCTCAAAATTCTCTTTACTTTTTAAAGAACCTCAAGCTTCCAGGCTGCTCGCATGAAGAGCACCTTTATCTCTTGGACGGGAGTATTTGCAAAGAAGTGAGATCAACTATTTACAATGTTTCCTGGAGGACACAGAGGTGGCATAAGTTACAGGTAAATGGCTTGTTGTTCTCTGTGTGGGAAGGCCATAGGAGATCTCAGGTCCTAGTAGGTCTCAGATCACAGGGAGTCTCAGTTTCAACAAAAATGTAAACCAGAGACAGAAACTTCTGGACACAGACTATAACTTAACTGCAAAAGAAGCACACAAGCGGCTTGCCACGAATTTTTGAAGTCCATTTTAGTTCTATTACTGTGTTAAAAAAAAAGTTTTAAAAAAAAAAAGTCTTGACTGGAAGAGTCTCCTAATTTTTCTTTATGGATATAGAATGATTGAAAAATTGTAAAAAAACCCTACCATACTCTTAAATTAAAGCTTCAGATGCCCAGAATTCTAGAAAATGATTTTTTTTTAAGCTAGGGTACTTTTGAAAGTCATAAATGTCACTGAGATTCCCTTGCTGAGAAGACAGGTAAGGACTGGGTTTCTGAAGTCAGTGTTAGGCCCTGACAGACTTGCATTCATTGCAGGTACAGTTTTTGTTGAAGTACAGAAGCAAGCCTTGGGAACACTACGTGCTGGGGAGGTGTCCTTAGGCCAGCAGTAATTAGCTCCCCTAAGAATCCTGTAGCCATGAGGTGCCGTTAGCTTAGGAAATGCACTGCACTTTGAAGATGTAAAAGGATTTCAAAGAGCTCATTGGTACCAGATTATCCACTACACTGGGATTTCGGCATTACTGTTTTCAACTCTTATTATAAGGTTATAAATAGATATCCAGACAAATTTGTAAGTTATTTTTGACAATCAGTTATTGCACTTACTAGTCAAAACCCCAAAATGTAAGTTTTCTCTAGGAATGTCCCTTTTGTTTAAGGAAACAAAAGTTTGTTTTCATTTATTAAGGAACCTGAAAATCTGTTCATTTTTCTTTTTTTCCACTTGTTTACTCCTTAAATAAAAGTTTGTGATCTGTACAAAAGAACAGAATTCTTAGAAGTAACTCATTTTTTCTTCCCAGATGATACTGCAAGATTAAATGAAAAAAACCCAACAAACCACAGAAGGATTTTGTCAGGCTTTAATAATAGGACAACAGAACAGAAATGTAAGCTGCAAATGGCTTTCTTTTGCTCCAAAAGCTCAAGATTAATATGAAAGCAATAATCAAAAAATCAAGTTGAAGGGGAGTCACAAAGAAATCAGAAAAAAACTTTTTCTCAAGCAAGGTAATGCTGCTCAGGGACAGGTTGTTCAGCAAGAATACCTCAGAGGTATTCGAGACACAGCAAAACAAGGCCAGGAATGGCTGGACCAAGCTCTAGTAATGTCACCAACTCAGCTGGAAGCCTGGGGCTGGTAACTCCCAGAGGACCTTTCCAAGCAAATGTTCTCCTGCAGTTCCTGAAACTACCCAAGAATCACCTAAGAAAAGAGATTATAGGATTTTAATTAAAAGGTTAAATATGGTAAACCTCATAAATATAGAAATAAAGCCAAATATTGAAATCCTAAGGCAAAAAGAGCAAAGCTTCAAATAAGGAAACATATGCATTCCTCAAAGCCACACTCTAATTTAGGGCTTTTCACTGAGTTCTACATACTACATGGAAGCTAACGACCCACACCTTTTCTTCCTTTCAAGTCATCCTAACAGGAATCGGATACATTTACTCTATCACAGCAAGTCTGCAGACAGATTAAGTATTTACTGAAGTTACCCATATAATCTGTCATCCGCATTTCAAAAATAAACATGTAATTTTACAATAGAAATCTGTTAAAGATAAGTACTATCACTTCGACACACCTTTCTTCATATAAGATCTTCCTTCCAAAAATTTCACCTTCAAAACTTCAAACTGTAATAAAAATTTTTCTTTTACTTTCCCTGCTCAGCACTGCTTAGACTCAGGCATTCAACTCAACAATTAACGCTAGCAGGGTTTGTAACTGGATAGGCTGCCTGTTCTGCAGGTAAAAATTTATATAAATATAAATAAATATATTAAATTCCTCTCTAATACTTGGATCAGTGTATTCCCAACAGGCAAGAAACTGATACTTTATTCTATCATCCTGAGAGCACATCTTATTTTCGACAAGCTAAAGAGAGAATCCAGCATGAAACTCAGCTTCCCTTCCTCATAAAAGTATATGCCCGACCACCTTATGAGATTATTCTACTGCTTTAACGAAGAAATAGATTATGATTCCACTACAGTTTCAGATACAGCAATTTCAAGAGACTCAGCTTTAGTCGGGGAAGAATTGGCTCATGCTACAAATGCTCATAATTTTAAAATCTGGAAATTCAGGGTTCATCTTCTGTACCGGCCAATATCAAAGGCATCATATCTGTAGCAATAATATTTTTCTTGTGCAGGGATTTTCCTATATTTTTGGACTGAAACCTCAGGGAGAATTATGTTTGAATCATGGTGATTTCACTATAAAACCAAAAAAAAAAAAAAAAAAAGAGACCTAAATTAACCAGACTCAGAATTCAGTGCCTATATCAATTCTCTACATGAAACAAGTGACCATCTGCTCCACTTGCCCATAAGCAATATTAATATCTTCTCTCTTTGCTGCCTTATTTATCGCCCTTACCCCCCCTCCCTGCTTTAGCTTTAAATCCTTCTCTTCATACAACACTACCCACCTATTTTTAACTCATGTCTTCCAAATTTCCACTTGGCTGCTCACCTCATCAACATATGTTAGATCTGCTCACTGGTGCTACAGACCTCCTATCTGGGACCATTTATGAACCATCTTGTAGCTGGCACAGTCATTTACATGTCTTAAAGGCATTTACAAAATGTCACCACCTCAGAATATATCCTCAGAAGAAGCTGTGGCCAGATCCACTGAAAGCTCTTGATCTTAAATTTGTTCATTCTGTAGTGGGTCATAATTTCAAAAGTTAAAACAAAGCTTGATGTTAACTCTGATATTATCATTCTAATCATCCCATTGTGATCTTGAGACTTCCATTTGATCTGGAAATTTCTCTTATATTGAAAAACAGGGATTTGTGAGATTAAGAAACTATTTAGTATTTGTATTTTTCCCCTTCCAAAAGAAGAGGAAAGATATATTTCTACTCTCAATTTCTTCCAATCTTAATTTATTTGGAATACTAGAGTCCCTCTTTTTGATGTCTGGTGAGAAAACTGTAATGAGTATTCTCCTTTTAAAAACAAAATGTTAGGAAGTTTCTGACCTTAGAGGATCTTATTGCTGAAGTTTGAGTCTCTAGTTGATTATCTTACAGCTATTCAATACCAGTTCTGGGTTTCATATAAATGTGTAAAGTCCTTCTTGTACATAAGCCAAGAAACAATGCCGAGCTGCTTATCTGAGCTTTCCTAATTGTTCTTATACCATCAGCAAAGGAACTCTTGTAGACAGGTTTTTCATAATACCTTGTTGGCATTTTTCAGCAATTGCCTCTTGAAGCTAAGCAAACCCAGAAGAAGAACAGAGCTATGGTGACTACAAGTGCAACGCTAATTAATAGACATACTAAATATGAATGTTTTAATAAGAATTTTTTCAAGAAGAATTTTTTTCAATTTCCTGGAAAATTTGATACTCTGAGTTAGAATATATTGAGCTGAAATGCTGGGCAGCAAATTACAGCAAAGGCCTTGTATGTGCCCCGAGGCATTATTTCTCTGTTGTTGATGTTTACCTCAGCTGCCCTTCAGGTAGACTGCAGAATTTGGATGAATTTATAAATTTACTAGTAATTTCTGAACTCTAAAATATTGCAATACAAAGTACTAGTCATCTGGAAGATATTTACTGATTAGGCAGCCCAAGTTAATTATTAAAGACATAGCAGTTTTACCATTGCTGTCTCATGTTTGTAAGCAAAACAAAGGAAACAGACGCACTTTGCCATGTTCTGATACTCTGAAAAATGCCAAACCATGTTTATGTAAGAAATCTAGAAACTCATCGGAGCTCCTCTGCAGAAAAAATAGTAAAGTGAAAAGATAAAGGAAAACAACAGGTTCCACTACTATATTGTCTCAATATATCTGGTACTGTTGCCCTTGAGTATCTAGAAGTGCTAATATGCAATGTTTAAACTAATCCTGACTCAGAGGTGAGGTCTGCAGGTAGATACAGAGATTTTATTAATCCTCCCTTAGTACTGATTTTCCTCTGATAATATTAATTCTTTTTCTCCATCGTGTGGTGTCCTTAGGGTCAGGCTATACCTAACCCAAATATCACCTAAAAAGGATGCTGTAATAGAGATAATTGATTTGATTAGTCTTTATCTAGTTAATTACTTCAACCTGCACTCACTTTCCTTCATTTTTGCAATTTCCTGAGCCAAGAGAATGAACTGCTATTGACAAAGGGAAAGGAGAGAAAGAGAGGGAGGGGTAGAGAGAGAGGAGATGGAATCTTCATTTGTCTGCATTTCTCTATATCTCAACTTCTACTTTGCATTCAGATAGATTCAGTGCTAAAAAATCCTCATTAATAAATAAAAGCAATCTTCTAACTCTGTATTGCTTTTGGTCCTGAGGAACATCAAAAGACTGCGCAAATTTAAAGTAAAATGCAATCAATTACCAAGCTCTGGAGACTATTTCACCAAAGCAATTGATTTAACTTCACCACTGCCGCCACCTCTCATTGGAAACATATCAACTATTTAACAGCACACTCATAAAACAAGGTAACAAATTACCTCAACATTTCCTAGGGAATAACCTTTCAGTCTTTCACTGGAAGAAGACAGGTCAAAAATCACCTTCTTTTCACTTCAGTTCATACAATCTCTACTATATCTACAAGAAATGTATTACAAAAGAAGGGAATCCAACTGAAGATTTCATACAGTAAAATGTATGGCCTAGGTTTCAGGAAATAGATAATGGGATCTTTAATGACTGGACACAACAAGGATTGGGACTTGACACATCAAACTGCATTTCTATTTAACAGCATGACAGGAGATAGACTTCAGCGAGAAACACGACTCAATACACAAATGCAGGGCTTCCTTCAGTGCAGATATTCTATCCATGTGGGATCCCAGAGGGAGCACACGCAGGACTTTGAGGACCAACATTTATCTCAACAAAATAGAGAGTTCTGAGCTTGACAAGGGGCACTACCTAAAAAGGGAAAGGAGACACTGCCCAAGATATCATATCCAAAGAAACTTGTTTATTTCTTTGTCTTGCTATACGCTTTTTATTCTGTCAAATGGGAAAGTGATTCCTTTGCTTCCCTTCTATTGGGCTAGGACCACATCCTACTTTCACTGTGTATCTAAAGAGACAGCACTCTCTGCTGATGTTGATGAGCTTCACACACTTCCTGTACCAGTGATAAGCAAATTAGATTTCCCTTTTTCCAGAAGTGCTAAAAAAATATAGAATTGACATTATCACTCAGCAAAATACTGTGATGTTTCTCACTGTTGTTGGTTATGAAAAGCTTCATAACATAATACAGAAATTAAATAACTTCATTTTCACCACCAATTCCTTCTTCCTAACATTATTCAGTACGTGGATCATCTGTCTTGTATTCATTCCCACGATCAGATATTGAAACTTAGCTTTAAAACTTAACTTTTCTCAGAAACCATAATGCCAGGGACTAGAATCTTTGTCATGTCACAGGGTTCTGTCAGGGAAATCCAGCAAGGTGAAATCATTCAAGCAGTCACAGTTACACAGAGGAGGATCAAAAAGTCATAATATACCAAGCTGGACAATAGAGGAGTCCCAAGTGCTGAGTAGCAGCTGCCATTCTGATGGAAGTGCTCATTAAGAGCTGCCAGTGTTCAGGCAGTAAGCTGGAAATGCCTGCCTCCAGGAACATAACAGGCCAGAAATTGCCAAGTCTCAAGAACACAAAGCACAGATCACCAGCAGCACTTTAAAGCTCCTATAATTCCCGAAGATCTGTTTGGAATGCTATTCCTCTTGAAATCTGTCAGCCCATGGGTCTGCCTGACCTCCCTTGCTGCTTGTCTGGAGTCAGCTCTACCAGCATGCAGGTGTGAAACAGCATTTCCCCTGCTTGTAACCAGTCAGAATGAAAACAGGGTTATAAATATTGAAATAGATTTCCCAGATGCCAGTGTCTCAGGACAGGTGGGAACACAACAGTGCACAACTCTGTCTAAAAGCACACAAGGACTGTTCAGGTAACAGCACTTCTCTGAAAAAGAATTTTCTCTGGCTTTGGCAACAATAACTCCCTGAGATTTTATTCTCCCCTCTAAATCAGAATTGCTCTCAAATCAGTACTGCTCTAAAGAGGATAATTTAAAATGTAATTCAACCTTTATTTGATATGTATTAACATGTATAAAGAATTGACTTCACTAAGGCAATTTTCTAAGGTTTTTTGTGTTTGGGTTTCATTTTTTTCTTTTTTTTTTTTTTAGCCAAACCTGTAACACAGTACTGTTTATCATCATCAAAGATTTTTTCATCCTAATTCTTGAAAAATAAAAAATCTTTATTGATATGTACTCCAGATACCTAATAATTTAAGGAAGAAGTTTTAGCATTCATGAATGATATTTTTTATTTTGCTGATGGTACCACATTTTCACATAGCAGCTGAATACCTTGTAAGTATACAGGACATACCCAAGCAATCAAAAAAGGAAATTAGGGTGGTACGTAAGGTGGCATTACTTTAAGTAGAAATAAAAAGTATGACAAACTAGTGAGAGACTCACTGAAAGACATTTGGCAGCACTGGTTAGGTCTGAAAATAATCCCGCTGCCATTTTATTTTAGACAGTCACGCGAGTCTGACTGACTGATCTAAGAAGCTGAAAATCTTGATAAAGGACAGAGAAATCAATTTTTCAAACCCAGCCAATCTTCAACTTGGATGCTTAGGGAACACAGCAGAATACTGACTGGTGTAAAAGGAACTAGAAAAGTTAAATTACTCAAGATATTACTGGATTGGTATATTTTTTCTGTCACACAGTTTGCAGACATGAATATTATGTTCACTGTACTATTTTTCCTTTTTTTTCCAGTTAACATGTAAAATGGCCTCAGTACTTCCACTTTTGGATTATATTTTTCTCATTTGCAGACATTGTATTTACAAAATAATTGCTTCCATTTTTTTCTGCTAAAAATCTTCCCCTCCCAGTACCATTTCTATTTATGTATATTCAAGTGTCTAAGTTCTGCCAAAAGTCAACAGACTCTTCAAAGAAAGTCCAACACTTATTATATGGAAAATACCTCTGAATGTACAATCCAAAAGGCTTAAATCACTTCTGGGACTGAGACAACACTGTTGCCTCAAGTCTTTTCTATGGCTGTTTCCTAATGATGGAAGCTGTGTTGCCCATGTCTGTAACTCCTTTACGCAGCTTTGAAAATGTCTCCTTTCCAATGCTCAGCTCCAAAGAATTCTCCAACTTCTCATATAATTTCTTTGAAATCTATGACTTCCAATTAAACTTCTACTAAACAAGTTTAAAAATATATTGCTGCTTTAAAATTACTGAATTCCTGATTTTGTTTCATGCTCCCTCCAGGAATGTTTTGAAGAGTGTACTTTACATATAACATTTTGCAATGGCTTGGGCATGTTGGGTTTTAGAAGTGATCAGATTTCAATTACCAATAATGACCTTGCAGGACCTTAATAATTACCACAATTTTCACAGGGTGCTTATTAAACTTTTAGTGGTTTTTCCTCTTATTTAAAAAACTTTATTCCTTTTGCACAGAAAAAAAAATCTAGATGATTTCAAGAGGACTATTTATGCCTAAAGCTACTTACTGATGATAAAAGAGTAGTACTGTTTGCTCATATTTTATTTTTCCATATTTGCAGCTATTTAATATTCTGCCCTACCTTGCTATGTACTAAATGCATTGCAGCTTTTAGATGCTTGATGTTATAATTTTTAACAGTTCTTATATCTCTATCTAGTGACATCAGATGTAATTTTGACCCTTAATTTTATTGAAATAAGTGTTTTGGTTTTTTTCCTTACATCATAATCATCTGTAACATCTCACAGTAAACAGCAGGTGGTTCTAATCAATCTCTTTCCACCCATTACTCATTCCCATGAATGTTGCCTTTTGAGAGTTCTATGGGATAGGAACTATACATTGTACAAAACTGTCACGTAATTTTCATTTCTGATGATCCATTATCACAAGATACCAGATGTGCACTGCTTCTTAATTACTATACCTAGGGCTTATGTCATAAAACTAACTGAGATAATCTTTGATCTGGCTATTTTCTTCCAACACTGGGATGACACAATACCACATTACCTCAAGATATGCTCACACAATATTTAGTAATTGCTCATAGGAAAAGCAATTTGATTGTTTGAGCAGCAAAAGGAAGTCTGCAAAAGCTGCTTTTCATACATTTCTCAACGTCCTGTAGTCCATAGGGCTACACAAGTGCTATGTGTTGAAGAACTACCTTCTTCAATCAGAGAAAACTATTTTTTTCAGGGAGGAAAATATATACATACAAGAAAATAGACTGTTTAGTAATGAATGATATCTTATTTTAAATATTGATTCTTCTCCCCTAGATCCTCACAACTCTTAGCAGAAATTACAACATTTTAGAACCGGCATTCCAGAGACAGAATAACTGGTCTACTGTCTAAAAATTTTTTTCTTAAGAAAAATTAGAATTAAGATTTTTTTTCAAAAATTTTAAATTTAATTTTTCTTCCAGTAAGTGGCTCTGAAAATAATGGATATTTTAGCCAGCATGTTGTTTACAGCCTGATTTGCTAAGGCCATGCTGCCTCACACCACAGAAAGTCTCTTTTCAGAAGGTATTGTCTGTCTTGACCACTTGGGAAAGAGATGTTCAACAAGTCCCTGCTGGATTGTACAGCTCAGAGGTCATTAGGACCAAAGTGTCTCACAATGATCACTTTCTCTTCCAAAAGTTGCAGAATTTTCAGACTAGCACTCCACAGCAGTGTTAATGTCATAGATTCAAAATAGAAAATTAGTTTGAAGCAGATTTAAGAGTTAAAAGCATATTCAGCAGTGCTATTTTTACATTGCCAAGTAAGCATAAAACTCTTCTTTAACTTCTGAGGAAAATTAGAGAGAAGAGCTTATCGTCAATGGGAGAGGGAATGTCTGTCTCAAGAGACTGAGCTGCTTGATCTAAAGCCATCCAGAAAACACTGTGTGCCAACCAGTTCAGTTCCACTGAGTGCTAAAAGCATGAACAGGCAGGTTTATATTGCAAACTGAGCCTGAACCTGGCACTTTGGAAGCCTGGCTTCCTTTCCTTGCCAAGTTCTCTAAACATAGTTAGCTATGCACTGCTTCACTAGTCCTTAGGTTTTGTCTTACTTTTCATAATTGTTTTGAATGGCACTAATACAGGAGTGCTCACAGTGGAAGCTTCTAAGAAAACTTTTGAAATATTTAATTGGTAAAAATTATACATATTTCATTGTTTCATTTAATGTTTGACCTACTCCAAATAAAACACACCTTTGTTTTCTACAGAAATATTATGTAAATGATAAAGACAGTTGGCTTTAACATAGGACCATACCTTAGGCTTTGCTTTTGTAATTATATTTTTGATGCAACTTTTCCAACAAGGTTTTTAAATTATAGTTCTGAAGTTCCCAATCAGAAGTCAGAAATGTCTTTATTTGCAAGAATTCAGGCAAATAGTGAAAGATTTTCCAAAAGTAAAAGTTTTAGAATATCTGGTATGGAAAACAATTTTAAAATATTTTTTCTTAGAAAAAAAAAGAATCACCTATTTAAATAGATTATGATTATCATCTATTCAACACTCTTAAAGCAAACTTTTCAGGCAATGTAAATTGACATGGCTTCACCAAAACCAGTACACTTTGCAAGTCTACAAGCTGGAGTTTTAACCCTTCATTATTCAAGTGACTTTTTAATACAATTTTACAGCCCTGGTATTGTTTTGAACCATTATTTTCCATGTATACAGAGAGTCTCAGAATTCAATCACTTTCAGCCATTCTAATAGCTCTAATTTAATGAAAGTTCTTCAAAATTGGATCCCAAATTACTCAAAAGTGCAAAAATATCATCTGCATTTTAGAATCTACATACAAAGTTCCACCCTGATTTATATATTTCTTAACTCTACTGCAGATAGCTGAGAGCTAAGTCTGCCACAGTGTGAACTAATATGGATGATCTCACCAGATCATTCACTTACACATACTTCAGCAGTTTAAACAAGCACTGTCATGGTTTCTAGTCTTCCAACAAGAACCCTTCTGCTGTCATCATCTTCACACTTCACAGTTTTAAGTACTTCTATCTTATGGGAAGGATTATTCAGATTGAGTTCTTCTCTGCAGCAATAACAGATCAGTATCACTCAATAACACAGGCAGTTCTACCCTGTGTATCTGAAGCCATCAATACTGTTTTCCTGGGATGAGGTTTTTGCTCTTCATTTCCAGCTAAGTGAAATAACTGGTTTGGCATAAAGTCTCTAAGAAGTGCCTCACAAACCCTCCAAAAAGGGACATGCCTGAGACAAGCCAGAAAATGGAGCAGGTTTTTCAAAAGCAGACTGTTGCAGAGAGAGCTGCAGAGAACTTGCAGTGCTGCTGGCCTGTAGGCAGAGACATTGCACTAATTTAGATAGCTCCTTGGGGCTTTCCAATCATGCCATGGGCCATTCCATGGGTGTGAGTTATGAGCTGCAACTCTTTGAAGAACAGCACTGAATTTCACCTCAATGCATAGGCTCTGCAGCCTAATGTATACCATGTTGACAAAGTCACTTCTTTCCCATCAGACCTCTGTTGTTCAAATCAGTGAATTCAGAACTTATTGAGGTTGGCATCTGGGTCCCTAATTTTCTGAATTTGGTAGGCATATCTAATATAATTCAGATCAAGCTTTTATTCAGATTTCTATGCTTTTAATTCCTATGTTTTCTTGTATTTTTTATGTTTCAACCACACAGTAAAGAAAAACATTACTGGTGGATTCATTGCTTTGCAAAATTGACACTTAATGCCAGCATATGAATATGCAGGACTAGATGGTTAACAAACCTCAGCAGGGAGGAAAAAAGATGATGAGGAAGAAGTCTACCTGACACATTGTGCCAGCCTCATTCTGCATATTTTAGCTTTTCACTCTAGCTTCTATTTTTTATTACCTCATATTTATTTTTCTTCTTCTTTGTACACTGATCAAACACTCACAGTTTGTCTTTCATACAGAACGATATTGCAGACACATTTTCCACTATTGCCACTGGAATAAGCAATGGTGATTTCTCTTACTGGAGCATGTTACAGTTAATACCAGAAAACACCAAGTAATGAATCCAAGGAACAAACAAGTTACCATCAGATTAGATCTGTTTTCTTCTCATCCAAAATGCCCCTTCAGAAAACATTTGAGGTGTGTAAAAGATTTCTTCAGGTGATCTTCAAGTCATTAAAAAAATGAACCAATTATCTCTTCTAGCAATAAACTTTTGTTAAGGATAAAATAGGTTCTAATTTGACACAAATGTTCCATCAAAGAGAGATGCTGTGAGGCATTCTGGACAATAGGATCCCCAGACCCTTGCTAATTACAAAGTTGGCACCAAGATTTCCCCAAATGAAAAAACAAAGGAGCTGCATCCTTGTCTAGCTTGGCCTGCAGAGTGAGAAGTCATAAGAGAATGTTGAGAAGCTCAGAGGTACTTTGCAGCTTGGCTAATCCTTCAGGGGAATCAGAGAAAGACAAGCTGCACTGAGTACCACATTCCCAATCACCTCCCAAAAGACCTTCCAGGATAAGTGTGGAAGTGAATGTTTTTGCAGAGGCACCCGCAATATTGTGCAGAAATTTTCACATTCTGTAGCTTACTCCAATTCCCTAACAATTTTGTTCCTGCAACTGTCCAATCCTGCAACACTGCTGCAAAAAAAAAACAAAAAACAAAAAAAAAACAAAAACAAAAACCAACCCCACGTTTGTATTCCTGATTTTAAACAGCCTTAGAACTTCGTGTATCCAGGAAGGCAAAAATCAAGACTTGGACTGTGCAAAGACAAGATCTTCTGCATCTTTCATCATTGCCAATCAGTGACATCCAGCAAAAAGAGGAAGTCTCAAATCCATTGTTGTGTTTCAAAGAGCTTTGTTTCCTCTCCCAGTTTTTCGAGTTTCACAGGGCTTTGAAAAAGCAAAGCCATGCTTTGAGTTCCCATGCTGTCCACAGAAATTGAAAAGCCTGAGACATACCACCAGATGCTTAATATTCCAGGACAATTGGTTTGTGGGATGTATTACAGACCAGTTGCACTATTTTTCAGTATCTTGTCTCATCTTTTTGCTTCACTTCACATGGTACTTCACTAGGCATTACATCAGCTTTTTTCTCCTTTTCTTCTTTTGCAGTTTGGAAAACTGAGATAAAGCTACTTCAGATCATGCTCAGCTACCAGGATTGACTTTATTAAGGTTTATGTAGACAACTTGCAACTACTGTTATTATTATAAAGTTATTTCTTCTACTTTACTTTCTACTGAAGTATTGTAATTACTGTACTGTAAAATCAGCTATACCAGAGTAAGACTACACCAATTTTTACAAAATTAATAATTGGTGGACTTGGTGTAATATTATCTGGCTTCTGGGGAATATAGCTGTTATATTTTTGCTATCAAGACCATAGTCTGATAAATGTTCCTTCCCTATCCCTCCGAAAACATAAGTTTATGTTTTGATTATTGTGACTGGTTCTCACCAGCACAATAGGAAGTTTCCCCTCCAAAATAATAATTTATTGAAACTAAAAGTTAACTAATACTTGCAAAAGCCCTTGATTTCTAAATTCAAAATAGTAAAAATACTATTCAGTTCAGTATGCAAAATAGATTCAAGCACACATATTCCTGGAAGACTCTTTTATTTCTCCCATTTCTCCAATTTCTGTATATAACAACCAGAACCTGTAATAGGACTAGAGCAAAACCACTTTGAGTGTACTTTAATACCTCTCAAATAAATTTTGTCAGACACAACTTGTTAGTCAGTGTCCTCTCCTTGCAAATCAATAACAGAGTTGGCAGTATTCAAATCACAAAAGAGGGAAAATTGGCTTTCTTGGCAAAAATATGCTTCTGAGTCAGCCCTCAGCATCTCTTTTCAAGACAATGCTCCTTTGCTTCAAGTACTGTATTCTGCCACCTCCAGAGCACTGGCACTCTACTCAGTCCATCTCCTGCCATAGCAGGTATTCAACTCCCACAACTTCATTAGAAAAAGATTTCCTTTTATTCATGTTATAAAATGACTAATTTCCTTCTTCTGGATTTAGATATACTTTTTGTCACAGATGCTCATTTTCAGACTACACACTAAGCTTAATGATTTTGATTTCTTCATGTTCATATTAGAGTCTGTTTCTGAGTTTCTAGAACAGAGTGGCTGTGTGAATCTTAATGACTCCAGCTAAACCTTATTTGGCTCTGAAAAGCAGGCAAGGTGAGCTGGACCCTTCATCCATCACTAATTATCTCTAGAGAGCTGTTAAATAGCTAGATGGTAATATATCATTCATACATAAAGTAATCTTTGCATTTCTCATTAGAAAGCATTCTCTATTCCTTTACCCTTCAAAGACATTCGTCACTGATTTTGAAGTTTGTCATACTTCTGTATATAATCACTCCCTTTGGCAACTATTCCATTGTTATTTCATTGGTTTGAACCTACTGACTCGTGCAGCCACCTTTTCTGACCCAGGTTAAGCAGTCTAATGTTTTCTTACATCTGCCAAGACTTAAGCAGGTAATTGGATAGATACCCTCTGTTTCTTCCCCTTGTTTTGAATTCCATTCTTAGATGTGGTCTTATATTTCTCATCCATTCTCTCCACCTCAAGGGAGGCTGTGGTTAAGCTGTAGAGAGAATTGGCAGAGAATTTCAGGAGGTGGCCTGGTACTGGTCAGGGACACCACAATGTACACAAGCCACCCCCCGCCCCCCCCCCCCCCAGGAAATTTCTGTGCACCATTGCAAGACACAAGCCAGTTCTAACTTGAAATTCTATTGGTTGGGTTAAAAACATTACCTTCCTTTCCCTTGCAAGGTCATAGTATTTTAAGTAGCTGTGATTTAGATCTAAAAGCTGTAATAATTTCTTCTTGCTGAGAGTCCAAAGACACACAGGCAGTTAATTTGGGTGACAAATTCAGATGGTGCAGATTTCAGGTTCTATACATCTTGTGTGCAGTCTCCCTCGTTCTGGTTCAATAGTAGTTCACATGAAATTTCAGGCTTGTAACAATTTATGTTTCACTGTATTCCTCCTATGGACCCTGCAAGCCCTGCCAACCCCAAGAAGTTCTGTTAATGAGACAGACAATTCATCTGCCATCCCATCCTCCTCAGTCTTTTAGCTTCTTAACTGCTGATAAAAATGAAAATTATTCCTACGCATTCTCCTTGACAGAGTGTAGGGGTTTTGAGAGATATGAGAACATACAGGCTTTTTTAGGAAACAGTAAGCCTTTCCATCTAACATTTTGCAGGATTTTCTCTCTCACCTCTCAAAAGGCCAAGATTGCCAAAGAGCCTACTATTTTTTTTTCACTGAATCTTTGTGTCCTCAAAGAAAAACAACTCTACAGTTATAGTTTTAATTGCTAATCTTCTTCACAACTTGTTACACAGAAGAAATCAAGGACTTAATCTTCTACATACTTTGAAAGGAACCACTAAATTCCTATCAGTGCCAATGGCAGAAGATCAAGGCACCCAACAATCATTATAAATTCAGCTGCCTAGTGGAATCCACACTGAGACACAAGATAGGTGCTAAGCTTTCAAGGTTCTTTTCTGAGAAAGGAAAAGCACTCCTAAACTAAAACATATCTTATCTTGCAGTTACATATTAAACACTGGGGAAAGTGCAGGGAATATCATAGCTTACAGTTAGATGCCTATATCCAGGTCTCTGCAGTCAAAAAAAAAAAAAAAAACCAAAAAAACCAAAAAAAACCAAAAAAAAAAAAAAAAAAAAAAAAAAAAAAAACCAAACAAAAAACAAGAATGCCACCAAAGTGTGATCAACAGATCAGCAGCCTGACCATCAGGTGCACCATCGTGTTCAATTGTAAGAATACTTAATTCAAAACAGGCTTCTCAGCTTAGCCAGAAGGAATTTCATTTCCTAGAAAGAAAATCCAAACATCCTGGATTTAAAACTGGGTTAAGCGGTAGGTTTTCCACCCAGTCACACCAAAACACCATTTTTTCTGCATGCAAAGCACTTAACAACTTGTATGTTCCAGGCCTTGATGGTTCAGTGGAAAAAAGTTTTGATACACTAAATTAGTTGCCTATTGCCTAACCTTGACTTCCAACCAGCCCAAAGTTCCCATTTTTTTGAGCTGCATGTCATCTCAAATGGGATGGAGCCATTTCTTTCCACCTTAGTCTTCCTAACCAGACACAAGTTATTCAGAAGTACAGTAGATCTCTCTCATAACAAACCTACAAAATGGCATACGTAATTACTCATTCTGACATATCTTTAATCAGTGGGTATCCATTCTTCCATTAACTAGCAGCATTGCTAAAAATTATGTACTGAATATGCACAATTAACAAGCTGAAAAAAACTCCCTTTTGCATTGTTTTTGAAGCACATCAGCTGGTTACAAAACAGTGGTTTTTTCCCATTCAACCTTAACCTGAGTTAGAACTTGTTAGTTGTCATGGCAATAGAAGCATTCAGGTGGTAGGAAAGAGAAATTAGCAGATTCCAGCTGAAACTGCTCTGGTAGGGCGTGTTCTCAGGAAGATTCATATACCAGGCAAAGATTGATGGTATTTACACTGTGATGTAGTTGAATGTTTTGAAAAATCAGTCAGTATGATAAATGTGAGTTTCTTATTATCTGCTATAATTTTATCCAGCTGTCTTTTGCCAGAATACACCACTGACTAACTAAACATATTTGTTTAAGTTATTCTGGTAAAATAAATAGGAAGGAAATTAAGTTTGAGGGCTTTTTTTTTAAAAAAAAAACGTCATTACAAAAAAAAAATACCAACAGAAAAACTGTCTTGTATAGCTAATTTTGCAGGAGGCTCTCAGGCATTACTCTGTATGTATGAGAGAGTTAAACTTAATTTTTTTCAAGAAAAGCAGAGCAATACTGTTACTTCAGAAAGTCTTTGGAGCTTTTAATAAAGCCAGCTTGAAGCTATAAAAGTTGGGATAACCTGCATCTGGACTTTATTTTCAGAGCACTTAATTTTGTGATAAAATCCATGATAAAAATCCATTGATAAAAATCCACGTGTGGATCATATGCCAGTAGCCATTTTCTAGTTTGAGACATACATATTAACTTTCACTGTAGAAATTTCACTGTTTAAGTTTTCACTTTCACTGATATAAAACAATGAGAAGTAAGTTGATTTAGGTTTGGGGGGAAAGGGTGTTGTTATTGCTTTGGGTGGGTTTTATGTGTGTGAGAACAGGAAAACAAGAAAAACTGAGCTCTTCTCAATGAAGTCTTCAGAAAAAGTCCTCATGACAAGCTCAACTACACTAGGCAGTTCTTGACAGATACTTGTCTACTGTATTCTTCACCATCCCCACTGATGGGGACTCCACAGCCCTCCTATGAAATGCCCTGCAGTGTTAACAATCCTTATAGCTGTGAAACTAATCTTAACATTTAAAAATCTAAAATTTTCATACTGTAGTTGCCATCCTTTTCTCTTACACACAATGAATATGGAGATCGATGTGGTCCCTTCCTCTTTAACATTTGAAGACAGTTACTACGTCTGTTCTCAGTGAGGTTCCATTAAAAAAACCCCAAAAACTAAATTTATCTCAGGTCATGCGTTAATGTCCCCCGCTAAGTCACTTTGGATAATTCCACTGCTCTTTCCTGGCTCAGCTGTGAAGGGAAGTACATAAAACCAGTTAAGTTGAAAGCAAGGGCTCTTACAAGAGGGACAAGACAAGAGCCATCTCATGGCATTCGTGATTCAGCTGACAGGAAATAATTCTGTTTTCAGTACAGCAGCTATATATTAGCTTGTCTAAACTAAACAACCTGAGGCTGACAACTCTT
Source organism: Motacilla alba alba (assembly GCF_015832195.1). NCBI lineage: Eukaryota > Metazoa > Chordata > Aves > Passeriformes > Motacillidae > Motacilla > Motacilla alba. Next base: position 19,343,826 of record NC_052023.1, on the reverse strand, counting down.
TCTCAAAGATCTTGTCTTGTAACCTTCTCCTTCCTACTTCCCTTCTCCAAAGTCAACTTCTCATGCTTAAATTGCAGTCTGGTACACACATCTGGAAATAATATTGAAACTTCAGTTAAGCTTATGTTAAAAATAGTACAAACTATTCTATACCCTTTACCCCTTGCTATTTTCCTTCCTCTTCTCAACAGCAGAATGACAGATTCAATGAAAGCGCTGCTAAGCCAGGCATACCCCAACTTCTACTCTGCAGCTGACTACCAGTCCTGTAAAAAGCACAATACTTTGCACATGACTTCACAGAACTGCCCTCCATTTTTTAGGTTTGGGGGTTTTGGTGAGGTTTTTTTCTATTTCCTTCTTGTCCACACTCTTTTAAATTCTAATCTTGTCTTGTAATTTTCTTGCAGTCCTTCTGAGTTTGGAGTCAAGCAGTGAATGCTCTATAAAGGGCTCAGCAATTACACTTCCCATGCAGTTCTCAATTCTGCATATCTGGCACAACACGGTTTGCAGACTCATCTTGCTACCATTAGATATGTCTCTAATTATATTATGGAACAGGTAGAATCAAAAGCCATATAATTTAATAATCATGAAAATAACACTGCCTTCTAATTCCAAAGGGAGTAGCATGGTCACCCTTGAAAACAGGCTGCTCGTATGGAAAATACAGCATGCATTTTTTGCTTTGAAAGAGGGCATTTAATTCTCTGACCTTCATGAGCAAGCCAAGGAACAGCATTCTGTGATTTTTTTTCTCTTTGTTTTATAGTAGTTGCTCTTATTTCCAATGTCACTGAAATACTTGGAAAACAAAATTATCCAAGGCAGTTGGAGTAGATTATCATTGTATGTCCCTTGCAACTGAAATAGTCTATTCTATTCTGTCTATTCTACTCTGCATCTGCACAATCAATCACATGTTACTGCTCCTTCAGCGAATGTTACCTTATACTTTATCTTTCTGTATTTTTATGCCATTTTTAAGGGTGACCTGGCATTAGTTTAGAGCTGGTTAGTGTTGCATTTTTAAAATTGTAAATTTTATATTTTTGACCTAAAAATTCTGTATCAGACTTCTGGAATAGTATGTGCAGGTAAGGGGTACCACACATGAATTGTATCAAAACATTAAAAAAAATTGTATTGTCTCCTGGGACATGGAAAAAGGAGGAAAAGCCACACGGAAGATTCCCAAAGCAACTGAAGGAAATTCATCACTACTAGGTCATCCTTCTCATTCCCATTTTAGAGAAAAAAAAATCATGATTATTGGTGAATATTTCTGTATATTTCAAACACTAGTTTTGAAGCACTGGAGAAAAATAATGTAAGTTGACTCCTCAATTCCCTGCCTGTGATGGCTTGAGGGCAAAACCAAGGTTCTGTGTAAAAGAAAGAAAGGCACTGAAATTGACATTAAAGCACAGATACAGGAATTTCCTCACAGATGTTAATACAATAATAATAAAATATTAATACAATATTTTCACTCAAATTGTCTCTGCCTTTCCCTCTGAGGGTAGAATTCAGACACTTTAAAATTCTACTACCATAGGAAACTCAGGAAAACTGCCCCACTTCATTTGCTTGTTATATTATTTCAGTTCAGAGTGCAAACAGGCTGAAACTCTGGGAGCATCTTCAAAGCTGAACCATTTTAAAGAAATGCATTGCTTTACAATCAGGGAAATCAAATTAACATCTGTATTCCTTCCATTGCTTTTGAGTCATAGTTCTCACAAACATTTTTTTAAACTGAAACAAAGCAACTAAGACAGATATGTTGGTATGTTTCCAAAGGCAGTAATATGAACTAAACATACAATCACATATGAAATGCCTAAGTATCAGTTAACCATTAGTTAACTTTGCATGGTCCAATCCATTTATAGGAAAAACATAACCAACCTTCTATTCTTTGTTATATGGATTTTCACTTCCTTTCTTAATAGTTCTTCCCGAGTCTCCTGCTTATCACTACTCTTTGAATATTTTTAGCTACTTTGCTCAACCCCGAGCAGAATTAACATAGCTCCTAGGTACACCTGCAGATAGGGCTATGGAGAACACTTACAACTCTATTTGTATTTAAATGTTTGCTTTCATTGTTCTTGTGATTACACTGAAAACACATTGGTTTTTAACTACAATATTATGGGCTTGGAATGCAGAGGAGTACAGAACCTGGTCTCAAAATTGCAGTTCTTCCCTACATTCATTTATGTTTCCTTAATGTAAGTTAATTTTTTTTATTTCCCTTTTTTACAATGGTAGGTTCTCAGTACAGGCAAGCTCATTTCTCTCCCACTGCAGAAAGACATTAAGGACTAGTTATATTTCAGTTTGTTCAAAAGGTATTAATGAACATTCACTCTAAGCATTTTTAGCCAGCTTATGTTTACTCCAGTGTCTTTTTCCTAAGGGCTCATTAGATTTTGAAGAATAATGTCTAATTGCTGAATATAATGTATTTTTTTACAACACTGAGAAATATATGGGTTATTGTATTCATGTTAAGCAAGTAATTCATTAATATGTCACTTGAAGTATCTACCGTCGTCATTTACTATTTCAGGGGTCTAATCTACATGCACTTCCTTGCCAATGGCTGAACTGTTAATTGCAACATCAGCAAGGCTACAAGATTTATAGTTGGCCTACTCTAGAACAGCCTCATTTAAGGATGAATCTACAACAGTGACTGAAGAATTAATTAGAATAATTGTGCAACTTATCCAACGTTCTTCAAGACAGTTAGGGCAAAATAATCAGAAGACATTTTTTATTTTTCAAAACTACTGCAGCTAGAACACAATCAATAACAACACATCCCTTCTGAGATGACAGTCGTGCATTCAGCAAACACATTTCATGTGCAACATCAGCAAAGCCTGTCAAGTACTGAAAGCCATGTTTGTGTCAGAATGTGTATTTCACAACTGGAATTCCTTTCAGAGCAGGTTGAGCAGCCATAGGCATTAAGTACACACACACATACATACCCACACCAGTTCTTCCTGCAGTACTGTCATGATGCTGCCACATAGTGCTGTCCCTAAGATCACTTCTGTTCAAAGGATATAGGATATGAATTAATATTTTTACCAGATTTCAGCCTCTGATGATCTGTTTGCAAACTTCTCTTTGACTTTTTTTCAGTTTTCCTTTTCTGTCAGAACCTCATGCAAATAGGAAACTTACACTAATTAAACAAAATTATGTGCATTATTAGTATTTTAAAGTTTTTTAAAAGTTTCCTTCAGCATGGGTTTGATCAGATGGTTGTATGGTTGTATAATATGCTTCTCCTGAACCTCCTCTTATAGAGTTGTTGTAGCTTTAGTGGCCTAAGGGTAAATAAAAGCCAAAGCCTGCAGGGAAAAGAGAACACTTGACTGTAGCAACTCACCGAGCTGGAAATGTCACAGGAGTTTTCAGACCTGCCACTGGAACACATGAAGGACCTCTCATCTGCTGAAGGTTTAGTATTCAAAACAAACCCTTCAGATGCTTCACCTATGAAATGGCATTGTGATTCCTTACAAACCTTGCCTAAAAATTATTTTTCAGAGAAGACAGAACTGCCTTTTTCATTTCACTTAGCAGCTGGAAGGTCTATGTGGTGATGAGCCATATCAGAGAGCAGAGTGGAAGGTACAGTAAGGATTGGATAACAACAGATAAATTGGAGAGCTCTCCTTTCAGTTACCTTATCAGAGTGTCCACTAGTGTGTTTTTCTCTTTCTCTTCATGACATGCTTACCAGTATAACACATATATTATAATAATTTAGCTTTACAAGGAGATGGTGAATGGTCACTAAATGACCTTGACACTTTTGTACTTAAGTTTCAAAAGACCCTTCCATTATTTCCTAAAATGTAGAATGATTCTTTAAAATGTCAAGTAAATGTGGACAAAATACTCAACCCAGAAGGTGAGACTTTGCTCTCCACTACACGACTTTGCAATAAAGAGACAAAGGTTTCCTGAGAAGACAAGAACACTTGCCTGAGGCGGCAAGAAGTCAGCTAACCCTTGTGAGAATGAGGGGTGTCTTGAATCAAACTAAGATGATAAATTCTACCACAGACATTACTCATCAGAGTTCTGTCATTATAAGGAAAATGGTGATTTTCTTAGATTCCATTCTTCTTCTGCTTCTCAAATTTCTTCGTAACATCCAATTATTTTGTACACCCTGAGATCTTAAGCACTTCGCCTCCAGCTTGTGAACCAAATATTGTTTTTTACAGGCTTGCCCACTTTACTTGTGGCAAGTAACATGAAAAAGTATACAATGCTAGGGAATCACAAAAGGTTTTTCTTGTGTTTTGAGTGTTTGTTTAGGGTTTCCCCTCCCCCTCCAAAAAATTCTATAATCTACTTTCTTGTCACTGCAGAAGCCACAACTCTTGTTATCATTCCAATGTTCGCACAAAAGGAAGCCTCCTTGTTCTCCTTCACTGCCTGGTGACTTCTATCACATCTGTGCAAAGTGCAGGTTTTGTCTTCTCAGTCCTGAAATTACTCCACTATTCTACAGCATCACCCTGCTTCTTGCAGACATATCTGTCTAGGGTTTCCATTCAACAAGGGGGCCCTAAGAAACAAAAATCTTAGGAGATTACTGTTTGCATTAACCCTGTACATGCTGACATGAGAACTCAAAAATGAAGAGATAAATATAATTTGGTTTTGCACTTTTGACATGCCACATACAAATTTTATGGACTTTTCAGTCTCAAACATTGATATTAACTGTATTTCAGTTCAATGTATCTTTCCCTTTAAACACAATTTCTGGAAAGTATTCTATTGCTAGTGTAATGAGTCATTTCTTCTGATTTGACATAATGAAATAAATATCAAAACAAATATATAGTCTTGCAGAAGCCCTTCTTTTAAAACAAAATATCAAAAGTGGAAATGTAACGTAAATGTAATGGCAAAGAGAAATGCCCAGCAAATTGTAACTTTCATAAGCTTTGTTAAATGTCCAAGCCAAATTACTTATTTTATGGAGAGCAGAGAAATGGGCCTTGTGCAAATTCCTGATATCATTCGGGTCTCTCTTTTTCAGGAGCAAAGTTATAATTGTGTCATCATGACTCAGTGGAAATCTGTTTTCTCTAATATTGCCTTCAGTCCCTTGAAGTACAACCTTGTGAAAACCTCTAAGGACAATGTTTCAGTAATGCAAAAGTTCATCATTTCCTGAAAACGTTCTTTTTATAACCCCATGGAGCTGGGGTCTAAGAGATGCTGCTCTATCTTAAATACACAGCACTAATCTGTTAATCCATATATAGATATACAGCTCAACACTTTAATTCACGGTTCACTAAGTGAAAAAGGAAATTATTAGATTTAATATGATTTACTTTAACCCTTCCAGATATTCATGTACATTAAGACTGAAATTTACTTTTGTGAGAGCCCACATATTTTACAATTATTATCTTAAGTATGAAAACTATGAGAAAACATACCTCATACCAGTTGATGCTACCTTAAAAGTCTTGGTCATTTAATATAACTAACCCAATAGCGCATTTTAATTTTGGCATTCTGGAATTGTGTTGAAAATGTTCTTTTGTAAAAAAAAAAAAAAAAAAAACAAAAAAAAAAAAACCACAAGCCAAAACCCCAAGGCATTTTGTTAATTTGCTATATGGCTTTTAGTACTGAGTAAAGCTTCTTTTCTAGGCCAAAGCATTTTACTATTGCAATAAAATATTTAACACTTGATACCAACTTTCCTCTCCCCAGGAAAAATTTCTAATATTTTCAAAATCTCTTTACTTTCTTAGCTAAAAAAAAGAGAGCCAATAATATATTTCTGACTAATAGTATGATTCCAAACCTACCAAAGATCAGACTCTTTTATGTAACCATAGAATATAAACAAGGTGAAAAGTAGATCCTCTCCTTAGAGGATGGTAAATTAAGTGCATCTACTTAACACATTTGTAAAATGACAGCTTTTTGATAATAAATACAAAATAAGAGGAACACTCACATTTTGTTAAAGGATCTACTTTCAGAAAAGACACACAAAGACATGTATTCCCTCCCAAGTAAGCATCTAAAGCACAGGGATAATCTAGCTCTAACAGGCTGTGTCACATTTTACTATTTCTTCACATTGTAAGGTTGATTAGGATTTCAGCAATAAGTATCTCTTCTTGCCTAATGGAACATAAAATTGTATTACTTACGCATATCTTTCACTAAATATTTATAGTGCACTAGTTGGTTTGTAATTCATTTTCAACAAAGTTCCTTTAAAATCAAGTACTTTTCTTTTTCTGGAAGTGGCTCCTGTAGTTCCCAGTCTGCAGGTCAGAAAGGTCTGGTGCCAGCTGGCTTTGCACTGGGTTCATGGAAGCTAGGCACTTGCCTTTGTATGAGAAATGAAGGCTAATGCTCCAACCTTCTGACTCAGGATCAGGAGAGGCACTGATCAGGAGGCAATTTCAGGGCACACAGGTATTTTGAAAAAAAGGATAGCTTTGGTTGGGTTTTTTTTTTTGGTATGATGCCAGCATAAACTCTGCCTTATTGTGGTGTGACTGAGTCATATTCCTGGAGACAAGCAGTGTTACCCATTCAGTTTATTCAATATCTGTTAAAAGCCAAGATAACCACACACACACACACACACGAGTTCCTTCAGCAAACAAAAGGTCCCTAAGAAAGCACTGTTTCTGCTCTCTAGGTTTAAGATGCAGCACAGAAAAATAGAAGTCAAAATCCCCAGAAACATCAACATTTTGATTACTTTTCCAGCAAGATCCAAGGAGAATCTTCTGCCATAAATTATCACACATTGGATTTTTCATCTGCAGGCTGAAGTTATTACCAGGTAGTGCAATTTTTTTTTAATGCCAATGTTATTCTCAAGATCTTCTTTTTTAATGTTAGCCCTTTATAACAAAGCACCCACATGCCTAGAAATGCCTAACTTCATCCATTCTTGCATCACATTTGTCATTATAATAGATATCCTTGTGGCTAATTATTCCCCTAAACTTTCTAATTTTATACCTTCCCCTTATCTCTTTTTTCCCTCAATATCTTTTTAAGTAGAGGTGTGTTTGCATCCTCATTTCCTGAGAGCTATGAGCATGTCTGTGGACAGCTGCCACAGCTGAGGGGTTGAGGTGGACTTGCATGAGCATTTGTCTGTTACTTATAGGTAATAATTTGGAAACATGGCTTGCAATCTAATTGTTCCATTTTCCTTTAAAGCTAATGGAATATTATATACCTCTTTTATGTATAACCTCTTCATTATAATCCTGCTCTTCCAAGTCAGGCAGTTACATCAAACACATGACACTGTTATGGATTGAGCAGCTATTCCAGCTTCCCTTACGTCCCTGCTTTTTGCTGCCGTTGACTTTCTATATAGGCCTTTCCAGAGTACTCTCTCTTACCAGCAGAAGATAAATCATCCTTTCATGCACGATCAGGTATCAGAGACTGCAGTCATTCCAAGATGGATTTGCTCTACCTTTATAGCCTGTTCTTAAGCTACAATTGCACTTAAGGTCACACTCTGATTTAGCTCTTTCACACAGATTACTGAAATAATAAATAACAGATATTTTTACTCATAATATTAATAAGTATCCTAGAGATAAAAATCAAAATTACATTAAGCTCTGTTTTTATTGCTCAACAAGGGCTGTTACAACCTCAGACAAAATAATGCGCCCAAAAATGTTTTGAGCATAATGAACCTATGTTAAGGATTCAGCAGAGGCATGCCAAGGCCAGGGCAAGCAGGGCATCTACTGTGAGTGTCTATGTAGGGAACACAGGTCACAAAAAACACCCTTACCTCCGGCTTTTACAGATGGTTCCTGCTGCCACCCAAGACCAAAGGATTCAGGCTCATGCAGACATAGGAGAAAGGAGGTAGCATGGGCATTAAGGACCCCATACCATCTGAATGGAAACCTAAGGAGTGAGACCTGCTCACAGGGAAGGAAGCAGGAAATTTGATACCTGGTATCAAATTATCACACAGTGGCTCTGGTTTTTTAACACAGCTTGTACAAACTGCTATCATCCAACAACTGTCATCTTTGAATTTTTTCTTTAGAGTAATAAATCTATTTTGATAATAATATTATCATATAATAATGTACACAAAATATATTCTATTATATATTATATATACTATAATAATAATTATGCTATTTTTATAATATTGATAATCAAATTTAATAATTTCTTTGCAGCATATAGTATTTCAAATCTAGAGCATAACTAAGGTGTGAGATTGCTTGCACCTTGTGAAATGCAGCTGTGCTAAAACGGTAAGACAAAAATTCTACTGAAAGACAGTGAAACCAGTAGTTACCAAAAAAAGGGAAAGAAAAAGAAGAAAGCAAATGGCAGCTATTTCAGACAGCAACATGGGTGATATTCTAGGTTGCAGCATCTTGTTGGCAGATAATTACTCTGACAATAGCAGTGCAGAATTTATCCTACAATCAGAACTTCAGCCATCTACTTTAGATAATAATACGTGATCATTTACAAATACAAAGCCACTAGAACAAATGATCTTGTTTAAATGTCACCTTCCAACTCAGCTGCTCCTCCCCCTACCTTGTACTTCTAGTCCCATTTCTTTACTTGAATAGAAAACAATATATTTTTAAATTGTATTAGGCTTAAGAGCCCTGGAGAAAGTGAGCCAAGTTTTCTTTTCCCTCAACAAGTATTGGCAGGCTTATGAACTGTGTGTCAGGTACCAAGAATAAATAAGAACAGCTCCAATTAAGTTCATAAGGTCTGATAATTCATACCCACTGAGGACCTGAATTGGATTACAAATTGCAGAGTCATTTCTGTCCTTAATTATAGTTATGCCACCTCACTGCAAAATGAATTTCTACAGGTAGAGCTTAAGGTTTGAGCTTACAGAATATTTATGAAAGGTCATGATGGAGAGGATTTCACTTGGCTTTCACTTCCATCTGAACATTCACTTAGCATATGAATGCTTATTTTCTAATTTGTACTCTGGTAGTAGAATTTTTAGGAATATTCCACTGAAAAAATAAGCTTCAATACTGGAAACCAAACCCTTCATGTGTTTGAGATGTAGCAGTGGCTTGCAATTGTTTTCAAATATATCTCTAAGCAAGAACCTCAAAACAGCCTTAAGAAACTCCAAATACTATATACTTCTGTAGGCTAAAATTCCCGTAAGAAGTTCCCTAATATCAAAACTGCTGGAGTCTGAAATGATGTTTTCTTGCTGGAATTGTACAGAACAATTGGAATCTTCAGGGAAAGCAAACACAGCTGCAGCATCTTGAATAAGTGCAGTGATTAAGTGTACTACCACAATTATGGTAATCCATGTTCAATTTGAACTCAGACTGAAACAAGTGAATTGGAAGGATGCTGACATTACCAGAAATAATGAGTGTATTACAGGTGGAGAGGACAGAGAGCTTGCTCAAAGGGAGCCTAGCAAAGGAAGATCAAAGGAGCCCTGGGTTTCTGCTGGAAGGTTCAACATGTAGGAAAAAGACAGCTACAGGAGCTAAAACAATGTGACAATAACAACTAATGTTTATATACCTAGGAGAAATTTAACCTGGAAAACTGAAATGTGCTTTAACTCCAGAAAATAATCTAATTTAAATGTATAATGACTTGACACCTCTATGATACAGAACAAAAAAAAATTAGGAGGAAAATACATTCTTGTGGTAATTCCAGTATATCTTTTCACACCAAATCATTCATGTATATCACTGAAAAAATAATCTAAGAGGAGGGGCAAAGTCATTCCTTTTCTTATTACAGCCACATATGGGAAGGACAGATATAAGCAACAAGAACAGATGGGGGAAAAAAGGTATGAAAACATCACAATTTGCATCATATTTGGTATGAAAGTCTGGCTTCCTCTCTCATCAGCTGGAATCTCTCTCTTTATTCACTATTCATTCCTTTTATGAACCTAATTATGATGAGTTTAATCAGACAAAAAAAAGCATAGTTTATCTCAGCCTTAAGTCACAAAAATCAGGAGGATGCTCTGAGCTGTGCTATTCAATGCTGAGCAATTGCTTTGTCCTTTTATTCTCCAAAATACCCAACCATAAGACAGAGATGCAAACATTTATGGGGCCAAGAGATAAAAAGCATTTCCTAAGAGTAAATGATTTTTACTGCTTATGTTCATGGAGCTTTTCTCTTGTATTTGGATCTTCCATAGTACTTTGGAGCCCATCAGACTTAGCCTTTGCTGTTAGAATACATTAATGAGTAACATTATATATGGGAAGATTACAGCTTAATAACTCATTCTGAAATACTGAAAATGCATCTTGACTGAGGAGAAATGGGTGGCAGCCCAGTTACTACAGAGTGAAGGACACTATAAAGACTGCGAGCAGCAGGACACTTCCCCAAGCAGTAAACACTTTTAGCTCAGACACCTAGAGCTGCAGTGCCTTTATCGGAGCAAACTTCCAAGGGATGACTCAAATGCTCCCATGGTATCCATGACCCAGGAGGGAAGCTCCGCCTTCCATGTGTTGCTAGACAAAGTTTTTCTGGCATGTAAGAGAATTCTTTTGAAGAGCCAGTTAGTTAAGACCTCCATTCTTTATTCACGTCTGCCTTTCTGCTATACTCTTACATAGAATCTTTTCTGTACACACTTTTGCTTATGCTTCTCTTATTAATTTCTAGTATCACTGTGCTGCTTGAAAGCAGACCTCACATTTTAATTAATTTAAAACTTTCTTCTCATAATTAACTTGCACACAACATTAAATAACATAAAACACTTGGAAAATACGTGTATCTTGATTCAAATTCCTGAAATGCTCTGATGCAGCTAAGTCAATTTTTAATTTGCTTTAGTAAAATAAAATTTTAAAAGCTGGAATAATTGAAATCAACTGGGTTAAATGTTCCTAAATTTTGGTGTGTACTTTAAAGAAAAGTTGTTTTACAATCAGATATATCACTAAAGTAGAACATACAGAACATCACTAAAGTAGAACATACACACAAAGCAAACTAACCGTGGTATTTTATCTGCATTATTAAAGCTTTGAACTGCTTGTGCATATGAAAGAAGTCAAACTTGTCAGCCAATTCCAGGGGTTTGTGGGAGTTTTGACAGAAGAAAAACATTTGGTAGGGTATGTTAATTTCAGCAATGCTTCATTTCAAAAAAGGAATTGGGGAAGAAGAATGGAAAAATCCTTGTGCTAAAACTCTAAGTCACCCAAGTTAACTTCTTCAAAATGCAAAAAAAGTTACTTTCGGTATAAATATATCAAACAGGAAAAAAATAATACCCTGAAAATAAATACATTTGTAAATATGAATAGCATATTGAATGTATTTTTTTTACGTTAAAAACAAAGTGGAATTCTTTTAGTGTACCAAGCTGAAGGACTTTGAGCATTTGTAGGGTTTATTTCATTCTGTAAAATACATTGTTTTATTCAGTTTTGGAAAGCTGCATAAAACATTATTTTCCTCCCCAAAATAAAATTCTATTCCTGTTCAGGTCTAGTAATTAGCAATAATTATTTCCATATTAATTGGTGCATGCTGCCTTTAAAATGCGCTGCTCAAATGTTCATTTTTTATTTGTATCTGATCAGCTAAAACATCCATATGGTTTGCTTTGGAAAGATACACTGATCTTGTTTTCAAAAATAATATGGGCCACCAGATATTCACTCAGTCAATTTTCAGAAAGCTCTATGAATCAGAAACTGGCATTTCTTAAATTACTGGGTGCCTGACTTAGCACAATCTGTCATTGATTAAAAAACTAGCAAGTGGTGAAATCCCCTTGGTGCTCTTTGGAACAGGTGCAGATGGCTCCCATCTCCCTGAGTAAGTTTTATTTTGTTTTCCTCCTCTCAAAAGGGAAACTTGGTAACTCTGTGACAAAAAGCATACTACACAGAATAACAAGTTCAGGCACTTTATGACAAACTGACACATTGTTTTTAAGAAGAATAATATTATCTTGGGAACTGAAGTGTTTATAGGATTATAAAATGCCTGGGATGAGAGCAAAATATATACCTAGATAATAAGTAGTGCTGAAATGTTTGAGTCCCTCACAGTTTTCTCCTGCAGTTTTCTCCAGCTATGGTATATCATACTTTCAATAACAGATGAAAACCAGAGCTCCACAGGACAATCACTGAGCCACCCAGCAATTTGCTACCAACAGACATGGAAAAACCTCACAATCTTCAGTTCTATTCTAGCTTCAGGAAAATAAACTGCTATGGTAGGTATAGCTCCAGTTCTATTTCACCATTAAAAACAGGTTTTTCTAGCATTGCTTTTCTGTTGCTGCTCTTTGTGCTTCCATCTAGTTTGAATCTTCCCTACCCATTCAGTTAACCCCCTTCTCATCTATTACTTACACCTGGGCTTTCCTCTCTAACCTCTTTTCTCCAATTTCCCCATCCAATTCTCGGTGGCTCCAGCAGGTTCTGCTCATCCTCATTCTGTGTAGTGAGGGAAGATCTTTTGCATGACTCAAGCGAAGGCAGAAGAGAGCTACCACCTCTGTGTCATCAAAACTGCAGGCAGCAGTCTATAACAAATGATAGTCCCACTTAGGGCGGCTTGGACAGGAGACTGCCCAGCAAGAGAATGAAGTCCTGATTTCCAACTAGATTGTAAGGGAACTGGATTTTAAAGAGAGGAAAAAAATGAAATATTTCCTTTTCATGGAAGGTGTATGTTTGTGAATTATTCTGGCCTGAAAAGAGCAGTAATCCATGGAGTTGTATCTGGTTTTCAGATCACAACATGGATTTCCTACAGTAGAACTGACTGTAAGAAAAAGCAACTGTTAAACTGCATTATCTCAGATATGCAAGTGTATTAGCAGCAGCGAAACTAATATTACAGCTGGACCAAAGTTTAAGGATTTCCTAACTTCAATTGTGGTTAACTTCAGTTTGGCATGATTCTAACCAACACTGAATTCAGTAATCAAAACTCAGGGTTAGTCATGCATAAGGGTACTCTAGTAATTTAGTAATTTAGAAGATAAAGCTCATTTGTTTAGCTAGCAATAACTTCTCATGTATAATCATCTCTACTGTGACTGGTAATCTGGGACTATAGAAAATCTGAGGCATTATTATACAATAAAGCCTGTCAGAATCATCCATACGAGGACATTACTATGGAATTCATTAACACATATTTTGATGAAATTGAGATAATATCATAAAATGAGAATTTTAAATGGCTTTGACAGAATAATACAAAATGTAAAACTTCTTTTTAAAAAAAAGTAACAGGAAAAAATGAGATTGGCATTTTAAGCAGCCATTTCAAAAGAACTTCAAATTTCCTAAGAGATAACCATAAAACTAACTTTTGTGCACGAAAGAGTCCCACTTACCAACTCAGGCCCTGTCATTTGCCCATAATGCTGACCACAGATGTTTACAGATATTTTTTCCAAATCCCATCACTTTTCTGTGGTGTTACCTAAATTTCTCATCAGAAAGAACAGCTGAGGCTGTGCTTTTCATTCTTCCGTGGCAGGACTATCCCTGAAGACACACACAATTAACAACAAACTCACCTTACAGGATTTTTCACTGACCTGCAAGTAATTACTTCAGTGTACATCTAGAACTTGACTGTAATACTTCTCCTTTGTCCTCCAGACAAGTCATCAGCTGCTGGGAGTTTGAGAGGTGGGTGTTGTTAGCAGAATTGTTTTGCCTTTCAAACCGCTACAGCCCATCTTCAAGGAGAACTTCGAAAAGCTGATCACAGCCGCAGCTGAAGCGATGCAGAAATGCCCCCGAGCGATCTGCAGGGCTCCTCTGTCAGCAACCCGAGTGCCAGTCCTCTGCACAGAGACTGCCAGCAAAGCTTGAGTCAACTCACGCGAGTTCAGCGGGAAAAGCTCTCTGCACACAATGTTTATTGAGGGAATAAAAGGGCTGCAACTCCACATTTCAAAAGCAGATATATTCCATTAGGAGTTTTGTTCTGCTATAATTTTTGAGTGTACACAGCACAAATGCAGTTCTTCCTTTCCACCTGGATAAAAACAAACCAAACTAACCAGAATGCAAGTACGTGCTGTTGAAATATTTTGTGGTTTAAGCCATGTATTTAACATGATTCACTGGCATATTTAAGGAATAAGGTATTTGTGAACTACTAGGAAGGAGCATGCTAGTTTGTGCCAAATACACTGCAGAACATTACTGGATACAGTATTAATACCTAAATGAAAGCTACCTTAATAAGAACAAACAGAGAATAAAGATTGCTCCTTAAGATAATAAATGTTATAGAAGACTATATGGTTTTGGAAAAGAGGAAAAAAAAGATCAATCTTTACGAATAGACAGACTAACAGGAAAAAAGCAATTTAAGGTGGCAGTAATGGGTTTCCTCTAGGCAGACACAGAAGATTGGTGTATATACAGAATTAGGGGAAAATAATACTGACTATATAATAACAATTCAGAAAAAGATATCTAGAAATAAATACCTAAATATAAATACCTAAAAATAGGCAATTGAAATAAAAAACAGAAACCCCACAGTGCTTGTATTTCTAATTGAAACCTGTCTTGTGTTTAACACTGCATTTGAATTGCTATAATTATACATATGAATATGTATATAATGAAAATGGGGTAATCAGAGGCAAGTACTTTTCCAAAATTTTATAAATAGCAAATTTATAATATATCAACAGATGTGCTGAGAGGTAGTTGGTTGGTTTTTTTTTTTTTTTGATGAAGTGATGCTGAAAATTAAAAAAAAAGAATTGATGTATGATTTGCAGTCTTTATTTGGCATTGGTTGATTATAACAGCTGCTTTTAAAGATTTACTGGATTTAGAAATATTAATGTCCACAGTTTAATCCAAGCTCTCCAGAACTGCCCTTTATTTCTAATATAGAACATACTGCATGAAAGTGTTGTAGAAATTTTGTTAGTTTTAATTTTAATTATCTAAACCCACTGCATTTCTGCAGCTGGAACAGTCCTTAAGTTCACAGAGACTTGGGTTTCCCAAAACTCCCTGGCATGGTGCAATCCTTCCATGTTGGAAGGAAAGCTTTGCAGACTGTGGCCTGCCAACACTTTGGGAATGTAGATGAGTACTGTAGTACTAATTGGAGTTCTGGGGCCAAGAGCTGACTCAAGGAGCCTTTGAGTCCATCACATCAGATACATGTTTATCTCACAACACTCAGTTTCCTACTAAAGTCACTGTGGTACTTGTTTGGATGGGACACCAATTTTTCTTTGCTCTCTTGCAAAAGTAACCTATGAACTAGACCCAGAAAGAAGCAGTGTGAATTCTTTGATGCTATTCACCATGGCATAAACCAAAATGGAATGCATTTTTGGATTCACTGTATTTTAAAAAAAATCAGTTTTGCTTCAAATTTAGGATATTTTATTCTACTCACAAAATCATTCTATATTTTCCCAATTTATAATCTTATCCTATAGGTACAAACATTTAAATCAATAATTGGCTTTTATGATAAAAATGTGTAACGGTACTTTCATAGCAACATTGTAATAGCTTTGGAATTAACAATTAACTCAAGGCCAGAGAACGGCAATTATGCAGCTGGATTTATTCAGAAGGAGCAAAATCTCCCTTACAATTGCTTTAGCAGAACAATTAGTAGAAAAGAGAGAACAGTAGAAAGAAGAAGGTAGCCTCAACAAGAATATTGTTTTTAAAGTGCCTTACAAAGAAATTGGTACATTTATCTTACCAAAGGCTTGAGAAAGGATTTGACTATGATGTGCAATTATCATCATCAGAGGAAAATGCAGGATATTTAATGAAGCAGAGCTTCATATGAGTCATTTCAATAGATACTTGTAACCTTTCTAAATCTGAAGGGTTAATTACAGACTACATCTTATAATGACTCCAGGCCCCTTCTTCACCTAACCTGTCTAGTAGAGGGAACTCATCCATCTTCTCCCAAGGAAAGCTAAAATTAAGGTCGTGTCCACTAATACAAATATTATGTTCTTTTTTTCTATGAAAAGATCAGGTCACAACATCTGAGACCCAATATTAGAATCAATAAAGTTTTATAAAAATAAACTATTTCATTACTTTTTATAATTTAGCTTTTCTTTTTCCTAACTGTCTGAAGTAGCAGAGAAAACACAGTAATTGGCAACTTCAGCAAAAATAAAGCACCACTATAGTAAATTTTAAGTTAATCTTGATAGAAATCAGTGGCAATTTGTCCACTGGACTATTCATGCATTAGCACATACATTTGTGTGTCTACATCAGTGCAATGCAGTTTTGCATCCTGGCCAAATTCTTCTCTGGTGTGAGTAACACAGTGCAGAGCAGAGATGCTCCTTCACTTGCACAGCCCATTTGCACTGCCTTTCTTGGTCTGCTCATGGAATAACAGCCCCTGGTAGAACTCCTGCCCTAAACACATCTGAATGCCTAATGAATTCAGCAGAAACAACTCCAAATTACATTAAACTGATTTTTCTCACATAAATGTGATGCTTAAGCACTCCATAAAGGAAAAAAACTGTGAATTCAAACTAAGAGAATTAATTCTGATTTGGAAAGACACCATATGTAAATGTTGATTACTCTTTGATTATGTTGATTTGGGAGGGGCATTCATAACCTAGGCAGTACATTTTTTACTTAATGTGTCCCACTTCTAAAGGACTGCAGTAAGACAAGTGCAATCACAACAGCAGATTTAGTTTACTCAGTCAGGAGCTATAAGCACAACTGCTTCTGATTTCCAAACTTGCCACAGTGAATCAGATTAAAGGCCCCATGCTGTGAACAGCAAGGCAAGGACTCCGCTAAAGCATCAAGGCCCCTCAGTCAAAAGGCTGACATTCACCAAGGTTACTGAAACACAACAGAGAATTTTAATTGAGGACAGTATTTTACAGCAAGCCAAGTTAAATACCAGTATAAGTTCAATGATTCCAATAAGTATGAAATTGTATCACACTACAATTCACAGAACATCCAAAAGTCTTGCAGAACAATGATATGGCATTTTGAAAAATCCAGGAATTTATTTCATGATGCCATAAATTTCTGTAAGTACTTGCATTGCTTAGAAGCATGATCCTCCTTGACTGCAAGAGATGAGTTTGGTTCTAAATCACTTAGGTTCTTCTAAAAATCTCACTTTCTAGCAGAAGTTTCTCAAAAATGTTTCTAATGTTTTGGATAATTATTTCACATAAAGAGCTTCTTTCATTTTTTTCAAAAAAGCATGTTTGATTTGATAGTCATGAAGAAATTAAGAATCTGGTTATTAAACATTTTGCAATTTCTAAACTCCCAAAACTGATTTCCACTAGCATGTTTTACATCCTGTTTAACCCTAACAGAAGGTTAATTAATTCCTTTAACAGGTCATTTGTACAGCCCCAAGTAACTCATAAGCAGGCACTAATGGAAATTTCTAAATGTTTTGATACAATCCCACTTCACTAAACTCTTACACTGTTGAAAACTAGACTTGTGCAAGAAGTGACTTGAATTCTGTTGATTTTGCACAAAAAAAGTTTAAGAGAATTAAGTTCCATCTCTCTTCTCTGCAAAAATATACTTAGGCAGGGAATATGCCAATGGATCCCATTCCTTCATTAGAAATACCCCTTGATTTGGGTCTTCATTTTACCTAACGTGTAGCTGAACAGCCTTGTTATTAATCATGTCTTAAGGTAAACACTTCTAAGCTGTTGCTACTCAGTAATGCTCATAATAAATAGCCCCTATGGGAATCACCAGCTCATTTCATTAAAACTCCTGCCTTCTGTTAATTGCTCTTAGGAAAACATGAACAGATTAACTGTGTTTAAAGAGACAGTGGTGTAAACTTGAATGCTTGTGTGTTTGATTGCTGGGCCTAATCATTTCCCTGATAATCGTCTGCTGTTGCACTCAGTGTATGATAGCTGGCAGCACCAGCCTGTTTAATCCATAGCAGCTGATGTTACACAGGTTACGAAATGAAAATTTGGTTTGAGAACCATAGTGTTCATCATGCCAGACAAGACATAGTATCATTCCAGGTCATGAGCAAATAATTTTTAAGTTTTAATGAATCTTTTGTGTGAAAGAAATGATGCTCATTACCTGGGATGATTAATGTGTATTAAATGAGCAAATTAAAAACTCCAGAATATTTTTACTATGACAGTGGCAAAAATAGGATATGTGATACCTTCAAGGTGAAATCAAGGGATTTCCACGATTCAAAGAGACATTTGGCTTTGTATAAATTGTAATAACGGTCCCTTAAAATAGTGTAATAAAGAAAAGAGCATTTAATTTAAATGTCCTCAATCAGAATGTTTGTAAATATGCTCTATGTAGTAAAAGCAGCCTCCAGTACAATTTTCCCAGGAATGTATAAGCAAAAAGAAAATTACCTTTTTTAAAGAAGATATATAATGCTTGCAACAAATATGTGTTAAAAAATAAAGGTATTATCTTCCTCACAAAAACCTACAGCATTATGAGACATTCCAGATAGTTATCTGGGCTTCCTCACAGATGCCTAAAGTCCCTTGGAAAATCTGTGGTTGAAACCCAAAAATGAAAAGGAATCAAGTAAAGAGTAATATGGGGGATGTATTTATAGGACATTAAAGAAATCGTTACTCTCTCTACTAGGACAAGTGAGCTTGAATTTTTACTTTGTGTTTTCTGCATTGCCTTCTGATTTTGGGAGAACGAACACTTCAGATTCAGCTAGGCATCTAAAAATCAGCAGTATGATTGTCATTAATCATCATTAGCTACTTGACCTCAAAAAAGCCCCAAAAAACTTAATGGGTAACAAAGGAGAGGGAAACTAAAAATGCTGATGGGTAAGTAAACCCTAAAGCATTGATAATGATTAATTTAATTACACAATAATGTGTATATTTCAGATAAGAAGGCGATACAGCTGCTTTTCCCTGCTCCTTTGTCTGTGTTCATTTCAATATTCCAGAATGTATAGTAAATAATATAATTTTGGCTAAGAGTTGTGTTGTAAATAATTAAATGATTTCCAGGCCCTGGATTTTCAACACACATAATCCTGCAATTAAATCTGACCATAATCAGAGGAACATTTTAATAATAGATACTTAAGTTAAAATGTTTTCTCTACTCCTCCTGAAATTTTCCAATCACCCTATTTGTAATTTTCAATCCTCTGCTCTATTATTTTTGCAGAGCAAAGTAGAATTTCAGTCCCATTCCGAGCACTCCTGGTTATTCTTAGCACATGAATAAAATAACCAATACAGTGGAGGCCCAGCAGTTGCAAATGATGGCTAATCAGAATTAGTCCCTCAAGAAGAGAATGTCATTATACATATCAACATATCAACATATCAACAACTCTACATATCAACATACTCTACATATCAACAACTTTACCACACTTTTGTTAATGTGCTTAATCATGAGGATCTCTTTCTACTCTGTAGAGTGCATGCTTTCCCAATCTGACATTTATCAGAACATCAGAACATGAAATACCACAAAGACCAAAGGACTTAGAAACAGTTTAACAGATGCTTAAATAATTCTCTGAATTTCCTTGTGTAATCTTGATTTAAATAACAGGATCATGTTAAATGCAGCCCTGTATGCATAAGGATTTCTTGCAGAGATGTACCTGGTAATTTGAAAACTCCAGAGTCTTTGTGACACTCAGCTTTCAACTTGCTGAATTAAGGAAACCTCAGGCTTTTTGCATTAGAAGGTGAAAAAAAGCAAACAGACATACAAAAGCAAAACATGTAATTCTTGGTTATATGGTTTGTTTACAGAACAAAAGCTTTTCTGTCCTCTAACATATAGAGAAAACAGAAGTAACTTGGCAGTGGCAGTCAGAAGAGCCCTGTAGGGCTCTGGGAATAGGAAAATGAAAGAAAAACAATTTGGGGTAATTTCCCTTTTATAAAAAAGGTATTTTGAGTATTTTGTTTACTTGCTTATTTACACTTTCCCTATTTCTCTTGAAACTGCAACATTTGAGATGCTAGCAGTACAGATTTAATAATTCATCTGAGGCATAAATTTGACATTTTAGGTCTCCACCAGAGAGTGCAGCTTCTACACAAAATTAAAATATTTATCTCAAACCACTGAAAACCTTCTACTGCTTAATAAGAACTCAGCTATTCAAGAGCCTCTCCCACATTCACAGGGTGCATAAGCCAGCTACTTTGAGCCATCTGTAAAGATTAAATCACATTTCTAATGGAGAGATACTGCAGAAGTGTTGCAAAGTCTTGGTGGACTTGGTAGCATCAGGTTAATGGTTGGAATCCATGATCTTAAGGGACTTTTCCAAACTAAATGATTCCATGATCCTTTGAAAGCCATAAAAAGTGATGCTACTACTCCAGCCCATCCATAAGTAGCTCAGACTGTAAAGTCCAAAAATCTCTAATCCTTCCTCTTGGAAAACCTTTCCTCAAATACCAGGCTCCCCAATCCTGCACCACCATCATACTGTCTGTGAGGAAAACCAGGGAGTCTTCTGTAATAGAACAGAAATTAATAAAGGCATGGAAAATAGAAACCTACTGTGCAATCTAAGAGATCCTACAAAGACTGAAGAAAACACTTACTGCCACTGCAGAAATTCAACGCCATCACCTGACCACAAAGTCGGTGGGGTTTGCATAAGTCTTTTGCCTTTCCAATGGAAAAATAAGTTAATTAATTCCTGAGGATGAGCTGCATCAAAAAAATTATGAAGTTGACTCATCAAGGGTTAAAGGAATGAAGGAAAAATGGTTTTTACGCGCTGCACAGATTGAAACAATGCAACCTGACAAGGAAATGCAATTCTTTGGCTTTTTGACTGAATGAGCAGGTTTAGTGTATGTTTCACAGCTGCAAGAAAATTAGATAATCTGCAGAAGAAACAAGCTTGGATCAGCCAGGAAGGACATCAAGGACAATATTCATATTGCATTTTCATGATAAACAGTCTGGAAATGTCAATGCTTTTTGTGTCAAAGAAAAATTACAAGAAATAGAACATGCACATAGAATTTCCAGGTCAGTGAAAAACCAAAAACTGGAAAAACACCGAAGTACATTTTAAAATTCATCAGTTTGGGGTAATACATAGCCCAAGGAGATTTCTAGGATGATTCTGTAACCACCTAATTTGGAAGGTAATCTTATTGTTTGGATTACCAGAAGGAGCAAAATGGAATAATAAGTCTCTCACAGACTTTGTTATTTGGAAGCTGGGTTATCAGAGGACAACTCCAGAAAATGAGACTGCAATTCAAGGCATATGAGTACAGTCAGAAAGTCTTGGGACAGGATTTGGTAGTAGAGGTGGTGCAGTATTGGAGAGCCCTGCACTGGGGAGCAGTGAGAGGTATTCACAGAGAAGGGTTCAGCTGCTCTGGAAAATCACCATGTCTGGAGGCTCACCATGGCTGTTAACTTGTTCAAAAAAAAAAAAAAAAAAAAACGGCTGGCATTTTAGGAAAGGTCACACAAGAGCTGCCAGAACACAACCACAGCCTTAGTACACAGGAAACAGAAATTGTTTAGAATTTTACAATGCCTAGGTTTTGCACTGTCTTGCATTTTTCATGGTTACAGTCAAAATTAGAGGCAAAGCTTAAAAATTTTCAGTCCTTTGGCACTGCATTTCAAAACTCATTGCAATAAATGCTGAACCTGTCAAGAGTGAATAATGAAAAAAATCAATAGATTCTCTGGATCTAGGGTAATTTAAAGATCAGTTTGACCAGAATGGCAACCAAATCTCCTTTTTTTTTTTTTTTAATTCAGAAGAAAGGCTTAACCTGCCTTACTACCTGGTAGAAATATTTCCTCAACATCAACCTTGCTAAAACCTCTCTGGAATGTAAAATGCAATAAAAAGGGACATATTTACTGAAACAGATACTACCTACCTTGAGCTTATAGGTTAAGGGAGAGATTAGAACCTACACAGCATATGTAACAGTGACTTATGGGAGGATATTTTTCTGCCATCAATTGTTCACACCATCAATGTAACAGTTACATCACTTCTCATTGAAATGCATTTTTTTTCAAGTCTTTGAAAAGTTCTTGAAAGGGATTTTTTAACGTAGCATCGTAGAACATAAGGAAAATAAATTAATTTTCTTAAGATACCAAGAATATTGGAATAATATGTTATTAATATTACTGGATCTTTCATAAAACTTAAGAAAAAAGTAAAACTGTGGTACTATACATTTGGACACTTGAGGTAAGTTCCAAAATACGACAGTTGAAGAGTAATCTATTTTCTCCTACTATTCACTCTAATATTAGTAGCATTCTGTGTGAGCTCAGCTAGACCAGAGCCATCAGTAAGGGTTAAAACTTGTTACAGGTTCCTGAACAGATTACAAGCAGCAACAAACTCAAATTACATTTCAATTTTCAACTATTTGTTATAATAAATAACATTAAAAAATCTCACATCAACTTCTTACCAGGTTCAAGAAGTAGATTAAAAGAAAGATTTGATCAGACACACAAACATAAATGATTGTGTTATAATCCCATATACCCTGAGCCTAGAAAACAAGGTTACCTTTTTTTACATTAATTATAGAACTGCAACCCAAACTATTGTAAATCAGAATGTTTGGTCTTTGTTAGAGTATGAATGACAAAAAAATTCCCTCAACAAACAAGGACAAGCAGAGCAGAATTAATCCGGCTTGAGTTTTATAATTTAAAAAGAAAACATACTATAACTCATATGCTCATAATTTCTGGCCTCCTGGTTTTGTCAAAGAACATCAGGCATGGAGAAACTAATTTTAACTCAAGTTTCCAAAGACAGGCTGTGCAAGGCACCTACAGATGCTGCCCCATTTTCCAGGCAGTCTTAGTTTGGTCACGTGAGAAATCCAAATCCATGAATGGCTTAGAGTCACAAGCTTTCCAGAATAGAAACCATCATTTAGTTTCCACAGAAAAGTGCTCTGAGGGGGAACATGGCTTTGTATTTCTAAAGTAATCCACTTGCATTGAAATTTATTGAATGAAAAATATTCAAAGAGAAGTTACCTGACTAGCAAATTACTAGGAAAAGTATGCTAAATGCCCTGCAATTAAAAAAATAAAGCAATCAATTTTTATTTGACATACTAATTAGTTCAATGCATAAACCCAGACACAATGCTTTAACACTGTTTATTTAATGTATTGATTTTTAACTGTTACTTTAACTTTCAGTGTCTGCAAAAAGCCCCAAACCCAAAATCTTCTCAACTAAAAGGACAGTGAAATCTCTTTTTAAGCAGAACTTTTCACTGGTTTTAATATGTTCCAGAATGGATGAAACAAAGTAAGCTCAGGATGTTTAAGAATCCTACATATAGCCTATGCCCTGCTTTTACTGAAAAGTGAGACTGATTTTTTTTAAGTCACATTAACTAAAAGTAGTTTACCTTCTGCTATTGTAGAATTCAGCTGAACTGCACTAACAAAGAAGCACACACTTACTCAAGGACACCCTGCACTGAGAGAAAAAGCCACAACATCCAGAGCACAGTAAAAGCAATTTCCTATAGTTCACATGGGCATATCTTTGATCAGACTCAGATGACCAAGATCCAACTCTGATGTACTGACATTCATGGCAACTTCTCACTGCCTGCTCCTTGTAACTTATCGGAGTATAGGACATGCTTAATGACTTCAGTTAAAAAATCAATCACTTTGTCTGATGCATGTCACACATTTGTTATCATAAAGCCTTGATAAGTGTCATAGGAAGAAATATGCCTCCCAAAAACCTAGTGAAGCCTAGGAGAAGCTGAAAGCAGAAATCAATAAAACACTGACACAGACTTCAGTGGGACACGTTAAAGTCTGGTAGGTCTCTCGGTCAAAAAATTACTGTATCCACTAGTTTTACCTTGAAGTTTGGGATTAAAAATGTTTTGGTGATACCATGCAGTCTGAAAGAAAAAACAACAATCTTGCATAAGCTACAGCAGGCTAGGAACTTGTCAGAGTATCAGTTGAAACAGCAGGTTCCAAGTCATTAAATCTCAGTTTATATTATGCTCCAGAGATTTCTAAAGTAGCAGAACGTGTGCATTACTGTGTAGGCAAAATAGGAAAGACAGATGTTGAACTAACCTCTTCTCACCACAATCTCGTTCAGTATACTAACAATTGCACTAGAGATGTCTCTAAAGGTGTGCAGTGAACTCCACAAGAATAAAAATGAAAGGTGAATTCATGAAGATAGGATCACCTGATTCACATTGCAAAAAGACTATAACGTCCTTGTGGGAAAACATTTTGGGGGTCAAGTAATAATGACCAAAATCAATCTCTATCATAACCAAAAATTATTTCTGACCAATTCTAGAGAAGAAAAGAGACAACACTGATATTCTAATCCAACATAATTTAAATTATCTGGGAAAGCTTAAGTAAGGGAGTTTTAATACTGAGAAACCTCAAACATAAAAATGTGCAACTCTGCTGCAATTACTGTAAGCATAATTAATGTAGTTTGAAACATCTAGTGTCTGCAGGAATTTGAAAAGCCAAAACAGAAAAGCAGTTTAATTTTTAATGGTTAGCATTATGTTATGCTTTTAGGGTTGACTGGGCATGCATTTAGTGCTGACATTATAAAATAATTAAATTGGAACTTAAGAACAACAAGGACTTTCCAAATGAAATGGCAGGAAGAAAATGATGGATAAACAGGTCACACTAACAAACACTGGAGGAATTTACACAGCTATGGTCTTGCTCTACCAGGGGCTCCACGCTGAGAATGTCAGATGCTGAAAACTCAGCAACAGCTCAGCAAGAACCAAAGAGACTGCTCAGATGTAGAGCTCACTTCTACAGCAAAGCTACTCAATGACATAAAATAAAAAGACATGGCATCAAATCCCCCAGACACAGTAGTAAAGTTTGTTTGGATACAAACACCCACATCTCTTCAATTCACTTTCCCTCTTCCCTTCAAATTTTTTTTAAAATATCTATCCACTCAGTCTATCATCTTTACTGTTGCTTATCAATTTTTAAAGCTGGTAAGAATTTGATTGCAATAAGAATTAACTGTATTTTTCTCTAAACCTAAGGAAAAAATATTTTCAGGGATTCTCTATTTTTCCATCTCTCTCTTCTTTTATATGGAATAATATTTGTTTTAATTTTGCACTAACAACCTTGGCTGTGGCATTAACCAATCTGAGGAAACAGTTGGTTTTGTCAATATTGATCAGAACAACCAAGGACAATTAAGCTTTTAGGCTTACCACTTAAAGCAATTATTACTTTGTAAAGAGTCTAATGATCTATTAGTCCTCTTTGTGAACCCTGCTATCTTGTCTTCATCTGTGCTAACACTCCACACAGCCTAGCAATGCTACATAAATGTTGGAAATGTTTCACTGGTGGTTAAACAAGCAAAAGTCCTAAATGATTGAGGTAATTGAACCTGTGTGTAATTTTCATGTTATGAAGGCAGTAAGGCTAGTTGCATGCTCGAAGCTGTATGGTCTCCTATTCACACCATACAGGAGATTTCACTTCTGTAAGAAATATGAAGAAAAGAAATTGGCTTTCACAAAGCCTCTAACAAGATCCAAACCAAGGAAGGCATCCTTAAACAAGCAGTATTTATTGGGAGTGCATGCTCAGGGGCACTGTATCATTCTAACATTGTCACTGATGCTTCCCTCATCTTTCAGAGCTGGGTATTTGGAAGACTCCCCTCATCAGGGCTATGCCATCTGGCACATACCACCTGGCATACCTGAGCTGCAATGGCTGAGGATCACTACCTTAATTAAATACATTTTATCTGCCTCACAGGGATGCCAACAGTAATGGACAGTAGTGGCAAGGTAGATACCTGCACACACATTGAACACACGCTCCCTCATGGGATCTGCAAGGCATTTGGAGAGCTTATAAATACAGGGGGTGTGGTAGAAAGTAGTATATCCACAGCACCCATTCCTTTCAATTATCCTGATCTTAGCCTTTCTTTTTCTACCATTTTTCCTGCATCTCACGGTTGTTCTACGGCAATTTACAAATCCCACCAGGACTTCGTATATGTTGCATATTCAAGCACATTGGAACACTTCTGTAATGACCCTGCACAGTATTCACTGCAGAAGATTGCAACCCTTTGGCAAAATTTCAGCCAAAGCTGAAAAAGAAATACAGAGCTCTACAGTGTTAGAGCTTTCAAACAAAGAGTAACTGGAAAGTATTAACTATTTGAAACGGGCTGGGTATTAAATGGAAAGGTAGATTATACGTTAAAATTTTTTTTTTCTGAGTTGTTTATAGAGTCCTTAAAAGATTTCTTACCAGGATTAAGTACATTGACTCAAATAGATAATGTATTACCTATTTTAGTATATTTAAGACAAAATACATTTACAAGAGCTAAGAAAAAGGTTAAAAGCCACTAGAAATTGATCATAGCATAAAAGCGAGGGAGAGCTAAGAAGATGTGCCTGTCTCTGCTCTGTGTCACAGCAGTGATGGGTGAGGCAGAGCCGTGGGTGCTTGCCCCGATCTCTGCAAAGCCAGAGCTCTCTGGAGCAGCAGGAAGTGCTTGTGCTGCACGCCTGCTGTTTCAAATGCAGAGGTGCTGAAGGAGGATCCTGCACACTGAACTGCTGTACACTGCCAAGATGGTAAGAATTAAGTGGTTCCATGTAAGTTATCCCTGTTGGGAGGGCTGGGAGGGTGCTATAAAAGAATGTTAAAAAACCAGGAAGGGCAACTGAGATCTTGTATTGTGCCAACCGATAAGAAAGAGAAAACACGAAGGATTTACTTCCCTTTCATTTATTTTTTTAGCTGCACTTGAGAATGAACATTAAAAAAGACAAGCCAGGAAGAGAAGGAAATGAACCTAAGGTTAACAAGAGCAATTTATTTCAAGAATGGAGTAGTGGTGATAGACATGAAATAAAATATATTGCTTTACTTTATCCTGTTCCAGAAGACCAATGCAAAGGAAGGAGATTTCTGAAGAGGGAACATCCTACATTGTCACAGCCTTCAGCTTAAACCATGGCAATGGCTCAAGATTGCAATTGCAAATAAATTACAGTCATTAAGGCTCAGATTTTGAAAATGAAGCAAGAAATGCTCATATAATTTCTTGCAAATACTCTGAACAAACAAAAAAAACCCAGCAATCTGTAGAGGTGAATATATAGAAAAGTAAAAGTGATGGATATTGCACTCAAGTTGTTTAAAAGATTGTTCTTAAGCTCTTCTAAAACAAAGCCATCGTGATGTAGCAGCAAATTAAGAAAACCCTTTAAGTGCTGTGGCTTGCAGGAAAATTACTGAAGAAATGGAATCCCTTTCCCACTTGAAAGAGAAATTCCTGCAGTTCTGCAGCTCATTTGGTGTTTTAATTACACTTTGGCACAGTCATTCACAGTCAGTGCCCAGTATGTGCTCATTTACAGAGGGTAGCATGATTAGCTCTTCTGAGTGTGAAAATTTGTAATAATGCCAGTATTTAGATGTTTTGATCAGAATCAAAATTTAAGTTAACACCACTGCAAGATTTGCTGAATATCTCAACTTTTCTTGCAATCATAGTCAGCCAGAAAACTACTATTTAACTACTCTCTTGTAGAGAGAGAGCCTGTTTCTCTACTGAAGAAAAACAGTAGTGTAGCATCCACTGGTTTAATTTTCACTAAAAATAAAAAAAAGAACATACTTGAAAAACTCCACTTTTGTAAATGGACTGGAAAAACAACTTTTAAAACTAAACTTTCAATTTTAGAGGACAAAATATTCCAGGTCCAGATATGCTTAATGGCAACTGTGAAGTATGGATCAATAAAATATAGTAACTGTCCATCAAAAATATGAAGATAAACCTAAGAGCTGTGCAGTGAAGCATGGAAAGACCTATCTTTTCTTCTTGAATGTCAGAGAGAAAAATAAGTACTTCAGAACAGTAGAAACAAATGGTTGAGGTTATGTAAGAGACTGACAAAACCAAAATTGAATTGTCTTGTTTATACTACTAGGAAGAGCTATGAAGATCCATTTAGAATTAGCTACATATTAGCATATCCCATATTAGGAGTTGGGGAATGTACAAAGATTAATACAGATAAGAAAAAAAAATGAGTAGGCTTCAAAACATGCCCCCACTGATTTTTTATAAAATACAGGAACACTTCAAGCAGATCAACTTCAAATGGATCATGGGAAGGATTAGCTAGAAAAAGCTGGCCTTCGATCCTGTATGTTTCTTAAGAGTTGATTACGGGAAGAAACAACAAACACCAACACCCCACCACACAGATCCCTCCCCCCAGCGCAAACCTTGTCTAATAATCTGTTTATTCTCGAGCAACCACCTACCACTTCTCTGCTGAGGTGCACTAGGGTAGAGATGAATGGCATAAGCCATGTATTAATACCCTTTTTGCTCATAAAACAGAATAAAAGCCTGGCTTTTATTCTCAAAGCTTACAAGTGGGAGGGAAGAAAGAGCTGGGTTTTCCACTAAACTGAGTTGTTACTGAATGTCCCACATTCCCAAAAATTAAAAAATTAATATAGAGTCCCATTCAACCAACTTTCTAGTCCTGAACAGATTTAACATACAGCTAAGGCTAAAACCATAACTTCAATTCAGAGAGTTTTCTCTTTTTTTAGCAGTAAGGGGAATTAAATGCTATAAAGTACAGCCAGCCTCAATTCTACAGAACAGAGCTGATGGACTGCCCCAGCTTTTCTGGTGTCTGCTGGCCAGCTGTAATCAAAATGGGGTGAATGCCACAGGAGAGCTGGGCCCTCCTCCTCTGAAATATCTGAAGCTCTCTTTCCTACTAGTTTTTTTCCCCTTGACTTTAATCTGTGATGATAAAAATACAACAGAGCTCTGCAGCATTAATTGCATTTCAGCACAGCTTTTAAACCCTTCAGAGATTGGTACATTTTTAGCTGTTGAGGTAGCAGTAACAATACCTGCTGAAACACTAAAGGCCATATTTTATTAGGCAGGCATGAAAGAACAGCAGGGGACTCAAAGAAGAGAATAAAAAAAAGCTCAAAAATACAACAAAATTGTTGCACCTTTTTGTAAATGATGTTCACCTAATAAGGACTCTTGCTCTTCTACTGAGTATTTAAACAAGGGCATGTGAAGAGCCAGTTAATGTGAGCCATGAATCGTAAATCGTACAACAAATATCGCTGACCCACACATCTACTGCCTTGGGAGGGGTTACAGAGCAAAAGAGAAATTCCACAGGAATTCATCGCTTGAGGGATTCCAAAGCTAGAAATGTAACCAGTTTATAAAGATACACCAGAAAAACAGCATGTAATCTAATTCTTTAAATACACAATACCTCTTTGTTTTTCTACTCGGTCCTTTCTGGAAATACACATGGTGACATTCTTGTTCTGATATTTTTGCTACTCTTTATATGACATCAAACAGATCAGTTAAACGGTACCTTCTGCAAGAGAACCAGCAAGAGAACTAAAAAAAAAAAAAAAAAAAGAAAAAAGAAAAACCCATACTCCACTTAAATGTATTTACTTCCCTGGGAATTGTTTCTAGTGGAAAAGTATTCTAAAAGTTCACTATACATAACCTTCAACTCTTCTCCCTCAGCCCCAAATGGTCTCCCTGCCAAATGCTTGATATCTCCTAAAAAATTCTGCCTTTAGAAAAAAAGATTATTTTAACTGAAAAGCAAACAAGGATGAATATTTTTAAAATACAATAACAAAGTTTCCATGGTAGTTGTGTTAGCAACAGCATTGAAATGTCACCTGTGTGTTTTGATTTTTATATTGTTTACCTCTTTTCTATGTTTACTTGCCATGAATAATCATGCCATTTTAATGAATATTCATGAAGTATGTGGGACTGCAGTTGTACCATAGCCAACAGGCATTTGCCATTCACTGTTAGAAGGCAGTACCAGTGAAAACCACACATGCATTCAGCCTGCAATTTTGTTTTTAACAATGGGTAAATGAGGAAGGGATGTACACTTAGGTAAGAATATAAGACAGATGCACTAATGATTGAATTCTGCTTGCATGACTTTATACACTTTGGTAGCCATTCAGCCTGTGGACAGGAACAGCAGTCCAATGAAGTTTAAATTAAAATTAGAAATTACTTGCCCAAGTTTTTAGAATTACTTTATCTCAGGATTCCATTTCTTCCCCCTAAGTAGTGGTTAAATGCAGTGGAAAAAAATGTGTTTACAATCTTTTAGTGAGCATTCATATTATAAATTGGTGCAAGCAGTTTTGCATCACCACTAGATGAGAGACAACCCACTTGAACAAACTACACAATTAACTATGTGGAACTTCAATAAATTGCCTGCAGGCAAGCAGGGAGATCTAGAGTAATATTTGCACATGTTGCAAATTTCCAAATAGCTGAGATGTTCCAATTTTCACAGGAACAAGTTTTTCACAGTTTCTGTTTTTAATAGGTTAGTGGATGACTACTTGCACCACAGATAGTATTTTCAAGTCTTGGGTTGCAGTGCTATGGTGGAATATGAAATATTCAAAGGAATGCAAATAACTAAAATTAGCCAGGTATACTTCATTTCTTCTAATATATATTTATTTTAATGTAAAATGGGAAGAAAGAGAAAAATCTAATTCAAGATCTTTTTTGGGTCATATTTTATCCCATATTTTATACCTTTACCAAATGTCATCCCCTCATCTCCTTTTTAAAAGAAAAAAATTAATAAAAAAAACATTTACGCTTGTTGTACTGGACACGCAGCAACAAAAATCATTGACCTAAACAATGCAGGAATAAGAACTAACTTTACCTAGATAAAAATCAAGTGTATATTCTAAATTGCTCACTTTACTCTGCCCTAAACAAAAACTTTTGTAAGTTGATTTCTTTTCTTCTCAGTCCTAGTCAGGTTTGGGCTGTTTGATCACCATAATTTAGGAGAGACTGAAAGAGACATCCTAATGAGGAATTCCGCAATGGCTGCTTGCCAAGAAATCAATCAAGTGATCTCTTTCAAAGTCTATCATGAACCTCATTAAACTGTGAGAACTGAAGCTGTGACTTTCTCAATTCATTCCCTCAAGGCCACACTGAAGTCTCTCAGTGAGGAGCACTGAGCGCATCCCCAGACATGTAGTCTGATCACTGGTCAGGGCACAGATACTGTGCATCTCATGGTCACAGAGATGAAAATGGCTAAAGGGGTGCTCTAAAGACTTCCTTGCTGTAGTTTGCTATGTAAAAATGGAGGGAACTTAAGCCAATGTCAGCTTCACCTTCCAGGCTGCCAGTCACTGCCATGGGGATTCATCCTAATGACTAGCAAACAACTGTTGGGAGGTGCCCTGAATCAGTACACCAAAAGGCAAACAGACTGGCAGGAGTCTGCGTTTAAAGCACAGGTGCTCTGGAAGATAAGAAAGCCCAAAGGAATTGATAAGACGTAGCACACTGCAGCTGTGTTCTGTTCACCAGGCTTCTGCAAGCAGGCTTATAGAAAGCTTGCTACTCACTCTCTCAGAGTTTGTGCCATTCCCTGATCCCCACTGGTTCTGTCCCACATGATCACATAGACATGACTTCACTTTAAAGTGTCACACGTGGTGCCACATTTCTAATAGGAATAACAGAATTTATTTTCTAATAACAGCATTAAACTTACAAACTAGAGACGGAATTGTCAAAAAAAATGGTATATACCAACACAATTCCAAAGACCAACTTTCCTGAACTATATAAAACCAAATGTCTGCTGTAATTATTGCAGCTCCCCAAACTAAGAGTTTTTTTCAATACATATGTTATAAAATATTTGTCCACTCATCAGCTCAATCTTGTGAAAAAGTGCCCTAGCCTCCAGAATCTTAATAAATTCCAAGCTATGGAGATTTCATTAAAGACTTTTTAGCATGAAAAAGGTTTCTTTTTTTGTAATTATTACATTCATTCAATATGACATCCACTCATAGGCTGCAGTCCAGCATAAGACTTAAGCTCTGCTCAAAACATACTTAATCCCACAGGCCTCTCCTTCACATAAATCAGTTTGTTCTCCACATCTCGCAGCTATAAATAATAACTAAACAATGTTATCAAGAGCTGGAATTAGACATCAATTCACATCACTCAATGGAAGCATCTAAACAGCAGGCTGAGAAATATTGCCATATTACCAACCTATGACATACACAATATATCATGAACCACACTGAAAATTCAAAGGTTTCAAGTATATACACCCTGCTGCACTCAATGTTTCAGAGGAGCACTCTTAAAAAGCAGTAAAATAGTTTGGTTTTTGATAGGAATATTTCCTACTTTGGACAACTATTGTTTTTTATAAGACTGGAATGTACAAGCATTTCTTTTAGATGTGCTTAGAAAGATCTCATTTTACCATAAAGAAACACTATAAAAGCTAATCATCAGTGTTAATCCCACACAGTGAAATTACACAAATTAAAGTATAATCTGACAGATTCATTTTGCTGTTTAATTGGTCTTACTTAACCTGGGCATCAGTTCTGACCAGTCCAGTTGTGATATATTTCACAAGTGAAGGATGTAGGCATAAGTTAGTCCCCAAACTCTTCCCCATACTGATAGAAGAGGGAGGCCCTTAGGAGAAGGCGAGAATTTAATTTCCTCAGCAAACATTCTCGAGGAGATCCTCAAGAGAAAAGCTACAATTTAAGGCTTAGTCTTAAGCATTAAAAATGAGCGGGGAGGTGTGTGTTATTGACTCTTTCTTACCAGTTATTCAGTACTAATCAGCATACTTTGTTTTCTTGCTCAAAATCAATGTGGTAGGACAACCCTGCATTATTTTTAATTAGCTTAACAGTATGATTTTAAAAGTCTCTATTTCTCTTTGAAATAAAGATGCAATAAGTCAGAAGTAACAACAGAAAAATGCTCAATACATAACTGCAGGTGCAGGAATTATTTGGATTCAGATATCTTTACCATAGCTGAGGTAGAGGTAGAGATATCTTTACCATAGGCTGAGGTTTACCACCCAATGAAGCTAAAAACAGAACTCCCATAGACTTCACAGTATTATCAATAAAACTATAGTGCAAATTACTCTACAATACTATCCAGAATAGTGTGGATCCCACTGACCTTACTGATATTGCTATAATATTTTCTTTAATTATTATTTTATTTGGAGTAATCTTCCAAATTTGAGCCACAGGACACACTGCATTAGAAGAGGATACATGAAAAAAACAGGGCAAGGTTCAAGAAAAACAATCAAAGAAAAATACTTGCATGAAGATCCAGAGCCCAGTTCTCTAATTATCCTTAAACCTCTACTGGAGTTTCATTTAATACTGAAGTTACTCATACCAGAAAGAAACATCAGCTGCTCACTGTACAGGTCTCCAAAGACTTGAATACCTGAATGTAACTCTGTTTCAGTAGCATTGCTCAGCAGCTTTTCATGTACATGCCTAGCTTGAATTAATTTTCATAAGCTGTTCCTAGTTTGAACTCATTTTCATAATGCTGTTCCAAGAGATCTGAAAGGATTAGACATGCTTAGAAACATTTCTAAAATGTTTATTTCCTGGGTTTGCTTTCTCTAATTTTTCACTGTACCACTATGAGGTATGTACCATTATCTGAGGAAAGATTTGAACATATTTAAACAATCCCTTACCCTCTCTCTTGCTTCTTATTCTCTATCCCATCATTATGGTTAAGGCAGCCTCAAGAACCACATGCCAGGAAGATGAACATCTTTGGTCAAAACTGAAAAATTGACCTGAACTTTTCATATCACAGTTAAAGTATCACAGTTATCACATCAAGATTGGAAAATTTGGTTCCCTTGAGAACAAAATTCAGGTTTTCTATCAATCCCAAGAGGGTGAAAAGTGAGTTGTAACCCTTACCAACAAAGACAGGAACATTTAGAAAGTGACCTGCAGATGCACACTGGGGGCTGCTCCCAGTGTGAAGGACGTGACTTCAGTCTGACCTTGATGTAAAGACTTATGTTCTCAGGAAATCAGAACATAGGTTCAAGAGAAGAGGAGATGGAGAGCATGAACAGGCAGGGATCGAGTGTTCTGGACTGCATTAGCTCTTGGAGTGCCATAGAGAGTTCAGGGCCTCAGAAGCCATGAAGCACTGTGAAGTTTCCCAGTCTGGGCAGTGCCTCCAAACAGCTCTCAGACAGAAGGCTACTGGTGGATCTGCTACCTCCCTGCAAGGCATGAGCTCACCTTGGTCTGCTCAAAGAGCTGATGTGCCTCTCACTGCATATAAAAGTGAATTTTTACAACACCCCACCTCCCAGTGACTGTCTATTTTTTAAATAATTCTCAATGGAAACGAGAAAGGCTGAGAAAAAGAGACCACAGAGTGACACAAAGGGGATGTGATTATACTGGAGAGCCAAGCAGTGATCTCTCCTGCTGAACCACCGCCACTGCCAAGCTTTTGGTAAATGCTAAAGCAGAGTAGATCTGGAACACAGGGCAGAGCTTCCACTGATGGAAGCTGGAAGTTCAGCAATAACCACAACGGAAAATACAACCTTTGCTGAAAAAAAACATATAGTAATCATTGAAACAGTGGTGTATAAGAGTAGTTAGTAAATTACAGGAAAATTGATCTAAATCTGTGATAGGTTTTCCAATGAAAAAGCCCTGTCCAATGAATACATTACATTTCTACTCCCACTGTACTTGTGTTTTTTCAAAACAGTTAGTTTTTCTTTGTCCCAAATGCTTACATATACAGAGGATATTTTGTATGTTTTCAGACCACTTCCCAGCCAACATAAGCTTTATTTCCTAAAATAAGCACAGCCAGAGAAACAGGTGGTTTAGGAAACAAATCAGAGACAATGCAATTACAGCAAGACTTGACTTGCCT
Source organism: Motacilla alba alba (assembly GCF_015832195.1). Lineage (NCBI taxonomy): Eukaryota > Metazoa > Chordata > Aves > Passeriformes > Motacillidae > Motacilla > Motacilla alba. Next base: position 19,308,825 of record NC_052023.1, on the reverse strand, counting down.
TCAGAATGTAGCCTTGATGTCTGCAAATCAGATTCTAATTTAAATCCCAGTGGGAAACTTAAGAATTACAATGTTTCTCACCACCACGGTGTTCTGTGTGTTATTTCATTTGGATTTCGACACACAGTATTAGAGTATAACTGGGTGAAAGAGTATAAATATATTACCACTTGCCTAGCTTTATTTGACTTTTTGCAGATTCATGAACATCTCTAACTTTACACACATAAATGCACTTAAATCAAAGGGACTATTAAGGTGATAAAGGTAAGCAGATGCTAATATGTTTTACAAAATTTGAGCCCTAAAAAGCAAACATTTTCAAATAGAAATCAGAGATGACTGGGTTTACTCCTTCCTATCTCCTCTGGTTTCTTTAAATTTTCTTTATTTTCACAATCTCCTTTTTGTAGCAGCACCTAGCTCTACAGCCTTTTGCCTTATTTTCTTCTCACAAACCTACTGATTAAAAAAAGGGTTAACTTAATGTTACATGTAGGGAATCACAACCAAAAGTGTTAAATTCTGTAACTGCCAAAACAGCTGCTACACATGGTGCATATGTCTGAGCAGATATATCTTCATTTGACAAAGAATACACAGCCCTGTGCAAGACAGCTATTCATCACCTTGATGAATGACTGCCAAAGCAAGTGAAATAGCTGGTGGCCTCTCAGTGCCCAACACCCACAACCTGCCTCATCAGCAGTCTGTAGTCAGTGCTACCACCAGCAATCAAGCTGGGCAAGCTGGACATATCATCCTTCCCCTGTACAAGTCCTCAGGCCCCAGTGACCCCTCATCATCAATACCAAGACATTTTTAGGTAAAATTTTCTCCAACTTGATGACTCTGCTACCTGAACCTTAACAAAAACCCAGCCCTAATCACAGTTCAGTGATACCTTCCCGCCTCAACCTAAAAGGCTGTTTTCAATTGGCACATGCCAGATCAGGTCTTAGATCAGTGTTAATAGACGCTTTCTGAATTCACACCTCATTCTAGCTCATCTGTATTTGCAGTTCATGTGTTATGGTTTATATATATATATATATGTATATATAATGTTTATATATTTAATCTACTCCAGACACTCTATTGTTAAAAATCAGCCTTTATTAGCACTTTTGGAACTGCAGAAATAGTCTGAATCTCTCCTTCCATTTACTGTGTCTCACTCAGCCACCACCTTAAGTGCTGGGGCTATCGGTCAGCATCAGTCCTTTGCTGAGCCTGGCTGCACCTTTGGAATCTATGGCTCACTCTGAATTACATCCAGATCCCATGCATTGCCCTGCACCAGCACTTCCTTCCTTCACTTCATCTGTCAGTACCATGAATTAAAAGATGCATCTCAGCATTTTAATCTCTGCTGATGCAGCTTCAACCTCTCAACTAGAATTAGAACATTTTGACCCACCCCCTAAAAGCAGTGTAGGAAATTCATAAACTAATCTAAATAATTTTCTAACTTAAGCAAACTGTTTTATTATGGAAGATGGGAAAAATTAAACTCTCTTTTACTTTCATTTGAGAGACCGCATGCTACAGAACACTGACATACTGCTCTGCCACTTCCAAAAAGAGCACCATTTCAACCTACTCTGTTCTGCTGCTTTTCTTGAAATCAAATAAAATTATTTCAGTGAGAGAGGGAGCATATGCTGTCACAGTACATCTGAAAATAGTGTGTACATTGGGCAGCACCGAAAAGAGTGAGAGCTGAAATGCAGTAGAGATGTTTCACTGCAACAAACTCCTTTGAATGTATTCGCCAAGGAAAAAGTCTGAAAGCCTTTCCTTGACTTCCTGGAAGATTCTTACAATTGCATCAGCAGGCATACTGCTCCTGAAGTTTGCAGTCACAGGCTGGCCTTGCTTTTGGAACTATTCAATTCCTTATTATAGTTCTCAGTGCAAGTGCCCATGATTATTAGTGGGAGTCAGCCCTGGAAACACAGAGGATGAATTTTCTTCCCAGTAATGGCTCTTGCCAGGAGCCTTAGGGTACAGATGAGTACACTGATATGTATTGTCACCACTTTCTCAGTTTGAGGGTGATCTCTCCTGTTCCCACACCAAACTCTAACTCTCTATGTATTTGAAGAAGAGGGACAGGCTGAGCCTCTAGTAACAAACACACAACTAAAAATTATGTGAGGGTTTTATGGTTCAAGTCTAATACAAAAACATCCTAGATTTAGACTTAATTTACAGAATATGTGAGAATCTTAAAAATATACATGGCCACATGGACATTGGTGAAGTTTTTTCTGCTGTGTCATCTTAGAATCTGCCACTTCAGGTGACTATAAAACCCATTATTTTTTAAAATGATGACTTTACACTTTCATCCGGTATATAATTTAATTATCATATCTGGTATGAAAATATCTAGGCAGCTGCAACATAAGCAAAGCATAATATGAAACCTGAATTAAAGTAAAACTCTCTTGTTGAGTAATACATATCTTTTCTTTTTAATATGATTGAGAAAAAAATGGGGTTGACATGATGGCATTTTAAAATCAAACATCAACACTGCATTATAAATTATTCTATCTCTCTTTGTACTTTATATTCATGTAGTCTTAAGCACTTGTGATTTCTCATCTCTAGGCATCCTAACTATACTTGAGAACCAGAATAAATGCAAACTCTGAAGCCTTCTTAACCCAAAGATGAAGGAAATTCCATTAAATTCCTCATGACATTCTCTATGGTCATTTCAGCACATTTATGATAAGAATATGGAACTGTCTGTTTTCAATGACTCTTCAACCTGCTATCTACTGGCTTGCCTATCTCTTTAATAGTGCTTTGGATTTCAGAGGATAATACCGATAGTTTCTGAAATGAAACTATCTCAGTTTTAAAAAAATATCCTCAGATATTAATTTTAAATATGAAGTAGAACTGTGTTTAGCTTAACATTGATTTATGTGATCAGATTTAATGTGCTAATTTATCACAATAAAGTGATTTTATAAGCAGTGAATCCTCTTTTCAGAACACCTTGTTTCTATTTCTTCATGAAAATATTCCCTCTTTCATTTATCTGGATGTGAACACAATGTCATGATAAATTACACACTTCAAGCCCCCACATACCATCACAGCCTCACCTTCTGATACAAAAAGCTCTCTTACAATTAAATTTACAGAAATACATGTTATCATATTAACAAATAAGGCAGCAACTTGGTTTCATGGGATTATGCTGAGCAGTATAACAAATCAGAGGATCCCAAGTATTTTGAGTATGCATTTTATACTCAAGATAATTCAATAATTTTCAGAAGAGGAAGTCTCTTTATTATTTAGGGTAAATGTCTTAAAGCACTTACTTGGTTTTGGGTCACAAAACCCTAATAAAAATCAGTCTGGTTTAACATTATTTAATTCCCAAGGTAATTATGAACTAAGGGATACAGAGAAGCATCCTAAATACCTATCTGTCCCTGTTTGCTACCTGTAAATATTTTCTCTCCATGAGGAACAGAAAAGGAGGAAAAAGAGTAGTAGGTCAGTTATATCTAAAAAAATATCACCCTACCTCAGCATAATTAAACTAGCTAAAATAAAAGGATACAGCATGAAAAGGCAGCAATATGTGATATTAAAAAAGAAAAGTAAATTAACCCCTGCAATGAATTCCATGAGATATAGATGTGCACAAAGAATCAGGATATCTGACACAATATTAATATCATGTCACATCACACACAACATGATCCAAGAAGCCAGCACAGGTATTAGTCCTTTGAACTTAATCCTAACACAATTTTTTTTAGGGCAAAATAAATATAACTCTTGAAGATACAAAAATATAAAAGCTGAAAGTTATGCAACTAAGACTCAAAGTGTACACTGCAGAATTATAGTTTAAAATTTAAAATAAGTCAGTCAACCTGATTAGACCATGCTCCACCATGTGCATAAACCCAGAGCATCTAACATATATTTTTGATTTTAAAATGCTGTCTCTAGCCATTTGACACTGATATTTCATAAGGCTTCTTGGCTGCCAGCATCACATCCATCTGTTATGCTGGCAGTGTGCTCAATCACAAGGTGTGCTGGATCTCTTCATTTTAGGCACCATTGCCAGAGAAATAGAAAACCCTTTGAACTGAGTGCAAATGCATTCAGAAAGTACCAGCTAAAGGCTTTTTGGATTGGGCAACAAACTTTGGGCAGAAAATAAAGAACAGAGGAAGGAAAATAACAGATCTAAAGAATTAAATAGCTCTAACAGCAGTCTTACCTTTGCTTGAAGAAGTGAGTAAACATCAGAAAGAGTCATAACCAACCAACAAGTGTCATTTAAGTGATCCTTCCCATGAGACACATATTGGAAGTCATAGCACTATCTTCTATTTCTTCCACAGAGCTTGAAGACCACTTTCTGATTTCTCTTTCACATACGTGCATATATAGCTATACATACATATAAATACCCATGCATTTACTAAACATGTACATACATCTAGCAAATATAAATATTATACTCATGCAAAGACATGCATGTTATATGTACATATGTATATTTATATACACATAAATAATTTTTACTGACAAGCTCTCTGTGGTTCATTACAACTACTAAGGAGCAAAATCTGCTTTGCTGTAAAGTCTTTTTGTTTTCACCTGGGGGAGGAGGTAGTCACTCAATTCTTCTGCATAGCAAACACATTTTCTTGCACAGTTACAAGGGAGAAAAGCCACACAAGAGAGTGCAGCTAATCCATTAAGAGAAGTTCTGTATGTTATAGAAAACCACTACAGCTCCAACCTTGCTTCTTTTTGAAGGAGAATTAGGAAAATGGCTTCACTTTGGCAAAGTTTTTCCAGCCATCATTTTCTTGCTACTGACTAGTACATTGGTCCAGAAGGATTTAAGCATGGCAATGTCACTGGAATTTGTGGGGATTTTTTTTCTCTGCAACTATCAAGAGATCCTTACAATAACTTCTCAGCTATATAATATGGTATCTGCATGCCAAATAATTTTCAGATTATTTCCATTTATTCCAGTTGTGTCACTCCTCAAAGCCTCAGTAAAACAGTCTAAGAGACAATTTTGAAAAAAAAGTTCTTAAATTTTAGTTTCCTTTTTATTTACTCCTCTGCACAGCCAGCCCCAAAAGAGTAAATTCACAGGAACAAAGCTCAGTATATTCACAATCACTTACAGATAACTTGGGCTTTGCTTCCAGAAAAGTGGTGACTGTGCATATCAGGAGAGCAAAGGAGCAGTGTTGGAACCCCTGCACTCAGCTCAGGAAGTGCTTTGCATTACCAGCTGTCACCAAGGGCTCAGCCCTGTGGGAAGAATCCTGTTCTGCTTGCTGCAATTCCCTCTCAGCTGTTTGGCCAGGGGCTGCACCAAGGAGCATCCTCATGCCAGCAACATTACAGTCTCCAGTGAGAACTGATCCAATTTGGCAAAAAATGAGTTTTATCTTTTAGCTGACTGTGACCAGAAGAGATGAAAACAGTGAGGTCTCTACACAGTCAATGCCTTAAGTGCCACTCCACAGTATTTAATTGCAACTGCAGTGCCAATGGGATGTTCAGATACAAACTCATCAAGGATTAGGAGATGTTTTAGCAATGAAAAGCACTTCATGGTATCAGCTACAGGAATTATTGGAGGAAACTACAATATATAGTATTAGATGTCAAAAAAAATGACAGTAAAATGTGAGAATATTGATCAAACCAGAAAAAAAAAGGTCTGCAGTAGAACAGACTACTTCCGCTAAAGTAGTCAAACAGTACTAAATATTTAATTTTTAGTACTAATTTACGTAAGAGCAATTCCTTGAGGTTTCAACCAATTACTGATACTTTGTCATTTCTACTTATTTGAGAGTATGTGCCACACAATTTTCACTCAAGAAGCCCAAAGTATGAAAGCTTCAGTTTACTCACCACAGAACAGTTAGTTCTTCATCTATAATTCTGCGGGTTTGTTGATAGCTGTCTTTGTGAACTTCAAATTATATGGATCTCTTCTTAAGCTGGAGGAAGACAAAACAATTCACCTCTTGCAAATATATTCCTGATTTTTGAACACAAAAATATGTATACAGCCTGCAATGCTCTAAGAAACAACATAGCATATCAAAATTAAATTCAGAACACAACTCCATCACTTTGACTATTGAAGCAATGTTTTCCAGCAACAAGATTGGCATCAATGTACAATATTTGTAAAACAATGTGAAATGATGTCAGAACCAAATCAAATTTCACATCAAATGATGTGAAATGTGTGGCTGTACAGTAAGACTGCAACTCAGAAAAAATTAACTGTTTTTCTGCAGTGTGACAGTGAGCAATGAAGATTGATAGTAACTGAGTGATAACAAATTTCCTCAGACTTTAGACCTTCCACCTGTCACACGCAGGGACACTGAGTTATTTTTTCTTTTTGTGTTTTATCTTCTTAAATATTGCTTTTCTTCCCTAATTATAAAAGATCAGTTTTACACAAACATTTTTTTATAAATTTCAAGTTCAACTTCAATTCACTTGAAGATTTTTGTAATACTGCAAAATGGTAAATATTATACAAATTCATAAAATAATATAATTTCTAAACTGATTTTTTTATTTTAAGCTGCTTTCCCCTGTGGGAGATGAGCCTATATCTGAATCACAGACTGGCAGGCATTTATATAGAATTTGATGTGGAAAAACTGATTGAGTTGTCCCAGTTTCAATTTTAAGGATGATAATTCTTCTGGCTTCAGATCGTAAAACAGTAAACATTACAGTACAGGTCAAAAGTATCATAACCTGCGCTAGAATATTTTCAAGGCTTTCATCATAGAAATAGGAAAGAAAGTAGCCTTGTAAGTCAGTCAGGGCATTACATCCACAATTAATTATTTGCCTTCTGTGTTACTACATGAACAGTTTATTGAGAAGTAAAAATCTCTCTTCTTCCCAATTTCCATTTCTTCATTCCAGTAGACCTTTCAAAAGTTACCTGTAGCATTATCAAGCACATGAAGTAATATCCATCTCTAGTGATATTTGTGGAGCTGATATAGCTCTGGTTCTGAGAGAACACCATCATTTCATATTGAAAAAAATCAACCAGGGAATTATTTCTCCCAGAGCTTTTCATACTATTCCTGCTATACCCCAGGCAAATTATATTCTTTGCAGAAGTAATTCATAGAATAACTTTCCCAGAAAGCAATCAATAAATGCTCCCCTCATGGCCTTCCATCTCTCTCTGCTTTCCTGAGAAATAAAGCCACTAGGTGCGCTGGCACCTTTGATAGATGATTTAAGTGATTTTTTCTGAACATATTCCCTCTCTCTTAAGCATATAAGCTGCAAAACTGTTATTCTGTAGACCCTATATATCACTGAAGTAGGTTCAACCTTTCAGTAATCCTGGAAATATAGCAACTGACTTCAATCCTGAATGAAAGCAAACCAGCCCAGCTGGAAACCTAAAAATGTATCACAAAGTCACACTGAATGTTCAGAAAGAAAAATAATTTTCACCAAAGTTCAAGAGTATTGTCTCTAATGAATAATAAGAACTGCATTATTGCTACACAACAAATACAGATGCAACAAATCCCCTTCAAGCTTTAAGAGCCTACATACATTTTTCTTACTTAGTTTACTAATTGTAGTATGTATTTTTAAAATATTCTACATCCACATTAAATTATAAACCTATCAATTATTTTCAAATAAGGCATAGATAATGTACAATAATTTCCTTAGCAGTATGTCAAATTATATAACTGATCTATTTCTAATTCTAAGTAGTGATAAAGGCTTGCAATGGCAACTAGTATTTTATCACTGGTTATGGATAATGTACATTTTTGTTCTAAAGCAAGAATATATTTAAACTTTTCCTACTCCTTAGCATAACATTGCAACTATCTTAAATTAACTTAGAATTAAAACAAGAGCTAATTCAACTACAAGAAAAGCTAGTCTGGTTATATAAGCCTTGGGATGAAACTGCACCTCAAACGAAACACTTGAAATGAAAATCAGCCCCCTATACTTTCCTTTTTACTGGGCCCAGAAGCAATACAGTTGGACCTCATCCACTCAATCACTTCTGATTTCCAGAGCTTTTTTCCCAGAGGGATGTTTAAATGAGATACCTAAATGTATTTTATGCCAAAAAGTCCAAGTATTAACAGAACTGACTTTGGGTCTTATACCTAAGAATAATTACAGAAATCATTTCATCTGTCATGTGAAGAACCCAGAATAAAATGAGCTGTCACAAAGCATTGTGTCATGTCGTCATACACTTGCACACACACATTTTATACACAAAATATTGCAGCTGTTCATTTTCCCTCCTACAGGGACACTGTCTAAGGCGGCAGCTTTCCTTGGGGAATATGCTATCATTAGATTTCCCATTTGGGCCTTTTCCACGGAGAAAGATTTTTCCTGTACCAGATTAAACCATGCTAATTTCAAACTGGAGGCAGTCACATCAAATTGATTTTTAAAAGCTGAAGAGAGGAAAGAGATGTTTGGTAGATGGTGTGAAAGGAAGCAGCAATGTAATATACACTCTCAAAATCATCCTTGCATATTCTGAAGTTCAGAAGCCCTTGAGATTTGCATCGCTCTATTTATCTCATTGAACATTTCAGCTGTAGTAATTCCCACTCTCATATCTACTGTCAGAGCATCACTGGCAGCACTGGATTTCTGTGCTGTAAGCAGGACTACGCCTCCTTGTTGAACTTATGCAGTAATTTCTTCCAACAGAACCAAGTCTGTTCCAGAAAAAAGCATAAATATTACAAATAATTATACAATATCTCTGACAATAGGAAAAAACATTTTAAGTGTTCCCCTCCACTCATGGGAAAATTAAAAGGTCATCAGATGTCAGAAGTTTATACTCAAGCAAAATAGTAATTGCATATTTCTTATACATTTTAATTTTCCAAAATGTTGCAAAATTATGAATATAAACCTCATCACTGCCTTACAGAATCAATTAAAAGAAAGCACACATTTGTAACAGGTGATTAATAGACATTAGGACTCCTGGAAGCTTGGGAAAAAACACTTATTCTTACTGTGCAACAGCAACTAAAAGAGACACACCACTGATTACTAGACTGTAGAAGTGAACTAACAAGACACTGAAAGGCTTAAAAACTGATTTTTTGCAAAAGTTGGAGGCAACTGTGTTTTAGTCTAGTTGCAGTTTACTCCATATGGTCAAAACTGGTACAGTTGACAAAACACATTTGTTCCTCAGAATTCCTTAACATTAGTTTTTTCTCTTCCATATTCCTTTGAATATTTTTCATTATTCCTCAGAAAATGCAATTTAATTACAGCAGAAGCATTTAGAATTCCTAGTTCAGATATTATGTGCTGCTTTCATATGCTAAGTTGAATGCTAATAATAGACCAGACCAACCAAGTTTGTTTCAAACTTTCTGAGAAATTACTTTCTGGCAGTCTTGAGGAGAGCTACTAAATGTCAATTCAGTATTGCTTTTGATTTCCTTAGACCAGATTTAGCAGCTGAACTGAATGAAGCGAAGCACAGGGGAAGACATCCTCAACATAAGCTTCCCAGGCTTTTATGTTTAGATCAAAAGGTATTGATTTACAATTCTGAGGATGAAAACAGCGGTGAAGAAACCCAGGCAGCTTTAAGTAAAGTGCTGACATCAGTGACAGATCTGATTTTAGCTAAGAGTGCCATCAAATAAAAACAAGGCCAATGGCCTTGTCAGAAACATGCTTTCCTTTCCCCACCCTACTTGTAACACTGGTAACTATGTGAATGCAAAAGAGGGTAAAATGAAGCTATGCAGAGAAAAAAAAAACCAAACAAAATTCCCAAACCATTTATATGTCCCAGCTCAATCCCAGAATAAATGCAAGTCAGATACTGGAGGACCAAAGGAGAAACATTAATAGGAATGAGTGCAAGAAAAGTGGTTTTAAGTGTTAGCATTCATAAGGCTCATATTTCAACATAAGGGAGAGAAAAATCTTTTTGAAGTAATGTGGATCTCTTTTAACGGTGACCATTACCTTTAATATTCATATGGGTGGAAAGTCCTCCTTTTTGTTAGTCAGCTGATTTTCTGATTTTCCTTTTTAAACTGCATTAAGGCAAAAAAAATTCATAATCCTAAAGAAATTAATACTAAACAAGAAGAAAACATAGGATAGCACAAGTTTTACAAGAGAGATTCCATATGCTCAACCAGAATTCCAAAAGGAATGAAACAAGCTTAAGCTCTAAGATTCCTGGTGGAAAATACCAGGAAATTAAGGAAATTAAGCACATCTTTCATGAGGTTAATTCACTTTTCTCTCTGAGAAAAAGCAGAGGAAAGAGCAGTTCAGAAGCTACCAGCTCCAAGCAGTAACATGATTCATGACATACCGGCTCCCTTGCTATGTTTTATAGTGCTCTCAGCAGCATCAGTCCAGTTTTTCCTTAAAAAAAAAAAAAAAAAAAAAAGCACCAAAGAGTGCAGCATCTGTAAAGTTTGCCCTGGAAGATAGAAAACGAAGGTAGAAGAAGGTGCAAAGTGTCATGCTGAGCTGCTGAGCAGCACAGCGAGGGAGAAAGTGACTGACCAACTGCCCTGCAATACAGCTTTGTTTTCAGAAATGGCACTTAGACAATAAATTGAACTTAACTTAATTTGCTGCACTCCATGCAATCCCTAAACCTGGGTGTCAAATTCTGCTTTGTGGAAGCAAGAACTTCAGCAAAACAGTGTATTTCTTCACAAAAGTAATACCAAATGGATATGGGGAGCTCATAACTAAACTCTGGAGTTCTTGGATGACAGTATTTCAGCTGGATGTTCATACAGTAGTATAGTTTTTCCTATTCTTCCTAAATACAACAAGAAAAGCATTTCTTTTCATCAGTGTTTCTGAGAAAAAGCAAGTCTTTAATCAGGAAGTGAGTATGCTCATGTTCTTATACGAACAGCAAGGCAAATAAAAAGGTTAGTTTTCATCCATGGGAATATTGTTTTTAGAGGTTGGAGTAATAGTAAGAGTAATGACTAAGAGTAACAAATGCATTAGTCTTTGTTTCTAATCAATTCATATAAGCAGACTTTCACTCCTTGAACTTGGTGGTCACTTGTTTGTCAGCTGGCCTGTATGGAGAACCAATTCATTGATAATTATAAATTTAACCTGACCAAGCACAGCAGTTAACACAGACATCACCAGCTTTTTTACGTTTTTACAAAAGGTTAACTTTTTCTCAGTGGCATGGCTTCTTCAGCTTAAAAGAAAGAAGCAGCAGCCATGGAGATACTCTCTGGAGCAAACCTCTTATCAAGGATTTATTGATTGTTAGAAATAATGTATAATTTCTCAAGCTACAATGCCCCACTCCAGTTTAAACATCAGAGTACATGAAAGCATCTCAATAGCTATCTAAGGGTGAAATATACTATTGTCATAGACCAAAAAACTGCTCTACAGAGATAACACAGGCAGAGGCAGGATATCTGGATTCTCCCTAAAAATCCAGGGCAATAGAGCTGCTTGAGTCACTGAGCTCAACACCAGAGTCACTGTGGCACATCGCAGGGCCCATACAGTGCTCCCAGACAGCTCTGTTTGCACTACATTTTTTTCCTTCATATAAAACCAGTCTTCCTCATGAAGCCATAGCGTCTCTTGCTCCCCCACATCCAAGGAGCATAAAGACATATGACCAAACTTCTGTCTCAAGGCAAAATCACTCTGCACCTATCCTGGGATAGGAAATAAAGAAATATAAAGAGCAATCTTAAGGAAAAAAGCTATCACAGAAAACATACCATGAGATCCAAGCTTTTAAAATTACATGGTTTCCTATCCTGTTTGAAACATTTTGGGAAATTAAAAGGAAAGCATAATAGGTCATGGATAGGGCTCAGAAGCCTTCAAGGTAATCCTTCTCCTGTCATTGAATTTCCCTAAGCTTCTGTTTTGGCCTCAAAAAGAATGCATCAGCTTAAACCAGGACTGTTTACACATACACTAGCAAAGGAGGAAGACATGTAAAGTAAGAGCAATGCACAGATGAAAGGGACATCAGTAAACAAATCAATTTTCTCTCAAAATATTGCAGCATCAGCAACTATCCAACAATATTTAATGCACTGCTTTGTAAAAATGAATTACTACACTGTGCATTATTAAAATATTTTGTGCAATTACTTAGAGTTATCTGAACATCACTCTGCACAATTGTCTTCAGAACAAAGTAGAGCTCAGTCTGATTCATATGCAGACACAGGCAATAGAATCAACCCCTGTTGGCAGGAAATAGGGAGTGGACAGAACAAGGAAAAGTGGAATCAATAAAAAAGAGGAACTTTTCTGTTACAAACACAGTATCTTAGGTAAATTTTAAGGATTTTTTTTTCATGTATATGTTCTTTTTCCTAATACAGAAGAAAATGGCCCTGGAATATGAAAATAGTGTTAATCAAAGAGATTTTTTTTCTAAGTACTTTTGTATTAGAAGTGATATAAGAGCAAAACATATATAGAAAAGGATCTTTTCTTGTCTTTATCTACCGATGCTAATTTTTGTAAACACAGTTACACTGACCAATTTTTTTCATGGCACAGTTTTCCTCTAGAAAAATCAGAAATAAGAAACATGAGGTGTTTCAGTAAATTCCCACGATTGTTTACAGCAGGAAGTGAGAAATGGGATTGATCAATGTTTTTAATCAGACCATGTCATGGTGCATTGTTTCACTTGTTACAACAACTGTTAGGTAGCTATGCTATTAAATCAGGCTTTGTAGCAATTTTATCATGTCAACATTATAGATTACAGATTATTCTTTTTGACAACATCACAGACACATAAAATGACGCTCGTGATATGAAGCACAATCTACTTTACCTCAGAAAACAACTACTATCCAAAAAGTGACATCGGAAGAGAAACTTCCTTTGACTACTGATAAATGACTGAAGCTCAGAGAGGTGTACAGCTGCTAAAAGTTAAATACTTAATATACTGCAACTGTATTGCAAGAATAACCTAATTCTTAAATGCACTTATTTATTTCACCTACTTAGGTCAATAAATAGGAAGTTTAAGCTCAGCATGATTAACAAAAAATACACTGATAAAGTACGGTCACAATCTGCAATCTCACAAACAATAAATATACAGCTATTTTCTAATGTATAAAAAAGAAACACCAATAACTGGAAGATGCTGCAGAAAATTTTTTTCCAAAGACATATGTAATATTAATCATTCCACAGCAGGATAATAATAACACCCATAAAATATTTAAATACACTAGTATTTATTGTAGAATAACATCCATAAATAGGATTGGCATTAAAATAACAAAAGAAATTGTAAAACAAAATAGTTCATGCAAAGAATTTGAAATACTGTATTTGCCTAAAACTGCTACACTAAGCAAACCACATGAAATAATTTCTTGTTTAAGCTACAAATCTAATGCTTAAATTACCTAAAACCATTAGCCTGAATAATCGCAGGGGAATGTAATTACACATACAAAGTCCTTCATGTCAATTATACTGAATATGAAAACAGTAAGTAGTAAATAACTTTCCATAAACAAATATTTTCTACCATCAAAGAGATCAAGATTTGTTATTGTTACACATTGGGGCAAAGAAATAATTACAACATGAAAATTCATCTCATGAGGATTCAGCAGCACTCAGACTTTGAATGTTTAACTCACAATGGGTCTGCAGGCAACCCCAGTGATGGAATCAGAAATGGATCAGAATGTCTCCATAAATCACAAGCTGGTCTAGATTGCACTGAAGCAAATGTAAGTAGTTAAGAAAACAGCATGTACTTGAGAAGAGGAACCAGCTGTCATCTGGCTTCAGGGCTGCACAGGCACACAGCCACTTTCTGATCACACAGCCCTTGTCCTTAGTGATAAAGCCACTCCTGAATTTAACCACGTTACACCCCACAAGAGCTGTAAAGGAATTTTTGAGCCACCTTCATTGCACAGATAATGAAAGCAACTTTTTTCCAGAATAATCTCATATGTGCTGCAAAGTGAAACTAAAATAAAAACCAGATCATTCCCTTTTAAATAGCAAATCAATCTAGTTTTCTAAATAAATATTTTAGCACAAGCAATGCTTAACTCCCTTATAGATAGGAACACTGAGGTCCTCCACACAAACATGCATTTTCTAGGAGGCTCTGTAAAACTTTGAAACAAGGAGTTAAGACAACCTTTTAAAAATATTTAACATTATATAGTCTTCCTATTTTTACAGTTAAAAAGGCAAGGATCTTCATCTGCAGATGCTGCAATGCTTTTATTTGTATTAACATGCCCCCAGTCAAGCAGAAAAAACTTCTAACCAATAATAAAGAGGAGAATTGCTAATGTATGAATGATGTTAGTCAGAGTATGAATGTACTGCAAGACCTAGTTGCAAGGAAAGATAGGTGTAATCAACAGTCTCTCTCCATTTCTACTTTTCTTTTGGAAAATAACCTCCCCATTTGCTAACCCACTCTTCTATTTTACGACTATGACACTTTAATTCAGCAGCTTTGCTGTACCTAAAACAAAATTCAATAGAAGACAAAAAGCAGTTATAATCACAAGTCTGCAATACAGATTTCCCTTAATTATAGCTACAGAACGACAAGAGGTTGAAATACAAAAGAAAGATTATTAAATACATTTTAAAAAAAATTCATTCTCTCCTTATCCCAAAATTATTTTCAGCTTTTCTATTACCTTGCATGCAAGTCCGACTTGATGGAAAGTAATGATTCATGATAAAGCAATGAAACCCACTTTCAAACTTAGGAAAACTTTAGTCCTGGGTTCTGTTCCCAGAATTCTTCTAATCTTCTCTAGTTATATTCTCCCAGTAAAGCTGCACAGTTAGGCCACAACTTCACAAACTACTAAAGCATGTGTTAAATGCATTTTTCAATCAATGCTTTATACCATACTCAATCACCCTGACTTCAGAGTGACTCTCACCAGACTTTTACCACTTCTACTTACAATTAACTTTCTGAAAGCATGAGTGAGCCTTAAATTTTTCCTTATTCCTACACCATCTTCTCAGGTTCTCCACACATCAAAGGGATTCTGAATGGTAACTGAAGCTTTTGCTCACCATATACCCAGCATTAAATTCTGCTTTAAAGACAGCCAAAAATACTGCATGCTCAGTGACAATAAAACACCTTTGTTTTCTCCTGTAGCTGTTGTCCTATGTGAGCACATAAACTGCGAATGCTTTCCAAATTTCCAGAAGCATTTGAATACACTTAATTGGTGTTTCCCCAAAGTATTTTCTTATTTCAGGAAATATCTCAGATCTTTCAAAGAAAATTCACTGAAACCCTAGAACTGGACAAAAATTAATTCAATTCTATTCATATGTACATTACCTTTTAGTAGTTCAACAGCATATTCTATAGCTTATATTTAATTAAATTATCATCAATTACCTTACTTTCCTTTTTATCTGTATTTTAATGCAGGATCTTTTCCTCCCCATAACTACAATTCCCAGCCCTAGCCTTTAGTCAGGTAATGGTTCCTCTTTCACACTCTTTGGAAAATAAAAAAGGGACACAACCCACAAACCCTATTTCTAATGTCTGTGCATTATAACCTCTAAGCAAGAGTATCCTCAAGTTGACACATAAAATTTCTTTGAGCGTTTTCAAGAGCTTTGAATGATTTTTCTGTTACTGTAGCATTAAATCATGGCTTTGTAGAAAAAAATGTTATTAGCTCAAACAATTAATATCTCTGCATGATCATTTGCTTCTAGCAATGATTTTTATTTGATTCATTAAATATAAAATTGAATTTTGATACTATACAGAAAGATGTAATGACCAAGAAAAATTGTGGGGAAAAATCTATCTAAAAATTAAATAAAAGGTTTCAGTAGAGAAAGAAGTAACTGTGAAGAAAAGCAGTAAAAGAGAGGGATACTTAGCACTTCACTACTAAGAAAAAAATGTATCAGTAAAAAAACCCCAACACTGCAGTTTACAAACTGCACTCCAGAAACTCACTGCTGCGTAGAGCAGACAGAAACCCACAAACAGCACTCATCCTCTAAGAGAATACTCCTCCTCTACAAGGTATCAGTCACTTGCTTGGCCCAAGAGAAGATGCAGGTCTGAATTCTGCACTTATCTCAGAAAGACAGAATTCATATTATACTTTCCTATTAACTTGGCTTCTATACCTTATCACATATTAATCACTGCAAGAGTAAATTTATTACTACTGTATCTGCCATAAATAACTAAACAATGAGAAGCCCATCATATGTAATACAGGAAAATCCCTTTTGAATTTACTATGGACTACTTGTAGAGCACTTGTATTGTTAGAATTTATTTTAATGAGAAGATCTTTGAAATACTAATTTTAGAGCAATTTTTATTAATTAATATTGTACCTTAAAATGAAGTTCTAGGAAACTGAAGACAGAAGATGCAAAAGGTTCAAACCTTAATGAAAAACTCATCCTTACATAACTCTGTTGTCCTATATACAGCTCTATTTGAATGCATTTCATAACTAATTTGCAGGTCAGTCCATCTGTTTCCTGTCACTTGAAACACCCACAGCCTCACAGCATAACATGGCATGAACCATGGCCCTTTGTTATCTGGCAAACTAATTAGCTGTAATTATTCAATTTCCACTGTCTACCCTGCAAGTATTTAAAAATCAATCCTTGCAGTCCACAGTATTTTCCAAAGAACAGAGAAGAAGCACAGGAAGTATCATTTAAGTTTTGAATATACTTCTGATATTATTGTGATTCTTACTAAGACCTGCTCTTACATGTCTACACATGTATGGAATCTTATATATGTGTGTGCATATATATATATATCACTAAAGTAGCATGGTTTGTGGGAATTTTTCTTAAGGGCACATACAGGTTACTTGCATGTCTTAAGACACTACTATTTTTTAGGATAAGGTGGTGACTATGCATTCTGAAAGGCAGATAACTGACTCAGGTACTGATGTTTCTATCTCAGGTTTCCCTGAATATGCTTTCCATTGCTGGCACTGTCAGTGGAACCCTGCCCCCACAACATTCCCGCTTGACTATGTCCTGAGTCATTGCAAAGATGGTGTTCTGTCTTTGAATATCAGAAGCTGTGTCCCCATATAAAGCAGAAACCTGGCCATCATTCTCATGAGTACATCAAAGCTGTCCCCTTGCTCCATCATCACAGACCAGTAGGAAAGCCCTGAGAGGAACTCAGCAGTGGATACTGTTCCATTTGTCTAAGGTTCAGATGGCAGAAAGAGCCACAGGCAGTGTAGAGACCTCAGTGAATTTGTGCTGACCACTTCAGTGCAGATATTTGAAAATTGCAGTAGCCTAAGATTTCTGGTGTTTATGTCCATTAACTGTGTATATGAAAAAACTCTCTGTAAGGCTAAGCTAAGCCTCCCTTACTCTCTGAAGGCATCTGGAAGACATAAGTTTCTACAACCTATTGGTTGTAGAGTTGGTGGTAATTTTGTCCCCACCATGACACTGAGTTTAAGTTTTCACAATCTGTGAGCGTCTTTGGACTACAAGCTTCAAGCGCAAAAAAGTACAAGGGCTTGAATTGTCACACCATTCAATGTATCTTATTATGCATAAAAGCCATTTGTGTCCCATGCTTGGGAAAAAAAGGAAGCATAATAATTTTTTGGAGCAGATACCACTGATCAGGTAGATAGTAAAAGAAATTACTCATAAAATCTTACGTGCCTGGGAAAAAAACAAGAGGTTAAAGGAACTTAGTAATACTAAAATAAGTACAAGTTGTAATACAGTGTCTAGATAGAGACATATCTATCTAAAACCTGTATTTTTTCATTGTCATCTGGGATAATTAAAATACTCTCCCACCAAAACTGCATGCAGCTGACTGGCTTCAGTGATTTCAAGGACCTTTGGCAAGAGTCTGGGTTGCTCCTGTGAGCAATAAGAGGTCCCATCAAGGAGGCTGCACTGTATTTCTTGTGGAGTGATACATATGTATCAAAGGCTTGCATAAACATCCATAAATTAAACCTCAGTATTACACCATATCAGAAATTCAGTGTTTTCTCCTTTGTAAACTGAGGTATTGTGTAGGCCTATTCCCTTGATGTCATTGAGATTTCTGCTACTCAAAGAAAATCACAACCCTAATCCTTTCTCCTCAGATACAAAAATTAATGGCTTTGATCCAGCAATTAGTTCTCAAAGGACATATAAGAAAATTGGGTGTGCAAAATTGTGCCTAGGTTTCAGCAGTGCAAGTAAATTGAAATGCTGGATGCGCACAGAGACAGCAGCTGAGCTGCAGGGCAGACACAAGGCACGGTAAGGTCGTGCTGGTTTAGGTACAATTCAGTGAATACACATGAACTTTAGCATCCCCTGTCATCTTACTCCTCCTGCATCCCTGGAGTGTTGCTTTGTCCAAGTATTTGGGGAGCTGACCTTAACAGAAAGTGGGAGCTGAGGCTGTCACATGGATTAGCCATAGGGACAGAACTCCTTTTCTGACACATCTGAAAAAAAGCTCTTGCTGCTCCTGCACAACATTTCATAAAGAATGCAGGGCACAGCTCTCCTAGCAGATCACCAGTCTATCTTCCTGCTAACTCTGACCTCTTTATCAAATCCCCTCTTGCACTTCAGTAGACTTGCTCTCCCATACATCCCCTCCACTGCAACATCAGGTTCAATGACTCTCACGGGCTCTGCTGCTTTTTACCCCGCATCCCTCTGATCCTGAAGTCATGCTTAAAATCAATTGATGAGATTCTAATCACACCATTAGCAAGAAAGGAGAAAGTTACAAAGTCATGTTGCTTTTCATTAAAGGAGCAACAGTTAACTACTTTTGTGAATACAAAGATTTTTCTGTTTATAAAGGAAAAAAAACAAAGCACAGTGGTACATTTTCATTTGTACACTTCTGTACTACCAAGTCAGCCCATTTAAAGTCACCCAGCTTTTCATCCCATTCCCCGTACCCAATCAAAAAAATTCTGGCTACATTAGTAAATATTGCTAATATAGAAAATAATTTATTCTCAGGTGGTAAACAATGAATTAAGATTCAGATTAAGGCACATTTCTCGTAGCAGAAATGCAGCATCTGGAAAACAAGGCATTTATAATATCCAGATTCTCAGGTACAATAGCATAAATGATGATGTTACAGTAACTTCAGAAATAATTCTATTAATTGGGTCTTAAAATTTCAAACTCAAGTAAGATGTATGAGTCATATACACATGCTCACGGTATTGAGATGGTTCATATCTCCCATCATGCCATGCGTCTGACAAATTGCAGAGAGAAAATTCTAACTTTTTTAAATCAGATTGAAATTACATAGAAGTAACTCCATGTTACCCGGCTCCTATCTCCTATTACCGTGGTTTATATTATCCTTCCAAATCCTCAAGAGAACTGAACTTTCTATGAAGATTAATGCTACACTCGCTTCACTGCACATTAACGTAGAAGACATTATTACTTGGAGCCCCAGGAATTCCCACTGGCAAATGATATTAAATCATTGTCTCTCCAGGTATCCTGACATGTCAGCCTTAGACCTGCTGTAAATGCAGCTATGGCTGACAGCAGGACTTCAGCCAGAACTTTAATCAAAGTATGAACCCACTAAAAAAAAAAAAAAAAAAAATATATATATATATATATATATATATATATATATAGTAAATACATAGAAATGCAAACCAACAATTGCTTCTTCCTATTTCATCCCATTGGTTTCTGTGGAAACACTAGAGAAGCTGCCAAGTTTCACTCTGAAATATTAATATTTTTACAGAATTCTAAGACCTTCATATATTGACATATTAATTGTATTGTTTAATGTAAGGTATTCATCTGTAAAGATGTGTCTTTCAAAGCAGAAATATTTGTAGAGATTTACCTCTACTTTTTTTAAGGAAAATATCCTTGAAACTGCTCTGAGGAAAAACGTATGGAAAAAGAAAAAGATATTCCTTATATATCCCCTATATCTTCTTGCCTAAACAAATAAGGAAACACTGAGAAATTTCAACATTCTAAGGTGTCAACATTCTCTAGAATAAAATGAATATAGTCTGTGTAGAGACATAACAGGTCCTCTCCAATTACAGATTTACTTATCAAACTTAAACTTCCCCTTCAAGCCGTACAAGATTTTGGATTAGGACAGGAAAATAAGCACAAGTTGCTCAAATCTGAAAACTGTACAGATGCTTTCCTTCTTGGACATATCCCTAACTGGTATTGCAGTAATTACACATGCAGATTGAAATTATATGTATCAATTTTAGTGCAGAAGTTAAGAGAACAATGGGGAAAGGAAAGTGTTCATGAAGACTGCCCATAAATCTTTAAAATTCTCGGAAAAAGCAGGGTCTTATTCAGTGGCCCATCACCCAGCAAAATGCCTGGCATGAAAAATCTGTCTCTCTGGATTTGAAGGTGCACTGATGGTATTAAATCGCACAGCTCCGCATATTCCCATCTTAACACCTTTGAAGTAGCAAAGCTAGAAATTATGAAACAAGCCAAGGAGAACCTACAATCTAAAGGTCCTGTTTAACTATACATTTAATATTTGGAACAAGCAGCAAGACTTGAGGTATTTACTATTTCTGTGTGGTTTTAGTATGAGTAGAAACAATTTAATGGCATTAATCTTCTGATCCCATATTATTGATTTCCACTCTTAGAGTGAAGGTTCCTTTCCTGAGAATTCCCCAGAGAACAGAGCGAGGCAACATGCAAACACAGGAAAGGGGATGAGACTGATCAAAGTGATGCAACTGAACAACGGCACTTACCACATCATTTTTTTAAAAGTTTCTATTATTTTAAATAAGTATCCCAGGGGCTTTACTTACCACAACCCTCTTCTTCAGAAGTGTGCTTTTATCATATTTTTATATGGTGAAACTCATTTCTGTTACAGGAAATAGAACCCTGCAGAGTTCTATGTAGGTTAAAAAGTTTTAGGTAAAGCAGCCCTTTGGGAAAAAAACGTCCTGTTAATCATATGCTTGTCATAGTCATACCCTTCATCCTGAAAAGATCTACTTCTTCCAAGTCATGCCAGTTTCAAGCTGCCTCTTTGATGGATGCACTCAACATGGACTAAGGAAGCCTGATTTGTGAAAGCTGGGTTTGGATCCTAAAGATTTTAGGATAAAGATCCTAAGATTTTAGGATTATAAACTAAACGTCAAATGATAAGTGGGGTTATCCTGATAATTTTCACATTTTAAGTCAATTCAAATGTAATAAAAAAAGAGTACTATAGAGCAAGAAGCTACTTTTTTATTCTTGCATCTCATAACAGCTTAGATTTTGCACCCAAAATATAACAGAATTCACACTACTTCCCTTGAAATTTTTTTTAATTCTGTTTGACTTTTGAAAGGATGAACTTGAACTTATTCACTTTGTGTCGTAACTCTGCACCATGAAATACCATGGTTTTCATTTATAGCCTTCTCCACTAGCTCAGAAGCCTAATACTGCCAACATTTCTACAAAGCATTCAGCAGCAAAACGTGGCCAGATTCACAGATGTGTCTGTCTCTCCCTCTGAATGTGATCCAGATGTAAAAGCCTAGTGAACACACATGGCCTGGACCTTGTGCACATCTTAGGTGTGTTAACAGTAATGTTAGTGAAAATGGCACACAGAGGCAGTTTTACATCTAGAAGACAACAGTATCTGACACTGAAATTGCACCTAGAGCTGAGAAATCCTTTTCGGTCATTAGACTCCAATTCAGAAAGATACTGAAAGATGAAGGCAATTTTCCATGTTAAAAACTCACTTTCAAATAATTGGCTTTTCAAGTAACTAGACAAGACTGCATTCTTTAAAATGAGGCAATGAAACTATTCCTTGTTAATTCCTGTCAATAGGACAATGCTTTGGTTTTCTATGACAATAACTGTTTACAGGCTACTTATCTTACCTCAGCAGTACCAAACCAAAACAACTATGAGTATACATTTTCAAAATTAGACCAACATCATCTAAGTATTTTAAAGTTCCAGATTTGATTTTAAATGTTAATACTGGATTTCTTGAAATACTTACTTGTATAATTTTTCCACAATTCATGTTTGTGGTGCAAGATTCTTCAGAAATTGCTGGTATATAAAAGACCAGTGCTCCTTCTGTCATTTTAAAAGAAAATCCACTGTAAATCCACTTGGAGATTCAGGTTCTACAGATTCTAAAACTAATCACACATTCTCTCCCTTATTGATATTTACATAATTATTTTTGCTTTAATTGGAAAGAAAAAATCAAATGTGTAAGGTCTAGGGCAATCTACTAACTTGGATGCCTTTTAAGTCACTGGCAGTAATTTGTTCAACACAGACATGAGGCTTTTGTGACATCTTTCACCTGATAGGAAGAAAGAAGAAATCATGAAGCTTTCTTCAAAACCACATGGGCCTCTGTGGTCATCATGTGAGGAGGAAAGGTCTGAACATGTTATGTTTCTTCTTTTTTCATTCTTACCCAACTTATAAATACTTTTTATGCTGTCCTGATTGTATTTTATCAAAGAACTGGACTCCTTATGAAACAAATACAATGAATAATATGTTTCAGGGGTAGCACTGCTGTTTCCTCCAAACTCTGCCATTTCCCAAAAAGCTAATTGTACCCTATGGCTAAAATATAGCTACTCCCTTGTCTTTCTTTAATAACTTGCATATCAGAAACAATATTTTGTTAAGTAATGGCTTACACGCCTGGACAAGTTGCAGTACTCAGATAATGCTAATTGCATTTGCAGCTGACTGAGAGTGTGCCCTGTGGCAGTTCTTTCAGATCAGCTGTCTGCCCCAACCTGTCACTCCAAAGCAACATTTGTGCGACTGTGCTCTAATTACTCATCTGCCCTGCTCACATGACCATGGGACTTTATGACTTGCTAATCTATGGAAAACAGCCAGACACCAGATACCACATCCTCTATAGCATTTAAGACCAAATTACAGTATTTCCAAAGGAATATTCTGCCAATTCCCACTGTGACTACTAGTAGCTGCAACAGCTGGCCCCTAAAGATACATTCTTAATGTGCATCTTTCTGAGGAAGAGGCTCAGACATGAATCCCCATAGAAGCTAGCTGGTTAAAGGCTCTACCTGCTACAAGGAGGATTCTTGGAAAGAACAACTTGCAGAACAAGAGGCTAAATTAGTCTTGGAGAATTTCTACAAAAGAGAGACAAATCCCATTTTAATAAACCAAGACTATCCCTGTTCTCTGGGTAAACAAACCCCACCTCCTTACATCACATGCTATGTAAAGATTCTCCCTGGATTTTATTCCCGTTTCTGTCAGTTTCCTGTTGCACGGATGAACACTGAGTTTTCCTTAAAACCACCCCAGTATGGCTGTTGCTAAGATGAAGAGCTAATGGTCTATTGTTTCAGGACAAAAGGGAGTGGCCCTCCCAGTCTGCCGTTTTTTAGGTAAGGAGCACAGACGTTGAGCTGTCTGATCAAAGTGTAGCTACTGATTAAATGACAATGCCAACAGAACGCCAGGTCTAGATTTTGGAACTACAGGAAAGCAAATGCCAGCTTATATGCATAGCTTCTTTATGTCTCAAAAATAGCTTTCTCCTCCATAAACAGTGCCATTGATTGATGCTATTCAGGCAAATGTCTAAGAACATTTTGTTCAGTAATTATTGTAGGCTTGAGCACACAGACTATAGAAGAAAAATCTATTTTAAGCCCAAAACTCAGTGTGCCCTTCACTGCAGGCAGGGCTGTGACTAACAGAGATGTCATCCTTATTATCTTTACCAGATGCAGAAGCTCAAAACAAACCATTGAGCTCATTAAAGACACAAGCATGGGACAGCATCCAACAGTCATAGCAACAAATTACTAGGCTCCAGGCAAACAAGCTAACTACAAATTGAAGTAGGAAAAAAGAGTGAGCATAAGATACACAGTAATCATCCACAGCAAACACAAAAGTCAAACCAACAGCCAAATTCTTGATCGCCTTTGAGCTGTCAAGGAGGAATACACCAAGTACTATCATGTCCTGATGACTAACAGATAAAAAAACCTGATCATTACTAAAAATTAGACCAAAAACATGCAATAAGCAAGAACTGCAGCCCGGGATCTGATTAACATTTTTGCCAGGTCAAAACTTCATATGCACTTCCATGTCAGCGATGCTATGTACCTCTCTTCCTCAAGCACGCCTGCTGCACTTCTGGGACTATAGCAGAGTTCTAACTCTTCTGGCCAAAGAACAGTTTCCCTAAAGCCACATAAGTTCCCAGAGTGCTATCACTGTTAGGTAGAGAGATAGATTTATTCTTAATTTTCAATCGCACAAAATTGTCCTCGCACCATTTTGCTGTCTGTACCTCCAATATACCTTGTGTTCTTTTATTCTCTTGTAGATCAATTTTCACTGGAACTACACAATGTAAATCAGAATAAGAAAATGAACAGGGCTGCTCAGGATTTCGGCAACAGGCTTTATAGGTTGTTTTTTTTCAGTTTTGCCTTACTTGTAAATCCATTTCTGTTTGTTTCTGCTATTTTTATTTCTCTTTTTGAGTCTGGTATCTCACAAAGGATTTTTTCACATTTACTGATATAATGCTTTACCCACAATCCTGAGGCATTCTGAAGAAGAAACAGATCTATGTTTCAAATGGAGTTGGATTTCTGTCTCTCAATTTTTCTCAAAATCCTAAAGTGATAGGTTAGAACTGTTATTATCTACCAATCTCAGGCTTTTGCCTATACTGAAAAAAACAAGCATTTTCTTTAATAACAATTTTTATATATTCTAATAAAAATTACCACCAAGAGGGTGATGGGTCAGTGAAACAGGCTCCCTCAGGATGTGGTCAAAGCCCCAAGCCTGTCAGAAAACAAAGAGCATCTCAATGATACTCTAAGTCATATGGTTCATTTTGAGGCAGTAGGGAGTTGGATTCAATCATCCTTAGGAATCTCTTCCATTTCAAGATATTCCTCTACTTAATTGTCTCCTGTGAGGGTCTGTTGTTCACAAAGTGGGCATCTACTTTATCACTGAGACCAACGGTTTCATTAAAAAATAAACTAGTGTTAAAACTTGCTGGATATATTCCAGCACCTGCCTTGAAAGGTTTGGATAATCCTTGGAAAGGATTAGTGCAGAAGGTGGAGTTTAAAAGGGCTCTTAAAGTGGTCTAAAGTCCATGCCTAATTGCAATGAGGAAAGGACAACCACAGCCTGGTCATGAAAAGGCAATACCTTCCACCCTGAGAGAGCCAAAGACATAATGGGAGACTGTCAGGAGTATGAATATGTTTCAGCAAATCAATGGATAAATGCATATTATATTTCAGCATCTTTATTAGACTATGAAACTGTTACGAGTTGTGGCTAAAAACCAAAAATAACTTTGAGAAAGTGAACAAAAGTGTGGTTACATTTAATAGGCATTTTTTTCTCCAGAAGAGCTCTAAGCAGACTGGAAATCCTATCAGATTGTTGCTATTCCTGAACAAACACGTTATCCCAGCAGTTAAACCTTGGTTCATTTCAGCCAAACAGAAATATTGCAGCCTCTCGCTCTGCACCTGCCTTATTTTTCACTTCCTCTGTTAGAATGCTATAATTCATTGTTACAAATGTGGAATCAAGCAACACCTCTGAATCCAATTAGAAAAATGGAACACAGTCAACCTAAGTTTTAACTAATAAATATAGCTGAGTAGAACACACTGGTATTCTGTAAGAGCCTACTTTGTCTCTGGATACATTTTCAGTGCCCATTCATTATCTCTGAAAACATCAGCTTCTTTCAACCATAAAGATGAAATAACTGTGCTGGTCAAAGTGCTAAGTTTCATGTAGACTTCTTGTCAAACTTTAAACTACTAAAGGAATAGAATCTTCAGTATGAAAAAGTCTTTGTGTTAAGAGGTCTGCCAGCAGATAGGACGGGTCATCTTCAAGGCACAATCCAGTATCTGCCTTTGCAGAGGGCATCAGAAAAAAAAAGTCATTAAGGAGAAATAGCTAGGTCTAATACAAAGAATATATTTCTTTCATCTGAGATTTTAAGCCTGAGTTAAGTGCTTCCTGAGCAAATTAAATTTAAAAAAATAGCATTTTACAGGTAGATATTCAGAAGCTCCAAAAAAAGAGGGTATAGACTAAAATCAATTCTCCATGGAATCATTTCATTTTACAGTATCCTACAATACCACAAAAGAGTTCAGCAACGTACTGGGTATGACTCATTTTTCATGAAAGTGTCTTAAAAATAAAGCACAGAAGCTCTTTATGAATTATCTCCCTTTGAAAAGACTTGAAAGACCAGACTGCAGATTGTTGGCATGAAGACGTCAGATGAAAAGAAAAACTACCCAATCCATTTTACTGCACATTAGATATATTTTCATTA